>NC_069081.1:58217813-58871131 GCF_025698485.1 Gossypium arboreum
CTTAAATATCAGTATGTATTTCAGCTCGATCTCTATTTATGTTTATTGACACTGTGAATGAGATAATTAAATGTTTAGTTCGGTAATACCTCTTAGCCTTAATCCGGCGTTCGGATTCAGGTTAGGGGTGTTACAAAAACACTCTATTGAAGAACCTCCCAAACTGGAACTTAAACAATTGCCTAATCACTTGGAATATGCATTCCTTGGAAATAACTCTACATTACGGGTAATTATTGTGTCTAACTTGCAACCCAAAGAGAAAGAGAAATTACTCCAAGTCTTAAGAGAGCATAAAAGGGCCATAGCTTGGAAAATTTCTGACATTAAAGGGATCAGTCCTTCTTTTTGTACCCACAAAATTTTAATGGAAGATGAATATAAGTAATGCGTGCAAGCGCAAAGATGATTGAACCCCAAAATGAAAGAAGTTGTTAAAGCTGAGGTAATTAAACTCCTAGATGTTGGAATTATTTATCCTATTTCTGACAATTCTTGGGTAATTCCAGTACAGGTTGTTCCTAAGAAAGGAGGCATGACTGTTGTAGCCAATGAGAAGAATGAATTAATCCTAACAAGGACAGTCACAGGTTGGAGAGTTTGCATTGATTATAGGAAGCTAAATGATGCCACGAGAAAAGATCACTTCCCCTTTCCATTCATTGACCAAATGTTGGAAAGATTGTCAAGACACATGTACTATTGCTTCTTAGACGGACTCTCTAGCTATTTTCAAATCCCAATAGCTCCTGAAGACCAACAAAAGATGACATTTACATGTCCATAAGATACGTTTGCTTATCGTAGAATGCCTTTTAGATTATGTAATGCTCCTGCTACTTTTCGGTGCTGCATGATGGCCATTTTTGACAAACTCGTAGAAGGCGTCATGGAGGTATTTATGGATGATTTCTTAGTTTTCGGTAACTCTTTCCATCATTTCCTTAAAAGTTTAAAACGAGTGTTAATAAGATGTGAGGAAACAAACCTTGTCCTTAACTAGGAAAAATGTCACTTTATGGTTTAAGAAGGTATTGTGTTAGGACATAAAATTTCTAGTAAACGGATTGAGGTTGATAAATCTAAAATTGAAACAATTGAAAAACTACCTCCCCCTAATTCGGTTAAGGCTATTAGAAGTTTTTTAGGACATGCTTTGTTTTATAGAAGATTTATTAAAGACTTTTCTAAAATAGCTAAGCCTTTGACTAAATTACTAGAAAAAGATGTGCCTTTAAGTTTGATCAGGAATGTTTAGAAGCATTTAATACTTTAAAGGATAAGCTAACAAAAGCTCCAATTATAATTGCACCTGATTGGAATTCACCTTTTGAACTAACGTGCGATGCGAGTGATTTTGCAGTAGGTGCAGTTTTAGGACAGCAAAGAGATAAACATTTTCAACATATCTATTATGCTAGCAAAACTTTGACAGCCGCACAAGAAAACCACATCACCACGGAGAAAGAGCTACTAGTTGTGGTTTTTGCATTCGATAAATTTAGGTCATATCTAATATTGTCTAAAGTTTTCGTTTATACTGACCATTTTGCTCTTCGCTACCTTTTGACTAAAACTGATGCAAAACCTCGACTCATTCGATGGATTCTATTATTACAGGAATTTGACTTGGAGATTAAGGATAAGAAATGAGCTGAAAATCTCTCGGCTGACCATCTCTCCAGGCTTGAAAATTCAAGTACCAAAGAGCTAGATGACGTTTAAATAAATGATTCATTCCTTGAAAAACAATCTTTTGCTATATCTGATTCTGAGGTACCTTGGTTTGTAGACATTGCAAATTTTTTAGCTGCTAACATTATCCCAAAAGGGTTGACACATTAGCAAAAGAAGTGATTCTTTACTGATGTGAAAAACTACTTTTGGGAAGACCCTTTTCTTTTTCGTATATGTGCAGATCAAGTCATTAGAAGATGCGTTACAAGGGCAGAAGCATTGAAGATCTTGGAACATTGCCACTCAGGACTGACTTGAGGACACTATAGTGGAAATAAGACCGTACATAAAATCCTTGAATCAGGTTTTTATTGGCCCACTCTATTCAAAGACGGTAACAGATATGTTACTTCTTGTGACAAATGCCAATAGACCGGTAATATCTCTAAAAGTGATGAAATGCCTCAGACATATATGCTCTCATGTAAAATATTTTACGTTTGAGGTTTCAACTTCATGGGTCCATTCCCTAGTTCATTTGGGAATAAGTACATCTTAGTAGCTATTAATTACATGTCCAAATGGGTTGAAGACTAAGCTTTACCTACTAATGATGCTAGAGTAGTAGTACAATTCCTTAAGGAACTTTGCTCTCGATTTGGAACACCTAGAGCAATTATCAGTGATAGGGGTACTCATTTTTGTAGCGCCCAATTTGACAAGACCCTTAAGAAATATGGTGTTCACCACAAAACAACCACCCCTTACCACCCTCAAACTAGTGGCCAAGCCAAAGTAGCAAACCAACAGCTTAAACGTTTCCTAGAAAAGACAGTAGAGTTAAACAGGAAGGATTGGGCAATGAAAGTAGATGATGCTTTATGGGCCTATAGAACCGCTTTTAAGACCCCTATAGGAACATCACCTTACAGACTTGTTTATGGAAAAAGTTGTCATCTACCATTTGAGTTAGAAGACAAAGCATTCTGGGCTATAAAATTTCTAAACTTCGATCCCAAACTTACAGGTGAAAACAGGTTGATGCAGTTGAACGAGTTAGATGAGTGTCGAACCAACGCGTATGAGAATTCACGCCTATACAAGGAAGCAACGAAGCACCGCCACAATGCTCGTTTAAAACAACGCAAGCAATTTGTAGTGGAAGATCTTGTCCTGTTGTATAACTCGAGGCTCAAATTGTTCTCGGGGAAGCTTAAATCACGATTGCCAGGTCCTTTCATGGTCCAAAATGTCTTTTCATATGGCACAATAGAGGTAAGTCACCCATCACAAGGCACTTTCAAGGTAAATGGACATCGCCTAAAATTTTACAACGGTGAGAATTTCAAAGATAATAAAGAGGAGCTACGGCTCCACAAACTCCCCTAAATATACCCACAAGGTAGAGTCGAGTTTAGACTCTAAATAAGCGTTTCTTGGGAGGCAACCGAAGCACTAACCTCACTAAATAGGGTTTAATTTTTCTTCAACTATTCATAGTCTAACTGCAGGAAATGTTGACATTTGATAAGGGCAAACACGACCTAACCCACGGGCGTGCCTTAGGCTATGCGTATACCACGGGCAGAGACACGGCCGTGCGATATGGCCGTGTGAAAGCAAAGCAAAATTTTTCCCAAAACACGAGATTTGATACATTGCCACGGCCGTGGGCAATCCTGCCAAATCAACACGGGCGTACAACACGCCCGTGTCTATAAAACGTGGTCGAAACTGAGAAATTAGCACGGGCGTGGGCACATAAACACGGGCATGGAAGAAGTGAACTAATTAACACTGGCATGCAACACGCCCATGCCCACCACCCATGGTTGAAACTGACAAAATGAAACGGCCATGTGCACCAACATGCCCCGAGGAACACAGGCGTGCGTGTTTACTATTATTTTTATTTTTATCTTTGTTTCTATTTTTATTCCATTGTCTCTTATTTACTTTTGAATACCCCCATCTTATAGTCTACCTACCTTTATGGTTATCATTGAATTATTCCCTTAATTCTCCTTCATAGGGGTATCTTCTCATTTATCCCTTAGAATCATGCCTTCCTGTCATCTTGTTCTTCAATTCTCGCTCTCGCTAATCCAAGGATATTGTCCATAATTTTAGGGCAGTTTCACTTCTCTCCCTCTCTTTATATTATCTTTATATTACTATTATACATCTATGTACATTGAGGACAATGTAAATCTTAAGTGTGGGGGGGTCATTTATATCATTATCAGAAAAATCCCTGAATTTTGTCTTGTTCTCATGTGATTTTCTCATATCATTATTAGAATGAATTTTGATTAATTTATGATTTTTATTGATATGTCTTGAATTAAAACATAGGCATTTATGCATTGATTGTTAGACTTTAATGAATTAGAGAATCAAGCATGATAAGTTGATTTTTTGAGAATTAAAAATTTTTAGGTTGTTTCCCCAAGTTTAGGTATTATCTTGAGTTGAAATTCACAGGTTTAACATAAAAAAACCATAATTTTTGTGAGATCTTGAGCCTTTAGAGCATCTATTATTTCTTTCATGCTCACTTTTATTATTGCTATGAGTGCGTCAATATCGAATCGTTATTCTAGAACTTGCTTGATTATGCATGTCAATACCACACCATTGATTTGATATGTCGAGATGATAAAGGCACTTAGGTTTAACCCACTTACTCCATAAAAGCCTACCTCCATAATTAACTCTTAGTGAACCCCCTTGAGCCTAACAAGCCATTAATTGATTTACCCTGAATATTAACCCATAACCCATTATTGTTGAAATCCCCTAAGTTAATTTGATCCCTATTTTTGTCGAGATTTGATTTAAATAAATTACTTGGCTATGTTTTATTTTTTATTTTTGATAGCTAGCCTATGTTATTTGACTTGTTCTTAAAAATATATATATACATACATACATATTAGTAGTATTTCTTTGTTTTTGAGCCTAAGTATTTAATTCCATATCCATGAAGAAAAGCTCAATTAGGAATGTAAATTGTCAATTGTAGTATTTTTCTAGTTAGGTAAATTTTTTATTCAATCTCGATTCTAACCCTCTTTTTCAGCTTGTGACCACTCCCCCTAACCAAAGCCAAGCAACAACCCTCTGAAAAACCTTTTGATTGATGTATCATCTCAGTATATAATGGTGGAGATTTGATTTTCCCGCAAACCTATGGTAATAACTTTTCATATTGACTGTTGAGTGCTAAATTTTTTGTCCTTAAACACCTTGAGTGATTTGAGTGAATCTTAAGTGAGGATGTGAAACTCTGTGATATTTTGAATCAAAGGTGATTACTTAGATGAGGGGAGACACCTATGTTTTTCGTAATAAAATGCTCAACTTAGAATGCTTGAAACTTTGACGTTCTTCGAGTTGAATTTTCAATGTGTGACTACTTATGGATTAGTTTGAGAGACTATTGATGAGAATTATAAGCTGAGAAGAATTTATTTTGATTGTGAGTTGAGGATTTTGCTTGAGGACAAGCAAACGCTTAAGTGTGGGGGTATTTGATAAACCCTAATATATACATATTATTACCCCATGCTTAGCCTATTCTTGGATGAATTATCCTTCGAATTGGAGAATTTGATGCTCCTAATCCTTTAATTTCATGTCTTATACTTAGGTGAGCATAGGAGAGTAAAAAGAGAGAGAAACAGGCCAAAAATGGAGAAAATGGACCAACATGTGAAATCAACATGGCCTAGATTTCTGTACACGGGCAGACCACACGACTGTGTCCTTTTAGTAGAATCGAGCATGACTTATATGGGTAGGCCACACGCCCGTGTCTATGTAACAGCCTTGAACACGGATTGAAGAAATCGAACACGGGCGTGTCCCTGACGAGCCCAAATTTAATCCTATTCGGAAAAGGCCACTATTGAGGGCTTTTAGGCATTCTAAAGCCTATTTAAACACACGAGAGGAGGATTAGAGGGGACACACGGAGTAGGAGGCAAGGAATTACTTGAGAGAAGCCGATTGATCCATCTCAGAAGCTAGATTCACCTTAAAAACTAAAGATCTCCCTTCAATTCCCTTCAAGAGTTCTTGGGTTTTCTTTATGTTTTGTTATCATTATTCTTTTGAGATGTTTTCTTTCATAAATATGAACTAAACCCTCTAAATACCTAAGAGGAATGAAACCTAAGACGGATCTTGTTATTATTATCTGAATTGTATGATAAATATTTGACTTGTTCTTAATTGTGAGTTCTTAATTCTTGCTTTAATATTCCAGGATATTGATTCAAGTATTGATGTGTTTATTCAGAGGAGCAAAAGTCCCTGTCTAAGAGTAGATCTAACATACTTAAGTGGGGTTGATTGCACGCCTAGAGATAAGGTGACAAGATTTTGTCGAACTAGGGTGAAACCTAATAAGGGAATTTATATATCAAGTTAACGCAACACTAGGGAGTTAATTCAAAAGAGATTTTAATTAATCAACCTAGGGTTAGACGTTGTTAGTCTCGAGAGAGATAATAATATAAATAAGGTATTTTTATGGATCAAGTCAAGTGAATAAATCATCTAATTTAGAGTCAATAGCAAGTGAAGTCTAGGTGGATTTTTCCCTTATGTATTGTCCAAATCATTTAGTTTTCTTGAAAGTTATTTCCCCAATTTACTTCCTGTGTATTCTTAGTTTAGTAATTAGTTTAGATAAAACAAACCCCTTTATTTCCAGTCTAGATAATAAAAAGAAAGTTAATACTAGTACTTTTAGTTCCTTTGGGTTCGACATCCCGGTCTTGCCATAAGCTATACTACTGTTCGATAAGATGCGGTTGCCTTTGTCGTGATAATAGTTAGTTTTCAAGAACAGACATTCATAAATTTAAAAAACTTACCACGATTCACATTACATCACTGGGGCCTACAATAAGTTGGTGAGCTTTCAGAGTTGAATCTAGAGAAACTCTCATGAAGATGATCGGCCACGTCATGGGGTAGTGGTTTGATAGGTATATGGGTCCTGCACCATCCTCTTTGTAGAGACGATGTGATGAAATAGTAAGACTAGAAGAGACCATAGAATAGTAGAAGTTGAACCACCAGTAAATCCTACACCTCCAATTCCTTTTGTAACAGTTTTGCATGGGGGCCCAATAAAGGTTGTTCATAAGCGTGGCGTGAAGGAATTCAGAAGAAGCAAGAAGGATGATCCTGTGGTGGAAAATAATTGGATCTCTTGAGTTTTTTAGGTAATAGAAGAGCTACAATTCTCTCTAGCTGAGAGTCTAAGGTGAGCTATTTCTTTGTTAGAAGACGAAGCGTACCAATGGTGGACTACCATGACCCCCATGATCCCCAAAGAACAGGTGAATTGGGAATTTTTCCTGAGGAAGATTAGGAAGAAGTTCATCAATAAGCTCTTCATCAAACAAATGAAGAAGGAATTTCTGAAGCTTAAACAAGGGAGAATGACATTGTTTGTGTAATATCCTTGTAACAGCCTATTTTTAGTGAAATCAGAACAGTGGTTTCGAGACCACAAATCCAATTCAAAAAGAAAATTTATTTTAATATTAATGCATGGTCTGCATTATGATAGGAATGTTACATGAAAATTTTGACAAGAAAATTTTACCGATTACATTCTTAATTATGGAAAGGGCCAAATTGCATAAAATGAAAAAGTTGAGTTCTAGTATTTATAAGTATCAAATAGCTATGGAATTCAAAAATTGAGGTTCTTATATGGTAATTAGACCATTAAAAGAAGTTAGTAGATATTTATGATGATTCATCCTTGGAAAACTAGAAAAAGAAAATGACTAAATTGGAATTTGGAATAAATACAGATGATAATAGCCTAATATCATCTTATTTCATCATCTTCCCCAAATTACTTTTATGGAAACCCTAGCTAAGAGAAAGAACTTCAAGCAAGCTTAATTAGGTAAGTAATCATGTCCCGTTTTTAGTAATTTTTACATTTCCGAGATCGTAATAACCTAATCTATCTATTTTGGGGATCAATTTGCAAATTTATCAAGGTATTAAAATTTTTCCATGGATGTATATGCTCAATTTTTGAAATTTATGATAGAAATTGAAAGGTTGTTGATAGATAAACAACTTTTGTAATGTTAATTTTCACGAAATTGTGATTTAGGGACTAAATTGTAAAGATGTAAAATTCATGGAAAATTTTTGTTTTTTTATGAAATATATGTAATGTAAATGTTATATGTAAAAATCGTTTAGGCTTGGAATAAGGATTAAATTTCATGAATTTCATTTTCCGAGCCTAGGGACGAAGATGGTACTTTTGCCTAAGATGTGAATTAGGTTGATTTGAATGTGAAATGTGATAAATAGATGATTAAATTCATTTATATAGATCCGAAAAGACCAAATAAAAAGTTAGATCAAAGGAAAGAAAAAGTGTCAAATTAGTAGATTTTCATACACGAGCTAGTGTTGAGGTAAGTTCGTGTAACTAAATTGATATATATTTTCATGTATCGTGTATGTGAATTATGAATTTATTTTATATATGAAAAAAAAGTATATATCCAAAAATACCCGGTAAATGTTAAGTCCCATCTAAACAAATGAAAATCAATGGATGCAAGTTTCTCGAATTGGTTGTAGTCCTGCATATGTTACGAACATTACAGCTCTAAAGAGCATCCTATTATTAGCCCTCTCGAGCTTCTCGTTATATAGTTCTTGCGAGCTTCCTGTTATAGCTTTTCGGAGCATCCTGGGAGGGTGTAATCCTGCATGTGTTGTGGACACACCTTAGCTCTTATGAGCATCCCGATATATGGCTCTTTGTGAGTTTCTTGATTAATGGCTCTCCAGAGCTTCCCGATATGGCTCGGTTGAACTTCCCAATACACGATTATCTAAAGCTCCTCGATAAATGGCTCTTCGGAGCTACCCATTATTGGATCGCATGAGCTTCCCGATTATGGCTCTTATGAGCTTCCTGTTATATAGCCCGGATATGCTTCTCGTTACATGGCTCACATGAGCTTCCCGTGATATGGCTCGAGAGAGTGCTTCCTGTTTAATTGTTCTCATGAACACTCTTGAATGAATTGACAAATTATAGATTGGCACACTTCATGTGTACTACCTGATATCCATCGATGTTTCATAAGGTTCAACGGGAAAAGTTCCAATATAGATTAAGCTAAGGTCTAAATAAATCAATAATTGTATCTGTAACACCCCGTACCCGAGTCCGTTACCGGAATCGAACGCAAGGTGCACACAGACTTAACTATTTTCACAGTCCATTTAGAAATTTCCAGACAAGCTGGTTACTGCATCACTGTCGCCTTAAAAATCATATCTTGAGTTTCAAAGATTGAAAATTAGTTTCATAATTTTTCCCTAAACTAGACTTATGTGTCCATCTACATAATTTTTTCTAGAATTTTTGGTCAAGCCAATTAGTACAGTTTATTAGTTAAAGTCTCCCCTGTTGCAGGGGTCGACTGCACTGACCTTCTTGCGTTAAGAATTGGATATCTCCCTGTACAGGGCTTCAATACTGATGTCGTTTGTTTCTATAGAAACTAGACTCATATAGGAATCTATAAATATATGGCATGACTCCTAATTATCTCTGGTTAATTTACAATGAATTTCCAAAGTCGGAACATGGGATCCAGAAACCGTTCTGGCCCTATTTCACGAGAACTTTAATATCTCTTAACATATAACTCATATGACTGTTTCGTTTCTTCCATATGAAAGTATATTCATCAAGGTTCATTTACATAATTTATTCACTATTTAATACCATTCCTACTATATTTAGTGATTTTTCACATCCACATCACTGCTGCTGTCAGCATCTGCCTTTAAGGTAGGCTTTACCTATTTCATGATTTCCATGATTCAATTGGCCCTTTTTGCATACATAGAACAAAGTGTGATCATGATTAACCATTCCAATGGCTAATCATTTCAAAACAATTCCATACTTCATAATGATCAACATACAACCGATTATAGTACTATGCTAAAAACGTATATAAGCCATTTTCGCATGGCTATCCAAGTTTACACAAACCGAAAGGTACATGACCTACAACAAAAGGGTAGTCCTATACATGCCATTTCAAAGTTCAACCAAAATTGTACCAAAATGGGGCTTTGGTAGTGTGGATGACTTCGACTTGATGATCCCGAATCCGATAGCTAACGAGCAAAATCTATAAAACAGAGCCAAAGCAACGGGTAAGCATTTTAATGCTTAGTAAGTCTCAAGTAATGAAATCAGCTTTGACTAAAGTATTACATTTACATAACCAAATGAATCACTTTATTAATACGCATTCTCATAATCATACTTACTTCACATTACCGACCCTTACGTTTATACACAAAGAACAACTTAGCCAAAGGCCTGTAGCTCGTTTATCAACTGAGCGAATACTTACTTGTAAGGAATCAACTAATTCAAGCACATATGAACATACCTCATTACTGGAATTTTCACAAGTGTATAAACTGAAAATTTTACAGCAAGATTGCTCATTTCCGAGTCACGTACCTTCGGGATTCAACCGAACATAACCACAAGCACAATTGCCTTCGGGTCTTAACCCGGATTTGGTGACTTGCACAATTGCCTTCGGGTCTTTAGCTCGGGTATAACAACTCGCACGAATGCCTTCGGGTCTTAGCCCGGATATAATCACTAGCATAAATGCCTTCGGGACTTAGCCCGGGTATCATTCAAATGCTCATGTACACATATCAATAATCACGACCCATCCATATTTCATTTTCGTTACTAAGGCTCAAACACAAAATATTTATCAAACCTTTACAATTTCAGCTCAATAGCCATACACAAGGAGCATGATTTAATATAATTCAAGTAGGGTCATTACTCGAAGACTTACCTCGGATGTTGTCGAACGATTTCGACGGCTATTCAACTACTTTTTCCTTCCCTTTATCAGATTTAGCTCCCCTTTGCTCTTAAGCTTAATTTAACAAATAAATTGATTTAATCATTTGAGCATCGAAAGAGGAATTCAAGGTACTTAGCCCACATATTTTCATTAGACATTAAAGTCACATAGGTACGGAAATCATGAATTAACTCAACACATTAGTTAGTACTCTCCTTAGCCGAATTTTCTAAGCCAAGAATAGGCATCAATATGTTTGCCTCTAACCGAATGCATGCACACCAATTCCCCTCATGTGGCCGAATATGCATGTCCATGTTGAGGCCAATTATACACTTAATACCACACAAAAAAAAAACAGCATACATTCTACTAACTAATGCATTCCATATTGTAACTCAATACACATCTATCATTTCCTTCATAACCGAAACATCATCATAAGTAAGTATATACCTTGAGATAGTATATACGTCATACCAATACATCATGTGCAAACATATATACATATATATATGCTAGAGCCAAATCTCAAGTTGATTGTAACTAAACATGAACATAATTTCAAAACACAAATCTTACTTTCCATGCAATGAGCATAAATCACACTTATGGATGTACCATGGCCGAATACATCACAACACCATAATTTTGGTCATGATTAAACAAAGAACTTAATGTCTTACTCAAAAATACTAAAAAGAAAGTCCAAGAGCCATCAATCCACCATCACATATATCATTAGCAAGCTTCATATTTAACATGCAATGGCATTAACACAAAATCCACCTTGGCCAAATACCATCCCCATGATATAACAAAGATTTGAACCATGGGCTAATAAGAGCAATAAGCTATCAACTAACAACATGCATGAATCTCATGGCACAACCTCAAACATACCTCAATCTTGATGCAAGTATAGCCAAACCCCTTCCTAATCCTCTTCCAAGCCAAACATGAAGCAAAAATTCCCTCTTCTACCTTAGAATTTTCGGTCAAGAGAGAATGAAAGGATGAACAATTTTGTTTTTCTTTTCTTCAATACACGGCAATGGGGGCATGCATGAGACCATTTTTTTTTCTTTTTTTCCATTTCTTTATTACCCATGCTCATTAATTTATTTTTTTCACCCATGATGCACCAACAAAACATGTCTATGACATGTTTTGCCCATATTTCTTTGTCATGGCCGGCCACTAGACTTGGATTTAGGGATATTTGACATGCAAGCCCTCCTTTGTGATTACATGCACTATTAGATCCTTATAGATTAGCCTATCACATTTCAAAAGTGTCACACAAGTCCTATTGGCTAAATTCACATGAAATTTACTAAATCGAAACTTAAAACTTTCACATATTCATAATCACATATTTTAGACAATAAATACTACGTTCAAACATTTTGGTGACTCGGTTTAGCGATCCCGAAACCACTTCCCGACTAGGGTCAATTTTGGGCTGTCACAATATCTACCTGAAAATATATGGAAATGTTTATACGATGAGCTCATCTTTGTTACTTGAAAAGTACTTGGAATTCATGACTAACTTGTTTGATGAGTATATGTGTTTAGGCAATTGGCTAATTTGCATTGGATGCATGTTATTTATGTGTTTATTTTAAATGGACATGAATGGTAAGTTAATTTTCGTTATGCGAACTTACTAAGCATTTTTGTTTTCTTTCCTCTATTTTATAGTACTCGGAAGCTCGTGAAAGTTGGAACTTGGTTGGAGCCACATCACACTATCTCTCGGACTTCTCGGTATATGAAATAAGCTAACTTTTGGTATAATGACATGTATAGGCTAAAACAGGTCAAATGATGTTGTAACTAGTCATTGGAATGACTAGTGTTAAGCATATTATGATGTAATTGTATAAAGCCTTATCATGTTCAGTATATATATTATTTGATGTGGTTGAATTTAAATTTTGGTAAACTTGATTGATTATACAAATAGGTAAGTTTGAAAGTATGAATACATGTGATGATTTATCTTGTATAAAACTAGTATTTGGTTTGGATTAAATGTCTTGAATTGGTTGGTATAGGTGCATATATGTTGATGTAAATGGATGATAAATTGGGTGAGAAAAGTGGCCTTGAAAATGGCCTATTTTCGTCTACACAGGTAGACACACGGGCGTGTCGTTTGGTCATGTGTCCCCTGCATCCTAAAAATTTAGAAACAGAATGCTTCAAATTGTTCACACGGCCTAGCACACGAGCATGTGTCTTGGTCGTGTGAATCTGCACCTAATTTTTGAAAATTAAATTGTCCACACAGCTTGACACATATATATACACAGTTAAAGCAATTAACATATGATAACATAACTCATATTGATCCACAAACCTATCCCATATTCCTTCACAGGGTTAGATATGAAATTCACAGGTTTCTTTGATTCAATGCTTGTATGGTTCATGTACATACCTGTACTATACTCATCCATATCCTTGATATACCCGTTGAACCATTTGGAATAATATCGGATACTTGGGAAATATTTCACCCTAGGTGCCAATATATAGCTGAAGCTATCTCAATCTCATATCTCATATAATGCTCACTCTCGAGCTATCAACGAGTCTACTCACACAAGCTGACGTTCATGACATAGCTACTCGATGCTTCTTACACAAGCTAATGAAAATCTGCAACACCTGCCAAATAACTCAACCACTGGTAAGACGTATAGAGCAACACCCAAAACACATAACCCCTAATGGCATGTTATTGGCATCCTAATATATTCCTAAGGTTCAACCAGGATTTCACATTGTTTAATCTTTACCGAACATTTCTGTAAGGTTGTACTCATTAATAATACAAATATAAAGCATGTAAAACACATTTATATTAATGCTTATTAACATATGAACTTACCTCGTTTCACAAAAACGACGAAATGGATCGACTAGTCCAAAACTTTGTTTTTCCCCCGATCTAGATCCTAACTTCATTTTTCTTGATCTATATAATAACAAATTTAACTTATTCAATTATCATTCTATTCAATTTAGTCAAAAAATAACATTATGGAAAAATTACACTTTTGCCCCTAGAATTTCAACATATTTACAAATTAGTCCTTAGCTCATAAAAATACACATTCATACAACTAGGTCCCTACTCGTGCTAGCCAAAATTTCCCTTATTATCATTGCAACCCATATTTTTCATTATTTCACACATTTACCACATAAATTATCACATTTCTCAATTTAATCCCTAATTGACAATTTTTACAAAAAATCACTTAACAAATGTTGTTTATCTAACAACAATCATACATTTTCTATCATAGAACTTTAAAATACACACATATTCATAAATGGTAAAACCCTGAACCTTTAACGATTTTGCAAATTAGTCCCTGGGCTAGCTAGATTAAGCTACAATGACTTCAAAAACATAAAAATCATACCAATTTGACAAGGATGAAGATGGCCGAAACATCAAGTTCAAAAATGGCTAGGTTTTCTTCTACATTCGATGGAGATAGGAAATAAAGATGAAAACTTTGTTTTAGTTTTATTTAATTAACCTTTATTTGTTAATTTCCTAAATTAACCTTTAAAACAGTTATTAATTACACCAAATAACAAGCCATTATCATCTGATAACTCATTAATGGGCTAATTGCCACATAAGGACCTCTACTTTAAGGTTCCATAGCTATTAGACACCTTTAGATAATAGAACTCAAGTTTTACACTTTACGTGATTTAGTCATTTTTAACAAATTGAGCATTCAAATGATAAAATTTCTTAACGGAATTTTTACACAATCATACTATCATACACATTAAAATAATAATAAAATAAATATTTTAACCTCGAATTTGTGGTTTTGAAACCACTGTTCTGATTTGACTAAAAACGGGTTGTTACACAGTAAGGGATTACTTTCCTTTTATTTAATTTGATATCATATACCAGAAAATAAAAATAAGATTATTCATTTATTATTAGAGAAAAAATGGAAAGTCAAGAAAAGGATTATATTCTTTCCAAAACAATATCACTTTCCATGTCCTTTTATATTTTGACTAAAATTATTATAACTATCTCATTAATAATTTCGTAAAATATATAATTAATATTTTGTATGAATTAAATTCATATATTAAATTTATCTATGTTCTCTATTTGTATACAACAAGTTTTTACATATAATGTTTTTAATATTTAACTATCAAATTAAATTAATTTAACAATTAATTTAGTTCATGTGACAACTAAATACAATACCAAATGTATTTGTATTCTGTTCGCTTCAACTATAGGGTGTGACCTTGTAGGCTCTTGTAATGTTGGTAGTAATACTAGAATGTTTCTAAAATTACAAGCAATGAGTGGCATTTAGAAATTCATCATTGCTACCCAAGTTACAAGAAGTCGTGATTCAACATAACCTTTCTATGATAATTTTTTCATGTGTTATATCCTTTTATTCTTTATATCTAGACTGGACACAATTCATGGTATAGTCACACTTGTATAGTCCAATCTCATATTTTTTGATATTTTGAGTAGACAACAATAAAAAAAAGTGTGATATCTCATATCAACTTATTCAAGCATGACCATGCATTTCTAGTCTCACTCCATCAAGAGGCCTAAGATATTATCCCCCTTATGCAGGAGGGATAAATCCTATCTTAATCAACCATATCTGACTACATGGATTGTAGTATATCCAACATCAGTCTTTATAGCACAGCCAATTATGATATACGTTTGACTTTATAAAAATATATTACTCACGATATTGGGACAATGATGATCTCAAGTCTGAGGATTATATACATAGTTACCACTATGAGTAATATTTGTGACTATTAAATAATAATTAAAGAAAAATAATCAAGGCAGCCCAATCTAGTATGTTGTTCTCTAACACATACTCATGTATTGATTTTGACATCCCTATATCAATGACAACACTTTGTAATCAATCAGCTACACATTAGCCTCAATGCATTATCATTGTCCAAGCCCACAATAATACTTGAATAAGGACCTTTTTAAGAATAATCATATTATTCTTAGGACTTTATTATTAACAAGTTTATTTATACACATAGAAAAATAAATTGAAATAACAATGTCATGCATTATATTAACAAACAAGGTAAAACGAGTATGTGATTACAATCATCTCATGATTGGTCTTTGGGCATACTCTAACAATAATTGGATTTAATAATGGATGATGATGTATATGGGCAGTTGCTTGAGCAAAATTGGAGCAAAAAAAGGCCAAGTATGACACAAGAAGTTTCACCAAATCAGTGGAGTTATGATTGCAGGATTGGAGACTACGATTATTCATCTAAACTCCGTCATAAATTGGATTTATATAAGTCTTTTCACCATGATCCTGAATTTGAAAAAATTAAAATGCGGGTGGACCAATTAGTGGAATCATGCCAAAAGCAAACAAAAGTAGAGATTCTATTGGAAGAGATATCGAAACAAAATTTGGGAACATTTAGATATCTAATTGAAACTCCTTGTGATTCGTATAAGGATATGTCCGAACAAAAAGGCCGCGAGCTAGAACTGAAAGCTAAATAAAAAGAATCCAACAACAGTTGGATCAATTAGAGAAATTCTTCCATAAAATATCCCAAGCAAGTACTCCATTGGAAGAGGTCGTACATGCTGTCTCCAATTCTGAACATTCAGACAATGTACTACCGACAACCATCTAGAATTAATTTGTGAAACTTAACAAGAGTTTGGATCCAAAGACAGAAATGCTTTGAATACAACCGAAGACATCTCTGATCCAATTAACATAAGTAGAAATAGAATTAACAAGTAACTTTAAGCTACAACTAATTCTAAAGAAAAATACAGACAAGTCCGATACACTTTTTGGCCATCACCGAGAAGGTGTTAGCCAAAGAAATCAACGACATTCTCGTTCGACGATGATAAACCTGAACAACCAAAATTTCTCATGATATGGAGGGGAGGAAGCTTGAGCCAATAATACCCAGGAAGACAATTTTAGGTTGGCTCATATTGGGCATAAAGTGGCTCATGATGTGGACATCGTGTTGGTCAAAGATAAGGTAATATCATTGGAATCAACTAAAGATTTTGGTTCAAATTTATCGAAAATGGAACAAATGATGGATTAAAATGTCGAGGACTAGATGGAAGTTCTTCAAGGGTGATCAGGATCATCCCGACTCTGAAAAGGACTTCGCTTTTAAATTTTGTTTGATTTTATACTTTATTTTTCGTTGTTTTTATTGTTTGTTAGATTTTAAGATTTAGATTTTTAATTTAATGTTAGAATTAGGAGAAATCAGGTTTTTGGACATAATATACCAAATAGTAGCTAATTAGGGACAAAAATGGACAACTGGAGGACTTTAACATATCCCGAAGGACTAAAAGCAACATTGTGTTATGCTATGAATAGGCTATAGTGTGACAGAAGCACTCTGAAGCCAACATATTTGATGTTAAGGTGTCGTGTCACGCCATGCATAGGCTATGGCATGACATGAGCACTTCGAAGCCAAATTAGGGGCTGTAAACACCCTTCTCTAGTTGTTGAACCTTTTCCTCAAAATCTAGCTTCGAATTTTCACATTCCCTACCTCCAATTTTCATAACTAAGTTCTCTTCCTCTATTTTATTCATAGTTTTCTAGTTCTCATCTTCTATTTCAAATTATATTCCACATTGGTTGAAAAATGAATTTCATTGGCAACTACTCGAGGTTTTGTGTCTAACTTTATTTTCATCAATTTTATCATTCGGGTTTGTTGCTAATTTGCTTTAATTTGAAAAAAATGGCACAACGAAAACAATGTACCACTCAAGCATCAAGCAATATTCATGCCAATCACTTCCATAACCTAGAAGTCGAGAGGTTCTTTCTCTAAATGACTGGGCGTTCTTTTATTCAGGAACGTGGGTTCGATCCCACTGTTCACATGTGATGACATCTGAAATTTGGTACAATCCCATAGTTTTATGCCTTCCCGAAGAATAGGGAGAATCGCAAGCATTAGGGGTGAGATTATCACTCCCGTTACCATTCAGGACAAAGAGGTGCCAATTGCACCTTGCTAAATTTTCAAATATTATGATGCCCTGTATTATACCTATGACCATTTAGAAACTGTAGATTTATTCACATTTGGGAATTTTGATATGGAAGGTATAATAGATTGTTTGACAGAGGGTGTGGTTAGTTGACTCTCCATACCAATACTAAGGTTCCCTTCAAATTCAACATGATCATCATGTTTCTGATGGCCATGATTTGGATTCAATTCAATTGCACCCACCTGGCACCTACCCATAATGCTTTTGATGTTACCACATATAATACGATTATGGTTAATTCTATTTTACAGTAGGATCAGATTTGTTTCAGCCACTGATTGATGAAGAAATGTTAAAATGCATATGAAGAAGTCACAAGAAAAGTATGTACTTCCACATTTGATCACGACTTTATGTTGACGCCCATGTCTCTTGTTGAACCTTTCACACGACTTACGAGGATCGTGATTGGTGACAACCTATATAGTCAGGCCATTGAGCTCTAGTGGAAGCAAAATAGGGAGGAGGAACAATGAATGAAACATAGGAGCAATCCTTGAGGGCCGATGAAGAGAAAGAGTAAAGCTCACACGTCAAAGATGATGGGTCTCATGGGCATACCCATCCCGAAGTGTAACGCCCCCACGCCCGAGACCATCACCGGAGTCAATCTTGAGGGGTTACCGAACATAATTTATCAATTTAAGAACTTCAAATCATTTGTTTCTACATTCACAGCTTTCTAGCTACTCGCGTCACAGTTACAAGAAAAATCATATCTCGAGTTATGAAATTCAAAATTAAGATCTATAAATTTTCCATAAATCTAGACTCATATATCTATTTAGTAATTTTTTTTTAGAATTTTTGGTTGGGCCAATTAGTAAATTTTATTAGTTAAAATCTCCCCTATTTCAGGGTTTGACTGCTCTGACATATGTGTATTACAAATCCGATATCTCTCTATAAAGAATTTCAATGACTACAAGGTTTGTTTTTCTTAAAACTAGACTCAATAAGGAATCTGTAAATATAAAGAAAAACTTATAATTATTTTTTTAAAATTTATTATGAATTTTTAAAGTCAGAAAAGGGGATCCAGAAATCACTCTGGCCCTGTTTCACAAAAGTTTAAATATCTCATAAAATATAATTTATATGCCTGTTTTGTTCAATCCACATGAAAATAAACTCATTAAGCTTCAATTTCATAACTTACTCATTATTTATTTCCATTTATACTATTTTTAGTGATTTTTAAAATTCATGTCATTGCTGCAGCAATATTCATTTTAAGGCAAGTTTCATCTTTCCATGAATTTTTATGAACTAGATAACCTATTAAACTTCCATAATATCAAACATGATCTAAATTAGCCATCACCATGACTTATCAATATCAAACATTTTCTCAACCAAACATGGCCATATCATAAAATTATTTACACAAAATAGGTATATTGCTATACATGCCATACTTAAGTAGTTGTACAAGCCATTTACCAAGATAAAAGTCCTTTGGATAGTGTGATCGAACTTTCGACTGTCCCCATTCCCCGAGCCAGCTTGTTCAAAACTACAGTGAATGAAAAGGAAGGAGTAAGCATAAATTCTTAGTAAGTTCATATGTAAATAACAAGTAACATAACAATACAAATATACCAAACAACTTTAGCATGGTATCACCAAAACATATATCACATTTCTAAACATCATTCATCATCTTACCACCTTATCGTTTTTGTATCTATTTTCAACCCGAGAGTTAAGAACATACCTGTCCAAAGGGTCCATTTCACAACACTTACCAAAACGTCCCTTGCATCTTAAGTGTTCTTCCATTTCACTAGAAATTTCACCCGTTGAACACATCGGAATACAACTCGGACACACGGATAATTTGCACATAAGTGCCTCATATGTAATCAAGAAATCATGTAACCCGCCCCTAAGTGAACTCGGACTCAACTCAACGAGCTCGGGCGTTAACTTGGACTCAACTCAACGAGTTCGGATGCCTAGGTACATCTCACGAACTCGGACTCAACTTAACGAGTTCGGACATTCGCATCTATAGGTGAACTCGGACTCAACTCAACGAGTTCGGATGCTCAACCATCCTAGTGACATGTCACTTGTATCCTAATCTATTCCTAAGGTTCAAACGGGCTTTTTCCCTCGATCTCACATTTGCCGTCTTCCATGGAATATCGAAACCGATACTCAGTAGCAATTCATATTTATCAAGTAGTAAACATGATTTGCATATTACTCAACATTAAACACAAAGCATAATATTTCACGATTAAAAATCAGCGTATCATATAATTAACATCAATAACTTAAAAATAACAATTATGTTACACTATTTACACATGAACTTACCTTGGTACCAAAATATAAAGATTTTGCAATTTAGTCCACAATCTTTTCTTTTCCTCGATCGCGACTTGAATCTCGTTTCTCTTGATCTATAATGCCAAATTAATCTTATTTAATACATACATTCATCAAAACAGCATTTAATACTTAACTTTGGAAAAATTACACTTTTGCCCCTAAACTTTTGCATAATTACACTTTTGCCCCTAGGCTCGGAATTAAACTTTATTCCTTATTCTTATGTTTTATAACATACTGATCACTTTTCCTTCTATGGCAACATCAAATTCTCTCTAACATATACTTGTGACTATTAGGTATTTTTGTCGATTAAGCCCTTTTACTCGCTTTTCACTCAAAACCGAGTAGCACAAGTTGTCTAACATAATTTAAAACCTCATATTCTGTCATAAAACATCAAAATACACAAATTTCACCTATGGTTATTTTTCCAAATATAAACCCTAGGTTGAATTATTGCTAACATAAGCTTAATCGAGCTACCGGATTCTAAAACGTAAAGAACATTAAAACGGGCTTGGAATCACTTACTATGGAGCTTGGAAGCTTGAAACAAACCCTAGCTATGGAGAACCCTTGAAATTTCGGCCTAATGAAGAAGATGGACAAAATTGGCTTTTAATTTTGTTTTTAATTCATTTTAATAACTAAATGACCAAAATACCCTTACTACTAAACTTTCCAAAAATTCCTTCCATGTCCTAATTTTGTCCATGAACTTAAAATTGGTCAAATTGCTATTTAAGACCTTCTTATTAATATTCCAAAACAATTTCATACAAAAAAACTTCTAGAATGCAAGTTTTGCAACTTATTCGATTTAGTCCCTACTTTCAATTTAAGCACTTTAGGCATAGAATTTCATCACGAAATTTTCACACAATCATGCAATCATATCATAATCATCAAAATAATTATAAAATAATTATTTCTATCTCGGATTTGTGGTCACAAAACCACTATTCCGATTAAGCCCTAATTCAAGATATTACAACTCTCCCCCCCTTTTAAGGATTTTCGTCCTCGAAAATCTTACCGGTAAATAGGTGTGGATATTGGTTTCTCATTGTTTCTTTAGGTTCCCATGTAGTCTCTTCTACCCCATGCTTTTGCCACAACACTTTCACAAGTGCAACACTTTTATTTCTTAGTTGTTTGACTTCTCGAGCTAAAATCTTAATCGGTTCTTCTTCATAAGTCATATCCGATCGCAGTTCAACTTCTGTCGGTGAAATTATATGTGAAGGATCCGAACGATACCGGCGTAACATAGATACGTGAAACACATCATGAATCTTCTCTAATTCGGGTGGTAACGCTAGCCGATATGCTACCGGTCCAACTTTTTCAATTATTTCATACTGTCAAATAAAACGCGGACTTAACTTGCCCTTTCGTCCAAATCTAAGGACTTTCTTCCATGGAGACACTTTTAAAAATACCTTATCACCAACTTGAAACTTCATTTCTTTTCGTTTCAAATCCGCATAAGATTTCGCCTATCTGAAGCGACTTTCAAACAATCTCGAATCACTTTCACCTTTTCTTCGGTTTCTTTTATTAAATCAACTCCATAAATCTGATTTTCTTTGAGTTCACCCAATACAATGGCGTCCGACATTTACGACCATATAATGCTTCATAAGGTGCCATCTTCAAACTCGTCGATAACTATTATTATAAGCAAATTCTACCAATGGTAAGTACCTTTCCCAACTATCTTGAAATTCCAATATGCAACATCCGAGCATGTCTTCAAGAATCAATTACTCTCTCGATTGTCCATCGCTTTGTGGATGAAAGGCGGTCTGAAATTTAACTTTGTACCTAATGCCTCTTGCAACTTTTGCCAAAACCGTGAGGTAAACCTCGGATCTCTATCCAAAATGATTGACAAAGGTATCCCATGAAGTCTAACAATCTCTCTGATATACAATTCAGCCAACTTATTAAGAGAATAATCATGACGCACTCGGAATAAAATGAGCCGATTTAGTCGATCATCAACTATTGCCCAGATGGCATTTTTCTTCCCCGAGTTAACGGCAACCCCGTATAAAATCCATAGTAATCCTATCCCATTTCCATTCAGGAACCATAATAGGCTGAAGTAATCCCGAAGGTACCTAGTGTTTAGCTTTCACTTGTTGACAAACTAAGCACTTTGATACAAACTCGGAAATATCTCTTTTCATTCCACTCCACCAGTACATTTTCTTTAAGCCATTATACATCTTCGTACTGCCCGGATGAACCGCCAAACAACTATTATCTGCTTCATGCAAAATCTTTTGAATCAACTCATCATTTTTCAAGACACAAATCCGATTTTTAAACATCAAACAACCATCGAACCGATTCTCAAATCGATCCCGTGACGCTTCACACTGTTTTCTTTTGGCTAGCAAATCTTGATCATTTTTTTGAGCTTCAGAAATCTCTTGTAAAAACATCGGTCTTGCTCTTAACTCTACTAGAATCGAACCGTCATCTGAAATTTTCAACTGAGCGCTCATAACTCTCAAAGCAAACAACAACTTTCGCTTAAAGCATCGGCAACCACATTCGCTTCCTGATGATAATCAATAACAAGCTCGTAATCTTTCAATAACTCTAACCATCTTCGCTGTCTCAAATTCAAATCTTTTTGTGACATCAAGTATTTAAGACTTTTGTGATCGGTATATACTCGGCACTTTTCACCATACAAATAATGTCGCCAAATCTTCAAAGCAAACACCACTCAGACCAATTCTAAATCGTGAGTAGGATAATTCCTCTCATGAGGTTTTAACGCCTCGAAGCATAAGCCACCACTTTTCGTTCTTGCATGAGTACACACCCCAAACCATCTAGAGAAGCATCACTATACACCACAAATTCTTTACCTGATTCGGGTTGTATCAACACCGGTGCTTCAGCTAATAACTTTTCAATTCTTCAAACTCATGACATTCTTCCGTCCATTCAAATTTAACATCCTTTCGAGTAGTCTAGTCATAGGAGCAGCAATTATAGAAAATTCATTTACGAACCGCCGATAATACCTAGCTAGACCCAAGAAACTCCTAACTTCAGTTACATTTTTCGTGGTTTCCAATCAACAATGGCTGAAATTTTACTAGGATCAACCCAGTATACCATCACCAAAACAAGATGACCCAAAATCCAACTTCCTGAGCCAAAATTCACTTTTACTAAACTTAGCATACAAATGCTTATCTCTCAAAGTTTGCAAAACTATCCTCAAATGCTCAAGATGCTCTGTCTCATCTTTTGAATAAATTAAAATATCATCTATAAACACCACAACAAATCTGTCCAAGTATGGCGAAATATGCGATTCATTAAATCCATAAACACAACAGAGCATTTGTCAACCCAAATGGCATAACTAAAAATTCATAATGACCGTACCTTGTTCTAAAAGCGCTTTTAGGCACATCCGACTCTTTTACTCGCAAATGATAATACCCGGATCTCAAGTCAATCTTTGAAAACCATGTCGCCCTTTTAGCCGATCAAACAAATCATCAATTCTCGGCAATGGATACTTGTTTTTGATTGTCACCTTGTTTAACTGCGGATAATCAACACATAATCTCATAGAACCATCCTTCTTTTTCACAAATAACACGGGAGCATCCCAAGGTGAAAAACTTGGTCTCACAAAGCCTTTATCAATCAACTCTTGCAACTGCGACTTTAATTCTTTCAACTCTGTTGGTGCCATTCTATAAGGAGCAATTGAGATCGGAGCTGTCCCCGGTATCAAATCTATACCAAATTCTACTTCCTTGACTGGAGGCAAACCCGGCAATTCTTTTGGAAATACGTCCGCAAATTCACACACAACCGGCACTGATTCAACTTTCTTTTCAACTTCTTTTGTATTAATTACATACGCCAAATAAGCTTCATAACCCTTTCTCAAATATCTCTGAGCCGACATCAAAGAAATCATACTAAATATTGCCTCTGATTTGTCTGGTTCAACCCGCAAGATTTCACCACTTTCACATTTTAATTCTATAACCTTTTCTTTGCAATTTACTATAGCATCATGCAATGTCAACCAATCCATACCCAAAATAACATCAAATTCATCACACGGCAACAACATCAAGTCAGCCAGAAAGTAATAACCCTGAATCATTAAAGGGCATTTCTTGCATACTTTATCAACTATCATGCATTTGCCTAACGGGTTCGACACTCTAATCATAAATTCTGTGTTCTCAATAGGTATATTCATACTAGACACCAGCCATGCATACATATGAATGAGTAGAACCGGATCAATCAAAGCAATAACATTAGTATCATAAAGAGAAATGTACCGTAATCACATCGGGTAAGGAAGCATCTTCACGCGCTTTAATAGCATAGGTTCTAGCCGAGCTCTTCCTTCAGATCTAATCACATCTCGCTACATTCTTATCGCTTGTTTCACTTCCACTTTTCTGGATACCTTCCCTCGAGTCCGCACTACTAGATTTTACATTCGAATTTTTCTTTCTCGGCTCTCTCGGGCGCTCTAATAAAATGATCCGAGAACCACATCGAAAACATTCATTTGCTCTGCACGGACCAAAATGATTTCTACCACACACCGGCACTTCGGGTTTAACAAATCTCGATTTCCCACACTTGCCATGTATAGTCCGAGATTTAGGACCCACATTTCGCTTCTTAAAATTTCCATATGATTGCCCAAATTGAAACTTGGGAACGAGGATTCATATTTCTTGACTTTTTAGTTTGTCAGAGGGTGCATTACTCATTGGTCTTTTCTTCCAATTTCGTGTTTCAAATTCTACCTTTTCTTTTCCTTCAAGAATTCTTCACCTTGCAAGCTCGATCGACAAGTACCACCATTTCTTTTAGTTCAAGGATCCCAACAAATACCTTAATGTCTTCGTTAAGCCCGCTTTCAAATCGTCGGCACATCTTGGCTTCAGAGGAACATATTCCCGCATACTTACTTAATCGAACAAACTCTCTTTCATATTCGAGATCGTCATATTACCTTGCTTCACTCAAGAAACTTTTTACATTTCGATCAATAAATCTTTCACTAATATATTTCTTCCAAACTCTTCTTGAAAGAATTCCCAGTGTTACCCTCTCTTCGGTACCAATCAAATCAAAGTCTTCCACCAATTATAGGCTGAATCTCTCAACAAAGATGTAGCACATTTCAAACATTCTTCAGGTGTACAAGATAATTCATCAAATACCCAGATAGAATTTTCAAGCCAGAACTCTGCTTTCTCTGCATCATCATCAATATTTGCTCTAAATTCTTCAGCCCCTTGTTTACGAATTCTATCAACGGGGGTTCTGTGAAATTTTATCATATCCACTCCTTGAGGCATTGGAGGCATAGGTTGAGGAATTGGGGAGGTGGGGAGGTCGACATTTGGGTTCGTATTTAACGAACTCAGTGTACCATGCACTCATCATTTGGAGAAAGGCTTCCCGATCCCTTTCTCCTCCTCCCTAACCAACAGTAGGAGGTGGGTTTTCAGTCGGTGCTGCCCCTTCAACCGGAGCTGGCACATTACTCTCTACTTCATCTGCCACAGCTGGATCGGGATCCATTTACTATATAAAAATTCATTTAAAAAGGTCAGAAGTCGTCACACTATCACAATTCATACATATGGCATGTATAGCAAAATCCGTACATATAACACGTAGTCCGAGAACCGACTAAACTTGCTCTGATACCACCAAATGTAATGCCCCCATGCCCGAGACCATCACCAAAGTCGAGCTTGAGGGGTTACCGAACATAATTTATCAATTTAAGAACTTCAAATCATTTGTTTCTACATTCACAGCTTTCTAGCTACTCACGTCACAGTTACAAGAAAAATCATATCTCGAGTTATGAAACTCGAAATTAAGATCCGTAAATTTTCCCCAAATCTAGACTCATATATCTATTTACTAATATTTTTCCAGAATTTTTGGTTGGGCCAATTAGTACAGTTTATTAGTTAAAATCTCCCCTATTTTAGGGTTCGACTGCTCTGACATATGTGTATTACGAATTAGATATCTCTCTATACAGAATTTCAATGACAGCAAGGTTTGTTTTTCTTAAAACTAGACTCAATAAGGAATCTGTACATATAAATAAAAACTTCTAATTATTCTTTTTAAAATTTATTATGAATTTTTAAAGTCAGAACAGGGGATCCAGAAATCACTCTGGCCCTGTTTCACAAAAGTTTAAATATCTCATAAAATATAATTTATATGCCTGTTTTGTTCAATCCACATGAAAACAGACTCATTAAGCTTCAATTTCATAACTTACTCATTATTTAGTTCCATTTATACTATTTTTAGTGATTTTTCAAATTCATGTCATTGCTGCAGCAATATTCTGTTTTAAGGCAAGTTTCATCTTTCCATGAATTTTTATGAACTAGATAACCTATTAAACTTCCATAATATCAAACATGATCTAAATTAGCCATCATCATGACTTATCAATATCAAACATTTTCTCAACCAAACATGTCCATATCATAAAATTATTTACACAAAATAGGTATATTGCTATACATGCCATACTTAAGTAGTTGTACAAGCCATTTACCAAGATAAAAGTCCTTTGGATAGTGTGATCGAACTTTCGACCTGTCCCGATTCCTGAGCCGGCTTGTTCAAAACTACAGTGAATGAAAAGGAAGGAGTAAGCATAAATGCTTAGTAAGTTCATATGTAAATAACAAGTAACATAACAATACAAATATACCAAACAACTTTAGAATGGTATCACCAAAACATATATCACATTTCTAAACATCATTCATCATCTTACCACCTTATCGTTGTTGTATCTATTTTCAACCCGAGGGTTAAGAACATACCTGTCCAAAGTGTCCATTTCACAACACTTACCAAAACGTCACTTGCATCTTAAGTGTTCTTCCATTTCACTAGAAATTTCACCCGTTGAACACATCAGAATACAACTCGGATACACGGATAATTTGCACATAAGTGCCTTATATGTAATCAAGAAATCATGTAACCCGCCCCTAAGTGAACTCAAACTCAACTCAACGAGCTCGAGCGTTCGCATCCATAAGTGAACTCGGACTCAACTCAACGAGTTCGGATGCCTAGTTACATCTCACGAACTTGGACTCAACTTAACGAGTTCGGACATTCGCATCCATAGGTGAACTCGGACTCAACTCAACAGGTTTGGATGCTCAACCATCCTAGTGACATGTCACTTGTATCCTAATCTATTCCTAAGGTTCAAACCGGCTTTTTCCCTTGATCTCACATTTGTCGTCTTCCATGGAATATCGAATCGATACTCAAGAGCAATTCATATTTATCAAGTAGTAAACATGATTTGCATATTACTCAACATTAAACACAAAGCATAATATTTCACGATTAAAATCAGCGTATCATATAATTAACATCAATAACTTAAAATAACAATTATGCTACATTATTTACACATGAACTTACCTTGGTACCAAAATATAAAGATTTTGCAATTTAGTCCACAATCTTTTCTTTTCCTCGATCGCGACTTGAATCTCGCTTTCTCTTGATCTATAATGCCAAATTAATCTTATTTAATACATACATTCATCAAAACAACATTTAATACAAACTTTGAAAAAATTACACTTTTGCCCCTAAACTTTTGCATAATTACACTTTTGCCCCTAGGCTCGGGAATTAAACTTTATTCCTTATTCTTATGTTTTATAACATGTTGATCACTGTTCCCTTCTATGGCAACATCAAATTCTCTCTCTAACATATACTTGTGACTATTAGGTATTTTTGCCGATTAAGCCCTTTTACTCGTTTTCACTCAAAACCGAGTAGCACAAGTTGTCTAACATAATTTAAAACCTCATATTCTGTCATAAAACATCAAAGTACACAAATTTCACCTATGGGTATTTTTCCAAATATAAACCCTAGGTTGAATTACTGCTAACATAAGCTTAATCGAGCTACCGGATTCCAAAAACGTAAAGAACATTAAAACGGGCTTGGAATCACTTACTATGGAGCTTGGAAGCTTGAAACAAACCCTAGCTATGGAGAACCCTTGAAATTTCGGCCTAATGAAGAAGATGGACAAAATTGGCTTTTAATTTTGTTTTAATTCATTTTAATAACTAAATGACCAAAATACCCTTACTCCTAAACTTTCCAAAATTCCTTCCATGTCCTAATTTTGTCCATGAACTTAAAATTGGTCAAATTGCTATTTAAGACCTCCTCATTAATATTCCAAAACAATTTCATACTAAAAACTTCTAGAATGCAAGTTTTGCAACTTATTCGATTTAGTCCCTACTTTCAATTTAAGCACTTTAGGCATAGAATTTCATCACGAAATTTTCACACAATCATGAAATCATATCATAATCATCAAAATAATTATAAAATAATTATTTCTATCTCGGATTTGTGGTCACGAAACCACTATTCCGATTAAGCCCTAATTCAGGATATTACACGAACTGGCAGACACGAAGGATGCAAGATATAGACAACATTCTGATTCACATGTTTAAGTGATTCCCATTACTAGGCAAGGAGGGCAACAATGAAGATGATGATGACGATGATGAGTAAGAGGAAGAGGAGACCCTAATTGTGCCACCAGATTATAAGTGAGTATTTGGACTAGACCACTGAACAAAGGGCATGGTGATTCGCAAACTGAGATATCACTGTCAGCTTAAACTTCGAGAAGGCGAGCTACTAAAGCATCAGCAGGGAGCGAGAGGGGCAAAGCACCAATAATGGAGGAGTTAGAACTTGATTCCGACTAATTTTAAACATATTTAATTTTTATTCGAGTCTATATTTTTAATACTTATTTTAATTATAGATAATCTTTATTTTTAATTAAATTAATTAAGATTTTCTTTTATTATATATTGCTTGTGTTTAGTTTTTCTTTGTAGGAATCCTCTCCTTTTTACGGCACTACAATTTCGAGTCAAAACCGAAAGGAGGAGTGGTCTCACTAGAAACACAAAAATACACACACTTTTTCATGCCCTTTTAAACTTAAGTTCATGTAGTTTCGATAAAATTCTTGTCGAAAAATAATTAATTTCTATAAAATAATTAAAGTGTACTTAAAATATGAACATGTTAAATTTTAATTAATTTTATATTTACTTTTGATAAATTTTGGTTATTTTCAACAGATTTGCACAAAGGGTGAAAAATGGCTCGACAGACACTGCTAGAAGCGCAAAACCGATGTAACACCCTTAGCCCGTATCTATTGCCAGACTAGTGTTATGAGCCATTACCGGACATATCGAAATATTTAATAATCAATTTAAAAATATCATCCACACATCATAGCAATATAGTCAAACATCATTTCAAAATCCCATTCTTGGGTCATCGAGACCTTAAACATGCCTTAGGAAAGGGTCGGGACTAAACCGAGCACATACAAAATTTCTCAAAAACTTAACAAATTTTCAAAGTTACCAAGGTCACACATCCGTGTGATTAGCCCGTGTACCTCACAAGGCATTAGACACACCCGTGTGTCTAAGCTGTGGCTAAACAGGGCATATATACTGACTTGTAGCACACGACCGGAGACATGGCCGTGTGCCTTGGCCGTAGTTGAAACTGACTTGGGTCACACGACTACCCACATGCCTATGTGTCTAACCTTTGTGCCCTTCGAAATGGCTACACACGCCTATGTGCCACGGCTGTGTGCCTCACACGGCCCCCAAACACGCCCGTGTGTCTAGGCCGTGCTCAAGACTGACTTTACATTGTAGGACTACCTCAGGGGACACACGGCTGTGTAACATAACCTTGTGTTGCACACGGCTGAGGCACCCTCCTATGTCTCTGTTGTGTGGACAAAAATAGACTATTTGCAAAACCAATTTGCCACCCTAATCTTAAGCACACAAAGCAACCAAAATAGCATAATTTCAATACACTTATAGGCAGCTAAATTCACCAAAACATACACATATCATGACATCTAAACACAGCCATTTCAACCGCACAACTAACTTATCAAAAAGACCATTTTTTCATCATAGATTATAAACTAAAATCAAACCATGAGTTCAACCATAATCAAGCCATATCTCATAGCATGATATATCTATATTAAAACACACCACATTAATCCTAGCCTATACATGCCTTACTTTGTTATATACATTTTCAAAAGGTACCAAAAATAAAATTCAATAGTGTGGTGATGATCCTCAACGATCCCCAAGCTTCCAGTAGCTTCGATATCTATAAAACAATGCAAACACACACAAAGTAATCTTTCAAAAGCTTAGTAAGCCATATACAAATAAACTTATCACATATCACAATTATAAACCAATTTATTCATATGAATCATGGCATAACACAATAGCAAGTTCATATTTCTCATTTAGCTCAATTGTTCATAATCACTTACTTATAAATACATCACATTTCCATGCAGCTCACTTATAAAAAAATGTAAGAGTATGCCCAAAGATCAATCACGAGATGGTTGTAATAACATACTTGGTTTATCATGTTTATTAATAATAAGGCGTTGCCATTATTATTTCAATTTCTTTTCTGTGTGCATAAATAAACTGTTTTATAATAATGTCCTAAGAATAATATGATTATTCCTAAAAATCCTTAGTCAAGTATTATTGTTGGCTAGGACAATAATAATGCATTAAGACTAACATGTAGTTGATTGATGATAAAGAGTTGTCATTGATATAAAGTGTCAGAATCAATGCATGAATATGTGTGTTAGAGAACAACATATTGGATTGACCCGCTATGAGTATGTTTCCTGGATTATTATGTAATTTTCACAACATTACTCATAGTGATTAATATGTTTATGATCCTCATACTTGAGATCATCTTTATCCCAACATCGTGAGTTGTATATTTTGATACAGTCAAACAAACATCGTAACTGGTTGTTCTATAAAGACTGATGTTTGATATACCACAATCTATGTTGAGTGATATAGTTGATCAATATAGGATAAGTTCCTCCTACATAATGGGAGTAATATCTCAGGCCACTTGATTGAGTGAGGCTAGAAATGCATGGCCATGCTCAAATAAGTTGATATGAGATGTCATACTTATTTGTGTATCATAGTTTACTCAAGGTATCAAGAAACATGGGATGGACAATGCAAGTGTGACTATTCTATGACTTGTTGTAACACCCCGAACCCGAGACCATCGCTGGTGTCGGACACGAGGGGTTAACAAGCCAAGTTCACTTGTTTTGCCCATCCATTTGACATTTCCAGTCAGGCTGGAAAACTGCGTCACTGTCGCCTTAAAAATCATATCTCGAGTTTCAAAACTTGGAAACTGGTTTCGTAAATTTTTCCTGAATTTAGACTCATATATCCATCCATGGATTTATTTATAGAATTTTTGGTCGGGCCAATTGGTACATTTTATTAGTTAAAGTCACCCATGTTACAGGGATCGACTGCTCTGACCTTCGCGTGGTATAACTTGAATATCTCTCTGTACAGGGCTTTAATGCTGGTATCGTTTGTTTCTAATGAAACTAGACTCAAAATTGAATCTGTACATATAAGGTATGTCTCCTAATTATTTTTGGATAAGTTATAGTAAATTTTTAAAGTTGCGACAGGGAACCCAGAAACCATTCTGGCCCTGTCTCACAATAACTTTAATATCTCTTAACATGTAACTCCTATAACCATTTCGTTTCTTCCATATGAAAATAGACTCATCAAGGTTCATTTACATATCTTATTCACTATTTAATTCCATTCCTACGAATTTTGGTGATTTTTCACATTCACGTCACTGCAGCTGGCAGCATCTGTTTTTAAGGTAGGTCTTACCTATTTGGTAGTCTCCATGAACCAACTAGTCTTGCCATACATAGGTTCATATATGATCATTTTAACCATGCCAATGGCTGATCATATGACCAACATTCCCATTTCCAAGCCATAGCCACATCATGACACCAAATATATACATACAAACCACAATTAGTCTAAGTCGATACTTCACTTTTACGAGCCATTTTCGCATGGCCGTACATATATACATCACAACATATTCAACCAACAAGGGGTAGTCCTATACACGCCATTTCAAAGTTCAACCAAAATTTATACCAAAATAGAGGTGTGGATAGTGTGGATGACTTCGACTTTATTGATCCCGAATCCGATTGCTATCGAGCGAAATCTATAAAACAGTGAGCCAAAGTAACGGGGTAAGCATTTTTTTTATGCTTAGTAAGTCTCAAGGAATATAATCAGCTCTAATTACAGCAATACATTCACATAGCCAAATGCATCATTTCATTAATACACATTCTTACTTCACACTTCATCATTATATACTTTCACAAAGTATCAATCAATTCAATAACTGAAATTTATTAGTCGATTGAGCGAATGTTGCTCAAACATGTCGACTTTCCAATGCACATATAACGTACCTTATCCTTTGGGCTTTTCGAGTGTACTAATTGAATTCATTACAGCAACCAACACTCACCTCCAGCCCAAGATTCTTCGAATATAACCGGATATAATCACGTGCACAAATGCCTTGGTCTTAGCCCGGATAGAATAACTCGCATACGAATGCCTTCGAGTCTTAGCCCTGATATAGCCACTAGCACAATTGCCTTCGGGTCTTAACCCGGATATAATTTCCAGCATAATTGTCTTCGGGGCTTAGCCCGGATATCATTCAATTTCTCATGTACACATACATCAATAATCATTGGACATACATATTTCATTTTCATTACTAAGGCTCAAACGCAAATATAATCACAAGCATATTCGCCTTCGGGACTTAGCCCGTAGAATTCAAATGCTCATACATACATAATCAATAATCAATACACATCCATACTTTATTTCACATAATTCAAGTAGGGTCACTTCTTGAGGACTTACCTCGGATGTTGTCGAACGGCTTTTTCGGCTATTTGATCACCTTTTCCTTCCCCTTGTCCAATTGTGGCCCTCTTAGCTCTTGAGCTAATTCAAACAAATTCAATTTATTAAAACCTCATTGTGCTTGCTTATGGCCGAATATGACAAGGAGTTTAAATGGTCATATGGCCACTCTTTAGCTTGAATACACAATGGTCATGCACATTTTATACTACATCAAGCAATTCAATACAATTTATTTGAGCATCAAGGAAAAGCTAAGGCCTTCAATAGGCTACCCAAGGCCGAATATTCATGTACATGTTGAGGTCAATTTTGCACTTAATACCTCACAAAAACAGCATGCATTTTACTAGTTAATGCTTTGCACATTGTGGCCCAAAACTTATAATATAGCATCAAGCACTTATATGTGTGTAGGCGAATTGTGCTTGCAATTTCACAAGCATTCTTCCACATCTTCTTCTTTAAACCAATATATTCATCACTTACTTCATAGCCAAAACATCATGTGCAAACATATATATACAATATGAGCATGGCGAATTTCAAGGTGTCCATAGCCATCCAAAATACAAATTTTAACTAACATGCAAGAAGCATGAACCATGCTCATGAATGCATCATGGCGAATATGACAATCATGCTCCATTCAACTTCAATCATGGTTAAACACAAAAGAAAACTCAAAATCTTACTCAAGAGTAGACAATCCATCATTGCATGCATCATCATCAAGCTTCACACTTAGCATGCAATGGCTTTATCACCATAACAACTTTGGCCAAATACCATTTCCATGGCATAACAAGGATTTGAGCCATGGCTAACATGCACATCAAATTAGCAACCAAACCATGCATGAAACTCCCAACACAACCTCATACATACCTTAATCTTGATGCAAACTTAGCCAAATCTCCTTCTAGATCTCTTCTAAACAAAGGAAATGAAGCAAAAATCCTTCTTCCTCTTAGTATTTTCGGCCAAAAGGGAGAGAGCAAGCATGAACAAATTTTTTGTTTTCTCTTCTTGGTTGCACGGCAATGGGGGATGCTACTCTCTCACACATTTTTTTTCTCACCCATGCTTAGTTGTTTATTATTTCTAACATCATCCATTAGTAAAACATGTTGGGAACATGTTCCTTGCCCATAACCTTGTCATGGCGGCCACTCCTCCTTAGGAAGGGATTATTTGACATGCAACTCCACCTTTTGTTAACATGTACTAACAAGCCATTTAAAATTAGCCTATCATATTTCACCATGTTTCACTTTGATCCCTATTTAATACTTTCTCATACAAATGGGTAAAATTAGAGAATGAAATTTCCACATATGCATGCACACACATAGTAAGCATAGAATATAACAATTAATTATTTTTATGACTCGGTTTAGTGGTCCCGAAACCACATTCCGGCTAGGGTCTATTTTGGGCTGTCACACTTGTGTCCATTCCAAAGATATAGGACTTAAGGATTAATGCATGAAAGGTTAATCACAAAAGGTTATGTCGAATCATGACTTCTTGTAACTTAGGTAGCATTGATGCATTGCTAGATGCCACTCATTGTTTGTAACATTAGATTCGTTCTAATATTACTGCTAACGTTACAAGAACCTATAGGGTCACACCCTATGGTTGAAATGAATGAGGTAAAACATAGTTGGTATATTGCTTGGTTGTCGCATGAATTAAATTAATTATAGAATTAATTTAATTGGGCAATCAAATTGTTGAACATACTATATGTACAAGGATGTTGTACACATAATCAGAACATAATTTTATTGATATATGAATTTAGTTAGTATATAAGTTTAAATAAATATAGTTTACCAAAATCTTTATTATAATTAATGTAATTATAATTTTTCGGTTAAACATTATTATATTTATTTGAATGATAATTATTATGTTCGGATTAATTTTAATGAATTAAAATTCGTTATAAATATATACCAATTAAGAGGGAGTTATATATAGAAAGGGTAAAAACCCTAAAAAGTATATATAAAAAGTAGCTCGAAAATATGCAAGGTGGTCTAGCAGCCGTTTAGCAAAATACTCTCTGAAAATAGTTTTCTGGGATTTCTACCGTTCATTGTCAATCGGGTGGACTACGTAGAGGCCGACATCGGAAAAGGTTGCGGCTTAGTTCGATAGTGATTCAGCATTCCTGTTGCCTAGGCGTCGCTGTCTACTCAGATTGAAGTTTCGGTAATTTCGAAACCCTTTTTATCACCCCGATTCATTCCTTACATATGGATCCTTGGTTTGGATCGCCGGAATGTTTTAATTATTTTATTTTTCCACTATGCCTTGGAGGCACCGGCGTTCAAACAAAAAAATCATATTCATACACACCTTTCATTGACAAATTCCATATACAGTTCATATGTACCTGAATCGGATATACATTTACATAGTTATTCATTTCTCAGGATGCCCATTGAACCATACGGAATCAAATAGGATACACGGATAGCTCAGAAAGCTCATACAATGCCAACGTTTCAGATGTGGTCTTACATGTAATCACATATCGATGGCACTGTCCCAGACAGGGTCTTACACGAAAACAAATATGATGCCAACGTCCTAGGTGTGGTCTTACACGTAAATCATAAGTCGATGCCAACATCCCGGACATGGTCTTATATGATAACACATATGTATCCTAACTATTCCTATGGTTTGTATGGGACTTTTCGGACGTTGTCACATTATCGGAACTTTCTCGGATTTCTCATATTTTACTCAAATAGCCATTCATCACTATTCATTAACATATAAGCAGTAATAATTCAATTCATTTATTTGTATATCGACTTACCTCGTACTTATTTGAACGGATGAAATCGGCTAATGAACGACTTTCGACTTTCCCCGATCTAATTCCATTTTCTTTGGTTTTTGATCTATATAAATTCAAATTTAACTCTTTTATTCAAAAAATCATTCAATTCAATCCATATACATATATTTAGGGCATTTTACAAATTAGCCCTCACATTTTCATAGTTTAACACTTTAATCCCTAATTCATAAAATCACAAAATACACATAATTTCATATTACGCATGCTAGATCAAATTTTCCCTTATCTCATATAAGCTCACATATTTCATTTATTTCACATTTTGGCCCCTCAATTTCTCATTTTCATAAATTAGTCCAAAATACTCAAATTCATCAAAAATTCAAATACAAAACATATTAACCCAACACATATCTTTCAGTTTCCATCAACTAACATCACAAAGCTTACAATTTCATCAATGGCATAACTCAAATTCATCATCAAATTCAAAAATTGAGACAATGGCTTGATAGATTACTAAACAACAATATCAAAAACACAAAAATTATCGAAAACCGAACAAAATAAATACCTTAATCAAGCTCAACCATAGCCGAACCCTAAATGAACTTTTATCTTTTATTTTTCTTTGTATTTTTGATGCAAAGATGAACAAAATGATCTCTATTTTGTTTTATTTTAATTAATATAACATTAATAAGCCATTTTCTAATTTAACCTTTATTAAACCCAAAAAAAAAACACTTAATACAAGCCCATTTATGTCCATCCATCATTCAAATGGCCTGATATCATCATAAGGACCTTTGATTATAAAAGCCATAACACTTAAGCACTTTTAACAATAGAATGCAACTTTTCCATTTTCTGCGATTAGGTCTTTTTTCTAAATTAAGCACACAAACTATTAAATTTTTATACGAAACTTTCACACTTGTTATATATCATGCTGTAAACACTACTTTTCTAATTCAAATTTGTGGTCCTGAAACCACTATTTCGACTAGGGTCTAAATCGGGCTATTATAACTCTCCCACCTTAGGGATTTTCTTCCCCGAAAATCTTACCATTGAACAGATTCAAATATTGTTGTCTCATAGCATCTTCGGGCCCTCACGTAGCCTCTTCAACACCATGTCGATGCCACATTACTTTTACTAATGGAATTTTCTTATTTCGCAGTTCTTTAACCTAGCGATCTAAGATACGGATCGGTTCTTCTTCATAAGTCATATCAGACTGAATTTCTATTTCGGACCGAGTAATTACATGCGATGGGTCAGCTCTGTATCATCAAAGCATCGATACATGAAATACATTGTGGGTCTTTTCTAGCTCAGGTGGTAATAACAATCTATACACAACTGGCCCAACACGCTTTATGATTTCATATGGTCCAATGAACCTCAGACTTAATTTACCTTTTCTACAGAACCGAAGTACTTTCTTCAACGGAAATACTTTCAGAACCTCTTTGTCGCGATCTCAAATTCAATATCTTTTCATTTCAAATATGCATATGATTTCTGACGGTCAAAAGCTGCTTTCAGACTATCTCAGATTGTTTTTACTTTCTGTTCAGTCTCTTTTATCAAATCAACCTTGTGAATCTTATTCTCGCTGAGCTCAGTCCGATACAAAGGTGTTCGACATTTTTGACCATACAATGCTTCGAAAGGTGCCATTTTAATGCTTGATTGAAAACTATTATTATAAGCGAATTGAATCAATAGCAAATACTGTTCCCACGAACCTTCAAACTCAAGAATACAGCATCTCAACATATCCTCGAGTATATGAATAATCCATTCGGATTGACCATCTGTCTGCGGGTGAGAAGCAGTACTAAATATAATTTTGTACCTAAAGCATCTTTCAGTTTCTTCCAAAACCTCAAAGTGAATCTCGAATCTCTATTTGACACAATAGACAGTGGCACCCCGTGCAATCTCATAATTTCAGAAATGTATAATTCAGCTAATTTATCAAGCGAGTAACATGTTTGAACCGAAACGAAATGAGCTGATTTCGTCAATCTATCAACTATAACCCAAATTGTATCCTTCTTTCTCGAAGATAGGGGTAAACCCAAAACAAAATCCATCGTTATTTTATCCCATTTCCACTCCGGAACATAATCGGTAGTAATAAAGAGGATGGCACCTGATGTTTAGCTTTAACTTGCTACAGATCAAACATTTCGAAACAAAGTCAGAAATATCTCTTTTCATTCCAGGCCACCAGTATAGATGTTTCAAATCATTATACAATTTCGTACTTCCTGGATGAATAAATAAAAGACTATTGTGAGCTTCGTTTAAAATCATCTGAATCAACTCTGGATTTCTCGGAACATAAATCCGATCTCGATATCTCAAACAATCATCATTATCAATTCGATATTCAAAATTAGAATTCAAATCACACAGAGCTCGTTTTGCTATAATCACATTATCAACCTTCTGAGCTTTGCAAATTTGCTGAATAAATAACGGTCTTACTTTCAATTCGGTTAATATCGAACTATCATTAGACAGAACTAAATGAGTATTCATCGCATGTAACAGCATTAATCCGTATCTGTCGCCGGACTAGGGTTAAAGGCATTACCGGACAAATCAAAATATTTTACAAATAGTTCAATAACATCATCCACAACATAGTCAAACATCATTATAAAGTCCCTTATATAGGTCATCGGGACCTTAATCATGCTTTAGAAAGAGGTTGGGACTAAACTGAGCTTATATAAAACTTTTCAAAAATTAAACATTTTTCAAAATTGTACAAGTCACACGCCCGTGTGAATAGGCTGTGTGCCTCACACGGCTTTGGACATGCCTGTGCGTCTAGACCTTGTCAAAATAGGGCATACATACTAACTTATCCATACGACCACAAGACACACCTATGTGCCAATTCGTGTGAAAATCAAGGAGGCTACTGACTTGGGTCACACGGGCAGTCACACGCCCGTCTGTCTAGCCCGTGGTCAAAACTGACTTAGCCACACGGCCTAGCACAAGCCCGTGTGTGCGACTCTGTGGTCTGCTCAAGCTCATTTCAAAATGGCCTTCGAGTAACATGGCTGACGCACATGCCCGTGTCCCTTCCCATGTGGGCAAAAATAGGCCATTTCCAAGGCTAAATTGCCACCCATAAAGGGTCCCCCTACAAGCATCAAACCAAGCACATTTGTACTATAATTTCAGCCAATTTCAATACCAAAACTTACATCATTTTTACCATAACATTATCAACCAATTTCATGCTTAATAGTCATACCAAATTATACCAAAACATAAGACCAAATCATATCTAAACTTTTGTTTCATAACCTCGTTTTACATCATTTAAACACATGTTATAAACTTACCAATATCTCAAATTTGCACATACCAAAACTTACCAATTTTGACCATTTCATTTGGTCATTTATAAACACATCACATAATCATAATTTGTATCACATATCATATACACATAATCAATTACTTCAAGCCTATACATGCCATACTTCATTATATACATTTTCAAAACATACCGAAATAGAGTTCGATAGTGTGGTGACGATCCTTGACGATCCCCGAGCTTCTGATAGCTACGATATTTATAAAACAATGCAAACACACACAAAGTACGCTTTCAAAAGCTTAGTAAGCCATTTACAAATAAACTTATCATTTAAATCATGTAATCATCATCAATTTGAATAAAATTCATAGCCAAATACTATCACAAACCTCAATGTTCATAAACATTTCATATATTCCAAATCCTTTATCACATATAGCATATTTTCTCATACTTTTATCACATATCATCAATTGATCACTAAAGTACATATACTTACCTTTTTTCATCAAATATGATACTCATTCCAAACTTACCTAAATCGAATATATGTTCACATCATAATTCATTTTCTCGGAATGCCCTTTGAACCATTTGGAATCATAAGGATATGCAGATATCTCGAAAAGCTTGTACAATTCCAACGTCCTAGACGTGGTCTTACATGTAATCAAATACTGATGCCACTGTCCCAAAAAGGGTCTTACACGAAATCAAATACGATGCTAATGTCCCAAACGTGGTGTTACACGTAAATCATAATTCGATGCCGATGTCCCAGACGTGGTCTTACATGATAACACATATCGGATCTTATGTCATGACATATGTATCCTATACTATTCCTAAGGTTCGTACGGGACTTTTGGATGTCGAAACTTTGTCGATACTTTCTCATATATCTTATATTCAACTGTCATATTATCATCCATCACAATACAATGTCATATATACATGAATAAATCAATTTAAACACATTTTTTTGTATATCAACTTACCTCGTACTGATTCGAGTAAACAGGGTCGGCTATTCGTCGACTTTCGACTTTCCCTGATCTAATTCTGTTTCCTTTTGTTCTTGATCTATATAAATTCAAGTTTAACTCTTTTATTTACCAAGTTAGTCAAATCAATCCACAAACACACATTTAGGGCATTTTAAAAATTTGCCCTCATAATTTCACATTTTGACAATTTAGTCACAAAATCACAAATACACAAAAATTTTTTATACTTATACTTGACCGAACATTCCTAGTGCTCATATAAGTCCATATATTTCGTTTATTTCACATTTTAGTTCCTCAATTTATAAATTTTACAATTAGTCCATTTTACTCAAATTCATCAAAAATTCAAAGACAAAACATGTTAACCCAAAACATATCTTTCTTTTACTAACATCAAACTTCATAAAACTCATAGTTTCATCAATGCCTCAACTCAAAATCATCAAAAAAATCAGAAATTGAGACTTTGGCTTGATAGTATGCAAAGCAACAATTACAAAAATGGAACAAAACTCATACCTTAATCAAGGAAATCAATGGCCGAACCCTAGAGTTCTTATTCTTTCTTTTTCTTTGTGTAATTTAAGCAAGACAAGTGAAAATAAAGCTTTAATTTTGATTATGTTTTATATAAACATTATAATAACCATTTTGCTATTTTAACCTCACTATAATAAACCTTTAAGCTTGTAATGGATGTCCAACAATTTCCATTTAATATATCAATGGTCTAATAACATAATAAGGACCTCACAATTAAGAAGACATAACAAATAAACACTTTAACAAATAGAAGGCCACTTTTACATTTTACGCGATTAAGTCCTTTTTAACAAATTGAGCACACAAACTATCAAATTTTCGTACGAAATCTTCACACATACTAATTCACATATAATAAGCACAGAAAATAATATTTAAATATTTTTCTGACTTGGATTTGTGGTCCCAAAACCACTATTCCGACTAGGGTCTAATCGGGCTGTTACGATTCTCCCCCCTTAGGGATTTTTGTCCCCGAAAATCTTACCGTCGAATAGGTTCGGATATTGTTGTCTTATAGCATCTTCAGACTCCCACATAGCCTCTTCAACACCATGTCGATGCTACATCACTTTAACTAACGGAATTTTCTTATTTCACAATTCTTTAACCTCACAAGCTAATATACGGATCAATTTTTCATCGTAGGTCATATTAGACTGAATCTCAATCTCATATGAAGGAATTACATGTGAAGGATTAGATCTATACCGTAGAAGTATCGATACGTGAAACACGTTATGAATCTTTTCTAACTCTGGTGGCAACAACAATCTATATGCATCCAATCCAATACGCTCTATAATTTCATACGGCCTAAAAAACATTGGCCTCAATTTGCCTTTACAGCCAAATCGAAGTACTTTCTTCCATGGAGACACTTTTAGAAACACTTTGTCGCCGATCTCAAATTCAATGTCTTTTTGTTTCAAATCTGCATATGATTTCTGACGATCGGAAGCTGCTTTTCAAACTATCTCAAATCATCAGACTTAATTTACCTTTTCTACCAAACTGAAGTACTTTCTTCCATAGAGATACTTTCAGAAACATTTTGTCACCTATCTTAAATTCAATATCTTTTCATTTCAAATCTGCATATGATTTCTGATGATCAGAAGCTGCTTTCAGACTATCTTGGATTGTTTTTACTTTTTGTTCAGTCTCTTTAATCAAATCAACCCCGTGAATCTTATTCTCACTAAGCTTAGTCCAATACATAAGTTTACGAAATTTTCTACCATATAAGGCTTCGTATGGTGCCATTTTAATGCTCGATTGAAAACTATTATTATAAGCGAATTCAATCAGTGGCAAATATTGTTCCCACGTATCTTCAAACTCAAGAATGCAACATCTAAACATATCCTCGAGAATATGAATAATCTGCTCGGAATGACCATTAATTTGTGGGTGAAAAGTAGTACTGAAGTGCAATTTCATACCAGAGCATTTTTCAATTTCTTCCAAAATCGTGATGTGAATCTCAGGTCTGTCTGACACAATAGATAATGGCACACCATGCAATTTCACAATATCAAAAATGTATAACTCAGCTAACTTATCAAGTGAGTAATCAGATTGTAACAGAATAAAATGGGCTGATTTCGTCAATCGATCAACTACAACCCAACTTGCATCTTTCTTTCTCGGAGATAAGGGCAAACCCGAAACAAAGTCCATTGTCACTCTATCCTATTTCCATTTCGTAATCATAATTGGTTGTAACAAAGCAGAAGGCACTTGATGTTTAGCTTTAATTTGTTGACAGATTAATCATTTCGCAACAAAATCGGAGATATCATGCTTCATACTAGGCCACTAATAAAGTTGTTTAAGATCATTATACATTTTCGTACCACTCAAATGAATAGATAAACGACTGTTGTAAGCTTCATTCAAAATTATTTGAATCAACTCTCAAAACACCAATTCGATCTCGAAATCATAGACAATCATTTTTATCAACACTGAATTCTAAAATAGAATCTAAATAACACTGAACTTGCTCTGCTATTATCTTATTATCAACTTTCTGAGCATCAATAATTTGTTGAATGAATAAAGGTATTGCTTTTAATTTGACTAAAACCGAACCATCATGGGACACAACCAAATGAGCATTCATCGCACGCAGAGCAAATAGTGCTTTTCGACTCAAAGCATCAGCAACAACATTTGCTTTCCCTGGATGATAATCAATTACAAGGTCATAGTCTTTTAATAGTTCCAGCCATCTTCTCTGTCGTAGATTCAAATCTTTCTAAGTCATCAGATATTTCAAACTCTTATGATCAAAATATACGTGACATTTTTCACTAAACAAATAGTGGCGCCAAATCTTCAAAGCAAATAGAATCACAGCTAATTCAAGGTCATGCATCGGATAATTCTTTTCATGCAGCTTTAGCTGTCTCAAAGCATAAGCAATAACTTTGCTTTCTTGCATCAAAACACATCCCAGACTGTTTAACGAAGCATCACTATAGATCACAAATTCTTTACCTCTTTAGGGTTCTACTAACACTAGAGCTTCAGTCAACAAAGTTTTTAACTGATCAAAGCTTTTCTGACACTTTTTGGACCATTCAAACTTCAGATCTTTCTGAAGCAGTTCCGTTAACAGAGTTGCAACCATAGAAAAACCTTTTACGAACTGTCTATAATAACCAGCAAGTCCCAAAAAACTGAAGACTTTAGAGACGTTCCTGGAGGCTTCCACTCCAAAATAGCTAAAATTTTGCTCGAATCAACTCAGATACCTGATGCTGATACAATATGACCCAGAAAATCAAATTCTCGTAACCAGAATTCACATTTACTGAACTTCACATACAATTGCTTATCTCCCAAAGTCTGTAGCACTATTCTTAGATGCTCAGCATGCTCGGATTCATCACGTAAATAAATCAATATGTCACCAATGAATACGACAACAAGTCGATCTAAATACGGTCTAAAAATACTGCTCATCAAATCCATAAAGATAGTAGGTGCATTCGTTAATCTGAAAGGCATAACTAAAAACTCATAGTGGCCATACCTCGTTCTGAATATAGTTTTCAAAATGCCTGAATCTTTTACTCTCATCTGATAATAACCCGATCTGAGATCTATCTTTGAAAATACGATTGCTTCTTTCAACTGATAAAAAAAATCATCAATTCTGGGCAGAGGATATTTGTTCTTGATAGTCACTTTGTTCAATTGACGATAATTTATGCACATTCTCATCGTGCCATCTTTCTTTTTCACAAACAGAACTGGCGCACCCCAAAGTGAGAAACTCGGTCTAGCAAATCCTCTATCAGTCAACTCTTGTAACTGAGACTTTAATTCTTTTAACTCTGTTGGAGCTATTCTATACGGAGCTATCAAAATCAAAGTAGTTCCTGGTACTAACTCAATGCCAAATTCAACATCTTAGATTTGAGGTAATCCCGGAAGTTCTTCAGGAAACACATTAGAGAATTCACAGACAGCAGACATTGATTCAACTCTCTGTCTGACACTTTTGAATCAATCACATACGCAAAATAAGCTTCACAACCTTTCCTCACAATACTCAAAGCTTTCATCGAAGATATCACAGCAAGCAATCCATTCAAATCACTAGATTCAATTCAAACTATTTCATCATTCTTGCATATTAAATAAATAGTTTTCCGTTTATAATTCACAATAGCATCGTGCAAAGTTAACCAATCCATACCCAGAATTATATCAAACTAATCAAAAGGTAATAACATCAGATCAACGGAAAAACAAATTTCTCAAAACATTAACGGACAATTCATACAGACTTTATCAACCAAAACACATCTGCCTAGGGGGTCCGATACTTTAGTTACGAATTCAGTAGACTCTACAGGCAAAGTTTTACTATTCAATAAATTCATGCATATATAAGAATGCATTGATCCAGGATCTATCAAAGCAATCATGGAAGTATCATAAAGTGTGAAAATACCCGTAAGCTTCCTCACAAGCTCAATGGCATAGGCTCTAGCAGAGCCTCGGATCTAACAATAGTGTCTTTTGTTCCCCTCTGACAGCCACTCACATTTCCCGTATTTCTGGGAGGTCTACCACGAGATGCATTGCCACTTGGCCTCGGATTTTGCACAATTTCTTGCTTGACAAACTCAGGGCAATCACGAATAAAATGGTCTAAAGATCCACATTTGAAGCAAGCTCGATTATATAATCTACAATTGTCGGGATGTCTTTTACCACAGTGTTTACACTCGGGTCAATCAGATCAAACATTTCCAACATTGGCAACAGATGTTGCTAGAGCTCTGAAGCTCCAATGTGATCTAACACGATCTCTACTCGAATGTCCCACATTAGCCTTTGAATGGCTATAATCATCTAGAAATTTCTTTGACATAGACTGAAATGACTTGTCGTTGATCTCTTTCGCACTTCTTTAGCTTCTAAATCAGCTTTTCTTTTCTCTTTTTCAAGTTCTTCGGCTTTACATGCTCCTTCAACAAGCACAACGAATTCTTTGATCTCGAGAATTCTGACTAACAAATAAATATCCTCGTTCAAGCCATCCTCAAATCTCTTACACATAATTGCTTCAGTCGAGACACATTCTCGTGCATATTGGCTCAGTCTCACAAATTCTAGCCCATATTCTGTAACAGACATACGGTCTTGTTTAAGCTCAAGAAACTCTTTACATTTCTGATCAGTAAATCTCTAACTGGTGTATTTCTTTCAAAATTTAGCTTGAAAGAAATCCCAAGTGACTCGTTCCCTCAGAACCACAGATATTAGTGTCTTCCACCAATGATACATCGTATCTCTCAAAAGTAAAATGACACATTTTAAATATCCATCCGGAGTCAACGATAATTCTTCAAACACTCGTATCATATTCTCTAACCAGAACTCGGCTCTTTCAACATAATCACTGGTGGTAGCTCAAAACTCTTCGGCCTTATATGTTCTAATCTTATCAACTGGAGACTTAATCTGTAACGCCCCATACCCGAGACCATCATCGGAGTCGAACACGAGGTGTTAACAGACTTAATTCATTACTTAAACAGCTCAAACAATTTATTTTTAAAATTTCCAGTCAAGCTAGCAATCTGTGTCACAGTCGCTTAAAAATTCATATCTTGAGTTCCGAAACTCGAAATCCAGTTCCATAAAATTCCATGAAACTAGACTCATATATATATTTACTAATTTTTTTCTAGAATTTTTGGTCAAGCCAATTAGTACAGTTTATTAGTTAAAGTCTCCCCTATTTCAGGGTTCAATTGCTCTGACCTCTGTATATTACGAATCATATATATCTCTGTATAGATTTTCAATTACTATGACGTTTGTTTCTCTTAAAACTAGATTCAATAAGGAATCTATACATATAAAGAATGACTTCTAATTAGTTTTTTACAATTTTTGATGAATTTTAAAGTCAGAACAGGGGATCCAAAAATCACTCTGGGCCTGTTTCACAAAAATTCAAATATCTCATAAAATATAATTTATATACCTGTTTTGTTCAATACATATGAAAATAAACTCATTAAGCTTCAATTTAATAACTTACTCATCATTTAATTCCATTTCTACTATATTTAGTAATTTTTCAAATTTACATCACTCTTCTTTGTCGATTACATTTTATGGCAAATTTCACTTTACTAAGGATTTTCATGGACTAAATAGCATTTTAAACATACATAACATCAAATATGACTTCGATTGGCCATTCCAATGGCTAATCATTTATAAACCCTTTTATTACCAAACCATAGCCATATCATAAGATCAATTACACAAAGTGAGTGTTTTGCCATACATGCCACATTCAAAATACACAAGCCATTTTACCAATTTAAGCCTTCGGATAGTGTGAACAAGTCTTCGACCTATCCCGATTCTCAAGCCGGCTTGTCAAACTACAATGAAAGAAAAGGAGGGAGTAAGCACAAATACTTAGTAAGTTCACATGCAAATAGCAAGTAACATAATCACACAATCTCACATAAAAGATCATTTGCATAAACAACACCAAGACATTCATGTTTCATTTACATTTAATATCTTCCTACGATTTCATCATACCAAGTTTTCAACCCGAAGGTTTAAGCACATACCTGGCAAATTTTCTCATTTACCACACTTACCAACATGTCACCTTCGTTTTAGGCCTTCTTCTTATTCACTTAAGATTCACCCGTTGAACACATCAGAATATAATTTGAATACACGGATTTCATGAACGTAAGTGTCATTCCCGTAGCTAGAAAAACTCAATAGCCTGCGGAACTTCTGTAGCCAAGCTACTATGTAACCCGCCCATAAATGAACTCGGACTCAACTCAACGAGCTCGGATGCTTAGTTACATCTCACGAACTCGGACTCAACTCAACGAGTTCAGAACTCAAGTATCCTAGTGACATGTCACTTGTATTCTAATCTATTCCTAAGGTTCAAACGGGCGTTTTCCTCGATTACACATCTTTGCCGTCTTCCACGAAATATCAAAATCGATACTTTGGTGATAGTTCATACTCATCAAGTAATTCACATAATTATATATTATTCAACAATAACCACAAAGCATAATATTTCATGATAATAATAAGCATCATATCATATAAACAACATTAAATTGCTTAAAATGACAATTATGTTACTACATTTACACATGAACTTACCTCGGTATAAAATTATTAGCAAACGAGCCTATTCTTCGTAAACTTTGTTTTTCCCTCGATCACGACTTGAATCTCGTTTCTCTTGATCTATAATGCCAAATTAATCTTATTTAATACATGCATTCATCAAAACAGCATTTATCATGAACTTTGGCAAAATTACATTTTGCCCTAAACTTTTGCATAATTACACTTTTGTCCCTAGGCTCAGGAATTAAACTTCATCCCTTATTCTTATGTTTTATGACATGCTGATCATTTTTCCCTTCTATGGCAACATCAAATTCACACTCTAACATGTACTTATGATTATTAGGTATTTTTACCGATTAAGCCCTTTTACTCGTTTTCGCTTAAAATCGAGTAGTACAAGTTGTCTAACATAATTTAAAACCTCATATTCTATCATAAAACACCAAAATACACAAATTTCACCTATGGGTATTTTTCAAAATATGAACCCTAGGTTGAATTATTGCTAGCATAAGCTTAATCGAGCTACCGAGATTCCAAAAACGTAAAGAACATTAAAAACGGGGCTTGGAATCACTTACTATGGAGCTTGAAAGGTTGAAACAAACCCTAATCATGGAGTACCCTTGAAATTTCGGCCTAATGAAGAAGATGGACAAAAATTGGGTTTTAATTTTGTTTTTAATTCATTTTAATAACTAAATGGCCAAAATGCCCTTACTACTAAACTTTCCAAAAATTCCATCCATGTCCAATTTTTGTCCATTGACTTAGAAATTGGTCAAATTCTATTTAAGACATCCTCATTAATATTCCAAAACAATTTCATACTAAAAACTCCTAGAATGCAAGTTTTGCAAATTATTCGATTTAGTCCTTAATTTCAATTTAAGCACTTTAGCATAGGATTTCATCACGAAATTTTCACACAATCATGCAATCATATCATAAACATCAAAATAATTATAAAATAATTATTTCTATCTTGGATTTGTGGTCACGAAACCACTATTCCGATTAGGCCCTAATTCGGGATACTACAACTCTCCCCCCTTTAAGGATTTTCGTCCTCGAAAATCTTACCGGTAAACAGGTGTGGGTATTGGTTTCTCATAGTTTCTGTGCTTTTGCCACAATACTTTCACGAGAGTGACACTTTTATTTCTTAGTTGTTTGACTTCTCGAGCTAAAATCTTAATTGGTTCTTCGTCGTAAGTTATATCTAGTCGTAGTTCAATTTCTGTTGGTGAAATTATAAGTAAAGGATCCAAACGATACCGATGTAACATAGATACGTGGAACACATCATGAATCTTCTCTAATTTAGGTGGTAATGCTAGCCGATATGCTACCGGTCCAACTTTTCCAATTATTTCATATGGTCCAATAAAACGCGGACTAAACTTGGCTTTTTGTCCAAATCTAAGGACTTTCTTCCATGGAGACACTTGCAAAAATACCTTATCACCAACTTGAAACTCGATTTCCCTTCGTTTCAAATCTGCATAAGATTTCTGTCTATCTGAAGCAGCTTTCAAACAATCTCGAATCACTTTCACCTTTTCTTCGGTTTCTTTTATTAGATCAACTCCATAAATCTGATTTTCCTTGAGTTCAGTCCAATACAATGGCGTCCGACATTTACGACCATACAATGCTTCATAAGGTGCCATCTTCAAACTCATCTGATAACTATTATTATAAGCAAATTCTACCAACGGTAAGTACCTTTCCCAACTACCTTGAAATTCCAATACGCAACATCTGAGCATGTCTTCAAGAATCTGAATTACTCTCTCTGATTGTCCATCAGTTTGTGGATGAAAGGCAGTGCTAAAATTTAACTTTGTACCTAATGCCTCTTGCAACTTTTGCCAAAACCGTGAAGTAAATCTCGGATCTCTATCCGAAATGATTGACAAAGGTATTCCATGAAGTCTAACAATCTCACGGATATACAATTCAGCCAATTTATTAAGAGAATAATCTGTACGTACCGGAATAAAATGAGCCGATTTAGTCAGTCTGTCAACTATTACCCAGATGGCATTTTTCTTCCCCGGAGTTAACGGCAACCCTGATATAAAATCCATAGTAATCCGATCCCATTTCTATTCAGGAACCATGATAGGCTGGAGTAATCCCGAAGGTACTTGGTGTTCAGCTTTCACTTGTTGACAAACTAAGCACTTTGATACAAACTCGGAAATATTTCTTTTCATTCCACTCCACCAGTACATTTTCTTCAAGTCATTATACATTTTTGTACTGCCCGGATGAACCGCCAAACAACCATTATGTGCTTCATGCAAAATCTTTTGAATCAACTCATCATTTTTCAATACACAAATTCGATTTTTAAACATCAAGCAACCATCAGAACCAATTCTGAAATCTAATCCCGTATCAGCTTCACACTGGTTTCTTTTGGCTTGTAAATCTTGATCATTTTTCTGAGTTTCAGAAATCTCTTGTAAAAACATCGGTCTTGCTCTTAACTCTGCTAGAATCGAACCATCATTTGATATCTTTAACCGAGTGTTCATAGTTCTCAAAGTAAATAGCAATTTTCTGCATAAAGCATCGGCAACCACATTCGCTTTTCCCGGATGGTAATCAATAACAAGCTCGTAATCTTTCAATAACTCCAACCATCTTCGCTGTCTCAAATTCAAGTCTTTTTGTGACATCAAGTATTTAAGACTTTTGTGGTCGGTATATACTCGGCACTTTTCACCATACAAATAATGTCGCCAAATCTTCAAAGCAAACACTATAGCAACCAATTCCAAATCATGAGTCGGATAATTCCTTTCGTGAGATTTTAACTGCCTCGAAGCATAAGCCACCACTTTTCCTTCTTGCATAAGTACACATCCTAAGCCATTTCGAGAAGCATACTGTACACCACAAATTCTTTACCTGATTCGGGTTGTACCAACACTGGTGCTTCAGTTAATAACTTTTTCAATTCTTCAAAACACTGTTGACATTCTTTTGTCCATTCAAATTTAACATTCTTTCGGAGTAGTCTAGTCATAGGAGCAGCAATTATAGAAAATCCATTTACAAATCGCCGATAATACCCAGCTAGCCCCAAGAAACTTCTAACCTCGGTTACATTTTTCGGTGGTTTCCAATCAACAATGGCTGAAATCTTACTAGGATCAACCCGTATACAATCACCTGAAACAATATAACCCAAAAATCCAACTTCCCGGAGCCAAAATTCACTTTTACTAAACTTATCATACAGCTGCTTGTCTTTCAAAGTTTGCAAAACTATCCTCAAATGCTCAACATGCTCTGTCTCATCTTTTGAATAAATTAAAATATCATCTATAAACACCACAACAAATTTGTCCAAGTATGGCCTAAATCATTAAATCCATAAACACAGCAGGAGCATTTGTCAACCCGAATGGCATAACTAAAAATTCATAATGACCGTACCTTGTTCTAAAAGCAGTTATAGGTACATCCGACTCTTTTACTCGCAGCTGGTAATACCCAGATCTCAAGTCAATCTTTGAAAACCATGTCGCTCCTTTTAGCTGATCAAACAAATCATCAATCCTTGGAAACGGATACTTGTTTTTGATTGTCACCTTGTTTAACTGCCGATAGTCAACACACAATCTCATAGAACCATCCTTCTTTTTCACAAATAACACGGGAGCACCCCAAGGTGAAAAACTCGGTCTCACAAAACCTTTATCAGTCAACTCTTGCAACTACGACTTTAATTCTTTCAACTCTACTGGTGCCATTCTATATGGAGCAATCGAGATCGGAGTTGTTCCTGGTATCAAACCAATACCAAATTCTACTTCCCTGACTGGAGGCAAACCTGACAATTCTTCTGGAAATACGTCCGCAAATTCACACACAACCGGCACTGATTCAACTTTCTTTTCAACTTCTTTTGTATTAATTACATACGCCAAATAAGCTTCATAACCCTTTCTCAAATATCTCTGAGCCGACATCGAAGAAATCATACTAGATAATGCCTCTGATTTGTCTGGTTCAACCCGCAGAATTTCACCACTTTCACACTTTAATTCTATAACCTTTTCTTTGCAATTTATTATAGCATCATGCAATGTCAACCAATCCATACCCAAAATAACATCAAATTCATCAAACGGCAACAACATCAAGTCGGCCGGAAAGTAATGAGCCCGAATGATTAAAGGGCATTTCTTGCATACTTTATCAACTATCACACATTTGCCTAACGGATTCGACACTCTAATCATAAATTTTGTGTTCTCAATAGGTATATTCATACTAGACACCAGTTTCATGAATACATATGAATAAGTAGAATCGGGATCATTTAAAGCAATAACATTAACATCATAAAGAGAAAATATACCAGTAATCACATCGGGTGATGAAGCATCTTCACGTGCCTTTATAGCATAAGTTCTAGCTGGAGCCCTTGCTTCAGATTTAGCTGCTGAATCTCTGGCTACATTTTTGCTGCTTGCTTCATTTCCAGCTTTTCTCGAATATCTTCCCCTCGAGTCTGCACCACTAGCTTTTACATTCTGAAATTTTTCTTTCTCAGCTCTCTCTAGGCAGTCTCTAATAAAATGATCCGAAGAACCACACCGAAAACATTCATTCACTCTACATGGGCCAAAATGATTTCTGCCATACCGCTAGCACTCAGGCTTAACAAATCTCATATTTCCCACACTAGCCGCAGAAGTAGTCTGAGATTTAGAACCCATATTTTGCTACTTAAAATTTCCATATGATTGTCCAGCCGAAACCTGTGAAGGAGGATTCATATTTCTATATTTTTTGGATTGTTGTGAGAATGAACTGCTCGTCGGTCTTTTCTTCCAATTTCTAGTCTCAGCCTCTACCTTTTTTTTCTCTTTAAGTAGTTCTTCAGCCTTGCAAGCTTGATCAACCAATACTACCATTTCTTTTAATTCAAGAATCCCAAGAAATACTTTGATGTCTTCATTGAGTCCGTCTTCAAATCGTCTGCACATTTTAGCTTCTGTAGGAATATATTCTCTAGCATACTTACTCAACCTGACAAACTCCCTTTTGTATTCAGTAACTGTCATGTTCCCCTACTTTAATTCAAGAAACTCTTTACGCTTCTGATCAATAAATCTTTCACTGATATATTTCTTCCGAAATTCTTCTTGAAAGAACTCCCAAGTTACTTTCTCTTTTGGTACTACTGAAGTTAATGTCTTCCACCAATGATAAGCTGAATCCCTCAACAATGATATAGCACATTTCAAGCATTCCTCAGGTGTATAAGACAATTCATCAAATACTCGAATAGAATTCTCGAGCCAAAACTCTACTTTCTCGGCATCATCATCAATATTTTCCCTGAATTCTTTGGCCCCTTGTTTACGGATTCTATCAACTAGAGTTCTGTAAAATTTCATCAGATCTACACCTTGTGGCATCAGGGATACAGGTTGAGGAATCGGGAGAGGTGGGGGAGGTTGTGCATTCGGGTTCATACGAATGAACTCAGTATACCAGGCACTCATCATTAGGAGAAAGGCTTCCCGAGCCCCTTCTCCTCCTCCTTGACCAACAGTAGGAGGTGGATTTTCAGTTGGCACCGCCCCTTCAGCTGGAGCTGGTGCATTACTCTCTACATCATCAGCCGCAACTGGATCGGGATCCATTTACTATAAAAAAAATTATTTAAAAGGTTAGAAGTCGTCACACTATCACAATATATATATATGACATGTATAGCAAAACCCGTACATACAACACATTAGTCCGAGAACCGACTAAATCTGCTCTGATACTACGAAATGTAACGCCCCATATCCAAGACCGTCGCCGGAGTCGAACACGAGGTGTTAACAGACTTAATTCATTACTTAAACAGCTCAAACAAGTTATTTTAAAATTTTCCAGTCAAGCTAGCAATCTGCGTCACAGTCGCTTAAAATTCATATCTTGAGTTCCAAAACCCGAAATCCAATTATGTAAATTTTCCCTGAAACTAGACTCATATATATATTCACTAATTGTTTTCTAGAATTCTTTGTCAAGCCAATTAGTAAATTTTATTAGTTAAAGTCTCCCCTATTTCAGGGTTTGACTGCTCTAACCTCTGTATATTACGAATAAGATATCTCTCTGTATAGAATTTAAATGACTATTAAGTTTGTTTATCTTAAAACTAGACTTACTAAGGAATCTGTACATATAAATAATGACTTCTAATTATTTTTTTACAATTTATGATGAATTTTTAAAGTCAGAACAGGGGATCCAGAAATCACTCTAACCTGTTTCACAAAAATTCAAATATCTCATAAAATGTAATTTATATACTGTTTTATTCAATAAATATGAAAATAGACTCATTAATATTCAGTTTAATAACTTACTCATCATTTAATTCCATTTCTACTATTTTTAGTTATTTTTCAAATTTACATCATCTTCTTTGTCGATTACATTTTATGGCAAATTTCACTTTACTAAGGATTTTCATGGACTAAATAGCATTTTAAACATACATAACATCAAATATGACTTAGATTGGCCATTCCAATGGCTAATCATTTAGAAACTCTTTCCTTACCAAACCATAGCCATATCATAAGATCAATTACAAAAAGTGAGTGTTTTTCCATACATGCCACATTCAAAATACACAAGCCATTTTACCAATTTAAGCCTTCGGATAGTGTGAACGAGTCTTCGACCTATCCCGATTCTCAAGCCAGCTTGTCAAAACTACAATGAAAGAAAAGGAGGGAGTAAGCACAAATGCTTAGTAAGTTCACATGCAAATAGCAAGTAACATAATCACACAATCTCACATAAATCATCATTTGCATAAACAACACCAAGACATTCATGTTTCGTTTACATTTAATATCTTCCTACGCTGTCATCATACCAAGTTTTCAACCCGAGGGTTTAAGCACATACCTGGCAAATTTTCTCATTTACCATACTTACCAACATGTCACCTTCGTTTTAGGCCTTCTTCTTATTCACTTAAGATTCACCCGTTGAGCACATCGGAATATAATTCGAATACACGGATTTCATGAACGTAAGTGTCATACCCGCAGCTAGACAAACTCAATAGCCTGTGGAACTTATGTAGCCAAGCTACTATGTAACCCGCCCATAAGTGAACTCGGACTCAACTCAACGAGCTCGGATGCCTAGTTACATCTCACGAACTCGGACTCAATTCAATGAGTTCGGAACTCAAGTATCCTAGTAACATGTCACTTGTATTCTAATCTATTCCTAAGGTTCAAACGGGAGTTTTCCTCGATCACACATCTTTGCCGTCTTCCACGGAATATCGAAATTGATACTTCGGTGATAGTTCATACTCATCAAGTAATTCATATAATTACATATTATTCAACAATAACCACAAAGCATAATATTTCATGATAATAATCAGCATCATATCATATAAACAACATTAAATTGCTTAAAATGACAATTATGTTACTACATTTACACATGAACTTACCTCGGTATAAAATTATTAGCAATCGAGCCTATTCTTCGTAAACTTTGTTTTTCCCTCGATTGCGACTTGAATCTCGTTTCTCTTAATATATAATGCCAAATTAATCTTATTTAATACATACATTCATCAAAACAGCATTTAATATGAACTTTGGCAAAATTATATTTTTGCCCCTAAACTTTTTCATAATTACACTTTTGCCCCTAGGCTCGGGAATTAAACTTCATCCCTTATTCTTATGTTTTATGACATGCTGATCATTTTTCCCTTCTATGGCAACATCAAATTCACACTCTAACATGTACTTATGACTATTAGGTATTTTTACCAATTAAGCCATTTTACTCGTTTTCGCTTAAAACCGAGTAGTACAAGTATTCTAACATAATTTAAAACCTCATATTCTATCATAAAACACCAAAATACAAAAATTTCACCTATGGGTATTTTTCCAAATATGAACCCTAGGTTGAATTATTGCTAGCATAAGCTTAATCGAGTTACCAGGATTCCAAAAATGTAAAGAACATTAAAAACGGGGCTTGGAATCACTTACTATGGAGCTTGAAAGGTTGAAACAAACCCTAACAATGGAGAACCCTTGAAATTTCGACCTAATGAAGAAGATGGACAAAAATTGGCTTTTAATTTTGTTTTTAATTCATTTTAATAACTAAATGACCAAAATGCCCTTACTACTAAACTTTCCAAAAATTCCATCCATGTCCAATTTTTGTCCATAGATTTAGAAATTGGTCAAATTGCTATTTAAGACCTCCTCATTAATATTCCAAAACAATTTCATACTAAAAACTCCTAGAATGCAAGTTTTGCAAATTATTCGATTTAGTCCTTAATTTCAATTTAAGCACTTTAGGCATAGGATTTCATCACGAAATTTTCACACAATCATGCAATCATATCATAAACATCAAAATAATTATAAAATAATTATTTCTATCTTGGATTTGTGGTCACGAAACCACTATTCCGATTAGGCCCTAATTCGGGATATTACATAATCAACTGTTTCGAATTAGCTCGTGGCATAGCAGGGACTAGCGGAGGATTGAGGGGTTGGGGGTTGTTGTACAGCCGAATTAGTTCTAATGTCCTGACTGAACCAATCATTCATCATTTGATAAAAGGCTTGTCTAGCCATTCCATCAGGGCTACTCGTAGCCGGTCTAAAGTCGAAGGATACTGTCTCTTGCGCGGGAGCAAGTGCATTACTTTCAATATCGTTAGCTACGGCACGTCGGGATCCATTTGCTATATAAAAACACATTTTCATTGTCAGGATTCATCACACTATCACAGTTCATTAATATGCCATGTATAGCTAGACTCACATAAGCTACGTTAGACCTAGAATCAACTACACTGTAGCTCTAATACCAACCAAATGTAACAACCTTAATCCATACCCGTCGCTGAACTAGAGTTACATGCATTACTGGACAAATAAAAACATTTTAAAAATAGTTCAATAGCATCATCCACAACATAGTCAAACATCATTATAAAGTCCCTTATATAGGTCATCAAGACCTTAATCATGCTTTAGAAAGGGGTCGGGACTAATCCAAGCTCATACAAAACTTTTTGAAAATTAAACAATTTTTAAAATTGTACAAGTCACACACCCGTGTGAACAGGCCGTGTGCCTCACACGGCTTTAGACATGCCCGTGTGTCTAGACCGTGTTAAAACAGGGCATACATATTGACATGTCCACATGACTACAAGACACGCCCGTGTGCCAGGACATGAGAAAATTAGGGAGGCTACTGACTTGGGTCACATGGCCAATCATATGCCTGTGTGTCTAATCCGTGGTCAAAACTGACTTGGCCACATGACCTAGCACACGCCCGTGTGTGCGACCATGTGGTCTGCTCAGGCTTATTTTGAAATGGCCTTCGAGCAACACGACTGAGACACATGCCCGTGTCCCATTTGCAAGGCCAAATTGCCGCCCATAAAGGGTCCTCCCTACAAGCATCAAACCAAGCACATTTGTACTATAATTTCAGCCATTTCTATACGAAAACATACATCATTCATACCATAACATTACCAACCAATTTCATGCTTAATAGTCATACCAAATTATACCAAAACATAAGACCAAATCATATCTAAACTTTTGTTTCATAACCTCGTTTTACATCATTTAAACACATGTTACAAACTTACCAATATCTCAAATTTGCACATACCAAAACTTACCAATTTTGACCATTTCATTTGATCATTTATAAACACATCACATAATCATAATTTGCATCACATATCATATACCAAAATCAAACCATAAGTTCAACCACAAACTAGCCATATCACATGGCATGATATATATACACTTCACAACACATAATCAACTACGTCTAGCCTATACATGCCATACTTCAATATATACATTTTCAAAAGGTACCAAAATAGAGTTCGGTAGTGTGGTGACGATCCTCGACAATCCCCAAGCTTCTGATAACTATGATATCTATAAAACAATGCAAACACACACAAAGTAAGCTTTCAAAAGCTTAGTAAGCCATATACAAATAAACTTATCATTTAAATCATATAATCATCATTAATTTGCATATAATTCATAGCCAAATACTATCACAAACCTCAATGTTCATATACATTTCATATATTCCAAATCCTTTAGCACATATAGCATATTTTCTCATGCTTTTATCATATGTCATCAATTGATAACTAAAGTACAGATACTTACCTTTTTACATCAAATACGATACTCATTCCAAACTTACCTGAATCAGATACATGCTCACATCATAATTCATTTTCTCGGAATACTCGTTGAATCCTTTGGAATCATAAGGATACGAGGATATCTCAAAAATCTCGTACAATGCCAACGTCCCAGACGTGTCTTACATGTAATCAAATAACGATGCCACTGTCTTAGAAAGGGTCTTACACGAAATCAAATACGATGCTAACGTCCCAAACGTGGTCTTACACGTAAATCATAAGTCGATTCCGACGTCCCAGACTTGGTCTTACATGATAACATATACCGGATCCTATGTCATGACATATGTACCCTATACTATTCCTAAGGTTCATACGGGACTTTCAGATGTTGGAACTTTGTCGATACTTCCTCAGATATCTTATAATCAGCTTTCATATTATCATTCATCACAATACAATGTCAAATATACATGAATAAATCAATTTAAACACATTTATTTGTATATCGACTTACCTCGTACTGATTGGAATAAACAGGACCGGCTACTCGATGACTTTCGACTTACCCCGATCTAATTCTGTTTTCTTTTGTTCTTGATCTATATAAATTCAAGTTTAACTTTTTTATTTACCAAGTCAGTAAAATAAATCCACAAACACACATTTAGGGCATTTTAAAAATTAGCCCTCATATTTTCACATTTTGACAATTTAGTCCAAATTTCACAAAATCACAAAATACACAAAATTTCTTTATACTTATAATTGATCGAACATTCCTAGTGTTCATATAAGTCCATATTTTTCGTTTATTTCACATTTTAGTCCCTCAATTTACAAATTTCACAATTATTCCATTTTACTCAAATTCATCAAAAAATCAAAGACAAAACATGTTAACCCAAAACATATCTTTCATTTACTAACATCAAACTTCATAAAACTCATAGTTTATTTAAAATCCTGATTTTCGGGTTTTTCGCGATTCTTGATATTTTTAGTAAATTTCTAAAATTTGGTATGTGATTATGGAATTCATAATTTGGGTATGTAAATGGGCTTATGGAAGGCCCATGAGTTGGCCAAAAACCCGGTAGAATTTTTAAATTTTGGACTTAGGAGTTAGGGGTTCTGGCTAGGTGCCCTTATATTAAGTTGTGGGTAAAATGTATCACAAAAAGAGCTTTGGTAAAGTGGCAAGGGTGACGCCACTAAGCTCCTAAAAGGTGGCGTGTGGAGCATAGAGGAAGACCAGGTTCGATTCCTATGTTGGCAAATAAGAGTATTTATTTTATGTGCGGGAAGGGTAAGTGTTGGAACCTAAGTGGATTCTCAAGAGGAGAGTTGGATCAAGTCAAATGCATAAATTAAGGAGGGATAAGGGAGAGATTTTAGGATGTGATATGGAGATAGAGTTGGCGAATAAGGGAGATTGGAGAGGGATTTTCGGCAGAGGGTATTAGGTTAGTAATTTCGGCATTAGGGTCTTAGTGGTGCCGATTTCTTCTTTGGTGTGTAGCCTTTTTCTCTCTTTTCTTTTCCAGCCAAATCTACCTCCCTCCTATTCATTTTTCTTCCTTTTTTCTTCTTTCAAAACAGCCCACTATTTCCCTCCATTCACCATTGTTTCTTTCCTTAATCTCTACTTCTACCGAAATACCGCAAAAAAGCCGAAATCAGTGAAGATAGGGGGTGCCAATTCTTTGTGACTAGCAACCTTTTCTTTTCTTTTCAATAGTTGGCGTTCGATTCCTTTACCTTTTAGGCATCCGAATTCAAGAGGAGAAAGACTGTGGTAAGTGTTCAAACTCTAAACAATTCCTAGTGTAACTTTGGCCAAAAGCCGAAACCCCAAATTTAGGGAGATGGCCGAGTATGGGCATAGACTTTATGGGGACTTCTTTTAATATTTTTGGTTTATTTATGGAAGGAGCAGCAAGGTGTAGTGTCGACTTGGAGTAGCTTGGATCACCGGAGTAGCTAGGCCTAGTCATCAATCGCGACAAAGGTAAGGTGCCTAAGGTCATTATGGATGGTGGCCGAATGTGTAAGTGTTAATATTAGATAGTTCTTGATTTGGTTCAATTATTGCGAGCTGATCTATTTAACAATTGATTATAGGAGAAATCGTGTAGGAGATCTCATCAAGGAATATCGCAAATCAGGTGTGTAAACGAACCCTTTCATAGCTTAAAGTGATAAATGCCGAAAAGCCGAAATGCCGAAATTCTGGCATTTCAAGGACTCGTGAGCAAGCGAGCGCTCATTAGTTAGTTAGATTCATTGAGATGATGATCGGGAACATTGGAAACGGTAAGAACAAGATTTTTTGCATTCACGGTAAGTTGGGCCTCGAGGGTCGCAATAGGCCCAACAAAGCTTTCGCCCATTTGGGTAAAATTGGTAGAATATGAAAACTAGTTAAATTGTGCATCGAGACTGATAAAACCATTATGGAATATAGGCTAAATGGGCCTAGATGACGAAATCGGCTAAGTAGGGCCCATTAGGGTTTTTTGGCCTAATAACTCGTTTTCGCTAAAAATGGGCCAGAATCACTGTTTGCACCCATGAACTGTTTGTAACCGTTAATGAACATGGAAACCCTAATTTTTGGTAAAATTACAAGATTACCCTTATAATATGAAAATGACCGTTTTTCCCCTAGGTAAAAATGACCATTATACCCCTAGGGTTTATACATGAACTTAATGCATGGGATTTGATAAACATGATATGTATGATATGCACATGACATGTATGATATGCACATGATATGTATGATATGCACATGAGATGTTCATAAATGCATTGGGTTGGGAATTTATATGGATGGAGGAAGTGCAAAAGGGCTTATGCCCCAGTTATCAAAAGGGCTTATGCCCCAGTTATTAAAGGGCTTATACCCCAGTTATTAAAGGGCTTATGCCCCAGTTATCAAAAGGGCTTATGCCCCAGTTATCAAAAGGGCTTATGCCCCAGTTATTAAAGGGCTTATGCCCCGATTATTAAAAGGGCTTTTGCCCCAGCTTATTAAAAGAGGTTAGGCCTCGGTTATATGATAAAGCACTATCTTTGCCAAGTGGAGAGTTATGGCGGGTGGGTCGAGTTAATCCCACATGGTGTGTTGGTTGGTACGGGTAGAGAGTAGCGGATGGTGGGTTGAGTAGTCTCCCAAATGGGTTGCATTCTTTCATTTGACATTACATGTGATATCGAAATGGGCCTACGGGCCATACCGCTTATGATAAAAGGCTTGACCCCAAGAATATGAAATTTTGAAAAGGCTTCGGCCCAGTGTTATGAGATATGAAATATGAAAAGGGCTATGGCCCAATACATGTTTTGAGATTGGATTTGGGCTTAGACCCAACAGGCTGCTATTGTTTTGGGCTCTGAAAGGGGCTTGTTGCACACTGAGTTTCCAAACTCACCCCTTTTCCTTAACCTTGCAGGTGAGCCTTGATGTGGAGACTTGGGCCAGAGGGCATTCAGAGTAGCCACGGTGATTGTATTTGGACTTTTAAATAAGCGTTGGTTTTCATTTAATTTCCTTTAATTATTATTTATTTTTGGGTTGTAATAAGGCCATTCTAACTTTCCTTTTATTTCTTTTCGGGATTATTTTAATTTTAACAACTTTAAAATTGGTTGATAATTATTCAAATGGGCTAGACTTAGGACGTGTTTTCAAAACGATACTTGTTTTCAAAAAAGTTCAACACCACGATTAATCGATTTATCAAAGTCGTTCACTTAAACAAATTTAAACTCGATATAACAAAGTGTGGCTATGGTTGTGGGCATGTCTAGGATTGGATCCAATCAAAGAGCTTGGTACTTAAGCAGCCTTCATGGCTCACCTCCTCTGTCTCGGATACCTACCTGGTGCCCAGCTTCCATACACTTTGTTAACTCAACAAAATATATGGTTTTAAAACACTAAAATGTGGCACGTCAGATTTGGCCATAACGTCTAGGACGGGTTTGGGGTGTTACAGTTTCATCAATGGCTCAACTCAAAATCATCAACAAAATCAGAAATTGAGACATGGGCTTGATAGTATACAAAGCAACTATTACAAAAACGTAGAATTTATAAAAAACAGAACAAAACTCATACCTTAATCAAGGAAATCAATGGTCGAACCCTAGAGTTCTTATTCTTTCTTTTTCTTTGTGTAATTTCAGCAAGACAAGTGAAAATAAGGCTTTAATTTTGATTATGTTTTATTATAAACATTATAATAACCATTTTACTAATTTAACCTTACTATAATAAACCTTTAAGCTTATAATGGATGTCCAACAATGTAAATTTAATATATCAATGGTCTAATAACATAATAAGGACCTCACAATTAAGAAGACATAACAAATAAACACTTTAAAAATTAGAAGGCCACTTTTACATTTTACGAGATTAGGTCCTTTTTAACAAATTGAGCACACAAACGATCAAATTTTCGTACGAAATCTTCACAAATACTAATTCACATATAATTAGCATAGAAAATAATATTTAAATATTTTTTACTCGAATTTGTGGTCTGAAAACTACTATTTCGACTATGGTCTAAACCAGACTGTTCCATCGTACATATTGCAAACAATGATTTCCGACTTAAAGCATTAGCAACAACATTTGCTTTTCCCAGACAATAACCAATAACAAGCTCATAGTCTTTTAATACTTCTAGCCATCTTCTCTGTCACAGATTCAAATCTTTCTGAGTCATCATGTAACACCCCGTACCCGAGACAGTTTCCGGAGTCGAACACGAGGTGTTAACGGACTTAATTCATTAATTAAACAGCTCATACAATTCATTTTAAAATTTCCAGACAAGCTGGCTAACTGCATCACAGTCGCTTTAAAAATCATATCTCGAGTTACGAAACTTGAAATCCAATTCCGTAAATTTTTCCTGAAACTAGACTCATATATATATCTACTAATTTTTTTCTAGAATTTTTGGTTGGGCCAATTAGTACAGTTTATTAGTTAAAGTCTCCCCTGTTTCAGGGTCCAACTACTCTGACCTCTGTGTATTACGAATCAGATATCTCCCTATACAGACCTTCAATGACTATGCCGTTTGTCTCTAATAAAACTAGACTCAATAAGGAATCTGTACATATAATGCGTGACTTCTAATTATCTTTGTAAAATTTATGGTGAATTTCCAAAGTCAGAACAGGGGATCCAGAAATCGCTCTGGCCCCATTTCACAAAAATTTAAACATCTCATAAAATATAGCTCATATATCTGTTTCGCTTATTCCATATGAAAATAGACTCATCAAGCTTCGATTCAATAACTTATTCATTATTTAATTCCATTTCTACTATTTTTAGTGATTTTCCAAACTCATGTCACTGCTGCTGTCTGAATCTATTTTATGGTAAATTTTACCTATTTCATGGTTTCCATGGATTAGCTAGCAATTTGACATACATAATACCAAATATGATCATGATTAGCCATTCCAATGGCTAATCATTACCAAGCATTTCTATCTCCATACCACTCAATAACCATATCATAAGACCATATATACAAAATGATTATAATGCTATACATGCCATACTCAAAATATACAAGCCATTATGCCAAGATGGTATACGGATAGTGTGAGCGTGCCTCCGACCGTTTCCGATTTCCGAGCTGGCTTGTCAACACTACAAGGAATGAAAAGGAGGGAGTAAGCATAAATGATTATTAAGCTCACATGCAAATAGCAAGTAACATAACCATATAAGCAAACATAAAACATCATTTGCATAATCATCACCAAGACATTCATATCACCTTTTCATTTATCATCTTACCATATTGTTGTTATATCGAGTTTTCAACCCGAGGGTTAAGTACATACCTGTTCAAAGTATCCGTTTCACAACACTTACCAATACGTCCCTTTCATCTTGAGTATTTCTCCATTTGAGTAGAACTTTACCCGTTGAACACATCGGAATATAATTCGGATACATGGAAAGTTTGCACATAAGTGCCACATATGTAGCCATGCTACCATGTAACCCGCCCATAAGTGAACTCGGACTCAACTCAACGAGCTCGGGTGTTCGCATCCATAAGTGAACTCGGACTCAACTCAACGAGTTCGGATGCCTAGTTACATCTCACGAACTCGGACTCAACTCAACGAGTTCGGACGCCGCATCCATAAGTGAACTCGGACTCAACTCAACGAGTTCGGATGCCCAAATATCCCAAAGACATGTCACTTGTATCCTAATCCATTCCTAAGGTTCAACGGACCTTTTTCCCAATCATGTGTCTCAACCATCTTCTACGGAATGCCGATACCGATACTCGGTAGTATTTCATATTTTCCAAGTATATCACATAATTTGACATATTATCAAACAATTATCACAAGTATAATATTTCATAATAATTATCATACCATTTAAAAACATTAAAACATTTAAAATAATAACTATGTTACCAACATTTACATATGAACTTACCTCGTATGCTAAAATGGCTATTTTTACCATTTCGTCCCACAACTTGGTATTTTCCCCATTTTAGCCCGAATTTCAGTTTTCCTTGCTCTATCATTTAAAATATAGTCTAATTAGGACTCACATTATTCAAATTGACCCAAAATCATATTTTGGAAAATTTACAATTTTGCCCCTAAACTTTTGCATATTTACACTTTTGCCCCAAAGCTCGTAAATTAAAATTCAGCCTATTTTCTTATGTTTTATGACATGCTGATCATTTTTCCTTCTATGGCAACATCAAATTCTCACTCTAACATGTACTTATGACTATTAGGTATTTTTACCGATTAAGCCCTTTTGCTCGTTTTCACTTAAAACCGAGTAGCACAAGTTGTCTAACATAATTTAAAACCTCATATTCTATCATAAAACACCAAAATACACAAATTTCACCTATGGGTATTTTTCCAAATATAAACCCTAGGTTAAATTATTGCTAGCATAAGCTAAATCGAGCTACCGGGACTCCAAAAACGTAAAAATCATTAAAACGAGGCTAGAACGGACTTACAATCGAGCTTGGAAGCTTGAAAAACCCTAGCCATGGTTTCTCCTTGCTATATTCGGCCATGGGGTTGAAGATGAGCAAAATTGGCTTTTAATTTTGTATTTTAATTCATTTTACCCTAAATGACCAAAATGCCCTTACTACTAAACTTTCCAAAATTCCATCCATGTCCAATTTTGTCCATAGACTTAGAAATTGGTAAAATTACTCTTTAAGGACCTCTAATTAATAATCTAATTCAATTTTATGTAAAATACTTCTAGAACACAAGTTTTGCAATTTATTCAATTTAGTCCCAAATTTCAAATTAAGCACTTTATGCATAAAATTTCTTCACGAAATTTTCACACAATCATGCAATCATATCATAGACCTTAAAATAATCATAAAATAATTATTTATATCTCGGATTTTGTGGTCACGAAACTACTATTCCGACTAGGCCCAAAATCAGGATATTACACATCAGATATATTCGGCTTTTATGATCTGAAAACACGTTACATTTCTAACCAAATAGATAGTGATGCCAAATCTTCAAAGCGAACACAATTGCAGCTAATTCAAGGTCGTGCGTCAGATAATTCTTTTCATGTGGCTTTAACTATCTCGAAGAATAGGCTATAACTTTTCCTTCTTGCATTAGACACAACTTAAATCGTTTAATTGAAGCATCATTGTAAATGACAAATTCTTTACCCGATTCTGGCTGTACTAACACTAGAGCTTTAGTCAATAAGGCTTTCAACTGATCAAAACTTTTCTGACACTTTTTAGACCCTCCAAATTTCACATCTTTCTAAAGCAATTTCGTCAACAAATTCACAATCATAAAAAGGCCTTTTACGAACCTTCGGTAATAGCTAGCATGTCCCAAAAACTGTGGAGTTCAAAAATATTTCTTGGAGGTTTCCAATCCAAAATAGCTGAAATCTTGCACGGATCAACTCGGATATCAGATGCTAACATAACATGTCCCAAAAAATTGACTTCTCGTAACCAGAATTTACATTTTCTAAACTTCACATACAACTGCTTATCACGCAAAGTCTGTAGCACTATTCTCAAATGTTCGGCATGCTCGGATTCATTATGGGAATATATGAAGATGTCATCTATAAACACAACTACAAATCGATACAAATTTTGTCTAAAGATCTGATTCATTGGGTCCACAAAAACAGCAGGTGCATTTGTTAGTCCGAAAGGCATAACTAAAAACTCATAATGTCAGTACCTCATTCGAAAAGCAATGTTTGGCACGTTAGAGTCTTTAACTCGTAACTAATAGTAACTCGATCTCAAATCTATCTTTTAAAACATAGTAGCTCCTTTCAATTGATCAAACAAATCGCCAATTTTAGGCAGAGGATATTTGTTATCGATAGTCACTTTGTTTAACTAACAATAATCAATGTACATTCTCATCATGCCATCTTTCTTTTTCACAAACAGAACAGGAGCAACCCAAGGTGAGAAACTCAGTCTTGCGAATCCTCTATCGGTCAACTCTTGCAACTGAGACTTTAATTCTTTTAACTCGATTAGAGCCATTCTATATGGAGCTATTGATATCAGAGTAGTTCTCAACACTAACTCAATATCAAACTCAACTTCTCGTATCGGAGGTAATCCCGGTAATTCTTCAGAAAACATGTCAGGAAACTCACAAACAATAGGCACTAATTTAATTTTCTTTTCGATCACTGTATTTGATGTGATCCGGCTCAGGTGATGGAGTCAAATTCATGATGTGCTAGATTGTAGACGAGAAGAGTAGTTCGCGATGTAGTCTTGGTAGTAGAAGTTGGATGGATAGGCTTGGTTAAGCGAATGGGGTTCAAAAGAAGTAAAATGGTGGTGATAGGTCTGGCTAAAGAAACAAAGATAATTGTTGAATAGGTGGTTCATTTTTGGAGTTAATAAGGAAGAAATAACGAAAGGTGGAAATGGATTAGTGAACTTAACATCAGGAGCGATTCAATACTAAAAAGTGTCACCCCAATTCCTATATTGTTAAGGTGGAAAGATGGATAGTAGGATAGGTGAACGCCACACCAAAGATGGTGATAAGTTCAAACAAGGTCGGTAGACACCACTAGCACAACTAGATAAGTCTTTGAAACTTGTACGAGATATGAGAGGAAGCAACATCACAAAAACAGAGTTTCATTAATCAAAATGTCAAAACTCCTTTTACAAAGAAATGAGTAAACTATTTATAGTCTAACATGTAGTAACCGAATGGAAAAATTAACTAGCTTAAGGGCTAAGTATTTTCGGCTAAGAATGCACTAGAATAATCTAAAACAAAGACATTAATTAGCTAGGTCTTGATTCAGCTGAATGGAACTTCATTAGACAGCTTCATGCTTAAGCAAAAGTAACTTGGATGAAGGTGAATGAATGGCATCTCATTAGCTTGTCTAGATTCGGCCTTAGGATGAAAGGAGCATTAAAGAAGTGCCTCTTGGTCGAATAGGCACCTAGGGAAGTCATTTGGGCAACAAGCAATTCATGTTCCAAAATATTAGATGCATTCTCCCACACGTTGTAACTTGTTGTCCATGCATCTTCTCTTAGCCTTCATTCATGAATTGAATTTGTAAATTAATTATGCAGCTACCCCTTGGCCGAATAAGTACATAAAAACACCAATGGTTCATCCACATACATTCGGCCATGCATGGAACTAGAAGGGGGACTTGAATCTGGCTGTACATGAACATTCATTAAAGGATCCCCATTCATACATGTGTGCCGTCCAAAGTGAAGGTATCTTTATAATCCAATGCATGTAATTAACCTTCAATTTACTTGAACATAATTCCCTCCAAGCATTGAACCGAACCATGCATGAATCTTCTAATGCATTGAACTAGCCCGTACATGCACCTAGCCTTAAATGCATTCCCATATTCGGCTGAACCTACAAAAGAAATGAACACATTTAATTATAACATTTAAACATAATTAAACAGAAACTAACAACTTAAATAACAACTTAATTAATTTGGACAAAATAGATTAAAATTAACTAGCTTATTAATTTCAGTTAGCTCAAATAAATAAAAACATTTACTGAACTGATTTGAGCTAGAGAATTCAGCATGAGCTGTTGCAAATTGAATTAAAACAAATTTAAAACTTATTTTATTGAAATAGAAAAAAATGAGCTGGAAAGAAGCTAAATCGAGCTCAAACGAGCTGGAACAAGTTCAATTGAGCTGATTGAAGCTGAATTGAGCTTGGAGAGCTGGAGAGGAGCTGAAGTCGGTTTGCAAAAGAGTGCAATATGTCTTCAAAGGGTTGTCCACAGCTTTTCCAACATCAAGGGGCTTTGTTTTATCCCAAATTCAAGTCGACAATGCTGTTAAAGCTTCTTGAAGTATCTTGGTATGTGCTCGAGTCATGGGACCTTTTGGAAGCTCGATAGGATCTTGATTCACACTTGTGGGAGCCTCGGGCTTGCATACATCATTCCCCTCATCTTCAAAATGACTTGTCTTCAAGTCGAGTCACCGATTAATTTTGAAACTGGGATGCCTACTTGTTCGTTCTTGTACAAATGTGATTGATTGTCGCATCATACCTTGCTGCAAAGACGTCATAGAACTTGCAACCAAATGAGAATCATTATAGTACATGAACTTATTCAAACATTCATAAAAGCTAATCATCTTACGTTTAAAAAATTTACAACAAGACAGCACCAATATCCCATTCTCACTAGCAAATAAGCATGTTCCATTGCAACTTAAGAACTTGACGAACAATGGTGCTAGGAACATAATATCCTTAGTTCACTTGGGCATCTCACATTGCATTCGTAAAGCAGGGTGACTAAAACAGGAATTCGTGCAACAGTTCAAAAATTGCAAATGTCCATCATAAACAAATAATGAAAAAGATAGATTGAGTTCTTTGTTTACTTAAACAATGCAATTTGGGCAGCAAATATTCATCAAACTCAACAATATCACATGTACCAAGAATCATTTGTTCATTAACCAAAACATTTATATCTTCATCGGTAATGCTTTCTTCATCAATCAAATTGAACAATGATATATTAGAGATTTCAGAATCCATACCTTGTTTAACTTTAGGAGTTGGAAAACAAAATCCGGTTTTACCTTTTTCGTTCATTACAAACCTTCTCTCTTTGGAGTTATAATGTAATCGCAATGCAGGATCTGAGTCAACCAAAAAAATGGTGGAAACAAAGAAACATCGGTTACTCAAAACATTTTTCTTTCATTCACTCATTTTTCTTTGATTTTCCTTTTCTCTCGTTTTGATCTTATTTTTATCACAACTCTCTTTCTTTTCTCTCTCATTTTCTTCTTTTTCATTTTCACTTTCTTTTTCCACTCTCGTTCGCTCCAAAGATTGTTTCAATCATTGTTCATCCTTCAAAACTTGTGTAGGTATTAAGGGTGCCAAAGTAAAGTTTCGACCGTGAAACTTGAAAGAATATTGATTTGCAAACCCATCGTGCTTTACCCTTCAGTCGAATTGCCATGGCCTCCCAAGCAGTATATGGCCCACATGCATGGGCCCCAAATCAGAAAGAGCTTTGTATTGATAATTTCCAATTGAAAATGGAACAAAGACTTGCTTGGTTACCTTTAACTCAGCTCCGTCATTGAGCCATTGTAGCTTGTAAGGGCTCGGATGCACACTTGTCGGCAAATCAAGCTTTTTGACTAGCAGGGTGCTCGCAACGTTTGCACAACTTCCTCCATCAATCACTAAACTACATACCTTTTCTCGGATGAGACAACGGGTATGGAAAAGGTTATCTCATTGCGGATCAGTTTTGGCATTTTGCGCAACTAAGCACCTTTTAACAATGAGCATCTCACCTTCAACCATGTACTCCAACTCTTCCTCGGCATCAGAAGGGCTTTTGGCATCGTTTTCATTTTTTTCTTCTTCTTCCTCCTACTCAATATCGCCATTAGGTCAAATCACCTTGTGCTTTGATTCAGACATTGGCTAGCAATGTGCCCTCTACTGAGACACTTAAAACATTTAATCTCCCTCGATCGGTTTTGGGAACCTTCAATAGCCTTACCTTTGCTATTTTCAACCATGGGCTTAGTGGTTTTAGTGGGTACCATAGGTTTCTTCGTTTGGCTCGCCGAAGCACCTTTGCTTATGCCTTGGTTCCACTTTGACATATTGGTAGTTGAATAACCTCGAAAATCACCTTTCTTCTTGAGTTGTTTCTCGACCTTGATAGCCATGTGGACCATATCAACTATCTCCACATAGTGTTGTAACTCCACGATGTTGGCTATCTCACGGTTAAGTCCGGACAAAAATCTAGCCATAGTCACCTCTCGGTCCTCCTCCACGTCTGCACGGACCATGGCAACTTCCATCTCCTTGTAGTAATCCTCGACACTCCTCATACCTTGGGTAAGGTTTTAGAGTTTTTAGTAAAGCTCCTGACGGTAGGGTGTTGGAATGAACCTCTGGAGCATGACAACCTTCATTTCAGCCCAAGTTCCAATGGGTCACTCGCCATTCCTCCTTCGGCTCTAGGTAAGTTGGTCCCACCAAATCATGGCGTAGTCGGTGAATTATATGTTAGCCAACTTAACTTTCTTAGCCTCCAAATAGTTATGGCATTTGAAAATGAGTTCAATCTTTTTCTCCCACTCTAAATATGCTTCGGGGTCCGAACGGCCTTGGAATGAGGGAATTGATAACTTAATGTTTTTCAAGTCATCATCGAACCTTTCTCGTTCTCGTTGGCCATGACAACATTGGCTTCTTCACCAGTCACTAATATTCGAGCCAGTATCGCTTTATGCTTCACTTGGTTCGAAAATCTCGTCATCTTGAACTTGCCTTCGGCCACAGTCTCTAGGTGGACTTATAGGGGTCCTTGCCCGACGGCCTCTTCCTTCTACTTGGTCGAGTCGTTCTTGTATCGGTTCCAACTTTAGATCAAACACCCGCTCAACTTCATGAAATAGGGCTTGCAAGTTCAAATCCGGCACATTCTGAACATGTTGTCTTTCCTCCATAGTTCGTTCCATGTTGATTTTCAAAAATATTTAAATCCTCACCACAAACCTTACTAGTTCACTCGGAAAAAGAAATAATTGATGAACACTCCACTCATGTTTTCACTCGTTTTGGGTTTTTTCATACTCAAATTCTCTCACACTCTTTAGCCTTTTACCACTCTACTTACTGTATTTTGTTTCTTTACTCGTCTTGGTGCTTTGAGGTCGGCTTCAAAATGGTTACAAAGGTAGAATGTCACGGTGTAAAGGTAGGCTAAAAGAAAATTTTTCTTCGATGTAGTGTGGCATTTTTGGAAGGGGAGGGGCGTTACAAAGATGATAGAATGACTACTTGACGATCAGAACCAAGGTATAAATAGCAGATAATAGAATTTGAACACTTCACTCTTTTTTTTTTTATAATTTTGTATTTCTCTCTTTTTTTGTTTTTGTTTTTGTTTTACTTCAAAAAAAAACTATTACAATGGAGAATCGAAATACAACTTGATAGAAATTTTTTTTAATTCGATTTTTTTCACAACAAACCTATTTCGATCTTGATACGAACGTCGGCGCTTCTCACTTTATAAGCTTTGATACCAAATAATGTCATCTAGCTCGGGTGATGGAGTCAAATTCACGATGTGCCTGATCGTAGACGAGAAGAGTGATTCGCGATGTAGTCTTGCTAGTAGAAGTTGGATGGATAGGCTTGGTTAAGCGAATGGGTTCAAAAGAAGTAAAATGGTGGGACATGTTTGGCTAAAGAAACAAAAATGATTATTGAATAGGTGGTTCAGTTTTGGAGTTAATATGGAAGAAATAACGAAAGGTGGAAATGGATTAGTGAACTTAACGTTAGGAGTGATTCAACACTAAAAAGTGTCACCCGGGTTCCTATATTGTTAAGGTGGAAAGATAGATAGTAGGATAGGTGAATGCCATACCAAAGATGGTGATAAGTTCACATAAGCTCGGTAGACACCACTAGCACAACTAGATAAGTCTTCGAGACTTGTATGAGAAATGAGAGGAAGCAACCTCACAGAAACAGAGTTTCATTAATCAAAATGTCAAAACTCCTTTTACAAAGAAATGAGTAAACTATTTATAGTCTAGCATGTAGTAACAGAATGGACAAATTAACTAACTTAAGGGCTAAGTATTTTCAGCTAAGAATGCACTAGAATAATCTAGAACAAAGACATTAATTAGCTAGGTCTTGATTCGGCTGAATGGAACTTCATTGGACAGCTTCATGCTTAAGCAAAAGTAACTTGGATGAAGGTGAATGAATGGCATCTCATTAGCTTTTTAGATTCGGCCTTGGGATGAAAGGAGCATTAAAGAAGTGCCTCTTGGCCGATCAGGCACCTAGGGAAGTCGTTTGGGCAGCAAACAATTCATGTTCCAAAAAATTAGATGCATTCTCTCGTACGTTGTAACTTGATGTCCATGCATCTTCTCTTATCCTTTATTCATGAATTGAATTTGTAAATTAATTATGTAGCTACCCCTTGGCCGAATAAGTACTTAGGAACACCAATCGTTCATCCACATACATTCGGCCATGCATGGAACTAGAAGGCGGACTTGAATCTGGCCGTACATGAACATTCATTAAAGGATCCCCATTCATGCTTGTGTGCTGTCCAAAGTGAATGTATCTTTATAATCCAATGCATGTAATTAACCTTCAATCTAATTGAACATAATTCCCTCCAAGCATTGAACTGAGCCGTGCATGAATCTTCTAATGCATTGAACTAGCCCGTACATGCACCTAGCCTTAAATGCATTCCCATATTTGGCTGAACCTACAAAAGAAATGAACACATTTAATTATAACATTTAAACATAATTAAACAGCAACTAACAACTTAAAGAAAAACTTAACTAATTTGGACAAAATAAATTAAAATTAACTAGCTTATTAATTTCGGCTAGCTCAAATAAACAAAAACATTTAGTGAACTGATTTGAGCTAGAGAATTCGGCATGAGCTGTAGAAAATTGAATTAAAATAAAATTAAAACTTAGTTTATTGAAATGGAAAAAGAAATGAGCTGGAAAGAAGCTAAATCGAGCTGGAAGAAGCTTAAGTGAGCTGATTGGAGCTAAGTTGAGCTTGGGGAGCTGGAGAGGAGCTAAAGTCGGTTTGCAAAAGAGTGCAATGAGTCTTCAAAGGGTTGTCCACAGCTTCTCCAACGTCAAGGGGCTTTGTTTCATCCCAAATTCGAGTCAACAAAGCTGTTAAAGCTTCTTGAAGTCGGTTGGTACATGATCAAGTCATGAGACATTTTGGAAGCTCGATAAGATCTTGATTCGCAGTTGTGGGAGGCCCGGGCGTGCATACATCAGTAGTGTCTAGCACATAAGCAAAATAAGCTTCACACCCCTTTCTCACATATTTCTTAGCTAACATCGAAGAAATCACTACAGGAAAACCACTCAAATCATTAGACTTAATCTGATTTATCTCATTATTCTGGCATCTCAGACCAATCGTCTTTCGTTTACAGTTCACTATCACATCATGCAGTGTTAACCAATCCATACCCAGAATTATATCAAATTGTCAAATGATAACAACATCAAATCAGCCGGAAAGTAATTATCTCGAATCATCAATAGATAGTTCTTGCATACTTTATTAACCAGAACACATCTGCCTAAAGGGTTCAATACTCTAATCACAATTTCAGTAGACTCTACAGGCAAAGTCTTACTGTATACTAAAGTCTCACATACATAAGAATGAGTTGGTCCAGGATCAATCAATGCAACAACACTAGTATCATAGAGAGTGAAAGTACTAGTAATAACATCTAGAGATGAAGCTTCCTTGCGAGTGCGAATAGCATAAGCTCTGGTGGGTGCTCGAGCCTCAGATCTAATAGTGGTGTCTTTAATCATTCTCTACATGCCACTCATATTACTCATGTTGCTAGGTGGTCTACCTCGAGCTGTATTACCTCTCGGACTCAGATTTTGCACAATCTCTTGCTCTATAGACTCAGGACATTCACAAATAAAGTGATCTAAGGATCCACATCTAAAGCAAGCTCAGTCATTCAATCTACAACTTCCCAGATGTCTTTTACCATAGTGTCTACAATTGGGTCGATCGGATCAGACATTTCCAACACTTGAAACAGAAGTAGCTAGAGCTTGAAGCTCGAATGTGATCTAGTATGATCTCTACTCGAATGTCCCACATTAGCCTTTAAATGGCTATAATCATCTCAGAATTTCTTTGATGCTGACTAAAATGACTTATTCGATGATCTTTTTTGCATCTCTCTAGCTTCTGAATCGGCTTTTCTTTTCTCTTTACTCAATTCTTCAGCTTTACACACTTTATCAACAAGCACCACCATCTCTTTTATTTCTAGAATCCCGACTAACAAGTGGATATCTTCATTTAACCCATCTTCAAACCTTTTACACATTATTGCTTCAGTCGAGACACATTCTCGTTCATACTGGCTCAATCTCACAATTTCTCGCTTGTATTTCGAATAGACATATGACCCTGTTTCAATTCAAGAAACTCTTTGCGCTTCTGATCTAATGAATCTTTCACTGATGTATTTCTTTTGGAGTTCAATTTGGAAGAAATCTCAGGTGATTTGTTCTCTCGAAACTACTGAATCAAAGTTTTCCACCACTGATACACGGTATCCCTCAGAAGTGAAACGACACATTTAACACATTCTTCCGGAGTACAATATAATTCATCGAATACCTGAATCGTATTCTTGCCAAAACTCAGCTATCTTAACATCATCATCTGTAGTAGAACAAAACTCTTCAGCCCCATATTTTCTAATTTTATCAACCGGAGGCTTATTCAACTGAATCGGATTAACTTGTGGCATGACAGGGACTTGTGGAGGATTAGACGGGGTGAAGGTTTGCTTAGCCTCTCTCTCTCTTAGCTACTCGAAACAAGTCTAGAATCAGATTGCACTGCCCTTTGAGAGGGAACAGGTGCATTACTTTCAACATCGTCAGCTACGGCTCGTTCGGGATCCGTTTACTATATAAAAATACATTTTTAACTGTCAGGATTCACCACACTATCGCAGTTTATAAATATGGCATGTATAGCTAGACTCACATACGCTATATTAGTCCTAGAATTGACTAAACCGTAGCTCTGATACCAACCAAATGTAACACCCCTAACCCGTATCCGTTGCCAGACTAGGGTTATGAGGCATTAATGGACATATCAGAACACTTAATAATAAATTCAAAATTATCATCCACACATCATAGCATTATAGTCAAACATCATTTCAAAGTCCCTTTCTTAGGTTATTGAGACCTTAAACATGCTTTAGGAAGGGGTCGAGACTAAATCGAGCACATACAAAATTTCTCAAAAACTTAACAAATTTTCAAAGTTACTGAGGTCACACACCCGTGTGATTACGCCATGTACCTCACACGACATTAGACACGCTCGTCTGTTTAAGCCGTGGCTAAATAGGACATACATACTGACTTGTACCACACGGCCGAAGACATGCCTGTGTGCCTTGGCCATGGTCAAAATTGACTTGGGTCACACGGCTAACCACACGCTTGTGTGCCTAGCCTGTGTACCCTTCAAAAATGGCCACACACGCCCATGTGCCAAGGCTGTGTGCCTCACACGGCCACCAATATGCCCATGTGTCTAGGCCGTGCTCGAGACTGACTTTAAATTGTAGGACTACCCAGGGGATACACAGCCGTGTAACATAACCGTGTGTCGCACACAAGTCAGAGACACGCCTGTGTCTCTGCCTATGTGGACAAAAATAGACTATTTTCAAAGTCAATTTTCCACCCTAATCTCAAGCACACAAAGCAACCAAAATAGCATCATTTCAATACACTTATAGGTAGCCAAACTCACCAAAACATACACATATCATGCCATCTAAACACAACCATTTTAACCACACAACTAACTTACCAAAAAGACCATTTTTGCATCATAGATTATAAACTAAAATCAAACCATGAGTTCAACCATAATCAAGCCATATCTCATAGTATGATATATCCATCTCAAAACATACCATATTAATCCTAGCCTATACATGCCATACTTTGTTATATACATTTTCAAAAGGCACCAAAAATAAAATTCAATAGTGTGGTGATAATCCTCGATGACCCCCGAGCTTCTAGTAGCTTTGATATCTATAAAACAATGCAAACACACACAAAGTAAGCTTTCAAAAGCTTAGTAAGCCATATACAAATAAACTTATCACATGTCACAACTATAAACCAATTTATTCATATGAATCATGGCATAACACAATAGCAAATTCATATTTCTCATTTAGCTCAATTGTTCGTAATCACATACTTATAAATACACCACATTTCCATGTAGATCACATATCAAAAGATCATATTCATACTCACCTTTCATTGCCAAATTCCATATATGGTTCACACGTACCTGAATCAGATATATTCTCGAGATGATCGTTGAACTGTACGAAATCGAATAGGATACACGGATAGCTTAGAAATCTCGTACAATGCCAACATCCCAGACGTGGTCTTACATATAATCAAATATCGATGCCACTGTCCAAGACAGGGTCTTACATGAAATCAAATACGATGCCGATGTCCCAGACATGGTCTTACACGTAAATCAAAAATTGATGCCAACGTCCCAAATGTGGTCTTACATAAAATCACACATCGAAATCCTATGTCATGACATATGTATCCTAACTATTCCTATGGTTCGTATAGGACTTTTCAGACGTTGTCACATTATCGGAACTTTCTCAGATTTCTTATATTTAACTCAAATAGCCATTCATCACTATTCATTAACATATAAGCAGTAATAATTCAATTCAACACATTTATTTGTATATCGACTTACCTCGTACTTATTCAAACGAATGAAATCGGCTAATCAACGACTTTCAACTTTCCCCGATCTAATTCTATTTTCTTTGGTTCTTGATCTATATAAATTCAAATTTAACTCTTCTATTCAATAAATCATTCAATTAAATCCATATACATATATTTAGGGAATTTTACAAATTAGCCCTCACATTTTCACATTTTAACACTTTAGTTCCTAATTCATAAAATCACAAAATACACATAATTTCATATTACACATGCTAGACCAAATTTTCCCTTAGCTCATATAAGCCCACATATTTCATTTATTTCACATTTTAGTGCCTCAATTTCTCATTTTCACAAATTAGTCCAAAATACTCAAATTCATGAAAAATTCAAATACAAAACATATTAACCCAACACATATCTTTCATTTTCCATCAACTAACATCACAAAGCTTACAATTTCATCAATGCCATAACTCAAATTCATCATGAAATTCAGAAATTGAGACATGGGATTGATAGATTACTAAGCAACAATCTCAAAAACGTAAAAATTATCGAAAACATAACAAAATACATACTTTATTCAAGCTCAACCATAGTTGAACACTAAATTAACTTTTATCTTTTCTTTTTCTTTGTATTTTTGGTGCAAAGATGAACAAAATGATCACCATTTTGTTTTATTTTAATTAATATAACATTAATAAGCCATTTACTAATTTAACCTTTATTAAACCATATAAAAAGCACTTAATACAAGCCCATTTATGTCTATCCATCATTCATATAGTCTAATGTCATCATAAGGACCTTTGATTATAAAACCCATAACACTTAAGCACTTTTAACAATAGGATACAAGTTTTGCATTTTCTTCGATTAGGTCATTTTTCTAAATTAAGCATACAAACTATCAAATTTTTATACGAAACTTTCACACATATTATATATCATGCTGTAAATAGGGAAAATAATATTAAAAATACTTTCTGATTTAGATTTGTGGTCTCAAAACCACTATTCTGACTAGGGTCTAACTCAAGATTTTACAACCAAGAAGTAATTTGAAGTATCAAGGCGAATTAATTTTCAGCCTAAGACGGTCCAAAATTATGTGTATTAATTCATAATATAATTAATTTTAATTTATATCCAATTTAATTTGGGTTAATAAATTATTATTAATAAATTATGAAAAGTGGTTCAGTTGATACAAACCGAGTGAACCGAACCGACCAAGTAATGGACAACCCAAAACTGCCCCATGTGTTGACCCAAATCAACTTATTGGCTAATTATGTAGCTTGCAAAAAGGCCCTTGAAGACTTGTTCAAATAGCATTCAAACCCCTCCACAAATGGTGGCTTTCTCGATTTGCCCCAAACGTAATTTAGCAAGTTTGAAATCATCAAACTTGCCACATGTGTGGCTGGCTAAGGGAAGGATCTTTGGCTGCTAATTTTAGCTATTTTTAGCATCCCTCTTCAGCTATAAAAACCCCTTTAAGCTGATCATTAGAAACACACCGCAAGCATTCACATCTTTTCTCTCTTCTCTCCACTCTCTTTTTTTTTTTCCATTCCAAATTCTCTTGCTCTCTTGTTGATTTCTCCTCTTAGAAAAGGGGCATTCATCAACCATTTTGAGCAGCAATTAAGTGTTCATATCAGCCTTGGTCGACGGGGACAATGGAGAAGAAAGAATGTAGCAAACGAGTTAAGCCACGGAAAAACACCGGATTTGATTCTTGTTCCCTGTTTGTTTAATTTTTGTTGTTGTTATGATGAGCATATCTATGAATATTTATGTTGTTGGAATGGTTAATTTAATCAATTTAGCTTGAATTTAACTCGTGTTGGGTTGATTTTATTTCATTTGCTAAAATTGTTAAAATTGTGTTTATTCTGTTATAGGCCCCGGTAAGATGCTTGGTTAAGTAAAATCATGACTAAGTTACTCTTGCATTACAATTGTGAGGTAGCTAATGAATTAATTATTTAAAAGGATTGAAATTGTAATTAATGGACACAGTACTTAATCAGTACATGTTTAATCATCTAAGGTAGCTAAGGGTTAAATTAGCAACGGTATCTAACGATACAATTGCCTTGCATAACTTGCAAGATTATTGTGATTAAACTGTTTCAAGGTAGGGATACCTTGTTACCTCTTTTATGTGCTTATTAGATTTAATTAATTGTTTGTATCGACATAGGGATATGTACAAGAGATTATTTTAATTTAATAATTATGCATGTGCAATAAAATATTTGCCTATTAAAGATTTGTTCAATTGGTTGAATTGACATAGGGATATAGTCAAGAGATGAATGGATTTTTGTAGGTGAGTATGTTCATAAGTTAGAAAATTACTAAGTTGTCGTGAATTTATTCATAACAATATAAAAATAAGTTCAATAATTCTAAGTTAAGAAATATAATTGATCTAACACAATTATGTTATCTTGATTAAAATCGTATTTTGAAATCGTGCATTTGAGATTTATTTATTTAGTTTACTTAGTTTAAAATCTTAGTTTTTAATCACCCTCTTCAAATAGAATATTTTTCTTCACCAAAGAGTTTTAAATAGCATTCATAAATAATTCTTTTCATAGTCCCTGTGGGTACGATAACTCAACATTTACTTGTCACTTTATTACTTGTTACAATTTTGCACGCTTGCACAATTCTGTCGTTCCAAGTTTTTGGCACCGTTGCCGGAGACTGTTTTAAAAAGTCATTATTTGTGAATTTGTTAGTTTTGCATTTTGATTTATTTTTCTGTTCAAATTTTAACTTAATTAATTTTTCTATGATTATCTCAGGTGTTTATGAGTATTGACCAAATTATTGATTTACTCCCTGTAGACCTTGAGATTGAATGAACTTTTTGACAGCGAAGAAGACAAGCAAGTCAAAGAAGGACCGAGGAGATGAATTTGAAAATCTGAATCAGGGAAACGGAGCAAACCCTGCTCAAAATCCTATCATTATTACTAATGATAGGGATAGAGCTTTAAGATAGTATACCGTGCCAGTATTTCATGATCTTAATATGGGTATTAAGAGACCCGAAATTGAGGCACAACAGATTGAGCTGAAGCCAGTTATGTTCCAGATGCTTCAGACAGTGGGCCAATTCAGTGGAATGCCTACCGAAGATCCTCACCTACATCTAAGATTGTTTATGGAGGTGAGCGATTCTTTCAAGTTACCCGGAGTTCCCGAAGATGCATTACAATTGAAGCTGTTCCCATATTCACTAAGGGACAGAGCTCGAGCCTGGTTGAACTCATTGACACCAAATTCAATTTTCACATGGCTAGAGTTAGTAGAAAGATTCCTTATGAAGTATTTCCCACCTAGCAAGAATGCTAAGTCGAGAAATGAGATCACTGCCTTCCAACAAATGGATGATGAGTCCTTGTATGAAGCATGGGAAAGGTACAAAGAATTATTACAAAAGTGCCCTCATCACGGAATCCCACATTGCATCCAACTTGAGACATTTTATAATGGAGCCAGCTGATGCTCAAGACTCAGAGGATGTTCAACTGAGTATTGAAATTTCAGTTTCACCATAACCAGAATCTGCAAAATCTAACAAGGTAACTTCAAAACCAGCTAATTCTGATCAACTAACAACTTCGTTAGATGTAGAATCACCACAGAAGACGAATCAACTAGTTCCAGTAAAGAAACCTCTACCACTCTACCCTTAAATACTTCAGAAATAGAAGCAGGAAATTCAATTCAAGAAGTTCCTAGACGTACTCAAGCAACTTCATATCAACATCCTGTTGGTTGAAGCACTTGAGCAAATGCTGAAATACGTCAAATTCATGAAGGATATCCTGTTTAAAAAATGAAGGCTTAGAGAATTTGAGACGGTAGCCCTAACGAAGGAATGCATTGCATATCTTCAAGACAAACTACCCCCCAAAATTGAAGGATCCTAGATGTTTTACCATACCTTGCAATATTGGAGCAACATATTGTGGTAAGGCACTATGTGACTTGGGTGTGAGTATCAACTTGATGCCTATATTAATATTTAAGAAGTTAAGGATAGGTGAAGTTAGACCTACTACGATTACACTTCAATTAGAAGATCGATCCTTAGCACTTTCAGAAGAAAAAATTGAGGACGTATTGGTACGTGTAGACAAATTTATCTTTCCTGCTGACTTTGTGATTCTAGGCTTTGAAACAGACAAAGAGGTGCCAATCATCTTAGGAAGACCGTTTTTAGCAACCGAAAGGACCCTTATTGATGTGCAAAAGGGCGAGATTACTATACGTGTTTAGGATGATCAGGTAACATTTAACGTTTTTAAGTCTATGCGATTTCCTGACATAATTGATGATTATTCTACAGTGTCTGATTTAGAGGATTTAATCGTGGAGAAGGAACTCAACTATGTTGAGGACCCATTGGAATGAATTTTGACATTAGATCCTTCAAATGATGAAGAGGAGGATGAATACTTAGCTTTGTTAGAAGCTAATCAAAGGGGATTTAATCCACAATCCCGCTTTGAATCTTTAGAGTTAGAGAATAGGGATTATGCCTAACCAAAAGCGTCAATTGAGGAGCCACCCAATTTAGAACTCAAGGTACTTCCTTCACATTTAAAATATGTTTATTTAGCTAACTCTTCTACTCTACCTGTGATTGCTTCAGCAAAATTAACTACTGAACAAGAAGAAAAACTCATCCTGGTATTGAAATAATTCAAGAAGGCTATCGGATGGACCATAGCCGATATTCACAGAATTAGTCCATCTGTATGCATGCACAAGATTATCCTGGAAGATAGAGAAAAAGGGATGATTGATGGACAATGAAGACTGAACCCTATCATGAAGGACGTAGTTAAGAAGAAATCTTCAAGTGGTTAGATACGGGTATAATCTACCTTATCTTAGATAATTCATGGGTAAGTTCGATTCAGTGCATGCCAAAGAAAGGAGGTATCACAGTCATTGAAAACGAGAATAACGAGTTGATACCGACTAGAAGGTTATGCAATGGAGAATTTACATCGATTACTAGAAGCTGAACAAGGCGACTAGGAAAGATCACTTTCCTTTGCCATTTTTGGACTAGATGCTGGATAGACTCGCCGGGCAAGACTATTACTGTTTTCTCGATGGATACTCGGGGTATAATCAGGTTACAGTAGTACTAAAAGATCAACACAAGACAACATTCACCTACTCGTATGGTACATTTGCATTTAGGGCATGCCATTTGGTTTATGTAATGTACCTGCTACATTTCAAAGATGTATGATGTCTATTTTTACTGAAATGGTTGAAAAATACATGAAAGTCTTAATGGATGATTTTTCAGTATTTGGAGATGCATATGATGATTTCCTAGCCAATCTAGCCAAAGTACTAAGGCGATGCGAAGAACAAACCTCGTACTCAATTGGGAAAAGTGGTATTTCATGGTACGAGAAGGTATTGTTCTAGGGCATCAGATAACGAGACATGGAATTGAGGTAGATAAAGTAAAGGTACATGTTATTGAGAAACTCTCACCTGCAACATCTATAAAGGGTGTTAGGAGTTTTTTGGGCCACACTAGTTTATATCGAAGATTCATCAAGGACTTCTCCAAAGTTACTAAACCTTTATGCAAATTATTGGAGAAGGGCGCGGCGTTTAAATTTGATGAGAAGTGTTTAAGAGCTTTTAAAGATTTGATGGGTCGACTAGTTTCGGCACCCATAATCGTCACACCAGACTGGGATTTTCCATTTGAACTAATGTGTGACGCAAGGGACTTCGCGATAGGAGCTGTCATGGGCCAGTGACAGAACAAAGTTTTTCATCCCATCTACTACGCAAGTCAAACTCTGATAGGAGCTCAACTGAATTATACGGTAACTGAGCAAGAGTTAATTGCTATTGTGTTTACTTTTGAAAAGTTTTGATTATAGATATTGTAGCTATTGGAAACTCGGGGATTGTTGAGGATCGTCACCACACTATCGAACTATATTTTGGTACCTTTTGAAAATGTATATATTGAAGTATGGCATGTATAGGCTAGAGGTACTTAGATTATGTTTTGTGATATGTATATATATTTAGCCATGTGATATGGCTTGGTTTTTGGTGTGGATAGGATGAATTACAGTTATAAGTTATGTGTTACAATATGATATGTTCATGAATGGCCAAAAGAATTGGTCAATTTGGCAAGTTTTGATATGTGCTTATTATAGAATTTGGTAAGGTTTTAGCATGAGATTTGATTGTATGATTAGATTTTATGAAACCTGTGACACCCCTAATGTGACCCTAGTCGGAGAGTGGTTTCGGGACCACAAAACCGAGTCACAAGAATAATTAGGTGTTATATTCTGTGCTTATTGTATGTGGAATTTGTATGCGTAAATATTTCGTGTCTTGATTTTTATTAAATAGGTGCTAATTTATAAGAAAGGTCCCATGTGTTAGGACTTGAAAATGTGATAGGTGAATTTTTAAGTGGCCTAATAATGCATGAAGTGAAATAAATGGAGTTGCATGTCAATTATCCCATTTCCTAAGGTTAGTGGCCGCCATGACAAATTATGGGCAAAGGGAACATGTTTCCAACATGTTTTGCTAATGGTTGATGTTAGAATGGTTATTATATTGGTGTTAGTAGGAAGAAAAAAATGGGTATGTGTGGTTGCCCCTCCCCATTGCCGTATTGAGCAAAGAAAAAAAAAGTTTGGTTCATCTTCCTCCTAGCTTAGCCGATCCTTCAAGAAGAAAAGGGAAGAGTTAGCATTCGGTCACTTGAGCTTGAACTAAGGTATGGAATCCATGTTAGTCTTTGAAATCTTTGCATATATGAAGCTAGTTACTAAGTCCTTTACTTGCCCATGTCAAAAATTTTGAAGGTGATAGTAATACAAGTGTTCGCCATGGAAGATGTTTAGGGAAATGGTTGTTGCCTTTATGATTTAAGGAATAATTAGAAATGGGTGAAAGAAACAAGTCTTTGTTCTTGATTCTTCTTGGTCGATTCTAAGGGAGAAAAAGAGAGCAACCATTTGGTTTCTAAGCCATAAATAAGGTGAGAAATTCATATGAATCCTTGAAATTTTAGATGAAATTGAGCTAGTTACCAAGTATTTTTTTTTAGGTGACCCATGTTAGAAATTGTAACACCCCGAACCCGAGCCCGTTGCCGGTGTCGGACACGAGGGGTTAACAAGCCAAACCCACTTATAGCACCGACCAATTTGACATTTCGGGCAAGTCGAAAATCTACACCTTCCGCCTTTAAAAGGCATATCTCGAGTTACAAAAATCAGAAATTGATTCCGTAAATTTTCCCTGAATTAGACTCATATATACATCCCTGGATTTATTTCTAGAATTTTTGGTCGGGCCAATTGGTACAGTTTAATAGTAAAAATCACCCATGTCACAGGGGTCGACTACACTGACCTTCGCGCGTTACAACTAGAATATCTCCCTGTACAAGGTTTCAATGCTGATGCCGTTTGTTTCTAATGAAACTAGACTCAAAAAGGAATCTGTACATATAAGGCATGACTTCTAATTACTTCTGGATAATTTGTGGTAAATTTTCAAAATCAAGACAGGAGATCCAGAAACTGTTTTGGCCCTGTCTCACGAGAACTTTAATATCTCTTAGTAAACTGATCATATGATCGTTTCGTTACTTTCATATGAAAATAGATCCATCAAGGTTCGTTTACATAATTTATTCACTATTTAATACCATTCCTACTATTTTTAGTGATTTTTCACATTCACGTCACTGCAGCTGGCAGCATCTGTTTTTAAGGTAGGCCTTACCTAAATTGTAGTCTCTATGGACCAACTATAGTCTTGTCATACATAGGTCCACTTATGATCATATTTAGCCATTCCAATGGCTGATCATGTGACTAACACTCCCATTCCAATCCATAATCACATCATGAAACCATTTATAAATACAAACCACAAATTCGAATGGTCTAATGCCATACTCCACCTTTACGAGCCATTTTCGCATGGCCGTACACATATACATCACAAAGATACTTGAAAACAACCAAGGGTAGTCCTATACATGCCATATCCAAAATTCAACTAAAGGAGTACCAAAAGGGCTTTGATAGTGTGGTTGACTTCGACTTCGATGATCCCGAATCCGATCGCTAACGAGCAAAATCTATAAAACAGAGAGCCAAAGCAACGGGTAAGCATTTTATGCTTAGTAAGTCTCAAGTAATGAAATCGGCTTTGACTAAAGCATTACATTCACATAGCCAAATGAATCACTTTATTAATACACATTCACATAATCGCACCTACTTCACACTTCATCAATATATACATTCACAAGATATCAACCCATTTCAAGAGCTGAAAATTCGTTAGTCGATTGAACGAATATTATTTCAAACGATCGACTTTTCCATTGCACATGTAAACATACCTTATCCTTTGGGCTTTTCGAGCGTACTAATTGGATTTATTACAGCAACCAACGCCACCTTCAACCCAAGCTTCTTCGAATACAACCGGATATAACCACACGCATTTAATGCCCTCGGGTCTTAGCCCGGATATAACGACTTGCACAAATGCCTTCGTATTAGCCCGGATATAACAACTTGCACAAATGCCTTCGTCTTAACCCGGATATAATTACTAGCATAAATGTCTTCTGGACTTAGCCCGGTATCATTCAATTGCTCATGCACACATAAATCAATAATCATTACACATCCATATTTCATTTTCGTTACTAAGGCTCGAACACAAACATATCACTAGCATAATTGCCTTCTGGACTTAGCCCGTACCATTCAAATACTCATACACACATATATCAATAATCATTACACATCCATATTTCATTTTCAGTTATTAAGGCTCAAACACAAACATATCACTAGCATAATTGCCTTCGGACTTAGCCCGGTACCATTCAAATACTCATACACACATATATCAATAATCATTACACATCTATATTTCATTTCACATAATTCAAGTAGGGTCATTACTCAAGACTTACCTCGGATGTTGTCGAACGGCTTCAACGGCTATTCGATCACTTTTTCCTTTCCTTTATCCAATTGTGGCCCTCTAAGCTCTTGAGCTAATTCAAACAATTTCAACTTATTAAAGTCTTACTTGCTAGCCTTGGCGAATACACATATCATTGACCCAACATCACATAACTAAGCACTTTAGTCAATTTTCTTTAATTTCGCACACATTCGCCTTAGCTCACATCAAGGTAGCCGATTACCTAATTCAAGAATAGGCATCATTATGCTTACCTCTAACCCAATGCATGTACAACAATTCCCCTATTGTGGCGAATATGCATGTCCATGTTAGCCAATTTTATACTTCAAAACCAAACATCATCACATATAAACATATATCAAAACACAAATTTTACCTATCATGCAACAAGCAAAAATCGCACTTATGAGCATACCATGGCGAATACATCACACACCATCCCCTTTCAATTTTCGGTCATGGTTAAACATAGAACTCCATTGCTTACTCAAGAATGCTAAGAGAAAATTCAAGAGTAGTCAATCCATCATTACATGCATCATCAACAAGCTTCATATTTAGCATACAATGGCTTTAACACAATATCAACCTTGGCCAAATACCATTTCCATGGCATAACAAGGATTTGAACCATGGCTAACATGAACATCAAGTTAGCAACTAAAACATGCATGAATCTCATGACACAACCTCATACATACCTTAATCTTGATGCAAGTATAGCCAAATCTCCTTCTAGATCTCTTCTAAACCAAAAATGGAGCAAAATCCTCCTTTTTCCCTTAGTATTTTCAGCCAAAGAATTGAGAATGGATGAACAAATTTTTCTCCTTTCTTTTCCTCTACTCACGGCAACAAGGGGCATCCATCCATTTTTTTGTCAACCTTTTCTTTAATGCTAACACATTATTTAATTGCTCCCAACATGCCTCACTAACCCAACATGTTGGAAACATGTTTTCCTTTGCCCATCACACCCATCTTGGCCGCCACTATAGAATAATTTGGGCAATTTTGACATGCAAGTCCACCTTTGTGTCAACATGCACAAATAAGCCATTACAAATTAGCCTATCATTTTTTACCATGTTTCACCTTGATCCCTATTTAATAATTTCTCATACATTTGGTAAAATTAGAGAATGAAACTTCCACATATTCATGTACACACATAGTAAGCATAAAATATAACAATTAATTATTTTTATGCTCGGTTTTGTGGTCCCGAAACCACATTCCGACTAGGGTCGTTTTGGGGCTGTCACAACTCTCCCCTACTTAAGAAATTTTCGTCCCGAAAATCTTACCGTAAATAGGGTTGGGTATCGCTCTTTCATAGAGTTCTCGGTTTCCCAAGTAGCTTTTTCTATCCCGTGTTTGAGCCATAACACTTTCACTAGCGGAACCCGCTTGTTTCGCAACTCTTTCACTTCACGTGCTAGGATACGAATCGGTTCTTCCTCATAACTCATATTGGCTTGAATTTCAACCTCTGATAGACTAATCACGTGTAACGGATCAGATCTATATCGTCAAGCATCGAAACATGAAAGACGTCGTGAATCTTTTCGAGTTCGGGGCAAAATCAATCGATACGCGAATCGGGCCAACTCGTTCGAGATTTCAGACGCCTAATGAACCTCGGACTCAATTTGCCTTTACGGCCAAATCTGAGTATCTTTTTCCAAGGCAAAACCTTAAGAAACACTTTATCTCCCACCTGATACTCGATGTCTTTTCGTTTCAGATCCGCGTACGACTTCTGATGATCAGAGGCTATCTTCAGACTTTCACTTTCATTCAGATCTTTAATCAAATCCACCCCAAAATTTTGCTTTCACCGAGCTTAGTCCAAAACAATGGTGTACGGCATTTACGCCCGTACAAGGCCTCGTAAGGTGCCATCTTAATACTTGATTGAAAACTATTGTCGTAAGCGAATTCAATCAAAGGCAAATACCGCTCCCATGAACCATCGAACTCGAGGATGCAACATCTCAACATATCCTCAAGTATTTGAATTATCCGCCGGATTGACCATCGGTTTGGGGTGAAAGGCGGTCTGAAATGCAACTTGGTACCCAAAGCTTCTTGCAACTTCTTCCAAAATCGCGAGGTAAATCTCGGATCTCTATTCGACACGATGGAAATAGGTACCCCGAGTAATCTCACAATCTGAGAAACGTACAATTTGGCTTGTTTGTCCATTGAAAAATCCGTGACGACGGGGACAAAGTGAGCCGACTTAGTCAATCTATCTACCACGACCCAAATCGTATCCTTCTTACTCACGACAACGGCAATCCGGATACAAAGTCCATTGTGACTCGATCCCATTTCCACTCGGGTATCGTGATCGGTGAAGTAATCCTCAAGGCACTTGATGTTCCGCTTTCACTTGTTGACATATTAAACATCTCAAACAAAGTCGGAGATGTCTCGCTTCATACCATGCCACCAAAACCGATGTTTCAAGTCGTTGTACATCTTCGTACTCCCGGGTGGATTGCCATTCAGCTACAATGGGATTCGCTCAGAATTATCGAAATAAGTTCAATTCTTTGGAACACACGAAGACTTCGAACCTCAAACAATCGTCATCATCGATTTGGAACTCCGATTCCTTGTTCGAACACACTCACCCGCTTTGCAACCAACTCATCGTCATATTTCGAGCTTCACGAATTTGATGAGTCAATAATGGTTTGGCCTTTATTTCGGCTATTAACACATTGTCGGGTAGAATAGACAAGTGTACATTCATAGCCCGTAAAGCAAACAGTGATCTTCGGCTTAAGGCGTCCGCAACCACATTAGCCTTTCCCGGATGATAATCAATGACAAGCTCCTAATCTTTTAACAACTCGAGCCAACGCCTTTGTCGCAGATTTAAGTCTCTTTGAGTCATCAAATATTTGAGACTTTTGTGATCCGAATACACATGGCACTTCTCACCAAATAAGTAATGTCGCCATATCTTTAAGGCGATTATGATGGCAGCCAATTCGAGATCATGGGTCGGATAATTTTTCTCATGTGGCTTTAATTGTCTCGACGCGTAAGCCACAACTCGCCCCTCTTGCATCAATACGCAACCCAACCCAAGTAGGGATGCGTCACTATAAATGACAAACTCTTTGCCTGATTCGTGTTGCACTAGAATTGGAGCTTCAGTCAAATAAGTTTTCAGTTGATCGAAACTTTTCTGACATTTCTCCATCCATTCGAACTTAGCATCCTTTTGGAGTAGCCGTCATTGGTGTGGCTATCGTCGAGAACCTTTTACATATCGCTCGGTAATAACCTAGCAAGTCCCAAAAAGCCCGAACCTCGAGAATATTTCTCGGAGGCTTCTTTCAGTTGATCGAACAATTCATCGATACGCGGTAACGGATATTTGTTCTTTATTATCACTATTATTAAGCTGACGATAGTTGATGCACAGCCTCATGGTTCCGTCCTTCTTTTTCACAAACAACACTGATGCACCCCAAGGTGAAAAACTCGGACGAGCAAAACCTCTATCCACCAATTCTTGCAACTGAGCTTTCAACTCCTTTAATTCCGTTGGTGCCATACGATGCGAAGCTATCGAAGTTGGAGTGGTACCAGGTACCAATTCGATGCCAACTCTATTTCCCGTACAGGTGGTAAACCCGGCAATTCTTCAGGGAAAACATCCGGGTATTCACAAACCACTGGCACAGATTCGGGTTTCTTTTTCGACTCCTTGTCATCGAGCACATACGCAAGGTATGCTTCGCACCCTTTCTTACATATTTCGGGCCAACATCGCGATATTACATTGGGAACCCTTTAAGTCCGTAGACTCAACCCGAATTATCTCGTTATTCGCGCACCTCGATCAATAGTCTTGCTTTTTGCAATTTACAACCGCATCGTGCATGGTCAACCAATCCAAACCAAGAATAACGTCAATTCGCCGAACGGCAAAAGCATCAAGTCCGCCGAAAACAAGAACCTCGAATACTAGGGGACTTTTCTTACATACTTTGTTGACAAGCACGTAATGACCCAAGGGTTTGACACCGAATTACGAACTCAAGAGACTCAATAGGCAAAGTCTTCTTTGGATGTTAAGGTTTCGCATATATAAGAGTGAGTAGAACCGTGGTCAATCAAAGCAATCACATTAGTATCAAAGAGAGTGAAAGTACCTGGTAATAACATCCGTGAGGCAAGATCCTCACGCATGCCGTATGGCATAAGTCCTAGTAGGAGCACGAGCCTCGGATCCGATGGTGGCATCTCTAGATCCTCTCGACCGCCACTAGCATTGCCCGTGTTTCTAAACGGCCTACCTCGAATTGTGGTAGCGCCGGTTCCCACTTTGATTTACGCTTTGTTCGGATAAGCTCGGGCAATCTTTAATGAAATGATCGATCGATCCGCACTTGTAACAGAGCGGTCACGGAATCTACAACTTCCGAATGCCATTTGCCACAATATTGGCACTGCTCGTCTCGACGATCGCTGCCAACACCGGCAATCGGTGACTCAGCGTGCCCATAGGGGGGTCGATCGCGGTCTCGTCTAGAAAAGCCCAAGTGTCTCTAGACCGCCTAAGCCATCTCTAAATTTCTTTGATGATGTGGGAAGGGCTTCCCAAGACCTCTTACAAAACTCCCTTGCTCCCACTTCACTTTTCTTTTCTCCATATCGAGCTCCTCGGCTTTGCACGCCGCTCGACAAGAGCCACAAACTCTCGGATTTCCAAAATGCCAACATACAGACTTTATATCATCATTCACCCATCTTCAAGCGCTTACACATCACACTTCAAGAAATGCATTCGCACAGCGTCTGCTAAGCCTCACAAATTTTTGTTCGTAGTCAGAACCGACATGAAACCTTGTTTAAGTTCAAGAAATTCCTTCCATTTTGATCCATAAATCTCGATGATATACTTTTTTGGAACTCGGTTAGAAAGAACTCCCAAGTTACTTGCTCTCTAGGCACAACAGAAGTCAGAGTACTCCACCAGTAGGCGGAATCACATAGCAAGGAGATAGTACACTTTAAGCATTCATCGGGTGTACAAGAGAGCTCATCGAGCACCTGGATAGTGTTGTCCAACCAAAATTCAGCTTGCTCGGCATCGTCGCCATCCGTAACTTTAAATTCAGTAGCCCCATGATTTCAATTCATCCGACCGGGCTTACTTGGCCTTACTTGGTCGGTTACCGGAGGTATTATAGGTGCGGGGGTTGCATTAGTCGGGAATGGAGGTTGTGGAACAGTCGTGTTAGTTCGAATGTATTGGTTGAACCAATCATTCATCACGCTATAAAAGGCTTGCTTAGCCTCATCATTCGGATTGCTAGCAATAGGTTGAGAGTCCGCCGGCGGTGTCCCTTGTACGGGAGCAGGCGCCACACTCTCCACATCATCGCCTATTGCTCGGTTGGGATTGGGATCCATTACAAATAATTAAACACAAATTCAAAATATCGTAAATCACCACAAGATCAATTTATCACTATATGGCATGTATAGCTAGACCCAAACGTATCACGGTAGTCCTAGAATCGACTAAACCGTGCTCGATACCAATAAAATTGTAACACCCGAACTCGAGCCCGCTGCCGATTGTTTGACGGAGGGGTTAACAAGCCAAACCCACTTATAGCACCGACCAATTTGACATTTCCGTGCAAGTCGGAAAAGCTGCGTCCACTGCCGCTTTAAAAGTCATATCTCGAGTTACAAAAATCGGAAACTGATTCCGTAAATTTTCCCTGAATTAGACTCATATATACATCCCTGGATTTATTTCTAGAATTTTTGGTCGGGCCAATTGGTACAGTTTATTAGTTAAAGTCACCCATGTCACAGGGGTCGACTACACTGACCTTCGCGCGTTATAACTGGAATATCTCCCTGTACAAGGTTTCAATGCTGATGCTGTTTGTTTCTAATGAAACTAGACTCAAAAAGGAATCTGTACATATAAGGCATGACTTCTAATTACTTCTGGATAATTTGTGGTAAATTTTCAAAGTCAAGACAGGAGATCCAGAAACCGTTCTGGCCCTGTCTCACGAGAACTTTAATATCTCTTAGTAAACTGATCATATGATCGTTTCGTTACTTTCATATGAAAATAGATCCATCAAGGTTCGTTTACATAATTTATTCACTATTTAATACCATTCCTACTATTTTTAGTGATTTTTCACATTCACGTCACTGCAGCTGGCAGCATCTGTTTTTAAGGTAGGCCTTACCTAAATTGTAGTCTCTATGGACCAACTATAGTCTTGTCATACATAGGTCCACTTATGATCATATTTAGCCATTCCAATGGCTGATCATGTGACTAACACTCCCATTCCAATCCATAATCACATCATGAAACCATATATAAATACAAACCACAAATTGAATGGTCTAATGCCATACTCCACCTTTACGAGCCATTTTCGCATGGCCGTACACATATACATCACAAAGATACTTGAAAACAACCAAGGGTAGTCCTATACATGCCATATCCAAAATTCAACTAAAGGAGTACCAAAAGGGCTTTGATAGTGTGGTTGACTTCACTTGATGATCCCGAATCCGATCGCTAACGAGCAAAATCTATAAAACAGAGAGCCAAAGCAACGGGTAAGCATTTTTATGCTTAGTAAGTCTCAAGTAATGAAATCGGCTTTGACTAAAGCATTACATTCACATAGCCAAATGAATCACTTTATTAATACACATTCACATAATCGTACCTACTTCACACTTCATCAATATATACATTCACAAGATATCAACCCATTTCAAGAGCTGAAAATTTGTTAGTCGATTGAACGAATATTATTTCAAACGACGACTTTTCCATTGCACATGTAAACATACCTTATCCTTTGGGCTTTTCGAGCGCATTAATTGGATTTATTACAGCAACCAACGCCACCTTCAACCCAAGCTTCTTCGAATACAACCGGATATAACCACACGCATTTAATGCCCTCGGTCTTAGCCCGGATATAACGACTTGCACAAATGCCTTCGGGTATTAGCCCGGATATAACAACTTGCACAAATGCCTTCGGGTCTTAACCCGGATATAATTACTAGCATAAATGTCTTCGGGACTTAGCCCGGGTATCATTCAATTGCTCATGCACACATAAATCAATAATCATTACACATCCATATTTCATTTTCGTTACTAAGGCTCGAACACAAACATATCACTAGCATAATTGCCTTCGGGACTTAGCCCGGGTACCATTCAAATACTCATACACACATATATCAATAATCATTACACATCCATATTTCATTTTCGTTACTAAGGCTCAAACACAAACATATCACTAGCATAATTGCCTTCGGGACTTAGCCCGGGTACCATTCAAATACTCATACACACATATATCAATAATCATTACACATCCATATTTCATTTCACATAATTCAAGTAGGGTCATTACTCGAAGACTTACCTCGGATGTTTTCGAACGGCTTCAACGGCTATTCGATCACTTTTTCCTTTCCTTTATCCAATTGTGGCCCTCTAAGCTCTTGAGCTAATTCAAACAATTTCAACTTATTAAAGTCTCACTTGCTAGCCTTGGCGAATACACATATCATTGACCCAACATCACATAACTAAGCACTTTAGTCAATTTTCTTTAATTTCGCACACATTCGCCTTAGCTCACATCAAGGTAGCCGATTACCTAATTCAAGAATAGGCATCATTATGCTTGCCTCTAACCGAATGCATGTACAACAATTCCCCTATTGTGGCGAATATGCATGTCCATGTTAGCCAATTTTATACTTCAAAACCAAACATCATCACATATAAACATATATCAAAACACAAATTTTACCTATCATGCAACAAGCAAAAATCGCACTTATGAGCATACCATGGCGAATACATCACACACCATCCCTTTCAATTTTCGGTCATGGTTAAACATAGAACTCCATGTCTTACTCAAGAATGCTAAGAGAAAATTCAAGAGTAGTCAATCCATCATTACATGCATCATCAACAAGCTTCATATTTAGCATACAATGGCTTTAACACAATATCAACCTTGGCCAAATACCATTTCCATGGCATAACAAGGATTTGAACCATGGCTAACATGAACATCAAGTTAGCAACTAAAACATGCATGAATCTCATGACACAACCTCATACATACCTTAATCTTGATGCAAGTATAGCCAAATCTCCTTCTAGATCTCTTCTAAACCAAAATGGAGCAAAAATCCTCCCTTTTTCCATTAGTATTTTCAGCCAAAGAATTGAGAATGGATGAACAAATTTTTCTCCTTTCTTTTCCTCTACTCACGGCAACAAGGGGCATCCATCCATTTTTTTGTCAACCTTTTCTTTAATGCTAACACATTATTTAATTGCTCCCAACATGCCTCACTAACCCAACATGTTGGAAACATGTTTTCCTTTGCCCATCACACCCATCTTGGCCGGCCACTATAGAATAATTTGGGCAATTTTGACATGCAAGTCCACCTTTGTGTCAACATGCACAAATAAGCCATTACAAATTAGCCTATCATTTTTTTACCATGTTTCACCTTGATCCCTATTTAATAATTTCTCATACATTTGGTAAAATTAGAGAATGAAACTTCCACATATTCATGTACACACATAGTAAGCATAAAATATAACAATTAATTATTTTTATGCCTCAGTTTTGTGGTCCCAAAACCACATTCCGACTAGGGTCGTTTTGGGGCTGTCACAGAAATTGTGATTTTGGGGTGACTAGAACTTTCGGCCATAATGGTTATTGAGGATTAAGGTTATGTTTCATGCTAAACTTGATGAATCTTGGTGTATGGGTGCTTGAACTAAACGAATGATCAAGTAGATGCATAAATACAAAGTAAGAAGAATCGGCTATTATGTGTAACACTATTGCCGAATATGAAAATGTTATACTTGAATAATGTATATGGTTGGAGTTGATAATATGAAAGGAAGGCTTAGATGTGTTTGTTTAAAGAAGGAATTGTTGAAGAATGTATGTGAACTTGGCCAACGTATTCGGCTTAGTACATATATGATGTGAAAGTCTTGGAATTTATTTTTGATTTTTGTGTATTATGACCATGCATAATCGGCCACATGAGTAATTTGAGCACTTGATGTTATATTAAAATTCTTGAGCTTAAATATATGGATGTATGTATATGTGGTCATATAATGGCGTTTTGGTTTAAAGGTTGAATGATAAATTATAATAAAGCGAGATGATATGACATGCCAAATGTGATTGACAAGTAAACATTATTGATAAAAATATTGAATACTTCTACTTGTATTCGTTAAGCTCAAGAGCAAAGGGGAGCTAAATCCGATAAAGGGAAGGAAAAAGTGGTCGAATAGCCGTTGAAGCCGTCCGACGACATCCGAGGTAAGTCCTCAAGAAATGACCCTACTCGAATTATGTGAAATGAAATATGGATGTGTAATGATTATTGATTTATGTATGTATGAGTATTTGAATGATACCCGGGCTAAGTCCCGAAGGCGATTATGCTAGTGATATGTTTGTGTTTGAGCCTTAGTAATGAAAATGAAATATAGATGTGTAATGATTATTGATGTATATGTGTACATGAGTAATTGAATGATATCCGAGCTAAGTCCCGAAGACATTTATGCTAGTAATTATATCCGGGTTAAGACCCGAAGGCAATTGTGCTAGTGACTACATCAGGGCTAAGACCCGAAGGCATTCGTGCAAGTTGTTAAATCTTTGCTAATACCCGAAGGCATTTGTGCAAGTCGTTCTATCCGGGCTAAGACCCGAAGGCATTCGTGCATGTGGTTATATCCGGTTGTATTCCGAAGAAGCTTGGGCTGGAGGTGAGCGTTGGTTGCTATAATAAATTTAATTAGTACGCTCGAAAAGCCCAAAGAATAAGGTATGTTTATATGTGCATTGGAAAAGTCGATATGTTTGAGTAACATTCGCTCAATCGACTAACGAGTTTTCAGCTATTGAATTGGTTGATATCTTGTGAAAGTGTATAATGATGAAGTGTGAAGTAAGTATGATTATGTGAATGTGTATTAATGAAATGATTCATTTGGCTATGTGCATGTAATGCTCTAGTTAAAGCTGATTTTATTGCTTGAGACTTACTAAGCATAAAAAATGCTTACCCGCTGTTTTGGCTCTCTATTTTATAGATTTTGCTCGTTAGCGATCAGATTCGGGATCATTAACGTCAAGTCATCTACACTATCAAAGCCTCCATTTTGGTATAATTTTGGTTGAACTTTGAAATGGCATGTATAGGACTACCCTATTGTTGAAGGTCATGTACCTTTCGGTTTTGTGTAAGCTTGGATAGCCATGCGAAAATGGCTTATATACGTTTTTAGTATGATTCTATAATCGTTTGTATGATGATCATTATGGGGTATGGAATTGTTTGAAAAGATTAGCCATTGGAATGGTTAATCGTGATCACACTTTGTGCTATGTATGCAAAAAGGGCCAATTGAATCGTGGAAATCATGAAATAGGTAATGGTTACCTTGAAAATGATGTCTGGCAGCAGCAGTGGTGTGGTTTTGAAAAATCACCAAAATTTGTAGGAATGGTATTAAATAGTGAATAAGTTATGTAAATGAACCTTGATGAGTCTACTTTCATATGGAAGAAACGAAACGGTCATAGGAATTACATGTTAAGAGATATTAAAGATATTGTGAGACAGGGCCAGAATGGTTTCTGGGTCCCCTGTCGCGACTTTAAAAATTTACTATAAATTATCCAGAAAGAATTAGAAGTCATTCCTTATATGTACAGATTCCATTTTGAGTCTAGTTTCATTAGAAATAAACAGCACCAGTATTAAAGCCCTGTACAGGGAGATATTCAAGTTGTAACGCGCGAAGGTCAGAGCAGTCGATCCCTGTAACATGGGTGACTTTTACTAATAAACTGTACCAATTGGCCTGATAAAAAATTATAAAAATAAATCATGGATGGATATATGAGTCTAAATTCAGGAAAATTTACAGAATCAGTTTCCAGTTTTGAAACTCGAGATATGATTTTAAGGCGATAAGGACGCAGATTTCCACCTGTCTGAAATGTCAAATTGGTGGGTGCAATATGTGGATTTGGCTTGTTAACCCTCGTGTCTCGATAATCGGCGATGGTCTCGGGTTCGGGTGTTACAATTTTATTGGTATCGAGCTACGGTTTAGTCGATTCTAAGACTACCGTGATATGTTTGGGGTCTAGCTATACTTGCCATATAGTGATAAATTGATAGTGTGGTGATTTGACAATCAATTTGTGTTTGTTTATAGCAATGGATCCCGATCCCAACCGAGCAATAGTGATGATGTGGAGAGTGTGGCGCTGCCCGCGCAAGGGACAACAACCATGGACTCTCAACCTATGGCCAAGAATCCGAATGATGAGGCTAGGCAAGCCTTTTATAGTGTGATGAATGATTGATTCAACCAATACATTCGAACTAACACTACTGCTCCACAACCTCCATTCCCGACTAATGTAACCCCAAGACCTACAATACCTCCCAGAATCGACCAAATAAGATCAAGTAAGCCCCAATGATGTAATTCGTAAACATGGGGCCACTGAATTCAAGGCTACGGATAGCGACGATGCCGAGCAAGCTGAATTTTGGTTGGACAACACTATCCGGGTGCTCGATGAGCTATCTTGTACACCCGATGAGTGCTTAAAGTGTACCATCTCCTTGCTACGCGATTCCGCCTAGTATTGGTGGAGTACTCTGACTTCTGTGGTGCCTAGAGAGCAAGTGACTTGGGAATTCTTTCAAACCGAGTTCCGAAAAAAGTATATCAGTCAGAGATTCATCGACCAAAAGCGAAGGGAATTTCTTGATCTTAAGCAAGGCTCTATGTCAGTTACCGACTACAAACGAAAATTTGTGAGGCTTAGCCGGTACGCGCGAGAATGCATTTCGTCCGAAGCTATTATGTGTAAACGCTTCGAGGATGGGCTGAATGATGATATAAGGATGTTCATTGGCATTCTCGAAATACGAGAGTTCGTAGTACTTGTTGAGCGAGCTTGTAAAGCCGAAGAGCTTAGAAAGGAGAAACAAAAAGTTGATGTGGGAACTGGAGAATTCCAAAAAAGGTCCTCGGGAAAGTCTCTTCAACAGGCATCGAAGGGATTTCAAGATGATATGAGCCGGTCTAGAGGCGCTTCGGGATTTTCTAGACGAGATCGCGTTCGACCCCTAGTGACCACATGAGTCACTTCGATCGCCAGTGGTGGAAATGATCGCCGAGAGAGAGCGGAGTGTCTGCATTGTGGCAAATGGCATTCGGGGAGCTGTAGGTTCCATGATCGCTCCTGCTATAAGTGTGGATCGGCCGACCACTTTATCAAGGATTGCCCGAGGTTGCTCGAACAAAATGTAAGTCAAAGTGGAAACCCGGGTGCTACCACTGCTCGAAGTAGGCCACCTAGAAATATGGGCAATGTTAGTGGCGGTCAGAGAGGATCTAGAGATGCTACCATCAGATCTGAGGCTCGTGCTCCTGCTAGGACTTATGCCATACGTGCACACGAGGATGCTGCCTCACCAGATGTTATTACCGGTACTTTCACTCTTTTCGATACTAATGTGATTGCTTTGATTGACCCTGGTTCTACTCATTCTTATACATGTGAAACCTTAGCATCCAGTAAGACTTTGCCTATTGAGTCTACTGAGTTTGTAATTTGGGTGTCAAACCCCTTGGGTCATTACGTGCTTGTCAACAAAGTGTGCAAGAAAAGTCCCCTAGTATTTCGAGGTTCTTGTTTTCCGGCGGACTTGATGCTTTTGCCGTTCGATGAATTCGACGTTATTCTTGGTTTGGATTGGTTGACCATGCACGATGCGGTTGTAAATTGCAAAAGCAAGACTATCGATTTGAGGTGCGCGAATAACGAGATAATTCGGGTTGAGTCTACGGACTTAAAGGGGTTGCCAGCTGTAATATCAGCAATGTTGGCCCGGAAATATGTAAGAAAAGGGTGCAAAGCGTACCTTGCGTATGTGCTCGATGACAAGGAGTTAGAAAAGAAAACCGAATCGCTGCTGGTTTGTGAATACCGGATGTTTTCCTCAAGAATTGCCGGTTTACCACCGCTCGGGAAATAGAGTTTGGCATCAAATTGTTACCGTACCACTCCAATTTCGATAGCTCCGTATCGTATGGCACCAACGGAATTAAAGGAGTTGAAAGCTCGCTTGCAAGAATTGGTGGATGAGGTTTTGCTCACCCGAGTTTTTCGCCTTGGGTGCGCCAAAGTGTTGTTTGTGAAAAGAAGGATGGAACCATGAGGTCAGCATCGACTATCGCCACCTTAATAAAGCAACGATAAAGAACAAATATCCGTTATCGCAGATCGACGATTTGTTCGATCAATCAAGGGAGCCTCAGATTCTCGAAAATAGATTTGAGATCGGGCTATTATCAATTGCGAATTCGAGATTCGACGCTCCCAAGACCGCCTTCGAACGAGATATGGTCACTACGAGTTCCTAGTGATGCCGCTTGGGCTTACTAATGCCCTGCGGTATTTATGGATTTGATGAATCGGATCTTCGCACCATATTTGGATCGGTTCGTAGTCGTATTCATTGATGACATCTTGGTCTATTCAAGAAATAAGACCGAACATGCTGAACACCGAGGTTAGTGTTTAAATTTTACGGATAAGCGCTTATATGCTAAGTTCAAGAAGTGTGAGTTCGGATAAGAGAGGTTAGCTTCTTGGGGCATGTGGTATCTCAGATCGGTATTCGAGTCGATTCAACAAAATTTCAGCCATACTTAATTGGAAGCCTCAGAAATATTACCGAGGTTCGAGTTTTTTGGGGCTTGCTTGGTTATTACCGACGATTTGTAAAGGTTTCTCAACGATAGCCACGCCAATGACGGTTACTCCAAAAGGATGTTAAGTTCGAATGGACGGAGAAATGTCGAAAGGTTTCGATCAACTGAAAACTTATTTGATCAAGCCCTAATTCTAGTGCAACCCGAATTGGGCAAAGAGTTTGTCATTTATAGTGACGCATCCCTACTTGGGTTGGGTTGCGTATGGATGCAAGAAGGGCGAGTTGTGGCCTATGCGCCGAGACAATTAAAGCCACATGAGAAAAATTATCCGACCCATGATCTCGAATTGGTCGCCATCGATTCGCTTTAAAGATATGGCGACATTACTTATTTGGTGAGAAGTGCCATGTGTATTCGGGTCACAAAAGTCTCAAATATTTGATGACCCAAAGAGACTTAAATCTGCGACAAAGACGTTGGCTCGAGTTGTTAAAGGATTATGAGCTGGTCATTGACTATCACCCGGGAAAGGCGAATGTGGTTGCGGATGCCTTGAGTCGTAAATCATTATTCGCTTTACGAGCGATGAATGTGCACATGTCCGTTCGATCCGACAATGTGTTAGTAGCTGAATTGAAAGCCAAACCATTATTGATGCATCAAATTTGTGAAGCTCAGAAGGTCGACGATGAGTTGGTTGCAAAACGGGCCGAGTGTGTTCCGAACAAGGAATCGGAGTTTCAGATCGATGATGACGATTGTTTGAGGTTCAGGAGTCGTCTCGGTGTTCCAAAGAATTGAACTTATTTCGATAATACCGAACGAAGCCCATTGTAGCCGAATGGCGATCCACCCGGGAGTAATCGAAGATGTACAAAGATTTGAAACGTCGGTTTTGGTGGCATGGTATGAAAGAGACATCTCCACTGCTTCGAGGTGTTTAATATGTCAACAAGTGAAAGCGGAACATCAAGTGCCTTCAGATTACTTCACCGATCACGATACCCGAGTGGAAATGGGATCGAGTCACAATGGACTTCGTATCCGGACTGCCATTGTCGGTGAGTAAGAAGGATGCGATTTGGGTCGTTGTAGATAGATTGACTAAGTCGGCTCACTTTGTCCCCGTATGTACGGACTTTTCAATGGACAAACTAGCCGAATCAGACGCTTTCTCATTGTGAGATTGCACGGGTGCCTATTTCCATCGTGTCGGATAGAGATCCGAGATTTACCTCGCGATTTTGGAAAAAGTTGCAAGAAGCTTTGGGTACCAAGTTGCATTTCAGCACCGCCTTTCACCCCCAAACCGATGGTCAATCCGAGCGGATAATTCAGATACTTGAGGATATGTTGAGATGTTGCATCCTCGAGTTCAAGTGGTTCATGGGAACGGTATTTGCCGTTGATTGAATTCGCTTACAACAACATTTTCAATCAAGTATTAAGATGGCACCTACGAGGCTTTGTACGGTCGTAAATGCCGTACACCATTGTTTTGGACCGAGCTCGGTGAAAGCAAAATTTTGGGGTGGATTTGATTAGAGATGCTGAATGAAAGTGAAAGTAATCCGTGAAAGTCCAAGATAGCCTCCGATCGCCGGAAGTCGACGCGATCTCAAGCATAAAGACATCGAGCATCGTGGGAGATAAAGTGTTTCTCAAGGTTTCACCTTGGAAAAGATACTCGATTCGGTAGTAAGGGCAAGTTGAGCCCGAGGTTCATTGGGCCATATGAGATATCCGAAGCGAGTCGGTCCAAAGGGCATATCGTCTGATTTTGCCCCCTGAACTCGAAAAGATTCACGATGTCTTTCATGTTTCGATGCTTCGACGCTATAGATCTGATCCATCGCACGTGATTAGTCCATCAGAGGTTGAAATTCAAGCCGATATGAGTTATGAAGAAGAACCGATTCGTATCCTAGCTCGTGAAGTGAAGGAGTTGCGAAACAAAAGGGTTCCGTTAGTAAAAGTGTTATGGCTCAAACACGGGATAGAAGAAGCTACTTAGGAACCCGAGAACTCTATGAAAGAACGATACCCAAACCTATTTACCGGTAAGATTTTCGGGGACGAAAATCTCTTAAGTGGGGGAGAGTTGTGACACCCCTAATGTGACCCTAGTCGGAGAGTGGTTTCGGGACCACAAAACCGAGTCACAAGAATAATTAGGTGTTATATTCTGTGCTTATTGTATGTGGAATTTGTATGCGTAAATATTTCGTGTCTTGATTTTTATTAATTAGGTGCTAATTTATAAGAAAGGACCCATGTGTTAGGACTTGAAAATGTGATAGGTGAATTTTTAAGTGGCCTAATATTGCATGAAGTGAAATAAATGGAGTTGCATGTCAATTATCCCATTTCCTAAGGTTAGTGGCCTACCATGACAAATTATATAAAGGAACATGTTTCCAACATGTTTTGCTAATGGTTGATGTTAGAATGGTTATTATATTGGTGTTAGTAGGAAGAAAAAAAAATGGGTATGTGTGGTTGCCCCTCCCCATTGCCGTGTATTGAGCAAAGAAAAAAAGTTTGGTTCATCTTCCTCCTAGCTTAGCCGATCCTTCAAGAAGAAAAGGAAGAGTTAGCATTCGGTCACTTGAGCTTGAACTAAGGTATGGAATCCATGTTAGTCTTTGAAATCTTTGCATATATGAAGCTAGTTACTAAGTCCTTTACTTGCCCATGTCAAAATTTTGAAGGTGATAGTAATACAAGTGTTCGCCATGGAAGATGTTTAGGGAAATGGTTGTTGCCTTTATGATTTAAGGAATAATTAGAAATGGGTGAAAGAAACAAGTCTTTGTTCTTGATTCTTCTTGGCCGATTCTATGGGAGAAAAGAGAGCAACCATTTGGTTTCTAAGCCATAAATAAGGTGAGAAATTCATATGAATCCTTGAAATTTTAGATGAAATTGAGCTAGTTACCAAGTATTTTTTTAGGTGACCCATGTTAGAAATTGTGATTTTGGGGTGACTAGAACTTTCGCCATAATGGTTATTGAGGATTAAGGTTATGTTTCATGCTAAACTTGATGAATCTTGGTGTATGGGTGCTTGAACTAAACAAATGATCAAGTAGATGCATAAATACAAAGTAAGAAGAATCGCTATTATGTGTAACACTATTGCCGAATATGAAAATGTTATACTTGAATAATGTATATGGTTGGAGTTGATAATATGAAAGGAAGGCTTAGATGTGTTTGTTTAAAGAAGGATTTGTTGAAGAATGTATGTGAACTTGGCCAACGATTCGCTTAGTACATATATGATGTGAAAGTCTTGGAATTTATTTTTGATTTTGTGTATTATGACCATGCATAATCGGCCACATGAGTAATTTGAGCACTTGATGTTATATTAAAATTCTTGAGCTTAAATATATGGATGTATGTATATGTGGTCATATAATGGCGCTTTTGGTTTAAAGGTTGAATGATAAATTATAATAAAGCGAGATGATATGAGATGCCGAATGTGATTGACAAGTAAACATTATTGATAAAATATTGAATACTTCTACTTGTATTCGTTAAGCTCAAGAGCAAAGGGAGCTAAATCCGATAAAGGGAAGGAAAAAGTGGTCGAATAGCCGTTGAAGCCGTCCGACGACATCCGAGGTAAGTCCTCAAGAAATGACCCTACTCAATTATGTGAAATGAAATATGGATGTGTAATGATTATTGATTTATGTGTATGAGTATTTGAATGATACCCGGCTAAGTCCCAAGGCGATTATGCTAGTGATATGTTTGTGTTTGAGCCTTAGTAACGAAAATGAAATATGGATGTGTAATGATTATTGATGTATATGTGTGCATGAGCAATTGAATGATATCCGGCTAAGTCCCAAGACATTTATGCTAGTAATTATATCCGGTTAAGACCAAGGCAATTGTGCTAGTGACTACATCAGGCTAAGACCAAGGCATTCGTGCAAGTTGTTAAATCCGGCTAATACCCAAGGCATTTGTGCAAGTCGTTCTATCCGGGCTAAGACCAAGGCATTCGTGCATGTGGTTATATCCGGTTGTATTCAAGAAGCTTGGGCTGGAGGTGAGCGTTGGTTGCTGTAATAAATTTAATTAGTACGCTCGAAAAGCCCAAAGAATAAGGTATGTTTATATGTGCATTGGAAAAGTCGATATGTTTGAGTAACATTCGCTCAATCGACTAACGAAGTTTTCAGCTATTGAATTGGTTGATATCTTGTGAAAGTGTATAATGATGAAGTGTGAAGTAAGTATGATTATGTGAATGTTTATTAATGAAATGATTCATTTGGCTATGTGAATGTAATGCTTTAGTTAAAGCTGATTTTATTGCTTGAGACTTACTAAGCATAAAAAATGCTTACCCGCTGCTTTGGCTCTCTGTTTTATAGATTTTGCTCGTTAGCGATCAGATTCGGGATCATTAAAGTCGAAGTCATCTACACTATCAAAGCCTCCATTTTGGTATAATTTTGGTTGAACTTTGAAATGGCATGTATAGGACTACCCTATTGTTGAAGGTCATGTACCTTTCGGTTTTGTGTAAGCTTGGATAGCCATGCGAAAATGGCTTATATACGTTTTTAGTATGATTCTATAATCGTTTGTATGATGATCATTATGGGGTATGGAATTATTTGAAAAGATTAGCCATTGGAATGGTTAATCGTGATCACACTTTGTGCTATGTATGCAAAAAGGACCAATTGAATCGTGGAAATCATGAAATAGGTAATGGTTACCTTGAAAACAGATGCTGGCAGCAGCAGTGGTGTGGTTTTGAAAAATCACCAAAATTTGTAGGAATGGTATTAAATAGTGAATAAGTTATGTAAATGAACCTTGATGAGTCTACTTTCATATGGAAAAACGAAACGGTCATAGGAGTTACATGTTAAGAGATATTAAAGCTATTGTGAGACAGGGCCAGAACAGTTTCTGGGTCCCCTGTCGCGACTTTAAAAATTTACTATAAATTATCCAGAAAGAATTAGTAGTCATGCCTTATATGTGCAGATTCCACTTTGAGTCTAGTTTCATTAGAAACAAACGGAACCAGTATTAAAGCCCTGTACAGGGAGATATTCAAGTTGTAACGCGCGAAGGTCAGAGCAGTCGATCCCTGTAACATGGGTGAATTTTACTAATAAACTGTACCAATTGGCCCGACCAAAAATTATAAAAATAAATCCATGGATGGATATATGAGTCTAAATTCAGGGAAAATTTACGGAATCAGTTTCTGAGTTTTGAAACTCGAGATATGATTTTTAAGGCGACAGTGACGCAGATTTCCAGCCTGTCTGGAAATGTCAAATTGGTGGGTGCAATATGTGGATTTGGCTTGTTAACCCCTCGTGTCCGACACCGGCGATGGTCTCGGCTTCGGGGTGTTACAAAACCTATGTTTTTGGCATGATTTTGGCACATGATTTGGTATGTATTTGGCTTAGGGAATAATATGATTTGGTGTATGTTTCGAGCATGAAATATGTTTTTATTGAATTGGTATAAATTATGTATATTTTGTTCGTGAAATGGTTGAGATTTGGAATAAAATGATTTGGTTTTGATGCTTGTAGGGAGGACCCTTGATGGATGGCAATTTGACCTTGCAAATGGCCTAATTTTGTCCACATGGGTAGGGACACAAGTGTGTGTCTCAGCCGTGTTACTCAAGGGCCATTTCAAAATGAGCCTGGGAAGACCACACTGTCACACATACGGGCGTGTGCTAGGCCATGTGGCCAAGTCAGTTTCGACCACGAGCTAGACACACGGGCATGTGACTGGCCGTGTGATCCAGTCAGTAGTCTCCTTAATTTTCACACAGCATGGCACACGGGTGTGTCTTGTGGTCATGTGGACAAGTCAGTATGTATGCCCTGTTTTGGCACGGCCTAGACATACGGGCGTGTCTAAAGCCTTGTGAGGTACACGGGCGTGTCTAAAGCCTTGTGAGGTACATGGCCTGTTCACACAGGCATGTGGCCTATACAACTTTGAAAAATGTTTAATTTTCAAAAAATGTTGCATGAGCTCGGTTTAGTCCCCCCTTTCTAAAGCATGATTAAGGTTTCAATGACCAATTTAAAGGACATTATGATCATGTTTGATTATGATTGTGGATAATGTATGTGAATTGTTTGTAAAATGTTTCCAATTTTTTGGTAACGCCTTTAACCCTAGTCCGGCGACGGATACGGGTTAGGGGTGTTAGATTTGGTTGGTATCATAGCTACTATTTAGTCGATTCTAGGACTAATATAGCGTATGTGAGTCTAGCTTCCATGCAAAGGACAGCGCCATTCGTTTCTAGACTGGCTACGAGTAGCCATGATGGAGAGGCTAGACAAGCCTTCTATCAAATGATAAATGATTAGTTCAGTCAATACATTAGAACTAATCTGGTTGTACAACAACCCCCAACCTCGCCTAATCCTCTGCAAGTCCCTGTTATGTCACAAGCTAAATCGAATCAGTTGATTAAGCCTTCGGTTGATAAGATTACAAAATATGGGGCCAAAGAAGTCCAAGCTACAATAAATAATGATCCTGAAAGAGCTGATTTCCGGTTAGAGAATACGATAAGAGTATTTGATGAATTGTCTCTGACTCCAGATGAATGCATAAAATGTGTCGTTTCACTTTTGAGAGATATGGCGTATCACTGGTGGAAGACTTTGATATCAGTGGTTCCGAGAGAGCGAGTCACCTGGGAATTCTTTCAAGCTAAATTTCGAAAGAAATACATCAGTCAGAGATTTATTGATCAGAAACGTAAAGAGTTTCTTAAATTGAAACAAGGTCATATGTCTGTTACAGAATACAAGCGAGAATTTGTGAGACTTAGTCAGTATGCTAGAAAATGTGTATCTACTGAGGCAATAATGTGCAAAAGATTTGAAGATTGTTTGAGTGCAGATATTCGTTTGTTAGTCGGGATTCTTGAGATCAAAGAATTTGTTATGCTTATTGAACAAACATGTAAAGCTGAAGAACTCAGAAAAAAGAAAAGAAAAGCTGATTCAGAAGCTAGAGAAGTGCGAAAGAGATCATCGAGCAAGCCATTTCAGTCTATGTCATAGACATTCCGAGATGATTATAGTCATTCAAAGGCTAATATGGGACATTTGAGTAGAGATCATGCTAGATCACATTGGAGCTTTAGAGCTCCAACTACATCTATTGCCAGTGTTGGGAATGTTCAATCTGATCACACTTAGTGCAAACACTATGGTAAAAGACATCCCGGCAATTGTAGATTGTATGATCGGGCTTGTTTCAAATGTAAACCATTAGACCATTTCATCCGTGATTGCCTCGAATCTGTCGAGCAAGAAATTATGCAAAATCCGAGGCCAAGTGGCAATGCATCTCATGGTAGACCTCCCAAAAATACAGGAAATGTGAGTGGCAGTCAGAGGGGAACAAAAGACACTGCTATTAGATCCGAGGCTTGTGTACCTTCCAGAGCCTATGCCATTCGAGCTTGTGAGAGAGCATTTTCCCCAGATGTGATTACCGGTATTTTCACACTTTATGATACTTCTATGATTGCTTTGATAGATCCTGGATCAACACATTCGTATATATGCACGAATTTAGTATCCAGTCAGACTTTGCCTGTAGAGTCCACTGAATTTGTAATAAAAGTATCAAACCCCCTAGGCAGATGTGTTATGGTAGATAAAGTCTGCAAGAAATGCCCGTTAATGTTTTGAGACATTTGTTTTCTGGACGATCTGATGTTATTACCTTTTGATGAGTTTGATATAATTCTGGGTATGGATTGGTTAACTTTACATGATGCTATTATGAATTGCAAATAGAAAACTATTGATTTGAGATGTAAGAATGATGAAATAGTTCAAATTGAGTCCAGTGATTTAAATGGATTGCCTGCTGTGATATCTTCAATGAAAGCTTTGAGTATTGTGAGAAAAGGTTGTGAAGCTTACTTTGCCTATGTGATTGATTCGAAAGTGTTAGAAAAGAAAATTTAATCAGTGCCTATTGTTTGTGAATTCCCTGATGTGTTTCCTGAAGAACTTCCGGGATTACCTCCGATTCGAGAAGTTGAATTTGAAATTGAATTAGTGCTCGGGACTACTCCTATTTTGATAGCTCTGTATAGAATGGCTCCGACCGAACTAAAAGAATTAAAGTCTCAGTTGCAAGAGTTAATCGATAGAGGGTTTGCTAGACCTAGTTTCTCACCTTGGGGTACACCAGTTCTGTTTGTGAAAAAGAAAGACGGTACGATGAGAATGCGCATAGATTATCGTCAGTTGAACAAAGTCACTATCAAGAACAAGTATCCTCTAGCTCGAATTGATGATTTGTTTGATCAGTTGAAGGGAGCTACCGTGTTTTCAAAGATAGATCTAATATCAGGCTATTATCAGTTGTGAGTAAAAGATTCAGACATTCTGAAAACTACATTCACAATGAGGTACGACCACTATGAGTTTTTAGTTATGCCTTTCGGATTAACGAATGCACCTACTATCTTTATGGATTTGATAAATAGAATTTTGAGATCGTATTTAGATCGATTTGTTGTCGTATTCATTGATGACATATTGATTATTCGCGTGAAGAATCCAAGCATGCTGAACATCTGAGAATAGTGCTATAGACTTTGCGTGATAAGCAATTATATGCGAAGTGTAGCGAATGTGAATTCTGGTTATGAGAAGTTGATTTTCTGGGCCATATTGTATCAGCATCAGGTATCCGAGTTGATCTGAGCAAAATTTCGGCTATTCCAGATTGGAAGCCTCCGAGAAATGTTTCTGAAGTTCGTAGTTTTCTGGGACTTGCTGATTATTACCGAAGATTTGTAAAAGGCTTTTCTATAATTGCAACTCCGTTAACGAAACTGCTTCAAAAAGATGTGAAGTTTGAATGGTCTGAAAAGTGTCAGAAAAGTTTTGATCAGTTTAAAAATTTGTTGACTGAAGCTCCAGTATTAGTACAACCTGAAACGAGTAAAGAATTTGTGATCTATATTGATGCTGCATTGAATGGTCTGGGATGTGTTTTGATGCAGGAAGGCAAAATCATTGCTTATGCTTCGAGACAGTTAAAATCGCACGAAAAGAACTATCCAATGCATGACCTTGAGTTAGTTGCGATTGTGTTTGCTTTGAAAATATGGCGCCACTATCTGTTCGGTGAGAAATGTCCCATATATTCTGATCATAAGTGTAATGCCCCCACACCCGAGACCGTCGCCGGAGTCGAGTATGAGGTGTTACTAAGCTTAGTTTAACATTTTTAGAACTTTGAATTATTTGTTTCTACATTCACAGCTTTTAAGCTACTTGCGTCACAGTCACAAGAAAAATCATATCTCGAGTTACGAAACTCGAAATTAAGATCTGTAAATTTTCCCTGAATATAGACTCATAAAACTATCTACTAATTTTTTTCTAGAATTTTTGGTTGGGCCAATTAGTACAGTTTATTAGTTAAAGTTACCCCTGTTTCAAGACTCGACTGGTCTGACCTCTATTTACTACGAACCACATTTCTCTCTGTAAAAAATTCATATGACTATAAGGTTTATTTATACTAAAACTATACTAAATAAGGATTCTGAGGATATAAAATACACCACCTAATTATATCTTTACAATTTATGGTGAATTTCTAAAGTAGGAACAGGGGATTCAGAAACTGCTATGACTCTGTTTCACTAAAATTAAAATATCTTCTAACATATACTTCCTTTACTTGTTTCATTTGTTTCATGTGAAACTAGACATAATAAGCTTCAATTTGATATGTATCTCACCACCAAATTCAATTTCTATGATTTTAGTAAATTTTCAAACTCACGTTAGTGTTGCTGCGTATTCTGTTTATGGTAAATTTCATCCTTTTATGAGTTTTATGCACTAAGTATCTTAATAGTTTTCCTTAACATCAAACATAATCTAAACTAACCATTTTCATAATTTATCATTATCAAGCATTTCCTCAACCATTTCACAACCATACCATAAGATCATTTACACAAAATGGGTATATTGCTATACATGCCATACTTAAATTTACAAGCCATTTACCAAAAATCTTCGGATAGTGTGATCGAGCCTTCGACCTATCCCGACTCTCGAGCTGGCTTGTCCAAAACTACAATGAGTAAGAAGGAGGAGTAAGCATAAATGCTTAGTAAGTTCATATGCAAATAATAAGTAACATAACAAACAGTTATACCACCAACATTAGCATACATCACTAAAACACATATCACATTTTTAATCATTCTTCATCATCTTATTACCTTATCGTGGTTGTATCAATACTCAACCCGAGGGTTAAATACATACCTGTCCAAAATATCCATTTCGTATCACTTACCAATACGCCTCTTTACATCTCAAATTTTCCTCCATTTGAGTAGAACTTTACCCGTTGAACACATCGAATATAATTCGGATACATGGATAACTTGCACATAAGTGCCACATATTCAATCAAGCAATCATGTAACCCGCCCATAAGCGAACTCGGACTCAACTCAACGAGCTCGGGCGTTCGCATCCATAAGTGAACTCGGACTCAACTCAACGAGTTCGGATGCCTAGTTACATCTCACGAACTCTGACTCAACTCAACGAGTTCGGACATTCGCATCCATAAGTGAACTCGGACTCAACTCAACGAGTTCGGATGCTCAACCATCCTAGTGACATGTCACTTGTATCCTAATCTATTCCTAAGGTTCAAACGGGCTTTTCCTCGAACACTTATCCTTGCCGCCTTCCGTAGAATGCCAAATCAATACTCTCAGAACAATTATATTTAACAAGTAGTTCACATAATTTACATATTATTTGAAATTAACCACAAAGCATACATTTCATAATAAAATTCAGCATAACACATAATTAATATCAATAACTTAAAAATAACAATTATGCTACATTATTTACACATGAACTTACCTTGGTACCAAAATACAAAGATTTTGCAATTTAGTCCACAATCTTTTCTTTTCCTCGATTGAGGTCGATTCCACGCCTTTCTTGATCTAAAATAACACATTTAGCTTATTTAATACTCACATTATCAAATTAATCCTTAACTCAAATTTTGGCAAAATTACAATTTTACCCCTAAACTTTTGCATATTTACATTTTTGCCCCTAGGCTCGGGATTAAACTTTATTCCTTATTCTTATGTTTTACAACATGCTGATCACTTTTATCTTCTATGGCAACATCAAATTCTCACTCTAACATGTACTTGTAACTATTAGGTATTTTTACCGATTAAGCCCTTTTACTGCTTTTGCTTAAAATCGAGTAGTACAAGTTGTCTAACATAATTTAAAACTTCATATTCTATCATAAAACATCAAAATACACAAATTTCACCTATGGGTATTTTTCCAAATATAAACCCTAGGTTAAATTATTGCTAACATAAGCTTTACCGAAGTTACCGGATCTCAAAAACGTAAAAATCATTAAAAACGGGGCTTGGAATCACTTACTATGGAGCTTGGAAGCTTGAAACAAACCCTAGCTATGGAGAACCCTTGAAATTTCGGCCTAATGAAGAAGATGGACAAAAATTGGCTTTTAATTTTGTTTTAATTCATTTTAATAACTAAATGACCAAAATACCCTTACTACTAAACTTTCCAAAATTCCTTCCATGTCCTAATTTTGTCCATGAACTTAAAATTGGTAAAATTGCTATTTAAGACCTCCTCATTAATATTCCAAAACAATTTCATACTAAAAACTTCTAGAATGCAAGTTTTGCAACTTATTCGATTTAGTCCCTACTTTCAATTTAAGCACTTTAGGCATAGAATTTCATCACGAAATTTTCACACAATCATGCAATCATATCATAAACATCAAAATCATTGTAAAATAATTATTTCTATCTCGGATTTGTGGTCACGAAACCACTATTCCGATTAAGCCCTAATTTAGGATATTACAATAAGAGTTTGGAATATCTAATGACACAGAAAGATTTGAATCTATGACAGAAAAGATGGCTAGAGTTATTGAAAGACTATAAGCTTGTTATTAATTATCATCCAGGAAAAGCAAATGTTGTTGCTGATGCTTTGAGTCAAAAATCAATGTTTGCATTGTGTACGATGAACGCTCATTTGGTTCTGTCCGATGATGGTTCAGTTTTAGCTGAATTAAAAGCAAGACTGTTATTCATTAAACATATTATTGATGCTCATAAAGTTGATAATGAGATAATAGCAAAATAAGCTCAGTGTGATTCAAATTCCGATTCAGAATTTAGAGTTGATAAAGATGATTGTCTGAGATTCTGAGACCGAATTTGTGTTTCGAGAAATCCAGAATTGATTCAGATGATTTTGAACGAAGCTCACAACAGTTGTTTATCTGTACATTCGGGTAGTACGAAAATGTATAATGACTTGAAAGAGCTTTATTGGTGGCCTGGTATGAAGCGTGATATCTCTGAATTTGTTGCGAAATGCTTAATCTATCAGCAAGTTAAAGATGAACATCAAATGCCTTCTGGTTTGTTACAACCAATTATGATTCTGGAATGGAAATGGGATAGAGTGACGACGGACTTTGTTTTGAGTTTGCCCCTATCTCCGAGAAAGAAAGATACTCTCTAGGTTGTCATAGACCGATTGATGAAATCAGCTCATTTTATTCTGGTACGATCTGATTACTCACTTGATAAGTTAGCTGAGTTATACATTTTCGATATTGTAAGATTGCATGGTGTGCCATTATCTATTGTGTTAGACAGAGATCCGAGATTCACATCATGATTTTGGAAGAAATAGCAAGATGCTCTAGGTACGAAATTGTATTTCAGTACTGCTTTTCACCTGTAAATGAATGGTCAACCCGAGCGGATTATTTAGATACTCGAGGATATGTTGAGATGTTTCATTCTTGAGTTTGAAGGTAAGTGGGAACAGTATTTGCCTTTGATTGAATTCGCTTATAATAATAGTTTTCAATCGAGTATTAAAATGGCATCGTACGAAGCCTTATATGGTCGCAAATGCCGTACACCTCTGTATTGGATTGAGATCAGTGAGAATAAGATTCACTGGGTCGATTTGATATAAGAGACTGAACAGAAAGTAAAAGTGAGTCGAAAATGTTTGAAAGCAGCTTCTGATCGTCAAAAATCATATGCGGATTTCAGAAAAAAAGATATTGAATTTGAGATTGGCAACAAAGTGTTTTTGAAAGTATCCCCGTGGAAGAAAGTACTTTGGTTTGGTAGAAAAGGCAAATTGAGTCTGAGGTTTATTGGGCCGTATGAGATTACCAAGCGTATTGGGCCGGTTGCATATAGATTTTTGTTGCCGCCTGAGCTAGAAAAGATTCAAAATGTGTTTCACATATCGTTGCTTCGATGATACAGATCTGATCCTTCGCATGTATTTTCTGCGTTTGAGATTGAGATTCAATCTGATATGACCAACGATGAAGAACCGATTCATATCTTAGCTTGTGAGATTAAAGAATTGCGAAATAAGAAAATTCTATTAGTAAAAGTAATGTGGCATCGTCACGGTATTGAAGAGGCTACGTGGGAGCCTAAAGATGCTATGAGACAGCAATATCCAAACCTATTCGATTGTAAGATTTTCAGGGACAAAAATCCTTAAGGAGGGGAGAATTGTAGCAGTCTGGTTTAGACCCTAGTCAGAGTAGTGGTTTTTGGACCACAAATCTGAGTCAAAAAAATATTTTAATATTAGTTTTCTTGCTTATGGTATGTGAAATTACATGTGTGAACGTTTCGTATGAAAATTTGATCATTTGTGTGCTTAATTTGATAAAAGGACTTAATGCATAAAATGTAAAAGTGGCTTTCTAAATGTAAAAGTGTTTATTTGATATGCCTTTGTAAATGAAAGGTCCTTATGTTGATAGTTGACCACTGGAAGTTTGAATGGATATTAATGACCATTTATTATGTGTTTAACATATGTTTATTATAAGGTTAATAAGGTAAATTGTTAATTAAATGATTTATAATAAAACGAAGGCATGAAAATGGATCATTTTTGTTCATCTATAACCGAAAATACAAAGAAAAAGAAAGGAAAAATAATAACTAGGGTTCGACACTTGTGATTTTGATTAAGGTATGAGTTTTGTTTTGTTTTTGATAACTTCTACGTTTTTGTCGTTTCTTTGTGTTTTACTAAGCCCATGTCTCAATTTCTGTTTTTTTTTTATGATTTTGAGTAATGACATTAATGAAATTATAAGTTTTGTAAAGTTAGTTGTTGATAAATTAAATATATGTGTTGGGTTAGTATATTTTGTCTTTGAATTTTTGATGAATTTGAGTAATTTGGATTACATTGAAAAAATTGTAAATTGAGGGACTAAAATGTGAAATAAATGAAATATGTAGGCTTGTATGAGCTATATGAAAATTTGGCTAGACAAGTGTATAAAGAAATTATGTGTATTTTGTGATTTTGTGATATAGGGACTAAAGTGTCAAAATGTGAAAATGTGAGGGCTAGTTTGTAAAGTGCCCTAAATATGTGTTTTTGGATTGATTTGAATGAATGTGAAAGTAAATAAGTGAAAATTGAATTGATATAGATCAAGATCCAAAGAAAACGGAAATAGATCGGGGAAAGTCAAAAGTCATCGAGTAGTCGGTTCTGTTTATTTGAATTCGTACAAGGTAAGTTGATATACAAATAAATGTGTTTGAATTGATTTATTCATGTATATATGTCATTGTATTGTGATGAATGATAATATGAGAGCTGAATATGAGATATCCGAGAAAGTATCGACAAAGTTCTGACGTTTGAAAAGCCCCGCACGAACCTTAGGAATAGTTAGGATACATATGTCATGACATAGGATCCAATATGTGTTATCGTGTAAAACCACATCTGGGACGTTGGCATCAACTTATGATTTACGTGTAAGACCACGACTGGGACATTGGTATCGTATTTGATTTCATGTAAGACCTTGTCTGGAACAGTGGCATCAATATTTGATTACATGTAAGACGACGTATGGGACGTTGGCATTGTACGAGCTTTCCGAGCTATCTGCGTATCCTTATGATTCCAAATGGTTCAATGGGCATACTGAGAAATGAATGATAATATGAAATGTGTAGCCGGTTCAGGTACGTTTGAAGTTTTATATCATATTTGATGTTGAAAGGTAAGTATATGTATCTTTATGATCAAGTGAGTATATGTGACAAAAGTATAAGAAAATATGCATTATGTGTAAATGAGTGAAGAATATGTGAAATGTATTTGAGTTATATGTTTTGTGATATCATGTGGGTAAAGATTATATGTATATTATGATGCTTATATGTTTATATTGTTAAGTTTATTTGTATATGGCTAACTAAGCTTTTGAAAGCTTACTTTGTGTGTGTCTGCATTGTTTTATAGATATTGTAGCTATCAGGAGCTCAGGGATCATCGAGGATCATCACCACACTACCGAACTATATTTTGGTACCTTTTGAAAATGTATTTATTAAAGTATGGCATGTATCGGCTAGAGGTACTTAGATTATGTTTTGTGATATGTATATATATTTAGCCATGTGATATGGCTTGATTTTTTGTTGTCGATATGGATGAATTATGGTTAAAAGTTATGTGTTACAATACGTTATGTTCATGAATGGCCAAGAGAATTGGTCAATTTGGTATGTTTTGGTATGTGCCTATTATAGAATTTGGTAAGGTTTTGGCATAAGATTTGATTGTATGATTAGAGTTTATGAAACCTATGTTTTTGGCATGATTTTGGCACATGACTTTGTATGTATTTGGCTTATAGAATAATATGATTTGGTATGTGTTTCAAGCATGAAATATGTTGTTAGTGAATTGGTATAAATGATGTATATTTTGTTTTAAAAATGGTTGAGATTTGGTATAAAACGATGTAGTTTTGATGCTTGTAGGGAGGACCCTTTATGGATGGCAATTTGGCCTTGCAAATGGCCTATTTTTGCCCACACGGGCAGGGACACGGGCGTGTGTCTCAGCCATCTTGCTCGAGGGCCATTTCTAAATGAGTCTGTACAGACCATACGGTCGCACACACGGGCATGTGCTAGGCCGTGTGGCCGAGTCAGTTTCTACCACAGGCTAGACACACGGGCGTGTAACTGGCTGTGTGACGGAAGTCAGTAGCCTCCCTAATTTTCACACAGCCTGGCACACGGGTGTGTCTTGTGGCCATGTGGACAAGTCAATATGTATGCCCTGTTTTGACACGGCCTAGACACACGGGTGTGTCTAAAGCCATGTGAGGCACAGGGCCTGTTCACATGGGCGTGTGGCCTGTACAACTTTGAAAAATGTTTAATTTTTGAAAATTGTGTATCAGCTTGGTTTAGTCTCGACCCCTTTCTAAAGCATGATTAAGGTCTCAATAACCTATTTAAAGGACATTATGGTCATGTTTGATTATGATTGTGGATAAAGTATGTGAATTGTTCGTAAAATGTTTCCAATTGTTCGGTAATGCCTTTAACCCTAGTTCGGTGATGGATACAGGTTAGGGGTGTTACATGTAAGACCACGTCTAGAACGTTGGCATTGTATGAGCTTTTCGAGCTATCGGAGTATCCTTATTGATTTTGAACGGTTCAAATGGGCATTGTTAAGTTGAGAATGAAAATACGATTGAGTTAAGCAAGACATGTACATACAGAATCTATGTGAGAATCAAATGAAAGTAAATTGGTGAGTTCATATTGTATCATGTATATGAAATGAGAAAGATATTTGTTCAAATAAGTTATATGCTGAAATGTGCTCATTTAGTTATATAGAGGTATGAATTGAATGTTATATGAGAATTGAATTGATGAAACTTGTGAAAGCTAAGGTGAGCTTTGTAAATGATTATATGATTGAATGGTGAAAGCATATGAATTATGTTATACTATGTGTAATTGCTTATAATGTGTTTAATTGCTTATATGAGTTTATTAGCCATACGAGCTTACTAAGCTTTATAGCTTACTTTGTATATTTTTCCTATGTTTATAAAGTTGCGGAGACTTGCTCGGGTTGGAAGTCATCAGAGATTTCATCACTATCCAGTTATCACTTCAGTAATCGAAAGCTTTAAGTTTTGGTTATGTGGCATGTATAGGCTTGTTGGTTTATTAAGTGTATAAGTGATTTTGGGTATTGTTTTATAATGTAAGGTTTGATATGTAGATGGCCTTATAATTGGTATGTAATTGTGGTTATGTGGTAAGCTTTAGTAAAGTTATTGATGCATTAGTGGAAGTGTCCAAAATTATATTCACGATTGATGAATAATGGTATTTATGTGTTTGCTTATTGGTATTGAGATGCTAGGTTACAATTGAGATGATAAAAAAGGAATGGAGTCTTTTAGGTATAAAAGACATTGATTTACATGCCTTGATAAATTGGTTTAAATGATGATTGTTTGGTTGAGTAATAAATCATATCGATTTGGTATGTTTGTGGTTAGGCAAAAGGTTGTGTATGAATAGATTAAATGGTTGAATTGCTATGACATGTTTGAGGCATTTGTGGTTAATGTTTGATGCCTGAATTGACAATGTTTAGGCTACCTATTGTGTATAAAAATGGTATATTTTGTACTTGTGTAGGGTTGAACCTTATGGGTGGCAAATTGGCCTTGAAAAATGGCCTATATTCATCCACACGATTGAGCACACGGGCATGTGTCTCGGCCGCATCCTTCGATGTTTTATTTCGAACCAAGTCAGTCTCACACACGGGCCAGGCACACGGGCGTGTGGTAGGCCAAATCGCACAAGTCAGTAACCCCTCCAGTTTTCACACGGCCTGGCACATGGGCGTGTCCTTGGCCTTGTGGTGCAAGTCAGTATGTATGCCCTGTTTTCACACGGCTTAGACACACGGGCGTGTCTGAAGCCGTGTGAGGTACACGGCCTGTTCACATAGGCGAGTGACGTCTGTTACTTAGAAAATTCTTAAAGTTCAAAAATTTTTATGTGTAACCAGTTTAGTCCTGAACCTTCTTAAAAGCATGTTTTAAGTCTCGTAGACCTATGTAAGGGACATTGTGTTTGTAGATGAATGTTATTTGATAATGAATGATCATTGAATGTGAAATGTATGTTTAATGTTGTGATTGATCGGTAATACCTCATGACCCTATTCTGGTGATGGATACGGGTTAGGGGTGTTATAGTAAGATGCTTGGTTAAGTAAAATCATGACTAAGTTATTCTTGCATTACAATTGTGAGGTAGCTAATGAATTAATTATTTAAATGGATTGAAATTGTAATTAATGGACACAGTACTTAATCAGTGCATGTTTAATCATCTAAGGTTGCTGAGGGTTAAATTAGCAACGGTATCTGAAGATACAATTACCCTGCATAACTTGCAAGACTATTGTGATTAAACTGTTTCAAGGTAGGGATACCTTGTTACCTCACATAGTCTTTAATGTGCTTATTAGATTTAATTTATCATTTCAATTGACATAGGGATATGTAAAAGAGATTATTTCAATTTAATAAGTATGTATGTGCAATAACATATTTGCCTATTAAAGATTTGTTCAATCGGTTGAATTGACATAGGGATATAGTCAAGAGATTAATGGATTTTTGTAGGTGAGTATGTTCATAAGTTAGCAAATTACTGAGTTGCCGTGAATTTATTCGTAACAATATAAACATGAGTTTAATAATTCTAAGTTAAGAAATGTAATTTATCTAACACAATAATGTCATCTTGATTAAAATCGTATTTTGAAATCGTGCATATGAGATTTATTTATTTAGTTTACTTAGTTTAAAATCTTAGTTTTTAATCACCCTCTTCAAGCAAAATATTTTTCTTCACCAAAGTGTTTTAAATAGCATTCATAAATAATTCTTTTCACAGTCCCTGTGGGTACGATAACACGACATTTACTTGTCACTTTATTACTTGTTGCAATTGTGTACACTTATACATTTCCATAGTTCCACTCATCAATTGTATTGCATATATCACACTAATTGGGTAACCTCATTCCTTAATATTTTTAATTACACATTAGGGACAATCTGCTGAATAAAGTGTAGGGTAGCTTAGGAAATTTTTTATATTTTTCTGTTATATTACTTTATTTCTTTCATTCATTTTTAATTTTTAATTACATGTTTTGTATGTGCTTGGGCCTGTAACACCCCTAACCCGTATCCGTTGTCGGAATAGAGTTACGGAGCATTACCATAAACTTTTAACTTAAAACATTCGATTACAATCATTTATAAAACACATCATATTCTATTCAAATACATGCATAACGTTCCTTTTTCGAGCCTTCGAGGCCTGAGAAACACTTTAGAAATGATTCGGGACTAACTCAAAAACATTTAGAACTTCATGGAAAAAGATGGGAAAATTCATACTACAGGGGTAACACGGCTGAGACACACGCCCGTGTCTTAGGCATGGGCATTCGGAGTAGGGACACACAACAGTGTCTCAGCTCGTATCCGTACCTGTGTAACTCTCTAACTTGGTTCACATGGGCAAGCCACACACGCATGTGCCAAGCCATGTAACTCTTGAAATGCAACCTTTAAAAACCTATAGGGGATACACGGCCGAGACACATGCCTGTGTTTCAGGCCTTCTGGACAAGAAATAGGCCATTTCCAAGCCATTTTCTTCATCCTAAACTTGCTCACACATACCAACCATTTGTACCTATTCAAGCATTCAAAAATGTACCTAAAAATTGCATAATTGTAACACTTCTAACCTGTATCTATTACCAGAACAGGGTTACGGAGCATTACCGGAGTTTACAGTTCAATTACAATTAATTTATGTAACAACCCATTTTTCAATAAAATCGGAACAGTGGTTTCGGGACCACAAATCCGATCCGAAAGTAAAATTTATTTTTATTTTATTACATGGTCTATAATGTGTTAGAAATGTCATGTGAAAATTCTGATAAGAAAAATTTATTGATTATGTGCTCAATTACGAGAAGGACTAAATCGCATAAAATGCAAAAGTCAAATTCTAGTAGCTATAAGAATTAAATAGCTATGGAATTCAAAACTAGAGGTCCTTATATGGTAATTAGAACATTAAAGAAAAGTATGTAGATTTTTGGTGACTCATCAATGGAATTAAAAAAATGGTAAGGACTAAATTGGAATTTAAAAAATATTTAATTAATTAAAAGATGATAAAAGATATCATCTTATTTTTATGTCATCTTCAACCTAAAATACATGGAAACCCTAGGAGAGAGAGAAGAAACTTTCATGGCTTAATTGGGTAAGTTTTCTTGTCTCGTTTTTAGTAATTTTGATATTTTTGAAACCGGGATAGCTTAATCTATCTATTTGGGGGGATCAATTTAAAAATTTATCAAAGTAAAAAAATTGGGTCATGGATGAATATGCCGAAAATTAGAAATTTATGGTAGAAAATGAAAGGTTGTTGATAGATAAACAACTTTTACAAAGTTATTTTTGATGAAAACATGATTTAGGGACTAAAATGTAAAGTTGTGAAATTTGATGAAAAAATTCTAAATTTTTATGAATACATTGCTGTAAATTTTGTGATGGGATTTTGGTTAAGCTTGGAATAAGGAGTAAATTGCACGAATTTCATTTTCCGAGCCTAGGGATGAAATTGGAATTTATGGAAATGTTAGGGGTAAAATGGTAATTTTTCCTAGGATGTAAATTGATTCCAAATGAGTATGAAATATGAGAAATTGATGATTAAAGCTATTATATAGATCCGAACAACTCACATTCAAGGTTATATCGAGGAAAAGAAAAGGTTTCAGATTAGTAGATTACTTATGCGAACAAGTGTCGAGGTTAGTTCGTGTAACTTAATCGGGCATGTAATTATGTTAAATTAAATGTTGTGATTGTATGAAATTTGATTATCATTTATGTGATTTACTTGGATTTTACAATATAAGAAATTAATACATGCTTGAAAATTGTGAAAATGGGTTATGTCCCGATTGAATATTGAATTCCAATGAACATATGCACTTTCTCGAAATGAATGAGGTCCTATATTTGTTGCTGATAGGATTTAACTCAAATGAGTAATCCTATTGAACTCATTATGGAAATGATTTAGCCAGGACGGGTAATCCTAATGTAATACCTCTCGAGTATATGTTACAATTAGGATTTAGCCTGGACTGGAAATCCTAATTGAACTCTTTTAAGCGTACGTTATATAAAGAATTTAGCCCAGACTGGTAATCCTGTTATAAGATATGTGACTGGAGAGGGTGTTCCTCGATTAAGTGCCCTAATGAGTACTCTTGAAAAAGAATTGACGGGTTATTGAATCGTGCACCTCGAGTGTACCACTTGAGTATCCATCGGAATTTCAATAATTCAACGAGCACAAAACCTCTTGGCATGATAAAAGAACTATGGAATGAAATGAATGATGTCTTGAAGGAAAATAGTATGAAGAGCTCATCTATGTTTACTTGATTGATATGAATATTTTTTGACTAACTATAACAACCCAATTTTGGGCCTAGTCAGAATAGTGGTTTCAAGACCAGAAATCCAAAGTTGAGAAAATTATTTTATTAATTGTTTTGGGATTATAGCATGATTATAAGGGTGTATGAAAAATTTGGTATAGTAATTTTAGTGTTTAAGGGTTTAATTTAAAAAAAAGACTAAATCGCATAAAGTGCAAAAGTCCTATTTTAATAGCTAAAGGTTCCAAATAGCTAGAAAACCTAAATTGGATGTCTTTAAAAGACAATTAGACCCTAAGATAGTGCATGGTCGGCCATAGGAAGCAATTTGGTCAAAAAGTCCAAGTTTGGTGGGTTTGGTGGCTAAATTGACTAAAATAGAAATAAAATAAGAAAAAAATGATATCACATTTTCATCTTCTTCACTACCACCAATTTTTTCAGCCATTTTTAAGGGTTTTGAGCTTCAAAAACTTCAGCAACTTGTTCCTCTTGCAAGTAAGTCATTTACATACTTTTTGTTGATGATTTTTACATTTTTGGACCCCTTGAAGCGTAAACTTTCTATTAAGGGGACTATTTTTCAAAATGGTGGAGAGTTTAGGGTTTTTCCATGAAAGCATATGTGTAGTTTTCTAAAATTTTAGGGAAGAATATGAGTATTAGATGTGTAATGAACAACTTTTGTGAAGGGTTTCCTCATGAAAACAATAATAGGGACTATTTGGCATAAGTTGGAAATTTGCTGATAAATGAGTGAGATAGTGGAAATTTTGGATTGCTATAAGAGTATTAAGGGTTCAACTAGGCTTTTGATAGGAGGAAATTCGATAAAAATTGATTTTCGGACCTAGGGGTAAAATGGTTATTTTGCAAAAGTCTAGGGCAAAATAGTCATTTTCCCCAAATATAGATTATTGAGTGCCGAGATTGATAAAGTGATTAAATTTGTGAATTTTTGTTATTATAGATCATGGAATTCAAACTCCGAACTTAGACCAAGGGAAAGGCAAGCAAATTGATTAGACCGACTTGACACCACTTTTTATAACCGAGGTAAGTTGTATGTAAATAATACAACTACATTGTTATTATATGCGTTTGAATTGATATAGCATAAATTGCTTGTTTGTGGAAATGATTATGAATGGTGAATTTTGAGATAGTAAAACTCCCGTAAGAATGTTAGGAACAAATCGGATATTCATGCCATGACATTTGGGTCATTTGTGTGCTAGTGTAAGACATGTCTGGGACATGCATCGATCACATTATGAGAGCCATTGTAAGACCATATCTAGGACATGCATTGGCCTCGCGATGTAAGCTAGCGTAACACATATCGGGGACATGCATTGGCTACAAGATGTGTCAGTGTAAAACCATGTCTGGGACATGGCATCGGCACGGAGAGATGAGAGCCAGTGTAAGACCATGTCCAGGACATGGTGTCGGCCTCGATCTCGATAGTCAGTGTAAGGCCATGTCTAGGACTTGGAATCAACTTAATGGATGAGCCAGTGCAAGACCATGTTTGGGATATGGCATCGGCATTACACCTTATGTTGAGGCTTAATGAATATCCAATAGCATACCAAATGGTTCAACAGCGAGAGTTACAATTTCAGTTAAACTAGAAAAGCATAACCAGGTTGTGAGTGGTACAGGTACCTATTTGAAGTGTATGAGATGTGAGCTCAATATATATATGCTATGTGAATTGCATTAGTTATTGAGTAAGTTGTACTTATGCCTACTTTAATACTATGAGCATGATGATGAATGGTAAAGTTATTGTTATATTTATTGCATGCAACTTACTAAGCTTTATGCTTACTCCCTTTATTTTCCATTTTCTTATTGTGTTGCCTAAATAGCTCAAGGACCATTGGACTTCGGAAGCTACAATCACTCTATCATTAGAAGCACTCGGTATAGTCAGATTATTTGTTTTTAAGTATGGCATGTATAGGGCTTAGACTTTAATATTTTGTATCATTGAGAAATTAGCTAAATGTGTTGGCTTAGGATAAATCCCTTTATTTTGTATAAGGCCATGGATAATGGTCAATACTCACTTTGATTTATAAATAGAAGATGATATTTTCATGGATGAGTAAATTGCACAAATGAAATGTTGTCCATTGTGACTATTTTGGCTATGTGATGCTCCCATGTCTTGGTATAGAGTGATTTTGTGCAGGTTATGTAAGTAAGGGTGGCAAAGAGGCTTGGTAAATAGCCTTATTTTGTCCACAAGGGTAGGTACACGGGCATGTGTCTAGCCTGTGTGTGACACACGGCTTGCCCCAGGGGCGTGTTGTCCGACCGTGTGTCCCCTGCACGTAAATTTTGTAAGCCAGTATGCATGATAGTAAACACATGGGAAGAGACATGGCTATGTGTCTCAACCATGTGACCCTTAAGGATTGCTGACGTCAGAAACAGAATGTCCAGGTTTTTGCACACGGGCTAGGACACGGGCATGTGCCAAGCCATGTGAAAACCCCTATAGGTACGAATTTAGAATTAATTCCACATGGGTAGAGGACATGGGCGTGTCCATGTATTGCTTAGGCCGTGTGGCTCACACGGGCCAACAGCACGACCAAGTTGAATTGGTCACACAGATGTGTTGCCCTTCCCACACAGGCGTGTGACCGGTGACTAGTAACATTTTTTAGGGTTCTGGTAACACTTGAATCATTCTCGAATGGTTTAAAATGAACGTTTAGAGCCTAGTAGGCCTTTATTATGGAGTTTTTGTTTTAGAATGGAAATGTTTTAAATTTGACCAGATTTTGGTGATTTGGAAACATGTGAATGTGTGCGTTCAAGTTGGGTAACGACTCATATACCGTCCTGGCGTAGGGTATGAGTGTGGGGTGTTACACTAACATGTTTGATTGAATGTATGTGTTTAGAAAATTGTGCCAAATGGATGGAAACATGAGATTGTATGCTTAGATTAATAAATGGGATTGGTAAGCTTAGTTTTCCATTGTACGAACTTACTAAGCATGTAATGCTTACTCTATTTTATTTTCCCCTGTTTTATAGTACTCAGAAGCTTGCGAACGTTGGAGATCATTAGAACATCATCACACTATCCACTAGCTTATTTTGGGTATATATAGTAAAATCATTTTGGTATAATGGCATGTATAGAATAACTTGGCCATAGATGCCTTAAACATGTGGTTTGTAATCTAGCCATTGGAATGGCTAGTAATGGTTGCTTTGATATACTTGTATTGTCTTACTATGGTAGCTATATGCATGTACATGGTTGTTTAAATTATGCCTAACATATGGAATATATCAAGGTAAGATTATAAACATGTTTGCATGTAATGATATGTCTTGTTGAATGATGGAATTTGCTTAATTTGAATGCTTGAATTGGTTGGTACTGGATGTGAGTTTTAAGTGCAGGTCATTGGTGAAATTTTGGGTGAGAAATGAAGCTAGAAATGGCTTCATTTTGTCTACATGGGCAAACACACGGATGTGTGTCTAGACAATGCGTGACACACAGCCTGGTACATGGGCGTGTGGTTAGGCCGTGTGTCCCTTGAACCATAAATTTGAGAAAACAGAATACTCAGAATTGAGCACATGGGAAAAGACACGAGCGTGTGTCACAGCCGTGTGTGCTACACGGCCTAGAACACAGGTGTGTGTCTTGGCCATGTGAAACCTGCACCTAATTTCGAAAGAATTTAACTAACCACACGGCTAAGCACACGGGCGTGTGGCATGGCCGTGTGCACAAGTCAAAGAGTTACACAAGGATGAACACGACCTGCAGCATGGGGTGTCCCAGGGTCACATGGGTGTGTCCCTTGGACCACACGGGCGTGTGAGCCCTGCACCTTGGAAAATATTTGAAATGTCGCGAAAGATTCTTAAAGTTTTTGATTAAGTCCTGAGTTGATTCTAATGCTCGTTTTGGGCCTCGAGGGTCCATTTAAGGGACGATATCAATAATCTTAGTTAATGAGGAGTAATTTATGTGAATCAACTGAAAATGTTCAGAAAGTTTCGGTAATGCTCTATAACCCCATTTTGGCAATGGATACAGGTTAGCGGGTGTTACAATTTAAGTCATTACTATTCATATTTGAAAATCAATAACATTCAATCATAATGTCCCTTATATGGGTCCTCAAGACCCAAAATCCATATTATATTTGAGTCGAGACTAAACTGGGATCTCATAAAAATTTTCACAAAATTTCAAAATTTTCTTATATATAGGGGTCACATACCCATGTGACTAGGCCGTGTGGCTTACATGACCAAGTGACATGCCCATGTCTCAGGACACGTAGGCATTTGATGTGAGACACACAGCCGTGTCTCAGCCCGTGTCCTTACCCATTTAACTCTTTGACTTGTGCCACATGGCCAGCCACACGATCGTGTGCTAGGCCGTGTGGTTAATTTTAATTTTTGAAAATCAGATGCAAGATTCACACGGCCAAGAAACACGCCCGTGTCTATGCCTGTGTGCCTAATTTTGAGTATTCTGTTTCTAAACTTTAAGATGCAAGGGACACACGGCCAAACCACATGCCAATGTGTCAGGCCATGTGTCACACATGGTCAAGACTCACGCCTATGTGTCTACCCGTGTGGACAAAATAAAGCCATTTCCTAGCTTTATTTCTCAACCAAATTTGCCAACAACCTACACCAAAACTTGCAAACATATACCGACCAATTCAAACAATATAACCAAGCAAACTCTAACATCAACTTGATATATCATCACATGCATTCATGTTTATAATCTTACCCTTTAAAGACATTCATGTTTAACATAACTCACTCAAACCATACTAAACGCATATGTAATTACCATGATATAACCTTATAAATATACCAAATCAAACCATCACTATCCATTCCAATGGCTAGATTACAAACATACATTTACAAGCCAACAATCGGCCAAGATAACCTATACATGCCATTATACCAAAGTAAGTTTACTATTTATACCAAAATGAATTGGTGGATAGTGTGATAATACTCAGACCGATCTCCAACCTTTGTGAGCTTCGGAGCACTATAAAATAAAGAAAAGAAAACCTAGTAAGCATTTAATGCTTAGTAAGTTAAGCATTTAATGCTTAGTTAGTTCGTATAATAGGAATTAAACTTACCAATCGTATTCAACTAAATATGCATAACAATAACATGCTTCCCAACAAATTGGAAATTTGCCTAATCACATACACTCAATTAAGCAAGTTAGTCACATAATTCACATGTACATCAAATAAACATGGATGAGCTCATCATGTTTCACACTTTTAGCTATTTCAGAAGCATTAAAGACATAATTCTTTTAACCTCATAATTTCTCATGTCAGGAGTTTTATCTGTTGAACTATTGAAATAACGATTGATACTCAAGTAGTACACACAGGGTGTACAAAAGTGTAAACCATCAACTCATAACCAGGGGTACCCATTAAGGCACATAATTCGGGAGCACACTCTCGAGCCACATATCCAGATGCTCAGATGAGCCATGTTTAACATCCCGATTTTGGGCCTAGTCAAAATAGTGGATTCGAGACCACAAATTCGAAGTATAAATAATTATTTTATGAATTTTTTGAGGTCTATGATATGTTTGTATAATTGTATGAAAGTTTTGTTAAGAAATTTTGTTGATAGAGTGTCCAATTTGATTTTTAGGACTAAATTGAAAAAGTTACAAAATATGTGATTCTAGAAGCTTTAAGCATGAAATAGCTATGGATCATTACTTAGAGTTCCTTAAATGGAAATTTGACCAATTTCTATTTTTATGGACAAAAATGGGCATGAATAAGTAAAATTTGAAAGTTTAGTAAAAAGGGGTCATTTTGTTAATAAAAGAATAAAAAGGGAAAATTAAGTCAAAATTTGCTCATCTTTTCCATGCCATAGCTGAAATTCCTAAGGTCACCATTGTGACAGCCCTAAATTGACCCTAGTCGGAAAGTGGTTTTCGGACCACTAAACCGAGTCATAAAAAAAAATAATTAACCGTCATAGTTGATGCTCATTATATGTACATATGCATGTGTGAAAATTTCATGTTTGGATTTTGTTAATTGTAAGTGAATTTTATCAAATAGGACTTATGTGAGAAAATTTAGAAATGTGCTAGGCAAATGTAAAGTGGTCTATTAATGCATGTTGTGAAAATGATGGGTTTGCATGTCAATTTACCCAAAATTTAAGCATGGTGGCCGGCCATGCTATGAGTGGAAACATGTTGCAAACATGTTGGGTTAGTGATTATGTTAGAAAGAATAAAATAATGAAAAAAAAAGGAATATGATGAAAACAAAGGAAAAAAAAAAGTGTCCATCCTTTCACATTTTTTTTCCTTGGCCGAATGTTCTAAGTAGAAGGGGGGGAAGAGCTTGAGAAAATCAGCTATGGTAGTTTGCTAGAGTAAGGTATGTTTGATGTTGTCCATGAGATTCATGCATGTTTTTAGTTGTTAGTTTGAGTTCTACCTAGCCCATGGTTTAAATCTTTGCTATGGGATGGAGATGATATTCGCCATGGGTGTTGTCTTCTTGGTTGATGTTTGATGTTGTGGTGATGAGGCATGAAGATGAGTTAAGTTTCGCTAAGGTGGATTTGTGTTGATGTCATTTGCATGCTAAGTGTGAAGCTTTGTAATGATACATGTGTATGGTGCTTTTGATGTTGTGAATGGAAGTAGTGGAAAAGTAAAAGAAAATTTATGTAGAAATGTGGTATATGTGGATTTGTAGGATGTTACAAATATATGTGAAGCCATGCTAGATTAGGAAGAATTCGGTCAAGTGTTCATGAGATGAAATTTTGTGTTTAGGTGAATTAAAGATGATAGTATAGTTGATATCATATATATATGTATGCATATTCGGCCATCAAATTAAGAGCATAGGTGATGTTGAGTCTAAGCTTTGCACATTCTGTGACAGCCTTAAAACGACCCTAGTCGAAATGTGGTTTCGGGACCACAAAACCAAGGCATAAAAATAATTTAATATTTATTTTATTGCCTATAATGTGTGTTAACTCATGTGTGATATTTTTTATGCTTTGATTTAGAATTATAGATGTGAATTTCACTAGAAAGGACCTAGTAATAAACTTTGAAAGTATGAGGGAAATGTGTGATGACTAATTAAAGGATGCATGCAAAACAATGGACTTGCATGTCAAATTTCCCCCATAGCTAGTGGCCGCCATGACAAGGATTTATGGGCAAAAATCATGTCATGAAACATGTTTGGTAAATGGGTTATGATGGAAAGAATAAAATAAGGGTATGGAATAAACAATTAATGTTAGTAGATGAGAAACAAAAAAAAGTGTCCATCTTCCTCCATAGCTTGGCGAATGTCCTAAAGGAAGAAAGAAAAATTTTGTTCATCTCTTTTCACTCTCTTGTTGGCCAAAATACTAAGGTTAAGGAAGGAGTTTTGCTTCATACTTGGTTTGGAAGAGGATTAGGAAGAGGTTGGCTAAACTTGCATCAAGATTAAGGTATGTTTGAGGTTCATGCATGTTTTAGTTGCTAGCTTAATGTTCTTGTTAGCCCATGGTTCAAATCCTTGTTATGTCATGGGAATGAAATTCGCCAAAGTGAATGTGGTGTTAATGCCATTGCATGTTAAATAACAAGCTTGAAAGTGATACATGTGATGGAGGATTGAAGATTCTTAGATTTTCTTTTAGCAGTTTTTTGAATGAGATACTAAGTTCTTTGTTTCACCATGACCAAATTGAAATGGTGTGGTGTTGTGGTATTCGCCATGATATATCCATAAGTATAATTCATGCATGTTGCATGGTAAGTAAGATTTAAGCTTTGGAAATGTGTATATATTTGGATATAAGCCACTTGAGAATTCGCCCTTGCACCTACATGAATATATGTTTGCACATGATGGATTGGTATGACATATATACTAATTCAAAGTGTATATTTGCTTGTGATGATGTGTTGATTATGAAGTAAATAAGAGATGTGCAATGAATTACGATATGTAATGTGTTAGTAGTAAAATGTATGCTGTTTTTTTGTGTGGTATTAAGTGTATATTCGCCACATGAGGGGTAATTAGTGTGCATGCATTCGGTTTGAGGCAAGCATATTGATGCCTATTCTTGGCTTAGAAAATTCGCTAAGAGGAATATTAACTAATGTGTTGAGTTCGATTTATGATTTCGTACATATACAACTTTGATGCCTAATGTATATAAGGGCCAAGTACTTTGAACTTCACGTTGATGTTTGAATGTATTGAATTGCTTGTTGTGATGTAAAATGTGCATGACCATTGTGTATTTGAGCTAAAGGATGGCCATATGACCATTTACACTCCTTGTCATATTCGCCATAAGCTATCATGATGAGATTTTAATAAGTTAAATTTGTGTAAATTAGCTCAAGAGCAAAGGGAGCTAAATCCGATAAAGGGAAGGAAAAAGTAGTTGAATAGCCGTCGAAATCGCCGACAACATCCAAGGTAAGTCTTCGAGTGATGACCCTACTTGAATTATATCAAAATTATGCTCCTTGTTTGTGTGGCCATTGAGCCGAAATAGTAAAGGTTGATAGATATTTTGTGTTAGAGCCTTAGTAACGAAAATGAACTATGGACGTGTCTTGAATATTGATATATATGTAAGTGAACATTGGAAATATATCCGGCTAAGACCAAGGCATTCGTATGAGTTGATATATCCGGCTAAGACCAAGGCATTCGTGCGAGTTGATATATCCGGCTAAGACCAAGGCATTCGTATGAAGTTGATATATCCGGCTAAGACCAAGGCCTTTGTGCAAGTCACCAAATCCGGGTTATGACCAAGGCAATCGTCTGAGTCGCTATATCCGGTTAAATCCCAAAGTATGTGATTCGAAGTGAGCAATCTTGCTGTGAAAATTTCAGCTTATACACTTGTGAAAATTCCAGCAATGAGGTATGTTTGTATGTGCTTGTACTAATTGAATTCTTACAAGTAAGTATGCGCTAAGTTGATAAACGAGCTACCGCCTTGGGCTAAGTTGTTCTTTTGTGTATGAACATAAGGGTCGGTGATGTGAAATAAGTATGAGTATGGGAATGTGAATTAGTAAAGTGGTTTAATTAGCCATGTGAATAAAATACCTTAGTCAAAGCTGATTTCATTGCTTGAGACTTACTAAGCATTAAAATGCTTACCCGTTGCTTTGGCTCTCTGTTTTATAGGTTTCGCTCGTTAGCTATCGGATTCGGGATCAAAGAAGTCAAGTCATCCACACTATCGAAGCCCCATTTTGGTACAAATTTTGGTTGAGCTTTGAAATGGCATGTATAGGACCATCCTTTGTTGAAGGTCATGTACCTTCCGGTTTGTGTAAACTTGGATAGCCATGCGAAAATGGCTTATATAATGTTTTAGCATAGAACTATAATCGTTTGTATGTTGACCCTTATGAGGTATGGAATTATTTTGAAACGATTAGCCATTGGAATGGTTAATCATGATCACGCTTTGTGCTATGTATGTAAAAAGGGCCAATTGAATCATGGAAAGTATGAAATAGGTAAAGCCTACTAAAGGCAGATGCTGACAGCAGCAGTGACGTGGATGTGAAAAATCACTAAAATAGTAGGAATGGTATTAAATAGCAAATAAATTATGTAAGTGTACCTTGATGAATCTACTTTCATATGGAAGAAACGAAATGGTCATATGAGTTATAAGTTAACAGATTTTAAAGTTCTTGTGAAATAGGGCCAGAACGGTTTCTGGATCCCTGTTCCAACTTTGGAAAATCATTGTAAATTAACCAGAGATAATTAGGAGTCATTCCATATATGTAGATTCCTCTCTGAGTCTAGTTTCTATAGAAACAAACGGCATTAGTATTGAAGCCCTGTACAGGGAGATATCCAATTCGTAACGCACAAAGGTCAGTGTAGTCGATCCCTACAACAGGCGAGACTTTAACTAATAAACTGTACTAATTGGCTCGACCAAAATTCTAGAAAAAATATGTAGATGGACATATGAGTCTAGTTTCAGGAAAAATTTACGGAACTGATTTTCGAGTTGTAAAACTCAAGTTATGAATTTTGGAGCGACTAGTACTCAGATTGGCAGCTTGTCTGAAAATTGTCAATAAGTGGGTTGAAGTCAGTTAACACCTCGCGTTCGACTCCGCCGACGGTCTCGGGTTCGGGTGTTACAATTTTATTGGTATCGAGCTACGGTTTAGTCGATTCTAGGACTACCGTAATGCGTTTGGGGTCTAGCTATACATGCCATTTTATGTGATTATATGATAGTGTGGTGATTTCGACGTTTGAACTTGTGTTTATTTATAGTAATGGATCCCGATCCCAACCGAAGCGATAGCGATGATGTGGAGAGTGTGGCGCTGCTCCCGACAAGGGACAGCGGCGGACTCTCAACCTGTTGCTAGCAATCCGAATGACGAGGCTAGACAAGCCTTTTATAGCGTGATGAATGATTGGTTCAACCAATACATTCGAACTAATACTACTGTTCCACAACCTCCATTCCCAACAAACACACTGCGCACCTACAATGCCTCCGTAATTGACCAAATAAGGTCGAATAAGCCCCAGTTGATAGAATCCGAAAACATGGGGCTACTGAATTTAAAGCTACGGATAGTGATGATGCCGAGCAAGCCAATTTTGGTTGGACAACACGATCCGGTACTCGATGAGCTATCTTGTACACCGATGAATGCCTAAAGTGTACCATCTCCTTGCTACGTGATTACGCCTACTATTGGTGGAGTACTCGACTTGTTGTGCCCGCGAACAAGTAACTTGGGAGTTCTTCCAAACCGAAGTTTCGGAAAAAGTATATCGATCGAGATTTATGGACCAAAAACGAAAGGAATTTCTCGAACTTAAACAAGGTTCCATGTCGGTTACCGACTATGAACGAAAATTCGTGAGGCTTAGCCGACACGTGAGAATGCATTTCTTGAAGTCGTGATGTAAACGCTCAAGATGGACTGAATGATGAGATAAAGCGTATGTTGGCATTTTGGAAATCCGAGAGTTTGTGACTCTCGTCGAGCGAGCGGCAAAGCCGAGGAGTTTAGTATGGAGAAAAGGAAAGCGAAGCGGAGCAAGGGAGTTTCAGAAGAGGTATTCGGGAAGCCCTTCCAACAGTCATCAAAGAAACTTAGAGATGGCTTAGGCCGATCTAGAGACACTTCGGCTTTTCTAGACGAGATCGCGATCGACCCCGTGACCACACGAATCACTTCGATCGCCAGAGTGGGAATGATCGACGAGAGAGGACGGAGTGCCGATGTTGTGGCAAATGGCATTTTGGAAGTCTGAGGTTCCGTGACCGCTCTGTTACAAGTGTGGATCAGTTGACCACTTCATTAAAGATTGCCCGAGGTTGTCTCGAATGAATGTAGATCGGAGTGGGAAACCGGGTACTACCACTGCTCGAGGTAGACCATCTGGAAATACGGGCAAGGCTAGTGGTGGTCAGAGAGGATCTAGAGATGCTGCGACCAGATCCGAGGCTCGCGCTCCAGCTAGGACTTATGCTATACGCGCACGCGAGGATGCCTCCTCGCCAGATGTTATTACGGGTACTTTCACTCTCTTTGATACTAATGTGATTGCTTTGATTGACCCTGGTTCTACTCATTCTTATATATGCGAAACCTTAGCATCCAGTAAGACTTTGCCTATTGAGTCTACTGAGTTCGTAATTCGGGTGTCAAATCCTTTGGGTCGTTATGTGCTGGTCGACAAAGTGTGTAAGAAATGCCCCCTAGTAATTCGAGGTACTTGTTTTCCGGCGGACTTGATGCTTTTGCCGTTCGATGAATTTGATGTTATTCTTGGGTTGGATTGGTTGACCGTGCATGATGCGGTTGTGAATTGCAAAAGCAAGACTATTGATTTGAGATGCTAAACAACGAGATGATCCGAGTTGAGTCTACGAACTTGAAGGGGTTGCCACCGTAATATCATCAATGTTGGCCCGTAAATATGTAAGAAAAGGGTGTGAAGCATACCTTGCGTATGTACTTGATGATAAGGAGTTAGGAATAGAACCCAAATCATGCGGTGGTTTGTGAATACCGGACGTTTTTCCCAAGAATTGCCGGTTTGCCACTGTTCGGAGATAGAGTTTGGCATTGAGCTTGTACCGGACCACACCGATTTCGATAGCTCCATATCGTATGGCACCAACGGAATTAAAGGAGTTGAAAGCTCGGTTGCAAGAGTTGATGGATAGAGGTTTTGCTCGCCGAGTTTTTCACCTTGGGGTGCACCGGTGTTGTTTGTGAAAAGAAGGACGGAACCATGAGGTTGTGCATCGACTATCGTCGACTTAATAAAGTGACAATAAAGAACAAGTATCCGTTACCACGTATCGATGATTTGTTCGATCAACTGAAGGAGCCTCGGTGTTCTCAAAAATAGATTTGAGATCGGGCTATTATCGATTCTTGAATCCGAGATTCGGACATACCCAAAACCGCCTTCGAAGCGAGATATGGTCACTACGAGTTCTTAGTGATGCCGCTTGGGCTCACTAATGCCCTCGCGGTATTTATGGATTTGATGAATCAGATCTTCGGATCATATTTGGATCGGTTCGTAGTTGTGTTCATCGACGACATCTTGGTCTATTCAAGAGATGAGACCAACATGCGAGCACCCGAGATTAGTGTTGCAAATTTTACGGGATAAGCGGTTATATGCTAAGTTTAGCAAGTGTGAGTTCGGTTAAGAGAGGTTAGCTTCTTGGGTCACGTGGTATCTGCATCGGTATTCGAGTCGACCCAAGCAAAATTTCAGCCATACTTAACTGGAAACCTCCAAGAAATATTATCGAGGTTCGAGCTTTTTGGGACTTGCTTTACTACCGACGGTTTGTAAAAGGATTCTCGATGATAGCCACACCCATGACGAAACCGCTTGTAAAGATGTCAAGTTTGAATGGACGGAAAAGTGTCGAAAAGTTTTGACCAATTGAAAACTCATTTGACGGAAGCTCCAAGACTAGTACAAATTTAATCGGCAAAGAGTTTGTCATCTATAGTGACGCCTCCCTACTTGGGTTAGGTTGCGTATTGATGCAAGAAGGTCGAGTTGTGGCCTATGCATCGAGACAATTAAAGCCACATGAGAAAATTATCCCACCCATGATCTCGAATTGGTCGCCATCGATTCGCTTTAAAGATATGGCGACATTACTTATTTGGTGAGAAGTGCCATGTGTATTCGGATCACAAAAGTCTCAAATATTTGATGACTCAAAGAGACTTAAATCTGCGACAAAGACGTTGGCTCGAGCTGTTAAAGGATTATGAGTGGTCATTGACTATCACCCGGAAAGGCTAATGTGGTTGCGGATGCCTTAAGCCGAAATCACTTTGCTTTGCTTTACTGACGATGAATGTACACTTGTCTATCCTACCCGACAATGTGTTAGTAGCCAATTAACACCAAACCATTGTTGACTCATCAAATTCGTGAAGCTCGAGAAAGTTGATGAGGAGTTGCGTGCAAAACGGGTGAGTGTGTTCGAACAAGGAATCGGAGTTTCAAATTGATGATGACGATTGTTTGAGGTTCGAAGTCGTTTGTGTGTTCCAAAGAATTGAACTTATTTCGATAATTCGAACGAAGCTCATTGTAGCCGAATGGCAATCCACCCGGGAGTACGAAGATGTACAATGAGTTGAAACGTCGGTTTTGGTGGCATGGTATGAAACGAGACATCTCCGACTTTGTTGCAAGATGTTTAATATGTCAACAAGTGAAAGCGGAGCATCAAGTGCCTTCGAGGTTACTTCACCGATCACGATACCCGAGTGGAAATGGGATCGAGTCACAATGGACTTTGTGTCCGGACCGCCGTTGTCGACAAGTAAGAAGGATGCAATTTGGGTTATTATTGATAGACCGACTAAGTCGGCTCACTTTATCCTGTGCGTATGGATTTTCATTGGATAAACTAGCTGAATTGTACGTTTCTCGATTGTGAGATTACACGGTACTTGATTTACATTGTGTTTGATAGAGATCCGAGGTTCACCTCGCGATTTTGGAAGAAATTACAAGAAGCATTGGGCACCAAGTTGCATTTCAAAGACCGCTTTCACCCCCAAACCGATGGTCAATCCGAGCGATAATTCGGATACTTGAGGATATGTTGAGATGTTGCATCCTCGAGTTCGATGGTTCGTGGGAGCGGTACCTACCTTTGATTGAATTCGCCACAACAATAGTTTTCAATCAAGTATTAAGATGGCGCCTTACGAGGCTTTGTACGGGCGTAAATGCCGTACACCATTGTTTTGGACCGAGCTCGGTGAGAACAAAATTTTGGAGTGGATTTGATTAAAGATGCTGAATGTAAAGTAAAAGTAATCCGTGAAAATCAAGATAGCCTCCGATCGTCGTAAATCGTATGCGGATTTGAAACGAAAGGACATTGAGTATCGTGGGAGATAAAGTGTTTCTTAAAGTTTCGCCGTGGAAAAGATACTCGATTCTACCGTAAGGGCAAGTTGAGCCGAGATTCATTGGGCCGCATCTGAAATCTCCGAACGAGTTGGCCCGATTCGTGATCGCTTGATCTTGCCCCTGAACTTGAAAAGATTCACAACGTCTTCCATGTTTCAATGCTTCGACGCTATAGATCCGATCCGTCGCACGTAATTAGTCCATCGAGGTTGAAATTCAAGCCGATATGAGTTATGAAGAAGAACCGATTCGTATCCTAGCTCGTGAAATGAAAGAGTTGCGAAACAAAAGGGTTCCGCTAGTGAAAGTGTTATGGCTCAAACACGGGATAGAAGAAGCTACTTGGGAACCCGAGAACTCTATGAAAGAGCAATATCCAAACCTATTTACGGTAAGATTTTCGGGACGAAAATTTCTAAAGTGGGGAGAGTTGTGACAACCTTAAAACGACCCTAGTCGAAATGTGGTTTCGGGACCACAAAACCAAGGCATAAAAATAATTTAATATTTATTTTATTGCCTATAATGTGTGTTAACTCATGTGTGATATTTTTATGCTTTGATTTAGAATTATAGATGTGAATTTCACTAGAAAGGACCTAGTAATAAACTTTGAAAGTATGAGGGAAATGTGTGATGACTAATTAAAGGATGCATGCAAAACAATGGACTTGCATGTCAAATTTCCCCATAGCTAGTGGCCGGCCATGACAAGGATTTATGGGCAAAAATCATGTCATGAAACATGTTTGGTAAATGGGTTATGATGGAAAGAATAAAATAAGGGTATGGAATAAACAATTAATGTTAGTAGATGAGAAACAAAAAAAAAGTGTCCATCTTCCTCCATAGCTTGGCCGAATGTCCTAAAGGAAGAAAGAAAAATTTTGTTCATCTCTTTTCACTCTCTTGTTGGCCGAAAATACTAAGGTTAAGGAAGGAGTTTTGCTTCATACTTGGTTTGGAAGAGGATTAGGAAGAGGTTGGCTAAACTTGCATCAAGATTAAGGTATGTTTGAGGTTCATGCATGTTTTTAGTTGCTAGCTTAATGTTCTTGTTAGCCCATGGTTCAAATCCTTGTTATGTCATGGGAATGAAATTCGCCAAAGTGAATGTGGTGTTAATGCCATTGCATGTTAAATAACAAGCTTGAAAGTGATACATGTGATGGAGGATTGAAGATTCTTAGATTTTCTTTTAGCATTTTTTTGAATGAGATACTAAGTTCTTTGTTTCACCATGACCAAATTGAAATGGTGTGGTGTTGTGGTATTCGCCATGATATATCCATAAGTATAATTCATGCATGTTGCATGGTAAGTAAGATTTAAGCTTTGGAAATGTGTATATATTTGGATATAAGCCACTTGAGAATTCGCCCTTGCACCTACATGAATATATGTTTGCACATGATGGATTGGTATGACATATATACTAATTCAAAGTGTATATTTGCTTGTGATGATGTGTTGATTATGAAGTAAATAAGAGATGTGCAATGAATTACGATATGTAATGTGTTAGTAGTAAAATGTATGCTGTTTTTTTGTGTGGTATTAAGTGTATATTCGGCCACATGAGGGGTAATTAGTGTGCATGCATTCGGTTTGAGGCAAGCATATTGATGCCTATTCTTGGCTTAGAAAATTCGCTAAGAGGAATATTAACTAATGTGTTGAGTTCGATTTATGATTTCGTACATATACAACTTTGATGCCTAATGTATATAAGGGCCAAGTACTTTGAACTTCACGTTGATGTTTGAATGTATTGAATTGCTTGTTGTGATGTAAAATGTGCATGACCATTGTGTATTTGAGCTAAAGGATGGCCATATGACCATTTACACTCCTTGTCATATTCGCCATAAGCTATCATGATGAGATTTTAATAAGTTAAATTTGTGTAAATTAGCTCAAGAGCAAAGGGAGCTAAATCCGATAAAGGGAAGGAAAAGTAGTTGAATAGCCGTCGAAATCGCCGACAACATCCAAGGTAAGTCTTCGAGTGATGACCCTACTTGAATTATATCAAAATTATGCTCCTTGTTTGTGTGGCCATTGAGCCGAAATAGTAAAGGTTGATAGATATTTTGTGTTAGAGCTTTAGTAACGAAAATGAACTATGGACGGTCTTGAATATTGATATATATGTAAGTGAACATTGGAAATATATCCGGCTAAGACCAAGGCATTCGTATGAGTTGATATATCCGGCTAAGACCAAGGCATTCGTATGCGAGTTGATATATCCGGCTAAGACCAAGGCATTCGTGCGAAGTTGATATATCCGGCTAAGACCAAGGCCTTTGTGCAAGTCACCAAATCCGGTTATGACCAAGGCAATCGTCTGAAGTCGCTATATCCGGTTAAATCCAAAGTATGTGATTCGAAGTGAGCAATCTTGCTGTGAAAATTTCAGCTTATACACTTGTGAAAATTCCAGCAATGAGGTATGTTTGTATGTGCTTGTACTAATTGAATTCTTACAAGTAAGTATGCGCTAAGTTGATAAACGAGCTACCGCCTTGGGCTAAGTTGTTCTTTTGTGTATGAACATAAGGGTCGGTGATGTGAAATAAGTATGAGTATGGGAATGTGAATTAGTAAAGTGGTTTAATTAGCCATGTGAATAAAATACCTTAGTCAAAGCTGATTTCATTGCTTGAGACTTACTAAGCATTAAAATGCTTACCCGTTGTTTTGGCTCTCTGTTTTATAGGTTTCGCTCGTTAGCTATCGGATTCGGGATCAAAGAAGTCAAGTCATCCACACTATCGAAGCCCCATTTTGGTACAAATTTTGGTTGAACTTTGAAATGGCATGTATAGGACCATCCTTTGTTGAAGGTCATGTACCTTCCGGTTTGTGTAAACTTGGATAGCCATGCGAAAATGGCTTATATACGTTTTAGCATAGAACTATAATCGTTTGTATGTTGACCCTTATGAGGTATGGAATTATTTTGAAACGATTAGCCATTGGAATGGTTAATCATGATCACGCTTTGTGCTATGTATGTAAAAAGGGCCAATTGAATCATGGAAAGTATGAAATAGGTAAAGCCTACTAAAGGCAGATGCTGACAGCAGCAGTGACGTGGATGTGAAAAATCACTAAAAATAGTAGGAATGGTATTAAATAGCAAATAAATTATGTAAGTGTACCTTGATGAATCTACTTTCATATGGAAGAAACGAAATGGTCATATGAGTTATAAGTTAACAGATTTTAAAGTTCTTGTGAAATAGGGCCAGAACGGTTTCTGGATCCCCTGTTCCAACTTTGGAAAATCATTGTAAATTAACCAGAGATAATTAGGAGTCATTCCATATATGTGTAGATTCCTCTCTGAGTCTAGTTTCTATAGAAACAAACGGCATTAGTATTGAAGCCCTGTACAGGGAGATATCCAATTCGTAACGCACAAAGGTCAGTGTAGTCGATCCCTACAACAGGCGAGACTTTAACTAATAAACTGTACTAATTGGCTCGACCAAAATTCTAGAAAAAATATGTAGATGGACATATGAGTCTAGTTTCAGGAAAAATTTACGGAACTGATTTTCGAGTTGTAAAACTCAAGTTATGAATTTTGGAGCGACTAGTACTCAGATTGGCAGCTTGTCTGAAAATTGTCAATAAGTGGGTTGAAGTTCATTAACACCTCGCGTTCGACTCGTGACGGTCTCGGTTCGGGTGTTACATTTCGCCATATATATATATATATATATATGCATGTGTGATTGGATTATTGATAGTAGGGCGATAGGATATGGTTATTAGTCGAATAGCTCAAAAACATATGGTAGGAAGGTAAGAATTAGTCATGTATCTCCTATGATATGAAATCATTAATATTTTGATATAAATTTTTAGCAAGACGGTTAAACTAGTTAATTTGTTGATTAAGCTCAAGAAGTTAAAGGAGGAGAATCAAGCAAAGGCAAAGGAAAGAACATCGAGTAGCCGAGTTAGAACCATTTTACCCAACACAAGGTAAGTTATTAAGCATATATTTTGTATTGATATAAATAATCATAATACCTATGTACTTATGCCGAATGGAATGATATATAAATGCATGAAGTGACAAAATTTATCGAGTGAAAAAAAAAAGAAGTGAGATGTATTGAGTTGCTGATTTTGGCACTAAGTGTGTGGGTATAAACGTTTACTATAATGAGATTGGCACTAAGTGTGCGAGTTTAATTGTATAGCACTAAGTGTGCGAGTTTGAATTGTATAGCACTAAGTGTGCGAGTTTGAATATTAAGCACTAAGTTTGCGGACTTACTATATATTTTCGAATAATCATTAACGTTAAGTGTGCGACTTTATCGAGTAGATCATAGACAGCGGAACGAGTAGATAATTTGAGTTCATAAGGAATAGATGTTATGTTTATATTTGGAACTGAGCTTGGTAAGTCTTGAACCTATGTGGTGATTATATTTGAAGTAGGAACATAATATTATTGTGGAGTAGATGAAATGCTATTGTTAGTATAATCTAAATGAAAATAAAATGATGTGTGGAGATGCATCAAATATCATATCGAATATCATACGAGATGTCAATGGAGGCTTGGCTAGTTGAGAGCAAGTAATCATAAATGTGCGTGAAATTATGGCATAGTCGGTATGGATGGAGTACCTAATCTTGCATTATTTGATTTCTTTTATGATATTTTATAAATGGACAGTAGTGTAATGCTTATGACTTACTGAGTTATATACTCATTCGGTGTGTTTATTTGTCACTTGTTTAGGTTCCTTTGATCCATTTTGTGTGCTCGGGACCATCGTCGAAGTCATCACACCAGCTTGCAACTTTTTGGTATCTTCTTCCTAGTTGGTCTAAGAGAACATTTCGGCATGTATAGGCTATTATGTTTTGTTTGAACTTTGGTATGTAAAACTTTGGATAGCCATGCGAAAATGGCTTATATACGTTTTGAGCATAATGTTATAGTCATCTTGAATGTATATGTTCATTAAGAGGCATGGAAACTATGTAATAGGTAAAGTCTACCTTAAAAATGGATGCTGATAGCAGCAGTGACGTGGATGTGAAAAATCACTAAAACTAGTAGGAATGGAATTAAATAGTGAATAAATTATGTAATCGAACCTTGATGAATCTATTTTTATAGGAAAGTAACGAAATGATCATATGAACAGTATATTAGGAGATATTTAAGTTTTCGCGAAATAGGGCCAGGACAGTTTCTGGATTCCCTATTCCGAATTTGGAAATTCATTATAAATTAACCAGAGATAATTAGAAGTTTTTCCATATATGTACAGATTCCTTTTCGAGTCTAGTTTCTATAGAAATAAACGGCATCAGTATTGAAGCCCTGTACAGGGAGATATCCAAGTCGTAATGCCTGAAGGTCAGTGTGGTCGAACCCTGAAAAAGGGGAGACTTTAACTAATAAACTGTACTAATTGGCTCAACCAAAAATTCTAGAACACAATTTCTAGATGGATATATGAGTCTAGTTTCAGGAAAAATTTACGGAACTGGTTTTCGACTTTTTTAACTCGAGATATGATTTTTAAGGTGACAGTGACGCAGTTAGCCAGCTCATCTGGAAATTTAAAATGGACAGTGCAATAAGTGATTTAAGTCTGCGAACCCCTCGTGTCTGACTTCGGCAACGGTCTCGGGTACGGGGTGTTACAACTTTATTGGTATCAGAGCTATGGTTTAGTCGGTTCTAGGACTACCATAGCGCGTAAGAGTCTAGCTATACATGCCTTAATGTTAGTGTTTAATAGTGTGATGACTTCTGACGGCTAAAATTTTTGTTTTGATTAGTAAATGGATCCTGGCTTAGAGAGAACCTTAGCGGATGACGTTGAAAGTGTAGCGGCTGCTCCTGCGCAAGGGACACTGCCTGTTGAACCTCAATCATCTGCGAATAATCAAAATGAGGGGGCAAAACAAGCCTTCTTTACTATGATGAACGAGTGGGTCGCACAATATGCCCGCACTAATCCGGCTGCCCAACCATTCCCGAATTTAAATAATCCACCCCAGGAGCCTATAATGCCATCAACTACTGATCCTGTAAGGCCAAGTAAACCACCTATAGACTTGATTAGGAAGCACGGGGCTGAGGAATTCAGAGCCATAGTTACTGATGATGCTTTGAAAGGGCCGAGTTCGCTTGATAACACCATCCGAAGTTTTTGATGAATTGTCCTGCACACCTGATGAGTGTTTAAAGTGTGCTATATCCTTGTTGCGAGACTCAGCCTACTATTGGTGGAGGACCTTGATTTCCATCGTCCCGAAGGCACGAGTTACTTGGGATTTCTTTCAAACAGAGTTTCAAAAAAAATATATTATCCAACAGTTCATTGATCAAAAGCGTAAGGAATTCTTGGAACTTAAGCAAGGCCGCATGACAAGATCTCGAATCTGAACGTGAGTTCGTAAGACTCGATCGATATGCTCTGGAGTGTGTAGCCGATGAAATTGCTATGTGCAAAAGATTTGAGGAAGGATTGAATGAAGATTTAAAGCTACTAGTGGGTATTTTAGAGATAAAAGAATTTGTAACACTAGTTGAACGAGCTTGCAAGGTGGAAGAACTTGGAAAGGAGAAAAGAAGGCGAATCTGAAGCTAGAGACTTTCGTAAAAGATTAACGAGTAGAACTCGCTCTCGGCTATAAAGAAGTTCGGGAGGACACTCACAAACCGAAGACGATCAAGGGAATTTCTATTAGGACACAACCATTAAGACTCACGAGCTACTTGGTTTGCTAGTGTGGGTAACAATCGCCAAGAAAAACTGAATGTCCACAATGTGGAAGACGACACATAGGTGAATGTTGGGGTAAGTCCATTAACAGGGCTCATTATGATGCGGTTCAAGGATCACTTCATAAGAGATTGCACGAATTCGATGAGAGAAATAAGATGCAAGGTGCAAGACCTAGTGGAACAATGGTTAGGGGTAGACCACCAAGAATTTCAGGAGGCAGGGGTGGTGGTCAGAGAGGGACTTTTGATACGGTTGTTCGATCTGAAACCCGTACTCCTGCTAGGGCATATGCCATCGGTGCACGAGAGGAAACATCCTCCCCTGACGTTATCACTGGTACTTTCACTCTTTTTGACACTAATGTAATTGCATTAATCGACCCTGGCTCTACTCATTCTTATGTATGTGAAACTTTAGCATCCAGTAAGACTCTGCCTATTGAGTCTACTGAGTTCGTAATTCGAGTGTCAAATCCCTTGGGTCAATATGCGCTTGTTGACAAAGTGTGTAAGAGATGCCCTCTAATCATCCGAGAATCCTGTTTTCCGGCCGATTTGATGCTTTTACCATTTGATGAATTTGATGTTATTCTTGGAACGGACTGGTTGACCGTATATGACGCAGTGGTGAGTTGCAAAAGAAAAACCATTGATTTAAGGTGCGCAAATAACGAGATAATCCGAGTTAAGTCTACGGACTTAAAGGGGTTGCCAGCTGTAATATCATCAATGTTGGCTCAGAAATATGTAAGAAAGGGGTGCGAAGCATACCTTGCGTATGTACTTGATGACAAAGAGTTAGAAAAGAAACCCGAATCTGTGCCGGTGGTTTGTGAATACCCGGACGTTTTTCCCGAAGAATTATCGGGTTTACCACCTGTTCGGGAGGTAGAGTTTGGCATTGAGCTTGTACCTGGGACTACGCCAATTTCGATAGCTTCGTATCGTATGGCACCAACCAAGTTGAAAGAGTTGAAAGCTCAGTTGCAAGAATTGACGGATAGAGGTTTTACTCGACCAAGTTTCTCACCTTGGGGTGCACCAGTATTGTTTGTGAAAAAGAAGGACGGAACCATGAGGTTGTGCATCGACTATCGTCAGCTGAATAAAGTGACAATAAAGAATAAATATCCGTTACCGCGTATTGATGATTTGTTTGATCAACTAAAGGGAGCCTCAGTGTTTTCAAAGATAGATTTGAGATCGGGTTATTATCAGGTGCGGATTCGAGATTCGGATATACCCAAAACCGCTTTCGAATCGAGATACGGCCACTCACGAGTTCTTAGTGATGCCGCTTTGGGCTCACTAATGCCCTGCGGTATTTATGGATTTGATGAATCGGATCTTGAGACAGTATTTGGACCGGTTCGGAGTTGTGTTTATTGATGACATCTTGGTCTATTCAAGAGATGAGACCGAACACGCTGAGCACCTGAGGTTAGTGTTGCAAATTTTACGGGATAAGCAGCTATATGCTAAGTTCAATAAGTGTGAGTTCTGGTTAAGAGAGGTTAGCTTCTTGGGACATGTGGTATCCGCATCGGGTATTCGAGTGGACCTGTGACAGCCCAAAATTGACCCTAGTCGGGATGTGGTTTCGGGACCACAAAACCGAGGCATAAAAATAATTTAAAATTTATTTTGATGCCTATGATATGTGTTAATTTGTGTGTGACATTTTTGATGTTTCGATTTAGTGTTATAAATGTGAATTTCACTAGAAAGGACCTAGTAGTGAACTTTGAAAGTATGATGGGGAAATGTGTGATGACTAGTTGCTCATGCATGCAAAAATAAGGGATTTGCATGTCAAATTTCCCCCAACATGAAGTGGCCGGCCATGGCAAGAGAGGATGGGCAAAACATGTCATGAAACATGTTTTGTTGGTGCATTAGGGAGAAATAATAAACAAAGGTGTATGGGTAAGAAAAGAATGAAAAAAAATGTGTGTGAGTGTGGTATTCCCCCATTGCCGTGAGTTGTAGAGAAAGAAAGAAAAATTTTGTTCATCCTTTCTTTGAGCCAAAACTAAGGAAGAAGGAGGATTTTGCTCCATTTTTGGTTTGGAAGAGATCTAGAAGGAGATTTTGGCTATACTTCATCAAGATTAAGGTATGTATGAGGTTGTGTCATGAGATTCATGCTTGTTTTGGTTGCTAACTTGATGTGCATGTTAGCCATGGTTCAAATCCTTGCTATGCCATGAAAAATGGTATTTGGCCAAGGTTGATATTGTGTTAAAGCCATTGCATGCTAAATGTGAAGCTTGTTGATGATGCATGTAATGATGGATTGACTACTCTTGAAATTTCTTTTTAGTATTCTTGAGTAGGATATTGAATTCTTTGTTTAACCATGACCGAAGTTGAAAGAGTATGGTTGTGATGTATTCGGCCATGGTGCATTCATGAGCATGATTTATGCTTGTTACTTGATTGGTAAAAATTTGTGTTTGGATGGGTATGAACCCCTTGAGATTCGGCCTTGCACCTATATGTGTATACATGTTTGCACATGATGTATTGGCATGACATATATACTATTTCAAGGTATATATTTGCTTGTGATGATGTTTCGGTTATGAAGTACATGAGAGATGTGTATTGAGCTACAATATGTAATGCGTTAGTTAGTAAAATGCATGCTGTTTTGTGTGGTATTAAGTGCATAATTGGCCTCAACATGGACATGCATATTCGGCCACATGAGGGGAAATTGGTGTGCATGCATTCGGTTAGAGGCAAGCATATTGATGCCTATTCTTGGCTTAGAAAATTGGCTAAGAGGAATATTAACTAATGTGTTGAGTTCGATTCGTGATTTCGTACATATGCGACTTTGATGCCTAATGAGCATATATATTGGCTAGGTATCTTGAATTCCTCTTCGATGCTCAAATGATAAAACCAATTTATTTGTTAAATTAAGCTCTAGAGCAAAGGGAGCTAAATCCGATAAGGGAAGGAAAAAGTCGTCGAATAGCCGTCGAAATCGTTCGACCACGTCCGAGGTAAGTTTTCGAGTATCGAAACTTAGATTTTGATTCGATTGAATGAAGTAATAAGCAATCGAAATTGTGCCTTTGTATGTGGCCATTGAGCGAAATGATATTTTGCTAAGGGAATTGTGCATAAAAGTTGTGTTATGAAATTGAAACAAAGATGTGTATGAATGTTCGAGTGATATCCGGCTAAGCCCGAAGGCAATTGTGCAAATTGTGATACCGGGCTAAGCCAAAGGCAATTGTGCAAGTTATGATATCCGGGCTAAGCCCAAGGCAATTGTGCAAATTGTGATATCCGGTTAAGTCCCGAAGGCCTTTGTGCGGGTTACCATAACCGGGCTATGTCCCGGCGTTTGAACAGTAGCTATATCCGGATAAACTCGAAGGTATGTGATTCGAGAACTTTGAACTTGCTGGAAAATTTTCAGTTAATGCACTTGTGAAATTCCCAACAACAAGGTATGTTTTGTGTGTGCTTCGCACACTATGAGTAAGTGCGTATGAATATTCGCTCTAATGATAAATGAGCTATCGGCATTAACTAGGTCGTTATTTGTGTATGAATATAAGCGTTGGGATTGTGAAGTAAGCATGTCTTTGAGAAATTGTGCATATGAATTATTGTTTAGCTACTTGAATGCTATGCTTTGGTTGTGTGTATATTATGGCTCGAAACTTACTAAGCATAAATTGCTTACTCCGTTTCTTTGTTTCTCTGTTTATAGATTTTGCTCATTAGCGATCGGATTCGGGATCATAGAAGTTGAAGTCTACCACACTATCAAAGCCCTTTTTGGTACTCCTTTAGTTGAGTTTTGGATATGGCATGTATAGGACTACTCTCGGTTGTTTTAAGTACACGTGATGTATATGTGTGCGCCATGCGAAAATGGTTCGTAAAAGTGGAGTATGGAATTTGACCATATGTGGTTTGTAATTATATTTGGTTTCATGATGTGATTATGGTTTGGAATGAGAGAGTTGGTCACATGATCAGCCATTGGAATGGCTAAATATGATCATATGTTGGACCTAAGTATGACTAGACTATAGTTGGTCCATGGGAACTACAATATAGGTAAAGCCTACCTTAAAAACAGATGCTGCCAGCTGCAGTGACGTGGATGTGGAAAATCACAAAAATTTTTAGGAATGGTGTTAATTAGTGAATAAATTATTCGATCGAACCTTGACAAGTCTATTTTCATATGAAAGTAACGAAACGATCATATGAACAGTATACCGAGAGATATTAAAGTTCTCGTGAGACAGGGCCAGAACGGTTTCTGGGTCCCCTATCGTGACTTTGAAAATTTACCATAAATTATCCAGAATGAATTAGAAGTCATGCCTTATATGTTCAGATTCCTTTTTGAGTCTAGTTTCATTAGAAACAAACGGCATCAGTATTGAAACCCTGTACAGAGCGTTATTCAAGTTGAAACACGCGAAGGTCAGTGTAGTCGACCTCTGTAACATGGGTGACTTTAACTAATAAACTGTACCAATTGGCCCGACCAAAAATTCTAGAAATAAATTCATGGATGGATATATGAGTCTAAATTCAGGGAAAATTTACGGAATCAGTTTCTGAGTTGTGAAACTCGAGATACGCTTTTTAAGGCGACAGCGACGCAGTTTTCCAACTTGCCTGGAAATGTCAAATTGGTCGGTGCCATAAGTGGTTTTGGCTTGTTAACCCTCGTGTCCGACAACGCAACGTCTCGGGTTCGGGTGTTACAATTTTATTGGTATCGAGCTACGGTTTAGTCGATCCTAGGACTACCGTGATATGTTTGGGGTCTAGCTATACATGCCATTAAGTGATAATTGATAGTGTGGTGATTTCGACATTTTGAAATTTGTGTTTGTTTATAGCCATGGATCCCGATCCCAACCGAGCAATAGCTGATAATGTGGAGAGTGTGGCGCTGCTCCGTGCAAGGGACAGCGCGGACTCTCAACCTATTGCTAGCAATCCGAATGATGAGGCTAAGCAAGCCTTTTATAGCGTGATGAATGATTGGTTCAACCAATACATTCGAACTAACACTACTGTTCCACAACCTCCATTCCCGACTAATGCAACCCCAAGACCTACAATACCTCCGTGAATCGACCAAATAAGGTCAAGTAAGCCCCCAGTCGACAGAATTTGAAAACATGGGGCTACTGAATTTAAAGCTACGGATAGCGACGATGCCGAGCAAGCTGAATTTTGGTTGGACAACACTATCCGGGTGCTCGATGAGCTATCATGTACACCGATGAATGCTTAAAGTGTACTATCTCCTTGCTACGCGATTCCACCTACTATTGGTGGAGTACTCGACTTCACAGTGCCTAGGGAGCACGTAACTTGGGAGTTCTTTCTAACCGAGTTCCGAAAGAAGTATATCAGCCAGAGATTTATGGATCAAAAATGGAAGGAATTTCTTGAACTTAAACAAGGTTCCATGTCGGTTACCGACTACGAACGAAAATTTGTGAGGCTTAGCCGGTACGCGCGTGAATGCATTTCTTCGTGTGTGATGTGTAAATGCTTCGAAGATGGACTGAATGATGATATAAAGCTATATGTTGGCATTTTGGAAATCCGAGAGTTTGTGGCTCTTGTCGAGCGAGCGTGCAAAGCCGAGGAGCTCAGTATGGAGAAAAGAAAAGCTGAAGTGGGAGCAAGGGAGTTTCGTAAGAGGTCTTCGGGGAAGCCCTTCCCACAGTCATCAAAGAAATTTAGAGATGGCTTAGGCCGGTCTAGAGACACTTCGGGCTTTTCTAGACGAGACCGCGATCGACCCCCTATGGGCACGCGAGTCACTTCGATCGCCAGTGTTGGCAATGATCGTCGAGACAGAACGGAGTGCCAATATTGTGGCAAATGGCATTCTGGGAGTTGTAGACTCCGTGACCGCTCCTGTTACAAGAACAGATCAGTCGATCATTTCATTAAGGATTGCCCGAGTTTATCTGAACAAAACGTAAATCAAAGTGGGAACCCGGGTGCTACCACAACTCGAGGTAGGCCACCTATAAATATGGGCAATGCTAGTGGCGGTCAGAGAGGATCTAGAGATGCTACCATCAGATCCGAGGCTCGTGCTCCTGCTAGGACTTATGCCATACGCGCACGTGAGGATGCTTCCTCGTCAGATGTTATTACCGGTGTCAAACCCCTTGGGTCATTACGTGCTTGTCAACAAAGTGTGTAAGGAAAGTCCCCTAGTATTCCGAGGTTCTTGTTTTTCGGCGGACTTGATGCTTTTGCCGTTCGACAAATTCGACGTTATTCTTGGTTTGGATTGGTTGACCATGCACGATGCGGTTGTAAATTGCAAAAGCAAGACTATTGATCTGAGGTGCGCAAATAACGAGATAATTCGGGATGAGTCTACGGACTTAAAGGGGTTGCCAGCTGTAATATCAGCAATGTTGGCCCAGAAATACGTAAGAAAGGGGTGCGAAGCATACCTTGCGTATGTTCTAGATGACAAGGAGTTAGAAAAGAAACCCGAATCTGTGCTAGCGGTTTGTGAATACCCGGATGTTTTCCCTGAAGAATTGCCGGGATTACCACCTGTTCGGGAAATAGAGTTTGGCATCGAATTGGTACCTGGTACCACCCCAATTTCGATAGCTCTGTATCGTATGGCACCAACGGAATTAAAGGAGTTGAAAGCTCAGTTGCAAGAATTGGTGGATAAAGGTTTTGCTCACCCAAATTTTTCACCTTGGGGTGCACCAGTGTTGTTTGTGAAAAAGAAGGATGGAACCATGAGGCTGTGCATCGACTATCGTCAGCTTAATAAAGCGACGATAAAGAACAAATATCTGTTACCGCGTATCGACGATTTGTTCGATCAACTGAAGGGAGCTTCAGTGTTCTCGAAAATAGATTTGAGATTGGGCTATTATCAGTTGCGAATTCGAGATTCAGACGTACCCAAGATTGCCTTCAGAACGAGATATGGTCACTACGAGTTCCTAGTGATGCCGTTTGGGCTTACTAATGCCCCTGCGGTATTTATAGATTTAATGAATCGGATCTTCAGACCATATTTGGATCGGTTCGTAGTCGTGTTCATTGATGACATCTTGGTCTATTCAAGAAATGAGACCGAACATGCTGAACACCTAAGGTTAGTGCTGCAAATTTTACTAATAAGCAATTATATGCTAAGTTCAAGAAGTGTGAGTTCGGTTAAGAGAGGTTAGCTTCTTGGGGCATGTGATATCTCATCGGTATTCGAGTCGACCCGAACAAAATTTCAGCCATACTTAACTGGAAGCCTCCGAGAAATATTACCGAGGTTCGGAGCTTTTGGGGGCTTGCCGGTTATTACCAACGATTTGTAAGAGGTTTCTCGATGATAGCCACGCCAATGACGAAGCTACTCCAAAAGGATGTTAAGTTCGAATGGACGGAGAAATGTCGAAAAAAAAAGTTTCGATCAACTGAAAACTTATTTGACTGAAGCCCCAATTCTAGTGCAACCCGAATCGGGCAAAGAGTTTGTTATTTATAGTGACGCATCCCTACTCGGGTTAGGTTGCGTATTGATGCAAGAAGGTCGAGTTGTGGCCTATGCGTCGAGGCAATTAAAGCCACACGAGAAAAATTATCCGACCCATGATCTCGAATTGGCTGCCATCGTATTCGCCTTAAAGATATGGCGACATTACTTATTTGGTGAGAAGTGCCATGTGTATTCGGATCACAAAAGTCTCAAATATTTGATGACTCAAAGAGACTTAAATCTGCGACAAAGACGTTGGCTCGAGTACATTAAAGGATTATGAGCTGGTCTTTGACTATCACCCGGGAAAGGCGAATGTGGTTGCGGATGCCTTGAGTCGTAAATCATTATTAGCTTTACGAGCGATGAACGTGCACTTGTCCATTCGATCCGACAATGTGTTAGTAGCTGAATTAAAAGCCAAACCATTATTGATACATCAAATTCGTGAAGCTCAGAAAGTCGACGATGAGTTGGCTGCAAAACAGGCTGAGTGTGTTCCGAACAAGGACTCGGAATTTCAAATCGATGATGACGATTGTTTGAGGTTCAAAGGTCATCTGTGTGTTCCAAAGAATTCGGAACTTATTTCGATAATTCTGAACGAAGCCCATTGTAGCCGAATGGGAATCCACCCGGGGAGTACGAAGATGTACAACGATTTGAAACGTCGATTTTGGTGACATGGTATGAAATGAGACATCTCCGACTTTGTTTTGAGATGTTTAATATGTCAACAGGTGAAAGCGGAACATCAAGTGCCTTCAGGATTACTTCAGCCGATCACGATACCCGAGTGGAAATGGGATCGAGTCACAATAGACTTTGTATCCGGACTGCCATTGTCAGCAAGTAAGAAGGATGCGATTTGGGTCGTTGTAGATAGATTGACTAAGTCGGCTCACTTTGTCCTCGTACGTGCGGGTTTTTCAATGGACAAACTAGCCGAATTGTACGTTTCTCAGATTGTGAGATTACACGGGGTGCCTATTTCCATCGTGTCGGATAGAGATCCGAGATTTACCTCGCGATTTTGAAAGAGTTGCGAAACAAGCGGGTTCCGCTAGTGAAAGTGTTATGGCTCAAACACGGGATAGAAGAAGCTACTTGGGAAACCGAGAACTCTATGAAAGAGCGATACCCAACCCTATTTACCGGTAAGATTTTCTAGACGAAAATTTCTTAAGTGGGGAGAGTTGTGACACCAAAATTGACCCTAGTCGGGATGTGGTTTCGGGACCACAAAACCGAGGCATAAAAATAATTTAAAATTTATTTTGATGCCTATGATATGTGTTAATTTGTGTGTGACATTTTTGATGTTTCGATTTAGTGTTATAAATGTGAATTTCACTAGAAAGGACCTAGTAGTGAACTTTGAAAGTATGATGGGGAAATGTGTGATGACTAGTTGCTCATGCATGCAAAAATAAGAGATTTGCATGTCAAATTTCCCCCCCCAACATGAAGTGGCCGGCCATGGCAAGAGAGGATGGGCAAAACATGTCATGAAACATGTTTTGTTGGTGCATTAGGGAGAAATAATAAACAAAGGTGTATGGGTAAGAAAAGAATGAAAAAAAATGTGTGTGAGTGTGGTATTCCCCCATTGCCGTGAGTTGTAGAGAAAGAAAGAAAAATTTTGTTCATCCTTTCTTTGAGCCAAAACTAAGGAAGAAGGAGGATTTTGCTCCATTTTTGGTTTGGAAGAGATCTAGAAGGAGATTTTGGCTATACTTGCATCAAGATTAAGGTATGTATGAGGTTGTGTCATGAGATTCATGCTTGTTTTGGTTGCTAACTTGATGTGCATGTTAGCCATGGTTCAAATCCTTGCTATGCCATGAAAAATGGTATTTGGCCAAGGTTGATATTGTGTTAAAGCCATTGCATGCTAAATGTGAAGCTTGTTGATGATGCATGTAATGATGGATTGACTACTCTTGAAATTTCTTTTAGTATTCTTGAGTAGGACATTGAATTCTTTGTTTAACCATGACCGAAGTTGAAAGAGTATGGTTGTGATGTATTCGCCATGGTGCATTCATGAGCATGATTTATGCTTGTTACTTGATTGGTAAAATTTGTGTTTGGATGGGTATGAACCCTTGAGATTGACCTTGCACCTATATGTGTATACATGTTTGCACATGATGTATTGGCATGACATATATACTATTTCAAGGTATATATTTGCTTGTGATGATGTTTCGTTATGAAGTACATGAGAGATGTGTATTGAGCTACAATATGTAATCCGTTAGTTAGTAAAATGCATGTTGTTTTGTGTGGTATTAAGTGCATAATTGGCCTCAACATGGACATGCATATTCGGCCACATGAGGGGAAATTGGTGTGCATGCATTCGGTTAGAGGCAAGCATATTGATGCCTATTCTTGGCTTAGAAAATTCGCTAAGAGGAATATTAACTAATGTGTTGAGTTCGATTCGTGATTTCGTACATATGCGACTTTGATGCCTAATGAGCATATATATTGGCTAGGTATCTTGAATTCCTCTTCGATGCTCAAAAGATAAAACCAATTTATTTGTTAAATTAAGCTCAAGAGCAAAGGGAGCTAAATCCGATAAGGGAAGGAAAAAGTCGTCGAATAGCCGTCGAAATCGTTCGACCACGTCCGAGGTAAGTTTTAGTATCGAAACTTAGATTTTGATTCGATTGAATGAAGTAATAAGCAATCGAAATTGTGCCTTTGTATGTGGCCATTGAGTCGAAATGATATTTTGCTAAGGGAATTGTGCATAAAAGTTGTGTTATGAAATTGAAACAAAGATGTGTATGAATGTTCGAGTGATATCCGGCTAAGCCAAGGAAATTGTGCAAATTGTGATACGGGCTAAGCCCAAGGCAATTGTGCGAGTTATGATATCCGGCTAAGCCCAAGGCAATTGTGCAAATTGTGATATCCGGTTAAGTCCCAAGGCCTTTGTGCGGTTACCATAACCGGCTATGTCCCAAGGCGTTTGAACGAGTAGCTATATCCGGATAAACTCAAGGTATGTGATTCGAGAACTTTGAACTTGCTGGAAAATTTTCAGTTAATGCACTTGTGAAATTCCCAACAACAAGGTATGTTTTGTGTGTGCTTCGCACACTATGAGTAAGTGCGTATGAATATTCGCCTAATGATAAATGAGCTATCGGCATTAACTAGGCCGTTATTTGTGTATGAATATAAGAGTTGGGATTGTGAAGTAAGCATGTCTTTGAGAAATTGTGCATATGAATTATTGTTTAGCTACTTGAATGCTATGCTTTGGTTGTGTGTATATTATGGCTCAAACTTACTAAGCATAAATTGCTTACTCCGTTTCTTTGTTTCTCTGTTTATAGATTTTGCTCGTTAGCGATCGGATTCGGGATCATAGAAGTTGAAGTCAACCACACTATCAAAGCCCTTTTGGTACTCCTTTAGTTGAGTTTTGGATATGGCATGTATAGGACTACTCTCGGTTGTTTTAAGTACCGTGATGTATATGTGTGCGGCCATGCGAAAATGGTTCGTAAAAGTGGAGTATGGAATTTGACCATATGTGGTTTGTAATTATATTTGGTTTCATGATGTGATTATGGTTTGGAATGAGAGAGTTGGTCACATGATCAGCCATTGGAATGGCTAAATATGATTATATGTTGGACCTAAGTATGACTAGACTATAGTTGGTCCATGGGAACTACAATATAGGTAAAGCCTACCTTAAAACAGATGCTGCCAGCTGCAGTGACGTGGATGTGGAAAATCACAAAATTTGTAGGAATGGTTTTAATTAGTGAATAAATTATGCGATCGAACCTTGACGAGTCTATTTTCATATGAAAGTAACGAAACGATCATATGAACAGTATACCGAGAGATATTAAAGTTCTCGTGAGACAGGGCCAGAACGGTTTCTGGGTCCCCTGTCGTGACTTTGAAAATTTACCATAAATTATCCAGAATGAATTAGAAGTCATGCCTTATATGTGAAGATTCCTTTTTGAGTCTAGTTTCATTAGAAACAAACGGCATCAGTATTGAAACCCTGTACAGAGAGTTATTCAAGTTGTAACGCGCGAAGGTCAGTGTAGTCGACCCCTGTAACATGGGTGACTTTAACTAATAAACTGTACCAATTGGCCCGACCAAAAATTCTAGAAATAAATCCATGGATGGATATATGAGTCTAAATTCAGGGAAAATTTACGGAATCAGTTTCTGAGTTGTGAAACTCGAGATACGCTTTTTAAGGCGACAGCGATGCAGTTTTCCAGCTTGCCTGGAAATGTCAAATTGGTCGGTGTCATAAGTGGTTTTGGCTTGTTAACCCCTCGTGTCCGACACCGGCAACGGTCTCAGGTTCGGGTTGTTACAGGACCCGAGCAAAATTTCAGCCATACTTAACTGGAAGCCTCCGAGAAATATTACTGAGGTTCGGAGCTTTTTGGGACTTACCGGCTACTACCGACGGTTCGTAGAAGGTTTCTCGACGATAGCCACACCAATGACGAAGGTACTTCAAAAAGATGTCAAGTTCGAATGGACGGAAAAATGTCAGAAAAGTTTTGATCAACTGAAAACCTATTTGACTGAAGCTCCAATTCTAGTGCAGCCCGAATCAGGCAACGAATTTGTCATCTATAGTGATGCCTCCCTGCTTGGGTTGCGTATTGATGCAAGAAGGTCGAGTTGTGGCCTATGCGTCGAGACAATTAAAGCCACATGAGAAAAATTATCCGACCCATGATCTCGAATTAGCTGCCATCGTATTCGCTTTGAAAATATGGTGACATTACTTATTTGGTGAGAAGTGCCATGTATTTTCGGATCACAAAAGTCTCAAATATTTGATGACTCAAAGAGACTTAAATCTGCGACAAAGACGTTGGCTCGAGTTGTTAAAAGATTATGAGCTTGTCATTGACTATCACCCGAGAAAGGCTAATGTGGTTGCGGATGCCTTAAGTCGTAACTCACTGTTTGCTTTACGAGAGATGAATGTACACTTGTCTGTTCTATCCGACAATGTGTTAGTGGCGGGATTAAAGGCCAAACCATTGTTGATTCATCAAATTCGTGAAGCTCAAAAAATCGATGATGAGTTGGTTGCAAAACGGGTTGAATGTGTTCCGAATATGGAATCAGAGTTTCAAATTGATGATGACGATTGTTTGAGGTTCAGAAGTCGGTTGTGTGTTCCAAGAAATTCAGAACTCATTTCGATGATTCTGAACGAAGCTCGTTGTAGCCGAATGTCAATTCACCGTGGAGTGCGAAATGTACAACGATCCGAGACGCCGCTTTTGGTGGCATGGTATGAAACGAGACATTTTCGATTTTGTTTCGAAGTGTTTAATATGTCAGCAAGTAAAGGCGGAACATCAAGTGCCTACGGGTTTACTTCAGCCGATCATGATACCTGAATGGAAATGGGATCGAGTCACGATGGATTTTGTGTCTGGGTTGCCATTGTCGACAAGTAAGAAAGATGCAATTTGGGTTGTTGTTGATAGACTGACTAAGTCGGCTCATTTTATCCCCGTACGTACGGATTTTTCATTGGATAAACTAGCTGAATTGTATGTTTCTCAGATTGTGAGATTACACGGGGTATCGATTTCTATTGTGTCGGATAGAGATCCGAGATTCACCTCACGATTTTGGAAGAAATTTCAAGAAGCCTTGGGTACCAAGTTGCATTTTAGCACCGCTTTTCACCCCCAAACCGATGGTCAATCCGAGCGGATAATTCAGATACTTGAAGATATGTTGAGATGTTGCATCCTCGAGTTTAGTGGTTCATGGGAACGGTATTTACCTTTGATTGAATTCGCTTACAACAATAGTTTTCAGTCAAGCATTAAGATGGCGCCTTACGAGGCTTTGTACGGTCGAAAATGCCGTACACCATTGTTTTGGATCGAGCTCGGTGAAAGTAAAATTTTCGGAGTGGATTTGATTAAAGATGCTGAACAGAAAGTAAAATAATTCGTGAAAGTCTGAAGGCGCCACGCAATCGTCCGTAAATCGTATGCGGATTTAAAACAAAAAGATATTGAGTATCAGGTGGGAGACAAAGTGTTTCTTAAGGTCTCACCTTGGAAAAAGATACTCAGATTTGGCCGTAAAGGAAAACTAAGTCCGAGGTTCATTGGGCCGTACGAAATCTCCGAACAAATTGGTCCAGTTGCGTATAGATTGATCTTGCCCCCTGAAGTTGAAAGGATTCATAACGTTTTTCATGTTTCGATGCTTCGACGTTACCGATCCGATCCTTCGCATGTAATAAACCCCTCCGAGATTGAAATTCAAGCCGATATGAGTTATGAAGAAGAACCGATCTGTATCCTAGCTCGTGAAGTGAAAGAGTTGTGAAACAAAAGGGTTCCGTTAGTGAAAGTGTTATGGCTCAAACACGGAATGGAAGAAGCTACTTGGGAACCTGAGAACTCTATGAAAGAACGATACCCAAACCTATTTACCGGTAAGATTTTCGAGGACGAAAATTTCTTAAGTGGGGGAGAGTTGTGACAGCCCTAAATTGACCCTAGTCGAAAAGTGGTTTCGGGACCACTAAACCGAGTCATAAAAAAAATAATTAACCGTCATAGTTGATGCTCATTATATGTACATATGCATGTGTGAAAATTTCATGTTTGGATTTTGTTAATTGTAAGTGAATTTTATCAAATAGGACTTATGTGAGAAAATTTAGAAATGTGCTAGGCAAATGTAAAGTGGTCTATTAATGAATGTTGTGAAAATGATGGGTTTGCATGTCAATTTACCCAAAATTTAAGCATGGTGGCCGGCCATGCTATGAGTGGAAACATGTTGCAAACATGTTGGGTTAGTGGTTATGTTAGAAAGAATAAAATAATGAAAAAAAGGAATATGATGAAAACAAAGGAAAAAAAAAGTGTCCATCCTTTCACATTTTTTTCCTTGGCCGAATGTTCTAAGAAGAAGGGGGGGAAGAGCTTGAGAAAATCAGCTATGGTAGTTTGCTAGACTAAGGTATGTTTGATGTTGTCCATGAGATTCATGCGTGTTTTTAGTTGTTAGTTTGAGTTCTACCTAGCCCATGGTTTAAATCTTTGCTATGGGATGGAGATGATATTCGGCCATGGGTGTTGTCTTCTTGGTTGATGTTTGATGTTGTGGTGATGAGGCATGAAGATGAGTTAAGTTTCGGCTAAGGTGGATTTGTGTTGATGTCATTTGCATGCTAAGTGTGAAGCTTTGTAATGATACATGTGTATGGTGCTTTTGATGTTGTGAATAGAAGTAGTGGAAAAGTAAAAGAAAATTTATATAGAAATGTGGTATATGTGGATTTGTAGGATGTTACAAATATTTGTGAAGCCATGCTAGATTAGGAAGAATTCTGTCAAGTGTTCATGAGATGAAATTTTGTGTTTAGGTGAATTAAAGATGATAGTATAGTTGATATCATATATATATGTATGCATATTCGGCCATCAAATTAAGAGCATAGGTGATGTTGAGTCTAAGCTTTGCACATTCAGCCATATATATATATATATATATATATATATATATGCATGTGTGATTGGATTATTGATAGTAGGGCGATAGCATATGGTTATTAGTCGAATAGCTCAAAAACATATGGTAGGAAGATAAGAATTAGTCATGTATCTCCTATGATATGAAATCATTAATATTTTGATATAAATATTTAGCAAGACGGTTAAACTAGTTAATTTGTTGATTAAGCTCAAGAAGTTAAAGGAGGAGAATCAAGCAAAGGCAAAGGAAAGAACATCGAGTAGCCGAGTTAGAACCGCTTTTACCCAACACAAGGTAAGTTATTAAGCATATATTTTGTATTGATATAAATAATCATAATACCTATGTACTTATGCCGAATGGAATGATATATAAATGCATGAAGTGACAAAATTTATCGAGTGACAAAAAAGAAGTGAGATGTATTGAGTTGCTGATTTTGGCACTAAGTGTGCGGGTATAAACGTTTACTATAATGAGATTGGCACTAAGTGTGCGAGTTTAATTGTATAGCACTAAGTGTGCGAGTTTGAATTGCATAGCACTAAGTGTGCGAGTTTGAATATTAAGCACTAAGTGTGCGGACTTATCAGATATTTTTGAATAATCATTAACGTTAAGTGTACGACTTTATCGAGTAGATCATAGACAGCGAACGAGTAGATATTTTGAGTTCATAAGGAATAGATGTTATGTTTATATTTGGAACTGAGCTTGGTAAGTCTTGAACCTATGTGGTGATTATATTTGAAGTAGGAACATAATATTATTGTGGAGTAGATGAAATGCTATTATTAGTATAATCTAAATGAAAATAAAATGATGTGTGGAGATGCATCAAATATCATATCGAATATCATACGAGATGTCAATGGAGGCTTGGCTAGTTGAGAGCATGTAATCATAAATGTGCGTGAAATTATGGCATAGTCGGTATGGATGGAGTACCTAATCTTGCATTATTTGATTTCTTTTATGATATTTTATAAATGGACAGTAGTGTAATGCTTATGACTTACTGAGTTATATACTCATTCGGTGTGTTTATTTGTCACTTGTTTAGGTTCCTTTGATCCATTTTTGTGTGCTCGGGACCATCGTCAAGTCATCACACCACTTGCAACTTTTGGTATCTTCTTCCTAGTTGGTCTAAGAGAACATTTCGGCATGTATAGGCTATTATGTTTTGTTTGAACTTTGGTATGTAAACTTTGGATAGCCATGCGAAAATGGCTTATATACGTTTTGAGCATAATGTTATAGTCATCTTGAATGTATATGTTCATTAAGAGGCATGGAAACTATGTAATAGGTAAAGTCTACCTTAAAAATGGATGCTGATAGCAGCAGTGACGTGGATGTGAAAAATCACTAAAAATATTAGGAATGGAATTAAATAGTGAATAAATTATGTAATCGAACCTTGATGAATCTATTTTCATAGGAAAGTAACGAAATGATCATATGAACAGTATATTAGGAGATCTTTAAGTTTTCATGAAACAGGGCCAGGACGGTTTCTGGATTCCCTGTTCCGACTTTGGAAATTCATTATAAATTAACCAGAGATAATTAGAAGTTGTTCCATATATGTACAAATTCCTTTTCGAGTCTAGTTTCTATAGAAACAAACGGCATCAGTATTGAAGCCCTGTACAGGGAGATATCCAAGTCGTAATGCCTGAAGGTTAGTGTGGTCGAACCCTGAAACAGGGGAGACTTTAACTAATAAACTGTACTAATTGGGTCAACCAAAAATTCTAGAAAAAAATTTGTAGATGGATATATGAGTCTAGTTTCAGGAAAAATTTACGGAACTGGTTTTTGAATTTTGTAACTCGAGATATGATTTTTAAGGTGACAGTGATGCAGTTAGCTAGCTCGTCTGGAAATTTAAAATGGACTGTGCAATAAGTGATTTAAGTCTGCGAACCCCTCATGTCTGACTCCGGCAATGGTCTCGGGTACGGGGTGTTACAACCATAGCTAGGGTTTCTTCAACTTTCAAGCTTAATTGTAAGTGCATTCTAGCCTCGTTTTTAATGTTCTTTACATTTTTGAAGTTATTATTAACCGATCTAGCCATTTCTACCATTTATTTGAGCTAGGGTTGATGTTTAGGGTTTGACCCATGTGTGACATGCATGTATTTTGATGTTTCATGGTAGATTATGAAAGTTGATGTGTGATAAACATATTTTACTAAAGGATTTTTTATGAAAACACCTAAAAAGGGCCTATTTGTAAAAGTTGTAAAAATGGGTGGTAGAAATGTGATTTGATGAAAAATGTGGGCTGATATAAGCATGATATAGGCTCGACTAGGCTTGGGTGACAAAGAAAATGAGTACATTTCATTTTACGAGCCTAAGGACTAATTTATAAATATGTGAAAGTTTAGGGCAAAGCTATAATTTTACCAAAGTATGATTTTTGGACTGATTTGAACAATGTGGTAATTAAACGAGCTAAATTTGCTATTTTACATCAAGAAAAATGGTGTCCAGACCTAGACCGGGGAATGAACAAAGTTGTGGACTAAATTAAATTAGTTAGCCATATTTTGTACCGAGGTAAGTTCAGTTCGTGTGTAAATAATGCAACTTATATTATGTATTTAATATTTGGTTATTGCATGACTTGTACAATTATCATTATGGATTCGTTCAGCAAAGATTCAATAGGGCAAAATTCTCGGTTGAACCTTAGGAATAGCTAGGATACAAATGTCATGACCTTAGGGTAATGAGTTTATGTGTAAGACCATATCTGGGATATGGCATCGTTATGAGATATCGTGTAAGACCATGTCTGGGACATGGCATCGATATGAGAATCGTGTAAGACCATTGCTGGGCTATTGGCATCAATATGAGATCCCATGTAAGACCATATTTGAGATATGGCATTGGTATGATTCTATGTATATGTCATTCTCGAGTATCCTTTAGTATTCCCAGTGGTTTAAATGATGATTTAAAGTTTATGTCAAAGATGTGAAAGGTTATGATTATGTTATGAAGTGGTATAGGTACGTACACAAAACTCATGAGAAATTATTTTTGTTTAAGATGCATTATTGGTAAGGATGCAAATGAGTAAAATATGTCTATTCACTTGATGATTTTATGCTAATCTACAATATGTTATGTGTATGTTATTGCATGCTTAAAGTTTACTATTATTTACATGCTAACTTACTAAGCTTAAAGCTTACCCACCTCCCTTTTCATTTCTTATAGTATCATCAAGCCAGCTCAAGGTTCAAAGACGATCGGAGATGCACTCACACTATCAAATTATCGTTTTGGGTACGTATGATTCCATTATTTTGAGTTATGGCATGTATAGGGGACTTGGTCTTTTTGTGATATGTGTCATTATTGATTTGGCCAAATGTGTTGGCTTGTAATGGTGATTGATTCATTTTGTAAATGGCCATATGGTATTGGCTAATATTGGTTAAGTATATATATATGATGATGCCTTTAACGAATGTGGTTATTGCATGGTTTGTGATGATAAGTATGAAATGTTGTATGTGATAGAAAATAGCAGGTAATTGATATGTGGATGTCTTGCTTGTGACTGAATTGGTTGTGCATATATGCTTGGATTAGTTTTGTTTGATGTTGTGTAGGTTGGTGCAAGTAAGGGTGGCAAAAAGGCATGGTAAATAGCATTAGATCTATCCACACGGGTTGACACACGGGCATGTGTCTAGGCCGTGTGTGACACACAGCTTGCCCATTGGGTGTGTGATCTGGCCGTGTGTCTCTTGCATTTTTCAATTTTAGCTTCGAATCGGCCACACGGGCAGAGACACGACCGTGTGTCTCAGCCGTGTGAAGGACATGGCCCAAGGACATGGGTGTGTGCCCAGGGTGTGAGAAGTCTACACCTATTTTATGAAAAATTATGAATATTGAATGGCCCACATGGCCTAGCACATGGGCATGTGCCTTGGCCGTGTGACCTTAATTTGTTAATGACGTTATAAACAGAGAGTTACTCTGGTTAGGGACACAGGTGTGTGTGACCACACGACCTACCCACACTGGCGTGTGGCCCCTATTTTTATGAAAAATTTTCTTAGTGTTTGGAGAGTTTCCAAAGTTCTCAATTTAGTCCTAAAACTCTCCCAATGTATGTTTTGGGCCTTGTAGGCTCATCTAAGGGTCGATACGAATGTTTTTGAAAAGTTTTAAATTCTAGTGGAAATTCATGTCTCGGTTTTAAAAGTTTTAAATTCTATGCTCATAGAGCTTTACAAGTAACTACGAAGAGTTATTATTAGGGAGCTCCGAATAGCATAATAGGGAGTTCAAGCAAGACATGTCAGGAAGCTCATATGAGCCTATATCAGGACGCTCACGTAGAGCTGTGTTTGTGTCTGCATTAAATGCTGGATCACAACCGATCGAATCATGTAACAGGACACTCACAAAGAGCTGCGATAGTGCACAACACATGCAAAATAACTACCGATCAGGATGCTCGCAGGAACTATATAATAGGATGCTCGAGAGGCTTATAATAGGATTGCTCGTATGAGCTATATTTTGTCCGTAACATATGCATGACTGCTATCAATATGCGAAATTATGTATCCATCGAAATTCATAATTCAATGGAACTTATCATAATTTAATCCTTATTCCAAGCCTAACTGGAATTTTCATATAACATTTACAGCACCTGTATTTCACAAAATTCAAAATTTTTCCGTAACTTTTACATCTTAACAATTTAGTCCCTAAATCATAATTCATCAAAATTCACTTTACAAAAGTTATTTATCTATCAACAACCTTTCATTTTCTACCATAAATTCCAAATTTCAGCATATTCATCCATGGCAAAATTTCAATATTTTGATATCTTTACAAATTAATCCCTAAAATAGATAGATTAAACTATTCCAATCTAGAAATTATAAAAATTACTAAAAACAGGACAATGATACTTACCTAATTAAGCCAAGAAAGCTTGTTTTCTCTTTCCTGGGGTTTCCATAGAAATTTTGGGGAAGAAGATGATATAAAATGATGTTATTTGATATTTATTTTATTTATCATCTTTAATTTTTCAACTTTCCAATTTCATCCTTTTCTTTTTCTAATTTTCCATGGATGAATCACCAAAAATATCTACTAACTTTTATTTAATGGTCTAATTACCATATAAGGACCTTTTATTTTGAATTCCATAGCTATTTGATCCTTTAGCTACTAGAATTCAACATTTGCATTCTGTGCAATTTGGTCCTTTCCATAATTAAACACATAATCAGTAAAATTTTCTTATCATAATTTTCATACATCCTTTCTATCATAATGCAGACCATGCAATGGCATTAAAATAATTTTTTTAAAACTCAAATTTATGGTCCCGAAACCACTATTCCGATTTCACTAAAAATGGGTTGTTACAACTCTCCCCCCTTAAATCATTTTCGTCTTCAAAAATCTTACCAGTAAAGAGGTCTAGGTATTGTTTTCTCATGGTATTCTCCGGTTCCCAGGTAGTCTCCTCTATACCTTGTCATTTCCAGAGAACTTTTACTAAAGCTACCTTTTTATTTCTTACCTCTTTTGTCTCACGTGCCAAAATTTTGATCGGTTCCTCACTGTAAGTCATGTCAGGCTGAATCTCAACTTCTATCGAAGAAATAACATATGAGGATCTGATTGATACTGTCGCAACATAGACACGTGCAAGACATTATGAATTTAGTCAAGTTCTGGTGGTAATGCCAACCGATATGCAACGGGTCTAATTCTTTCAATAATTTCATATGGCCAGATGAATCGTGGACTCAATTTTATTTTTCGGCCAAACTGGAGAACTTTCTTCCAAGGTGATACTTTCATGAATACCTTATCATTGACCTGAAATTCAACTTTCTTCCAAGGTGATACTTTCAGGAATACCTTATCACCGACCTGAAATTCTATCTCTTTTTTTGTAAGATCCGCATAAGACTTTTGACGATCAGAGGCTGCTTTCAAACTATCTCGAATTACTTTCAATTTTTTTTTCAGTTTCACGAACTAAGTCAACTCCATGTATCTTTCTCACTGACCTTTGTCCAATACAATGGAGTTATACATTTACGACTATACAGAGCCTCTATGGTGCCATTTTAATACTAGATTGATAACTGTTATTGTAAGCAAATTCAACTAAAGGTAGATATTTTTCCCAGTTACTTTCGAATTCCAGAATACAATATCGAAGCATATCTTCCAAAATCTATATAACATGTTCGGATTGTCCATCGAACTTAGGATAGAATGCAGTGTTGAAATGTAACCGTGTACCCAAAGCTTCTTATAATTTACTCTAGAACCGGGATGTAAATCGAAGATCTGTGTCTGAAATAATTGAGACAGGCACTCTATGTAATCTGACAATCTTAGAAACATATAATTCAGCCAATCTATCTAAGGAAAAATCCATATGTATCAGAATAAAGTGTGTAGAGTTTGTTAACCAGTAAATGATTACCTAAATGACATCTTTCTTCTTCGGAGACAAGAGTAATCCTGATGCAAAATCCATGGTAATCCTTTCCCATTTCCATTCTGGTATCGTAACTGGCTGTAATAATCCCGAAGGCACCTGATGTTTAGCTTTTACTTGCTGACATATCAAGCATTTAGATACAAATTCAAAAATATCTCATTTTATTCCCGGCCACCAGTACATCTTTTTCAAATCATTGTACATTTTGTTACTAATAGGATGAATAGACATGGTACCATTATGAGCTTCATGTAGAATCTTCTATACCAGTTCTGAGTTCTTCGGTACCTATATTTTACCTCTGAATAACAAGCAACCATCGGACCCAATTTGAAATTCTGAATCAAGAGTTGATTCACACTGTATCTATTTTGCTTGTAACTCACTATCATCTTTACGAGCTTCACAGATTTGTTGCAAGAATATTGATCTAGCTTTTAATTCAGCTATGATTGAACCATCTTCAGATAATGATAACCGAGTATTCATTGCTTGTAAGCAAATAGACATTTTCTACTTAGAGCATCAGCAACCACATTGCCTTTTCCCGGATGGTAATCAATAACCAAATTATAATCTTTTAAAAATTCAAGCCATCTTCGTTGTCTCGATTCAAATCTTTTTGCGACATCAAATACTTCAAACTTTTCTGAGTAGTGAATATGTGGTATTTTTCACCAAACAAGTAATGCCGCTAGATTTTTAATGCAAATACAATAGTTGCTAACTCTAAATCATGTATCAAGTAATTTCTTTCATGTGGTTTTAGCTATCTAGAAGCATAGGCTATTACTTTACCTTATTGCATCAATATATAGCCTAAACCATTCAATGACACATCACTGTAAATTAAAAATTCTTTACCCGATTCAGGCTGAACTAACACAAGTGCATCAGCCAATAAAGCTTTTAATCTGTCAAAACTCTGTTGGCATTTATCAGACCACTCAAATTTCACATCCTTCTGTAACAAACGAGTGATCGGAGAGGCTATCATCGAGAAACTTCTTACAGACCTCTGATAATATCCAACTAGTCCTAGAAAGCTTCTAACTTCAGACACATTTTTCAGTGGTTTCCAATTAACAATTGCTGATATTTTATTTGGATCTACCCTAATACCTTCTGCGGACACTATATGCCTAAGGAAACCAACTTCTCGAAGCCACAATTTACATTTACTAAATTTGGCATATAATTGTTTCTTATGCAGAGTTTGCAACACAATTCTCAGATGATCAGCATGTTCATTTTCATCTCGAGAATATACCAAGATATCATCAATAAATACCACCACAAACCTGTCTGGATACAGTCTAAAAATTCTGTTCATTAAATCCATGAATACTGTAGGTGGCTTTGTTAACTCGAATGGCATTACAAGAAACTCATAGTGTCCATACCTGTTTCTAAAAGCTGTCTTTGGAACATCTGATTCTTTTATCCGTAGCTGATAGTAACAGAAACGAAGATCAATTTTTGAAAATACAGTAACACCTTTCAGTTGATCAAACAAGTCATCAATACGAGGCAGTGGATACTTATTCTTTATTGTGACTTTGTTGAGTTGCCTATAATCAATACACAACCTCAATGATCCATCTTTCTTCTTTACAAATAGAACCGGTGCACCCCAAGGTGAGAAACTGGGTCTAGCAAAGCCTCTGTCAATCAATTCTTGCAACTGTACTTTTAACTCTTCCAATTCAGTAGGAGTCATTCTGTAGGGTGCTATGGATATCAATGTTGTCCCAAGAACAAGATCTATAGAGAGCTCCACTTCTCTAACTGGTGGTAAACCAGGTAATTTCTTCAGAAATACATTAGGAAATTCACAAACAACCGATACTGACTGAATCTTCGACTCAAATACTTTAGTATCCAATACATATGCAAGATAAGCATCATAGCCTTTTCTGACATATTTTTGTTCTGATATTGCTGAAATTACAGTAGATAACCCATTCATTTTATTAGATTCAACATGAAGTAACTCATCATTTTGACATTTTAACACAATGTATTTCTATTTACAATTCATCATTGTATCATGTTGGGTTAGCCAGTCCATTCCCAAAATCACATCAAATTTATCAAACGGTAACAACATCAAATCAACCAATAAATAATAACCATTTACCATTAGCGAGTAGTTTTTACAAACTTTATCCACCATAACATACTGGCCCAGAAGATTTGAAACTTTAACCACAAATTCAATTAATTCAATAAGTAAATTTTTAACAGACACTAAATTTGTGCATATGTATGAATGTGTTGAATTAGGATCAATCAAAGCAGTAATACTAGTATCAAGTATAGAAAATGTACCAGTAATGTCATCTGGTGCAGAGGCATCCTCTCTAGCACGAATAGCATATGTCCTTGCTGGTGCTCGTGCTTTAGATTTAATTGTTGAGTCTTTTGTAGCCCCTCGGCTACCATTGAAATTTTCGAGATGTCAAGGTGGTCTACCTCTCAAATCGGGATTACTTGGCTTCGAAATCTGATAAGTATCTTTTTCACTGCTCGAAGTGTTGAGAGCCTCGCTCTTTTCTGGAATATCCCATAGATGCAGTAAAACAATCATGGTACTTCTTTGATTTCTTTGAAGCAGATGATTATGACATATCCATAAATCTTTTACCAGAAATTCGGGCCTCTCTCTTTGCTTGCTTATTTTCTTTACTTAATTCCTTGGCTTTATGTGCTAGATCAGCCAATACAACAAATTCCTGTAGTTCAAGAATTCCAATCAATAACTTGATGTCTTCATTTAATCTTTCCTCAAAATGTTTGCACATATCAGCCTCGGTTGGGACCCATTCTTCCCGCTCATATTCAGATACAGTCATGTCTACCTGTTTAAGCTCTAAAAATTCTTTCTTTTTCTGATCCAAAAATCTCTGACTAATATACTTCTTTCTAAATTTTTTCTGGAAGAATTCCCATGTATCATTTTCCCTTGGTACAACAGAAATCAAAGTCTTCCACCACTGTTAAGCTAAATCTTTCAGTAAAGATACTACACATTTTAAACATTCGACTTGTGTACATGATAATTCATCTAAAACCCTAATGGTATTTTCCAACCAAAACTCAGCTCCTTCCAGATCATCATCGGCAGTAGCCCTAAATTCTTCTACCCCATACTTACGGATTTTATCTACCAGAGGCTTACCAGTTCTAACAGGTTTAGCCCCTTGTGACATGTCAGGAACCAGTTGAGGAGCAGAAGGGGGAGGTTTTTGTATAGCGGGATTTGTTCTCAAGTACTCAATGAACCACTCAGTCATCATTTGAAAGAAGGCTTTTTTTCCTCCTCACCTCGGCCCTCAGATACGGGCCTTCTACTACTAGTAGATGCAGCTCTTTGTACAAAAGCTTGAGCAGTGCTCTCAGCTTCTTTGAATTCAGCTTTAGCTTGGTTGGATGACATTACTATATTAAAACCTATTTAAAATGGCCAGGAGATATCACACTATTACAATTTATATGATGGCATTTATAGCTAAACTCGTACTAACTATGTTAGTCTGAGAATCGGCTAAACTGTAGCTCTGATACCAATAAATGTAACACCACTAACCCGTGTCCGTTGTCAAAATAAGGTTACGAAGCATTACTGGAGTTTACAGTTCAATTACAATTAATTTATGTTATTTACTACTTATATTTGAAAATCAACGACATTAAATCATAATGTCCCTTATATAGGTCCTCAAGACTCAAATTACATATTAGAATCGAGTCGGGACTAAATCAGGATCTCAAAAAAAATTTCACAAAATTTCAAAATTTTCTTATATACAAGGGTTACACGCCCGTGTGAGTTGGCCGTATGACTTACATGGCCAAGTGACATGCCAATGTCTCAAGCCATGTGGGCATTCGATGTGAGACACATGTCCCTGTCCCAGCTCGTGTCCTTACTCATGTAACTCTCTTACTTGTGCCACACGGCTAGCCACAAGCCCATGTGCTAGGCCATGTGGTCAATTTTATTTTTCAAAAATCAGGTGCGGGATTCACATGGCCAAAACACACACCTGTGTTCTAAGCCCTGTGTCACACACAGCTCAAAAACACGCTCGTGTCTCTACCCATGTGCCTAATTTTGAGCATTCTATTGGTAAATTTTCATATGCAGGGGACACACGGCCAAACCACATACCCATGTGCCAGGCCGTGTGTCACACACGATTAAGACACACACACGTGTGTCTACCCGTGTGGACAAAATAAAATCATTTCCTAGCTTTATTTCTCACCCAAATTTGCCAACAACCTGCACCAATACTTGCAATCATATACCAACCCATTCAAAAAATATAACCAAGCCAAAACATCTAACTTGATATATCGTCACATGCATTCATGTTTGTAATCTTACCCTTTATAGACATTCATGTTTAACATAACTCAATCAAACCATACTAAACACATATGTAATTACCGTGATATAACCTTATAAATATAACAAATCAAACCATCACTATCCATTCCAATGGCTAGATTACAAGCATCCATTTACAAGCCAAAAATTGGCCAAGTTAACCTATAGATGTCATTATACCAAAGTAAGATTACTATTTATACCAAAACGAGTTGGTGGATAGTGTGATGATACTCAGACCAATCTCCAACCTTTGTGAGCTTTCGAGCACTATAAAATAGAGAAAGGAAAGCCTAATAAGTAATTAATGCTTAGTAAGTTCATATAATAGAAATTAAACTTACCAATCATATTCAACTAAATATGCATAATAATAACATGCTTCCCAACAAATTGGCAATTTGCCGAATCATATACACTCAATTAAGCAAGTTAGTCACATAATTCACATGTACATCAAATAAACATGGATGAGCTCATCATGTTTCACACTTCTAGCTATTTCAGAAGCATTAAAGACATAATTCTTTTAATCTCATAATTTTTCATGCTAGGAGTTTTATCTGTTGAATTATTTCAATTGAAATAACTATGGATACTCAGGTACTACACACAAGTGTACAAAACTGTAAATCATCAACTCATAATCAGGGGTACCCATTAGGGCACATAATCAGGGAGCACACTCTCGAGCTACATATCAGGATGCTTAGATGAGTCATGTAATAGGACACTTATCCGAGCTAAACAGAAAACTCATAAGAGTTTTATTTAGGGAGCTTATAGAGCTTTATAGGTAACTCCAAAGAGTTATTATTAGGGAGCTCCGGATAGCATAACAAGGAGTTCAAGTAAGCCATGTTAGGAAGCTCATAAAAGCCTAAATTAGGACGCTTACGTAGAGCCACATTTGTGTCCGCATTATATGCTGGATCACAACTGATCGAATCATGTAACAGGACGCTTAGAAAAAGCTGCATAGTGCATAACACATGCAAAATCACTACCAATCAAGATGCTTGCAGGAACTATATAACAGGATGCTCGAGAGGCTTATAATAGGATTGGTCGTCCGAGCTATATTCTGTCTGTAACATATGCAGGACCACTATCAATATGTGAAATTATGTATCCATCGAAATTCATGATTCAACGATACTTATCATTTATCAGGTAATATCGGACATATGATTAATTTCATACATTAAACATTTATATAATTCACCCAAAAACATCATTTAATTTCAAACATATTAATATACATAATTAAGTTACATGAATGTACCTCGTATAAAAGTCTACTAATCCGTTACTTTTTGTTTTCCTCGATCCAATTCCGTATTTGGTCTTTCTGGATCTATATAAATGAATTTAATCATCAATTCATTATATTTCTTATTCAATTAGATTCACTTTACATCCTAAGGCAAAATTATCATTTTCCCCCTCTACTTTTCATAAATGACAACTTCATCCCTAGGCTCGAAAAATGAAATCTCATGCAATTTAATCCTTATTCCAAGCTTAACCAAAATTTTCATATAACATTTACAGCATTTGTATTTCACAAAATTCAGAATTTTTCATAACTTTTACATCTTTACGATTTAGTCACTAAATCATAATTTCATCAAAATTCACTTTACAAAAGTTGTTTATCTATGAACAACCTTTCATTTTCTACCATAAATTTCAAATTTTTAGCAAATTCATCTATGGAAAAATTTTAATACTTTGATATCTTTAGAAATTGATCCCTAAAATAGATAGATTAAACTATTCCTATCTAAAAAATATAAAAATTACTAAAAACGAGACAATGATACTTGTAACACCCTAAACCCGGCCCAGACGTTATGGCCAGATCTGACGTGTCACATGTACTTACAACTTAGTATGCTAAGTGATTGGGGTGGTCTTTGTAAAAATAGCGGCTGAATGAAAAACCAGTTCATCAATCTTTAGGCTATCCATTTGTTGTTCTTGTTGAGTCTGGGAAAACGTTCATTAATTTTGAAAACCCGTGCAGCCTAACACAAGTAGCTTCAACATAGTATAAACATAATCAGAAAATAAAACCATAGTGGGAAAAGAAATTTAAATAGCGGCCTTATTACAACTTAAAACCCAAAATTAAATCAGAATATAAAATAATAAAAATAAACTAACATAGAAAAACCAACTTTGCAAATGATGTGGCCACTCCGAATCCCTCACAACTCCAAGCCGACTATGGTTGGGGATTTCCTGCAAAGATGAAAATAAAGGGTGAGTTTGGTAAACTCAGTGTGTAACATAACCCAACCATACCCCAAAACAGATCAAACCTCAGAGTCAGACTTATCTGGGCCTTGGCCCCGTACAGAAATCAGAATGAAACCCATAGGCCCATAGTAGATACAGAACAAATATATCATGAATGTAGAAATCCCAACCTAGAGCCATCCATAACACCCCCGTACCAGCCTTACACCATGTGGGGAGACTACTCAACCCACCCAACCACTACACACCACAGAAATTGCAGCGAGGCTGCCAGATATTGTGACGAAGTCACCAGAACAGATATATGTGGCGAGGCCACCAGATTGCAACGAGGCTGCCAGAATGCTTCCTCCATCAATATAAACCCATGTCCTATGCAACAGAAATAATATGTCATGGCATACGTATACAGGAATAGAACATCATGCTTTTCAGAAAAAATATAACCGTAGGGGTAAAATTGTAATTTTACATGCATAAGGGTATTTCAGTAATTATTACCTATTGCTAAGGTTTCATGCTCATTCTAACGTTTACCAAGTAATCAGAAGTACTTACCTCATCTTTTTACCAAAGTGGGCCCGTTGGCCCATTGGCCCATTTTCGACCCATTAAGCCAAAAAATACCATTGTGCACAAAAATGCACACTCTGTACTCTAATCATCCAAATGCACCATATTCATTAACAATCGTTCTCACGAGCTTCCAGACACTCATGAGTTCACAAAATACCAACGTTTCGGTATTTCAGCTTTTACCGATTCAGTCTAAGGGAGGGTGTCGTTTACACACCTGGTTGATGACGATTGATGACGATATCTCCCACGCGATAATCCTACAATCGATCACTAACACATGAGACCTACGAATTAATGATAACTAACATAAATCCACGTCAACTAACCCAATCATCACACAAGTTAGTCATTTACGCACGAGGGGCAAAATAGTCATTTTACCCTCTAGGGGTAAATCGATAATTCTACCTTACAGGAGTATTTCAGTAATTCTACCCTACTGGGGTATTTCGGTAATTCTACCTTACAGGAGTATTTCAGTAATTCCACCCTACAGGGGTATTTTGGAAATTCTACCGTACAGGGTATTTTGATATTTCTACCCTACAAGGATATTTCGGTAATTCTACCCTACAGGGGTATTTCAATAATTTTGTAAATCGAGGGTAAAACGATAATTCTATAAACCGGGGGTACTTTGGTAATTTTACAAGTTGAGGGTATTTCAATAATCTTACAAATCAAGGGTATTTCAGTAATTTTGCAAACTGAGGGTATTTGGGTAATTTTATAAACCGGGGGTACTTTGGTAATTTTACAACTGGGGGTATTTCATTAATTTGGTAAACTAAAGTATTCTAAACAAGGATAACAATACGAATGGTCCTAAAGCCCTTCTCGGCCTAAATGGGCCCACACGCTTCTGTAGCTCTTTTAGCCCAAATCTAGCCACAGATATGAGATTCACCTAGCCTAATCCAATATTTACTACACAATCAAACAACTTATCCAATTGGGCCCATAGGCCCATTGGGCCCACATGGCCCCTATCGGCCCATCGCGGCCCGAAGTAGCCATCCTACAGCTAGAGTAGTGAGAAATACACACTTGATAGGAGACTGGAGTTAATCCGCGCTCCAAACACTCTTAGCCGACGCCCAACCCAAACGAGAACGTCACAAAGCAAAAGGGATCAGCCAAGAAGGGTATGCCTACTCTCCTCATGGTTTGCTCTATTTAAAGCCAGCTCTCCATCTACTCTTATGTTAGCTTCCCAATGTGGGATCCCCCCATCACCGGAGTTTAAAACCAACACCAACTCTTGCCGTCCCAACATAGCAAAATAAATACTCTTTGATTGCCATGAGTTTCGAACCCTAGACCTCCTTGCCAACTCTATGACGCCACCTTCCTACCTTTTATGTGTCGCTACTTTGCCACTAGGCCACAAAGCTTTTTTGTGGCACAATTTCCCCAACAATATTCTTAAGGCCTACCTACTAGACCCAGGGTTTGATTCACCTTAAACCAAAATTTTTGCTAGAGTCCAGATTTGAACCCAGGACTTCTCCAACACTTCTCAGCACACTTAACCATTACAACAAGCCTTCATTAACGAAATTTACACGCACAACAAAATATTATAAGCTGCCTTCAACCACTCCCATGCTCAAGGCCCAAATTCAGGGTGTTACAACTCTAACTCCATTAAAGAAATTTCGTCCCCGAAATTTCCAACTAACAGGGTGGTCGTGTAACATCTACCACACTACACTACCGCTGCGCACTCTGATCCTACTATCACTATCACACTTCAACTAGAACTTGAAACATCTCATACATACAACACTTATTCACCAAGGCATACATATTTATCACACATATATACAATTTCTATATCCAAACATCACATCCACATAAAATAAATACCAAATTTAAATTCATACCAATATCTAAAGAATCCACAGTATTTCAATTTCTAAACAGATAAAAGTATTCAGAAGACTTACGGATTCGGCACCGGAGACTCTGTGTGCCACACTTTTTAAGAGAAATACTTCAAACTGAGCACGTGGTTGAAAATAATTTTCTGAAATTCAACATTTGAAAACCCAATCCACAGCGAGTTGTTGCAACCCAGGCTCTGATACCACTAAATGTAACACCCCAAACCCGGCCCAGACATTATGGCGAGATCTGACGTGTCACATGGACTTACGACTTAGTATGCATTCGTTGGTTTAAGTGATTGGGGTGGTCTTTGTAAAAATAGCGATTGAATGAAAAGCCGATTTATCAATCTTTAGGCTATCCATTTGTTGTACTTGTTGAGTCTTGGAAAACGTTCATTAATTTTGAAAACTCACACAGCCTAACACTGGCAGTTTCGACATAGTATAAATATAATCAGAAAATAAAACCATTGCGGGAAAAGAAATTTAAATAGCGGCCTTATTACAACTTAAAACCCAAAATTAAATCGAATATAAAATAATAAAAATAAACTAACTTAGAAAAACCAGCTTTGCGAGATGATGTGGCCACTCCAATCCCTCACACTCCAAGCCCACTATGGTTGGGGATTTCTGCAGAGATGAAAATAAAGGGTGAGTTCGGTAAACTCAGTGTGTAACATAACCCAACCATAGCCCAAAACAAATCAAACCTTAGAGTCAGACTTATCTGGGCCTTGGCCCAGTACAGAAATCAGAATGAAACCCATAGGCCCATAGCAGATACAAAATAAATATATCATGAATGCAAAAATCCCAACCCAGAGCCATCCATAACACCTCCGTACTAACCTTACACCATGTGGGGAGACTACTCGACCCACCCAATCGCTACACACCACAAAAATTACAGCGAGGCTGCCAGATATTGTGATGAAGTCACCAGAATAGATATTGCGGCTAGGCCACCAGAACAGATATATATATATATATATATATATATGTGGCGGTTACCAGATTGCAATGAGGTCGCTAGATACTTTATGACGAAGTCACCGTATCAGTATATATGTGGCGAGGCCACCAGATTGCAGCGAGGCTACCAGAACGCTTCCTCCATCAATATAAACCCATGTCTCATGCAAAGAAATAATATGTCATGGCATACGTATACAGGAACAGAACATCATGCTTTTTAGAAAAAAATATAACCGTAGAGGTAAAATTGTAATTTTGCATGCATAAGGGTATTCCAGTAATTATTACCTATTGCTAAGGTTTAATGCTCATTCTAATGTTTACCAAGTAATCAGAAGTACTTACCTCGTCTTTTTACCAAAGTGGGCCCATTGGCCCATTGGCCCATTTTTGACCTATTAAGCCCAAAAATACCATTGTGCACGAAAATGCACACTCTGCACTCTAATCATCCAAATGCATCATATTCATTAACAACGTTCACGCAAGACTCAAGACGTCATGAGTTCACAAAATACCAACGTTTCGGTATTTCGGCTTTTACCGATTCAGTCTAAGGGAGGGTGTCGTTTACACACCTAGTTGATGACGATTGATGATGATATCTCCCACGCGATAATCCTACAATCGATCACTAACACATTAGACTTACGAATTAATGATAACTAACATAAATCCACGTCAACTAACCCAATCATCACACAAGTTAGTCATTTACGCACGAGGGGCAAAATAGTCATTTTACCCTCTAGGGGTAAATCGGTAATTCTACCTTACAAGAGTATTTCAGTAATTCTACCCTACAGAGGTATTTCGGTAATTCTACCTTACAGGAGTATTTCAGTAATTCCACCCTACAAGGGTATTTCGGTAATTCTACCTTAAGGGTTTTCAGTATTTCTACCCTACAAGGGTATTTCGATAATTCTACCCTACAGGGGTACTTCAATAATTTTGTAAATCGAGGGTAAAACAGTAATTCTATAAATCGAGGGTACTTTGGTAATTTTACAAGCCGAGGGTATTTCAGTAATTTTACAAATTGAGGGTATTTTAGTAATTTTGCAAACTGATGGTATTTGGGTAATTTTATAAATCAGGGGTACTTTGGTAATTTTACAACTGGGGGTATTTCATTAATTTGGTAAAGTAAAGTATTCTAAACAGGGATAACAATACGAATGGGCCTAAAGCCCTTCTCGGCCCAAATGGGCCCACACGCTCGTGTGGTCCTTTTAGCGCAGATCTAGCCACTGATATGAGATTCACCTAGCCTAGTCCAATATTTACTACACAATCAAACAACTTATCCAATTGGGCCCGTAGGCCCATTGGGCCCACATGGCCCCTATCGGCCTATCGCGGCCCGAAGTAGCCATCCTACAGCTAGAGTAGTGAGAAATACACACCTGATAGGAGACTAGAGTTAATCCACGCTCCAAACACTCTTAGCCGACGCCCAACCCAAACGAGCACGTCACAAAGCGAAAGGGATCAGCCGAAAAGGGTATGCCTACTCTCCTCATGGTTTGCTCTATTTAAAGCCAACTCTCCATCTACTCTTATGTTAGCTTCCCGATGTGGGATCCCTCCATCACCAGAGTTTAAAACCAACACCAACTCTTGCTGTCCCAACATAGCAAAATAAATACTCTTTGATTGCCATTCGAACCCTGGACCTCCTTGCCAACTCTATGACACCACCTTCCTGCCTATTATGTGGCGCTACTTTGCCAATAGACCACAAGGCTTTTTGTGGCACAATTTCCCTAACAATATTCTTAAGGCCTACCTACAACACCCAGGGTTTGATTCACCTTAAACCAAAATTTTTGCTAGAGTCCGGATTTGAACCCAGGACTTCTCCAACACTTCTCAGCACACTTAACCACTACAACAAGCCTTCATTAACTAAATTTACATGCACAGCAAAATATTATAAGCTACCTTCAACCGCTCCCATGCTCAAGGCCCAAAACTTCTAGGCCCAAATTCAGGGTGTTACAATACTTACCTAATTAAGCCAAGAAAGCTTGTTTTCTCTTCCCTAGGGTTTCCATAGAAATTTTGGGGAAGAAGATGATATAAAATGATGTTATTTGATATTTATTTTATTTATCATCTTTAATTTTTCAACTTTCCAATTTCATCCTTTTCTTTTTCTATTTTTCCATGGATTAATCACCAAAAATATCTACTAACTTTTATTTAATTGTCTAATTACCATATAAGGACCTCTTATTTTGAATTCCATAGCTATTTGATCCTTCTAACTACTTGAATTCAACATTTTCATTTTATGCAATTTGGTCCTTTCCATAATTAAGCACATAATCAGTAAAATTTTCTTATCAAAATTTTCATACATCCTTTCTATCATAATGCATACCATGCAATGACATTAAAGTAATTTTTTTAACTTGGATTTGTGGTCCCTAAACCACTTATCCAATTTCACTGAAAATAGGTTGTTACAATAATGAAGCTAAATTAATATGGTATCTATCCATGCAACCTGTGACAACCCGGATTAGGGCCTAATCGGAATAGTGGTTTCGTGACCACAAATCCGAGATAGAAATAATTGTTTTATAATTATTTTGGGGTTTATGATATGATTGCATGATTGTGTGAAAATTTCGTGATGAAATTCTATGCCTAAAGTGCTTAAATTGAAAGTAGGGACTAAATCGAATAAGTTGCAAAATTGGCATCCCAGAAGTTTTTAGTATGAAATTGTTTTGGAATATTAATTAGGAGGTCTTAAATAGCAATTTGACCAATTTTAAGTTCATGGACAAAATTAGGACATGGAAGGAATTTTTGAAAGTTTAGTAAGGAGGGGCATTTTGGTCATTTGGATATTAAATGAAATAAAATGGGAAAAATAACACAAAATTGGTCATCATCCTCCTTAGTTGCTGCCGAATTCTCCCTCTCTCCATAGCTAGGGTTTCTTCAATTTTCAAGCTCCATAGTAAGTGATTCCAAGCCCCGTTTTTAATGTTCTTTACGCTTTTGGAATCCTAAGCTCGATTAAGCTTATGCTAGTAATAATTTAACCTAGGGTTCATATTTGGAAAAATACCCATAGGTGAAATTTGTGTATTTTGATGTTTTATGATAGAATATGAAGTTTTAAATTATGTTAAATAACTTGTACTACTCGGTTTTAAGTGAAAACGAGTAAAAGCAAGATAATCGGTAAAAATACCTATTGTTCATAACTATATGTTAGAGTGAGAATTTGATGTTTCCATAGAAGGGAAAAATGTTCAGCATATCATAAAACATAAGAATAAGGGCTGAAATTAATTCCCGAGCCTAGGGGCAAAAATGTAATTTTGTAAAAGTTAGGGGCAAAATGTAATTTTTCCATGATGTGATTTTGGATTGAAATAAATAGTATGAGTATTAAATGAGCTAAATGTGTTATTATAGATCAAGAAAGACGCGAATTGATCTTGAACGGGAAGGAAAAAGTTTTGGACTAAATTGCAAAATTTCCACATTTTGCACCAAGGTAAGTTTGTATGTAAATATTACAATAATTTCATGTAAATTCTTATATTTCAGCCTATTATATGTATATACTAGCTGATGTTGAAGTATAAATCGACTATTGGAAGAATGGAAATAAATAATAGAGAGAGATCCCGGTTGAACATTCGGAAAAATTGAATAAAATAGATGGAGCGTAGCTAGGTCACATGTATGATGCCGAGTGCACATCATGTGTACAAGAAAGCTACGAGACACCCTGTAGTAGCTAGGTCACATGTGTGATACGAGATGTATCCCATGTAGACAAGAGAGCTACGTGAAAGATAAATGTAGCTAGGTCGCATGCGTGATTCCAAGTGAAGGACACCATGTAGACAAGAGAGCTACGTGAAAGATAAATGTAGCTAGGTCGCATGCGTGATTCCAAGTGAAGGACACCATGTAGACAAGAGAGCTACGAGACAAATCGGTTGGGTCGCATGAGTGGTACTAAGTGTTCACCATGTGTACAAGAGAACCGAACTAAACGAAGTATGATGGTGGAGCTGTGTGCTGAAACCATTAAATATCGAGGATTGATCCGAATTGTTCAACGGGATGGTTTTGTGGTGATATTGTGGTATGGACCTACACTTATGGTGAATGAAATGTGGTGAAAATGATTTGTGGTATATACATATATAAGATAAAATGAGGTTAGCATAAAGAATGTGTGAAAGAGTGAAATTAGCATTAAAACTGTTTTTAGATGGTAGCAGTGGCGTGATTTTGAAAAATCACCAAAAATAGGAGGAATATAATTAGAGGTTTAATGAGATGTCAAATTAAATCTTAATGAGTCTACTTTCATATAAAAGAAACAGAGCAAGCAAAGGAGTTCTATATTTTGAGATATTTACAATTGTGTGTGACTTGCTCAGGATGAATACGTGATCCCCTGTTCCAACTTTGAAAAATCATTAAAAATTGTACAAGGAAAATTAAGAAATATAGTTTACATGCCTAAATTCCTTATTGAGACTAGTTTTAAATGAAATAGACCTCAGGGTTGTTTGAATTGTGTACTGAGAGATATTCAATTCGTAGTGAACAGAGGTCAGATCAGTCGAGCTGTGTAACAGGGGAAACTTTAACTAATAAACTGTACTAATCGGCTGAACCAAAATTATAGAAAAAATTAGCAAAAAGCTTTATGAGTCTAGATTCAGGAAATTTTACGGATTTGAATTTCGAGTTTTGTAACCCGAGTTATGATTTATTTAGTGAATATGATGCAGTAGAGACAGCTAAATCAAAGTGGAATGAATAGTGAAGTTAAAGTAGATGTACTTGAATTGTTGTGTAAACATGTTAGATTTTTTTTTAATTAGTATTTACATACTTACTTACTAAGCTATAAGCTTACTTTGTTTCTCTCTTTGTCTTATAGTGTTCTTCGGCTTGCTCAGGGAGTTAAGGATCGTGAAGATCTATCCGCACTATCATACTTTAGGGTATTTGAACTAAACGTTTTGAATTATGGCATGTATAGTAGGCTTAATTATTTTCTTACGTGTCATATTTGTCTAGGTTTCAAATATTAGTTACGATGATCGACCACTAATTTGTACAAGCCATTAAAGTTGGCTAATATTGTTCAAGACATATATTATATGATGCACTATCAAATTGGATGACATATTTATATTTCGGTTATGGTTAATGGTATGTGTTATGTTCTGGTAATACCTTGTATCCTGTTCCGGCGACGGTAACGGGTAAGGGGTGTTACATTTAGTGGTATCAGAGCTATGGTTTAGTCGGTTCTCGGACTAATAAAGTGTGTGTAAAGGTCTAGCTATACATGCCATAAAAATATTGTGATAGTGTGGTGACTCCTGATTATTCTAAACTGTGTCTTGTTTTAATATAGTAATGGATCCTGAAGGAACTGCGACTGATGATGCTGCTAGTAATGTGCGGCTCCGCACAAGGGACCGCTACCGTGGAAAGTAGACCTGAGACATTGAGACAAGGAGATGAGGCTCGGGATGCCTTTCTCCAAATGATGAACAATTGGTATATTGAATTTATTCGAGCAAATCCAAATGCTCAACCTCCTCCACCCCTCCTATACCTCGGGCGATTCTCAGAGCTGCTCAAGGTATAGATTTGGTAAGAATGAACAAGCCTCCGGTTGACAAGATTCAAAATAAGGGGCGAAGAGTTTAGAGCAAAGGTCGATGATGATCCCGAGAAAGCGGAATTCGGCTTGAAAATTCTACCCGTATTTGATGAGCTCTCATGTACACTCGAGGAATGCTTAAAGTGTCTTTGATCACTTTTGAGAGATTCGACTTACCACCGGTGGAAGACTTTGGTTGCAGTGGTGCCAAAAGAAAAAGTTACTTGGGATTTCTTCCAGAAGAATTTAGAAAGAAATACATAAGTCACGATTCATTGATCAAAAACGGAAGGAGTTCCTTGAATTGAAGCAGGGAAAATGTCTCAGAGCAGTAGTATGAACGCGAATTTGTAAGACTCAGCAGTATGCCTGTGAATGTGTGTCCACCGAGGCCATTATGTGTAGAAGATTTGAAGATGGGCTGAATGAGGACATTAAAGTGCTTGTAGGAATTTTGGAGTTGAAAGAATTTGTAGTATTGGTTGATCGAGCTCTTAAAGCCGAAGAATTGAACAAAGAAAGAAGAAAAGCTGCTATTGAGGCCCGAGATGTCAGAAAAAGACAGATAAGCAAGCCATTTCAATCTCAACCTAAGAGGTCCAAAGAGACAAACCCTCGAATGACAGTTTCAATTGGGGATTCACACAGAGATCGTGGTAGAGCATATTCGGGGTCTAAAGCTCAAGCTACTTCGGTGGCAAGTGTGGGTAATGTGCGACCTAGAAAGCCCGAGTGTCAGCAATGTGGCAGGCAACATTATGGTGAGTGTTGGGGGACCGAGCGAGCTTGTTTCAGGTGCGGTTCTCGCGAGCATTTTATTAGAGATTGTCCGGAGAAAGTTAAAGAAGAAAGATTTCAGAGTGCTAGATAGAATACCACCGCTAGTAGAGGTAGACCACCGAGAAATACTGGAGGTGGGACTAGTAGTAAGACTGTGATGAAAGATTTAACGGCAAGATCAGAAGCTAGAGCACCTGCTAGAGCTTATGCTATACGTGCCCGAGAAGATGCATCATCTCCCGATGTTATTACTGGTACATTTTCTCTCTATGATACTATTGTTATTGTATTGATTGATCCCGGGTCCACTCATTCCTATATTTGCATGAATTTAGTATCCAATAAAAAGTTGCTGTTGAATTTATGAGTTTACGATTAAAGTGTCGAACCCTTAGGCCAATATGTGCTAGTTGACAAGGTTTGCAAGAATTGCCCATTAATGATTCAAGGTCACTGTTTTCCGCCAACTTGATGTCATTACCATTTGGTGAGTTTGACGTTATCTTGGGAATGGACTGGTTAACATTGTATGATGCTAAGGTAGATTGTAAACAAAAGACACTAGAGTTGAAATGTGAAAATGGAGAAATTCTGTGGGTTGAAACAGATGAATCAAATAAATTGCCTATGGTGATTTCGCACATGTCTGCACAGAAATACATGAGAAAAGGGTGTGAAGCTTATCTGGCTTATGTAATGAATATTGAGTTGCCCCAACTGAAATTTGAATCAGTGCCGATAGTCTGTGAGTTTCCAGATGTATTTCCAGAAGAATTGCCTGGGTTGCCTCCGAATAGAGAGATAGATTTTGCTATTGATTTGTTGCCGGGCACTGCACCGATCTCGATTGCTCCATATAGAATGGCTCCGACTGAATTAAAAGAATTGAAGGCTCAGTTGCAGGAGTTAACAGACAAGGGATTTGTGAGACCGAGTTTCTCTCCTGGGTGCTCTGTATTATTTGTAAAGAAGAAGGATGGTTCAATGAGACTTTGCATTGATTACCGTCGACAATAAGGTGACTATAAAGAACAAGTACCCATTGCCGAGGATTGATGATTTATTCGATCGTTAAAGGGGCCACAGTGTTTTCAAAGATTGATTTGAGGTCCGGTTACTACCACCGAGAGTTAAGGAGTCGACATGTGCGAAAACCGCCTTTAGGACAAGGTATGGACATTATGAGTTTCTTGTGATGCCTTTCGCTTAACAAATGCTCTAGCTATATTTATGGACTTAATGAATCGGATCTTCCTACCATATTTGGATAAGTTTGTAGTAGTGTTTATAGATGACAATTTAATTTATTCTCGAGATGAGTCCGAACATGCCGAACACTTGAGAACTATATTGCAAATCTTGAGAGAAAAGAAACTGCTTGCCAAGTTTAGTAAAAGTGAGTTCGGCTTCGTGAAGTCGGATTTTGGGGCATATAGTCTCGGTGATGGTATTCGGTGGATCCAAGTAAGATTTCTGCGATCGTCGATTGGAAACCGCCCAAGAATGTATCCGAGGTTAGAAGCTTTTAGGCTTAGCGGGTATTATAGACGTTTTGTTGAAGGATTTTCGATGATTGCCTCTCCTATGACTAAGTTGTTGCAAAAGAATGTTAAGTTTGAATGGACTGATAAATGCCAACAAAGTTTTGAAAAATTGAAAGCACGATTGATCAAGCACCAATTTTAGTACAACCGAGTCGAAAGGAGTTCAGTAATTTATAGTGATGCATCATTGATGTGCCTTGGATGTGTGTTGATGCAAGAGGGTAAAGTGGTAGCTTATGCTTGAGACAGTTAAAACCGCATGAGAAGAACTATCCTACACATGATTTGGAACTGGCATTGTTGTTTTTGCCTTGAAGATTTGGCGACATTATTTGTACGGTGAAAATGCCGACTTTTTACCGATCACAAAAGTTTGAAGTACTTGATGAATCAAAAGGATCTGAATCTGCGACAAATAAGATGGCTTGAATTATTAAAGGATTATGATCTAGTGATTGATTATCATATAGGAAAAGCAAATGTAAGTTCTTGGCGCCTTGAGCGAAAATTTCTTTTTACTTTGAGAGCCATGAACACGGGTTAGCATTGTCGATGATGGGTCAATCTTAGCGAAATGAGAGCTAAACCGTTATTTCTCCAATTAATTTGTGATGCTCAAAAGAATGATAGTGAGTTGCGGATCAAGAGAACTCAATGCGAATCGAGTTACGACTCGATTTTCGAGTTGGACCAGATGATTGTTTGATGTTTCGAGACAGGATATGTGTGCCGAAAAACGATAAATTGATTCGAAAATATTACATGAGGCGCACAATGGTCATTTATCGTTCATCCCGGTAGCACAAAATGTATAATGATTTAAAGAAGTCAGTATTAGTGGCGGTATGAAAAGGGACATTTCGAATTTGTAACCAAGTGTTTGATCATCAACAAGTAAAAGTGAACATCAAGTGCCTTCGAGATTACTTCAACCGTAATGGTGCTCGAGTGGAAATGGGACAAGATTACCATGGATTTTGTAACCGGTTTGCCTTTAACTCCTAAAAGAAGGATGCTGTTTGGGTAGTGGTTGATAGATTAACAAAGTCAGCCCATTTTATACCAAGACGCACTGATTACTCACTTGATAAATTAGCGAATTATATATTGCTGAAATTGTGAAGTTGCACGAGTACCTATGTCTATAATATCGATAGAGATCCAAGATTTACCTCGAGATTTTGGAAAAAGTTACAAGAAGCTTTGGGTACAAAATTGAACTTTAGTACCGCATTTCATCCACAAACAGATGGGCAAACGAAAAGAGTAATCCGGTACTCAAGATATGCTTAGATGTCTGTGTTTTAGAATTTGGAGGTAATTGGGAGAAATATCTATCTTTGATTGAGTTTGCCTACAATAACAGCTTATCAATCAAGTATACAAATGGCACCGTCTGAAGCCTTGTATGGTCGTAAGTGTCGGACTCCTTTATATTGGACCGAGCTTAGTGAGAAATGATTCATGGAGTTGATCTAGTTAAAGAAACCAAGAGAAAATAAAAGTAATTCGGGATTGCTTAAAAGTCGCTTCAGATCGACAAAAGTCATATGCGATTTAAAAAGAAAAGAGATTGAATTTCGTGGGTGATAAAGTGTTCTTGAAGGTGTCACCATGGAAAAAGATTCTGAGATTTAGTCAAAAAGGCAAGTTGAGTCCGCGTTTTATTGGGCCGTACGAGATTACTGAGAGAATTGGACCAATGGCATATCGGTTGGCCTTACCGGCAGAGTTAGAAAGAATTCATAACGTGTTTCATGTATCAATGTTGCGACGTTATCGTTCGATCCTTCACATGTGATTTCTCCAATGTAAATTGAGATTCGATCGGATATAACCTATGAGGAGGAACCAATAAAGATTTTGGCTCGAGAGGTTAAACAGCTTAAGAAATAAAAGTATAGCTTTAGTGAAAGTATTGTGGCACGTACATGGGATAGAAGAGGCTACGTGGGAACCCGAGGAAGCTATGAGGAAACAAGACCCAAACCTCTTTACTGGTAAGATTTTCGGGACGAAAATCTCAAAAGGGGGAGAATTGTGACAACCCGAATTAGGGCCTAATCGGAATAGTGGTTTTGTGACCACAAATCCGAGATAGAAATAATTGTTTTATAATTATTTTGGGGTTTATGATATGATTGCATGATTGTGTGAAAATTTCGTGATGAAATTCTATACCTAAAGTGCTTAAATTGAAAGTAGGGACTAAATCGAATAAGTTGCAAAATTGGCATCCCAGAAGTTTTTAGTATGAAATTGTTTTGGAATATTAATTAGGAGGTCTTAAATAGCAATTTGACCAATTTTAAGTTCATGGACAAAATTAGGACATGGAAGGAATTTTTGAAAGTTTAGTAAGGAGGGGCATTTTGGTCATTTGGATATTAAATGAAATAAAATGGGAAAAATAACACAAAATTGGTCATCATCCTCCTTAGTTGCTGCCGAATTCTCCCTCTCTCCATAGCTAGGGTTTCTTCGATTTTCAAGCTCCATAGTAAGTGATTCCAAGCCCGCTTTTAATGTTCTTTACGTTTTGGAATCCCGGAAGCTCGATTAAGCTTATGCTAGTAATAATTTAACCTAGGGTTCATATTTGGAAAAATACCCATAGGTGAAATTTGTGTATTTTGATGTTTTATGATAGAATATGAAGTTTTAAATTATGTTAAATAACTTGTACTACTCGGTTTTAAGTGAAAACGAGTAAAACGGCATAATCGGTAAAAAATACCTATTGTTCATAACTATATGTTAGAGTGAGAATTTGATGTTGCCATAGAAGGGAAAAATGTTCAGCATATCATAAAACATAAGAATAAGGGCTGAAATTAATTCCGAGCCTAGGGGCAAAATGTAATTTTGTAAAGTTAGGGGCAAAATGTAATTTTTCCATGATGTGATTTTGGATTGAAATAAATAGTATGAGTATTAAATGAGCTAAATGTGTTATTATAGATCAAGAAAGACGCGAATTGATCTTGAACGGGGAAGGAAAAGTTTTGCACTAAATTGCAAAATTTCCACATTTTGCACCAAGGTAAGTTTGTATGTAAATATTACAATAATTTCATGTACATTCTTATATTTCAGCCTATTATATGTATATACTAGCTGATGTTGAAGTATAAATCGACTATTGGAAGAATGGAAATAAATAATAGAGAGAGAGATCCCATTGAACATTCGGAAAAATTGAATAAAATAGATGGAGCGTAGCTAGGTCACATGTATGATGCCGAGTGCACATCATGTGTACAAGAAAGCTACGAGACACCTGTAGTAGCTAGGTCACATGTGTGATACGAGATGTATCCCATGTAGACAAGAGAGCTACGTGAAAGATAAATGTAGCTAGGTCGCATGCGTGATTCCAAGTGAAGGACACCATGTAGACAAGAGAGCTACGTGAAAGATAAATGTAGCTAGGTCGCATGCGTGATTCCAAGTGAAGGACACCATGTAGACAAGAGAGCTACGAGACAAATCGGTTGGGTCGCATGAGTGGTACTAAGTGTTCACCATGTGTACAAGAGAACCGAACTAAACGAAGTATGATGGTGGAGCTGTGTCAAAACCATTAAATATCGAGGATTGATCCGAATTGTTCAACGGGATGGTTTTGTGGTGATATTGTGGTATGGACCTACACTTATGGTGAATGAAATGTGGTGAAAATGATTTGTGGTATATACATATATAAGATAAAATGAGGTTAGCATAAAGAATGTGTGAAAGAGTGAAATTAGCATTAAAACTGTTTTTAGATGGTAGCAGTGGCGTGATTTTGAAAAATCACCAAAAATAGGAGGAATATAATTAGAGGTTGAATGAGATGTCAAATTAAAGCTTAATGAGTCTACTTTCATATAAAAGAAACAGAGAAAGCAAAGGAGTTCTATATTTTGAGATATTTACAATTGTGTGTGACTTGCTCAGGATGAATACTTGATCCCCTGTTCCAACTTTGAAAAATCATTAAAAATTGTACAAGGAAAATTAAGAAATATAGTTTACATGCCTAAATTCTTTATTGAGACTAGTTTTAAATGAAACAGACCTCAGGGTTTTTTGAATTGTGTACTGAGAGATATTCAATTCGTAGTGAACAGAGGTCAGATCAGTCGAGCTGTGTAACAGGGGAAACTTTAACTAATAAACTGTACTAATCGGCTGAACCAAAAATTATAGAAAAAAATTAGCAAAAATATTTATGAGTCTAGATTCAGGTAAATTTTACGGATTTGAATTTTGAGTTTTGTAACCCGAGTTATGATTTATTTAGTGAATATGATGCAGTAGAGACAGCTAAATCAAAGTGGAATGAATAGTGAAGTTAAAGTAGATGTACTTGAATTGTTGTGTAAACATGTTAGATTTTTTTTTAATTAGTATTTACATACTTACTTACTAAGCTATAAGCTTACTTTGTTTCTCTCTTTTGTCTTATAGTGTTCTTGACTTGCTCAGAGTTAAGGATCGTGAAGATCTATCCGCACTATCATACTTTAGGGTATTTGAACTAAACGTTTTGAATTATGGCATGTATAGTAGGCTTAATTATTTTGTTACGTGTCATATTTGTCTAGGTTTAAAATATTAGTTACAGTACTCGACCAGCTAATTTGTACAAGCCATTAAAGTTGGCTAATATTGTTCAAGACATATATTATATGATGCACTATCAAATTGGATGACATATTTATATTTCGGTTATGGTTAATGGTATGTGTTATGTTCTGGTAATACCTTGTATCCTGTTCCGGCGACGGTAACGGGTAAGGGGTGTTACACAACCAATATGCCCAAAGGCACCTCAATCACAAATACCAATTGTAACAGACCATTTTTCAGTGAAATCTGAATAGTGGTTTCGAAACCACAAATTCGATCCGAAAATAAGGTTTATTTTTATTTCATTATATGGTCTATATTATAATAGGCATGTCGTGTGAAAATGATGATACAAAAATTTTATCGATTAAGTGTTTAATTACGAGAAGGTTTAAATCGCATAAAATGTGAAAGTTGAATTCTAGTAGCTATAAGGATTAAATATCTATGGAATTCAAATCTAGAGGTCCTTATATGGTAATTAGACCATTAAAGAAGTATGTAGATTTTTTTTGATGACTGATACATGAAAATATAGAAAAAGGGCAAGGACTAAATTGGAAATTGAAAAATACTTAACTAATTAAAAGATGAAAAGAAAATATCATCTTATTATTGTCATCTTCAACCTAAAATTCTATGGAAACCATAAGAGAAAGAGGGGAAACTTTCAAGTCTTAATTGGGTAAGTTTTCTTGTCCCGTTTTTAGTAAATTTGATATTTTTGAAACCGGGATAGCTTAATCTCTCTATTTAAGGGATTAATTTGAAAAGTTATCAAAGTATGGAAAATGGTTCAAGGATGTATAAGCTGAAAATTAGATATTTATGGTAGAAAATGAAAGGTTGTTGACAGATAAACAACTTTTTCAAAGTGATTTTTGATGGAAACATGACTTAGAGACCAAAATGTAAACTTGTGAAATTGAAGAAAAATTCTAAATTTTTTTGAATACAAGTGTTGTAAAATTTGTAATGGGATTTTGGTTAGGCTTGGAATAGGGAGTAAATTGCACAAGTTTTATTTTCCGAGCCTAGGGACAATCAAAATTTATGGAAAAGTTAGGGACAATATGGTAATTTTTCCTAGGACGTAAATTGAGTCCGTTTAAATATGAAATGTGTGAAATTGATGGTTAAATTCATCTATATAGATCCAGACAACACTAATTCAAGGTTAGATTGAGGAAAAGAAAAGGTTTCGGATTAGTAGATATCTAACGTGAACAAGTGTCGAGGTAAGTTCGTGTAACTTAATCGAGCATGTAATATGTTTAATTGAATGTTGCATCGTATGGAATGTGACTTATATTGATGTACATTACTTGAATTCTATAATGAGAGAATTAATACATGTTTGATATGGTGAAAAAGGGGTAAACCCTGATTGAATATTGAATTCCGATGAATGTATGTGCTTTCCCAAAACGAATAAGGTCCTGCATTTGTTGCGGATGAGATTTATCTCGGACGAGCAATCCTTTTGACCTTGTTATAGAAGGGATTTAGCCCAAACAGGTAACCTTGATATAATACCTCTCGAGTTTACGTTATGATTAGGGTTTAGCCTGGACTGGTAATCCTAATTGAACTCTTTGAGCATACGTTATATAAAGGATTTAGCATAGACTGGTAATCTTGTTATACGATGATAAACAGTAAATTATACATATTTTTACCCCATGTTTAATGCATTTTGTAGATGATTTCTCATTAGAATTGGTGAATTCGATGCTCCCAATGCTTTACTTTCATGTTTTGTACTCAGGAGAGCACCAAGAGTCAAAAGGAGCCAAAAAGGGACAAAACGGACCAAAAATCTAGAAGATAACACGGCCTAAGCCTTGCCACACGGGAAGCTCACACGCCCGTGTCTTTCGAGGGTATCGACCAAGGCTTTCACGATTGACATGGCCTGGCCATTGACCCACACGGCCGTTTGCAATTTAATGGATCGAACACGGCCTAGCAATCACGTCACACGGGCGTGTCCCTGCTGAGCCCAAGTTAAGTCCAATTCGGAAAATGCCACTTTAGAGGGTTTCGAGGCATTCCAAAGCCTATAAATACACACTAGAGGTGGAGAGAAGGGGAGACGGAGAAGAAGGGTAAGGAATTACCCCAAGGAAGCCGATTGATCCATCTCAGAAGTCGGATTCATCATCAAGACTGAAGATCTCTCCTCAATTCCCCTTCAGGAGTTTTGGGTTTTCTTTATGTTTGTATTCTTTATTCTTCTGAGATGTTTTCTTATTTAGTTATGAACTAAATCCCCTAAATACCTAAGGGGAATGAAACCTAAGACGAATCTTGTTATTATTTTTTGAATCGTATGATAAATATTTAACTTGTTCTTAATTATGTGTTCTTAATTCTTGCTTTGATATCCCAGGATACTGATTCAAAACACGCTCTTATTCAGAGGAGGAATAGACCCTGTCTAAGAGTACATTTGCCATAATTCAGTGGAGTTGATTGCGCGCCTAGAAATAGGGTGACAAGATTTTCCCGAATTAGGGTGAAACCTAATAAGAGGATCCATAGATCAAGTTAATGCAACTCTAGAGTGTTAATTAAAGAAAAGTCTCAGTTATTCAATCTAGGGATGAGACGTTATTAGTCTTGAATAGGGATAATAACATAACTTAGGGATCTCTACGGAACAAGTTGAATGAATAAATTGCCCGATTCGGAGCCGGAATAACAAGTAAAGTCTAGGTGGATTTTTCTTTAAGTATTGTCTCAAGTCAATCAATTTTCCCAAAAGCAATTCCCGAATTCTTTTCTCTTTGCGTTCTTAGTTTAAATAATTAGTTAATTAAAATAAACCCTTTTATTCTTAGGCTAGATAATAAAAAAGATAATTATTACTAGTACTTTTGGTTCCCTTGGGTACGATATCCCGGTCTTGCCATTACTATACTATTGTTTGATAGGTGCGCTTGCCTTTTCGTCGTGATAATAGTTAGTCTAGGTTTGATCTTCATTATAAATATTTATTACTTGTTACGAATCACGCGATCAAGTTTTTGGCGCCGTTGCCAAGGAACTGAAATATTAGGAACACTAAATTTTTATTACTTTAGCCATTTATTTTTCTTGCAATTTTATTTTATTTTATTTTGTTATTTATTAATTTACTTTTTCTCTCTTTGCAAGTTTTTATAGTTTATGACTAGAAGAAACCCGTCAGGACCATTACTCTTTGACGAAGAAATCGATCGCACAATTCGCAAAAATCAAAGAGAAATAAGGCATAGTTTACGCTACACGGAGAACGAGCGAGAAGACGATACTCAAACCCCAATCGAAGAGATAGCCGAAAATCCAGGTGATCAGCTGCCTCGTGCAATTGCAGCTAATCAAAATCCTGCTCCACGTACTATGTATGATTATGCTAAACCTTCTTTAAGAGGAACTGAGTCTATTATAGTTATACCTGCTATTGCTGTGAATAATTTCGAACTAAAACCTAACACAATTCAGATGATACAGCAGTTTGTTCAGTTTGATGGTTTGCAGGATGAGGATCCCAACACGCACTTGGTGTATTTTCTTGAAATTTGTGATACATTCAAAATCAATGGCGTTTCTGATGATGCCATTCATCTTCGGTTATTTCCCTTTTCACTGAGAAACAAAGCTCAACAGTGGTTGAACTCGTTACCACGAGGGTCTATCACTACTTGAGAACAAATGACCAAGAAATTTTTACTAAAATATTTTTCGCCTGCTAAAACGGCTAAATTGCATAATGATATCTCTTCTTTTGTGCAGATGGATTTAGAAACACTTTATGATGCATGGGAGAGATACAAGGACTTACTGAGAAAGTGCCTTCACCATGGGTTACAAGTTCAAACGTTCTACAATGGTGTGAATCCCTCGACAAGACAAATGATTGACGCAGCTGCTGGCGGAACCATCAACAATAAAACACTGAAAGATGCCTATGAGTTCATAGAGGAGATGTCACTGAACAACTATCAGTGGCAAGTGATGAGGACAAAGCCAACGAAATAGCCGGCGTCTATAACATCGATTCAGTCACCATGCTCTCTAATCAGGTAGAACTTCTCAATAAAAAGATTGATGGTTTACTTGGTTCTATACAGGTACATCCAGTAATGAGGTGTGACTCAAGCGGAGGAGGTGTGCATACAAAATACCAATCCTTCAATCCTACAACCGAAGAGAAACAAGTCAACTATATGGGTAACAATAACTTTAGATCTCAAAATAACCCATATAGTAATCCTTATAATGCAGGTTGGAGGAACCACCCAAATTTTTCCTGGAGAGGTCAAGGAAATCCAAAGCAACAAAATCCTCAGGGTTTTCAACAACCACCTTATCAACAGGAGAAAAAACCAAACCTTGAAGAGATGTTTTCTACATTCATCTTGGTGTCAGAAACCTATTTCCAAAATATCAAGAAAGCACTTAAGAGTCAACAAGCATCGATCTCAGGACTCGAAACTCAGATAAGCCAACTGTCTAAACTAATCTCGGAAAGACCACCAGAAAATTTATTTAGTAATACCAAATCCAGAGAGCATGTCAAAGCAGTTACACTAAGGAGTGGGAAAGTGTTAGCAGAATCTGAAAAAAAGTTAGCACAAGAAGCCGTGGAAAGCAAAAGAAGGGAAGAAAAACCCGAAAATAGTGACAAACCAGTACCGGAGGGATATTCACCACCGGTTCCATATCCAGTAAAATTAAAAAGAGATCACATTGATGCAAAATTCGGTAAGTTTCTTGAACTTTTTAAGCAATTACATATCAATTTACCTTTTGTTGAAGCTATCTCGCAGATGCCTACTTACGCAAAATTTTTAAAGGAGCTTTTAACAAATAAAAAGAAGTTTGAGGACTTATCTACAGTAGAACTCAACGAGGAATGCTCCGCTATACTCCAAAATAAGCTCCCAACCAAACTAAAAGATCTAGGAAGTTTTACTATCTCTTGCTTAATTGGTAATCTGAATATTGAAAAAGCACTAGCTGATTTAGGCGCTAGTATTAATTTGATGCCCTATAAAATGTTCAAAGAGCTTGGTCTTGGGGAACCTAAACCCACTAGGATGAGTATTCAATTAGCCGATAGATCTGTTAAATATCCCAGGGGTATTATAGTAGACGTACTTGTAAAAGTAGATAAATTTATATTCCCTGTTGATTTTGTTGTGCTTGACATGGATGAAGATGTGGAAGTACCCTTAATTTTAGGTCACCCATTCCTAGCCACTGCTAGAGCCGTGATTGACATGGGTGACAGTAAATTGGTAATTAGAGTAGTTGACGAGGAAATGATCTTTAAAATTTATGATGCTATGAGATTCTTTAGGGAACAAGATGATTCATGTTATTTCATTGACTCTATTGATCATATTACTCAAGACTCTTTTCAGGAAATTGTATAAGAGGAGATGACAGAACCGTGTCCAGCTCAAGACGAGGAGATAGGTGAGGAACCTAATAGCCATCCGTCAAGACAAGTAGAATACGAGGGTATAAAGATCAACGATAAACTTAAGCAAAAACCCTCGATTGAGGAGCCTCCCAAACTGGAACTTAAACAATTACCAAACCATTTAGAATATGCATTCTTTGGAAATAATTCTACATTACCAGTTATTATTACTTCTAATTTGCAACTCAAGGAGAAAGAGGAATTAATCCAAGTATTAAAAGAACATAAGAAGGCCATAGCATGGAAAATTTCTGACATTAAAGGAATCAGTCCTTTTTTTTGCACCCACAAAATTTTAATGGAAGATGAATACAAACCATGTGTGCAAGCTCAAAGACGTCTGAACCCCAACATGAAGGAAGTTGTAAAAGTCGAGGTAATTAAACTTCTAGATGCTAGAATTTTTTATCCTATTTCTGACAGTTCTTAGGTAAGTCCAGTACAGGTTGTCCCCAAGAAAAGAGGCATGACGGTTGTGACCAACGAGAAGAATGAGCTAATCCTAACAAGAACGGTTACAGGATGTAGAGTTTGCATAGACTACAGGAAACAAATGACGCCATAAGAAAATATCACTTTCCCTTGCCATTCATTGACCAAATGTTAGAAAGATTATCCGGACACATGTATTACTGCTTCTTAGATGGACTCTCTGGTTACTTCCAAATCCCAATAGCTCCTGAAGATCAAGAAAAGACGACATTCACATGCCTATATGGTACGTTCACTTATCGTAGAGTGCCTTTTGGATTATGTAATGCCCCTGCTACTTTTTAGTGCTAGATGATAGCTATATTCGACGAACTCGTGGAAGATATCATGGAAGTCTTCATGGATGATTTTTCGATATTCGGTAACTCTTTCCATTTCTGCCTTAAAATTTTAAAACGAGTTTTAATAAGATGTGAAGAAACAAACCTTATGCTTAACTGGGAGAAATGCCACTTCATGGTTCAAGAAGGTATTGCACTAGGGCATAAAATTTCTAGTAAAGGGATTGAGGTGGATAAATCTAAAGTAGAAACAATCAAGAAATTACCACCTCTTAGTTCAGTTAAGGCTATTAGAAGCTTTTTAGGACATGCTGGTTTTTATAGAAGATTCACTAAGGATTTTCTAAAAGAGCTAAGCCTTTAACTAAATTTCTAGAAAAAGATATACCTTTTGACTTCGATCAGGAATGCTTAGAAGCATTTAATACTTTAAAGGATAAATTAATTAATGCTCAAATTATAATTTCACCTGATTGGAACTTTCCATTTGAACTAATATGTGATGCGAGTGACTTTGCAGTAGGTGCAGTACTGGGACAGCGAAGAGACAAGCATTTTCAACCTATCTATTACACCAGGAAAACCTTAACGGTTGCACAAGAAAACTATACTACCACGAAAAAAGAGTTGCTAGCTATGGTTTTTGCTTTTGATAAATTTCGATCATATTTCATATTGTCTAAAGTTGTTGTTTACACTGACCATTCTACCCTTTTCTATCTTTTAACTAAAACCGATGCAAAACCTCGACTCATCCAATGGATTCTCCTTTTGCAGGAATTTGACTTGGAAATTCAGGACAAGAAAGGAGCTGAAAATCTAGCGGCTGATCATCTGTCCAAGCTCAAGAAAACCAATACCAGAGAACTAGATGACGTGGAAATAAATGATTCGTTCCCTAAAGAACAATTTTTTGCTATATCTGACTCCGAGGTACCTTGGTTTGTAGACATCGGGAATTTTTTAGCTGCTAGCATTATCCCGAAAGGGTTAACAGACCAGCAAAAGAAGCGATTCTTTAATGGTGTGAAAAACTACTTTTGGGACGATCCATTTCTATTTCACAGATATGCAGATCAAGTCATCAGAAGATGCATTACAGGATCAGAAATATCAAAAATATTGGAACACTGCCATTTAGGGCCAACCGGAAGACACTGTAGTGGAACAAAGAGCACACACAAAACACTTGAATCAGGTTTTTATTGGCCTTCGTTATACAAAAATGCTATCAGGTATGTTACTTTATGTGACGAATGCCAACAGACAGGTAACATATCTAAACGTGATGAAATGCCTCAAAACTATATGTTTTCTTGTGAAATATTAGACCTGTGGGGTATCAATTTGATGGGCCCATTCCCCAATTCATTTGGAAATAAATATATCTTAGTAGCAGTTGACTACATGTCCAAATGGGTACAAGCTCAAGCTCTAGCTACTAATGATGCTAGAGTGGTAGTACATTTCCTTAAAAAACTCTTTTCTAGATTCGAAACACCTAGAGCAATTATCAGCGACAAGGGCACTCATTTTTGTAATACCCAATTTGAAAAAACCTTTAAGAAATACGGAGTTCATCATAGAACGACCACCCCATACCATCCTCAAACTAATGGACAAGCTGAAGTAGCAAACCGAGAACTCAAATGAATCCTTGAAAAAACGATAGAATCAAACAGAAAAGACTGGGCAACAAAAATAGATGATGCCTTATGGGCTTACAGAACCGCTTTTAAGACTCCTATAGGGACATCACCTTACAGACTTGTTTATGGAAAAAGTTGTCATCTCCCATTCGAATTAGAGCATAAAGCTTTTTGGGCTATTAAATTTCTAAACCTTGATCCCGAACTTGCAGGAAAAAATAGGTTGATGTAGCTGAACGAGCTAGATGAATGGCGAGCCAATGCATACGAAAATTCACACCTATACAAGGAAGCAACAAAGCGGCGCCATGATGTTCGTTTAAAGCAACGGAAATAATTTGAAGTTGGAGATCTTGTCTTACTATACAAATCAAGACTCAAATTGTTTCCCGGGAAACTAAAATCACAGTGGTCAGGATGTAACACCCGGTACCCGAGACCGTTGCCGGAGTCAGACACGAGGGGTTTGCGGACTTAACTCACTTATTTTCACAGTCCATTTAAAAAAATTTCCAGACGAGCTGGCTAAGCTGCGTCCTTGTCACCTTAAAATCATATCTCGAGTTCCAAAACTCGAAAACCAGTTCCGTAAATTTTTCCTGAAACTAGACTCATATATCCATCTACAAATTTTTTTCTAGAATTTTTGGCCGAGCCAATTAGTACAGTTTATTAGAATTTCATAGTTTCCATGATTCAACTAGCCCTTTGGCATATATAGCCCAAAATATAATCATGATGAACCATTCTAATGGCTAATCCTTGCCAAACATTTCCATGCCTCTTAATGAACATATACATTCAAGATGATTATAACATTATGCTCAAAATATATATAAGCCATTTTCGCATGGCTATCCAAATATATACAACACCAAAGTACTTGACTAATAACAAAAAGGGGTGTCCTATACATGCCATTTCAAAGTTCAACCAAAAGTGTACCAAAAGGGGCTTTGATAGTGTGGGAGACTCCGACTTCTAAAAATCCCGAGTCCGATAGCTGACGAACCAAAATCTATAAAACAGAGATTCAAAGAAACGGAGTAAGCATTTAATGCTTAGTAAGTTTTGAGCCATAAAATTAGACACAACTACAATGTAGCATTCATATGGCTAAATGGATAATTTCATATGCACAAATTCTCAATATCATACTTACTTCACATTACCAACCCTTATATTCACATGAAAAAAAGATCAACTTAGCCAAAGGCCGGAAACTCATTAATCGATGAGCGAATAATATTTAAACGGAATCACTACTCAAATGCATATCTGAACGTACCTCATCGTTGGGATTTTACGAGCGTATTAATTGAAATTATTACAACAAGATCGCTCATTCCCAACCAAGTACCTTCGGGTTTAGCGGATATAGCTCTTGCTCAAATGCCTTGGGACTTAGCCCGGTTATAGTAACTCGCACAAATGCCTTGGGACTTAGCCCAGATATAGTACTTCGCACAAATGCCTTGAGACTTAGCCCGGATATAGTAACTTCGCACCAATGCCTTGGGACTTAGCCGGATATAGTAACTCGCACAAATGCCTTGGGACTTGCCGGAACTAGTCACTAGCGCAAATGCCTTGGGACTTAGCCGGTTATCATCCAAATATTCACACACATATCAATAAGTCATGACACATCTATATTTCGTTTTCATAATTGGAGTTCAAACACAAGTCACGTATTAAGCAAACCCATTTTCGGCTCACTAGCCACATACAAACAACATGGTTTACTTTGCTTTATGACACTATCTCTATGCACATACGGCTACCCGTCATACGTATAGACTAATTAGCTCAACATATGATTCAAGTAGAATCATCATATCGCCGCATATTTGTTATGCTCATACATCATGACTTAATCAAATCGGTAACTAAGTCTCGTTACTCAAAAACTTACCTCGGATGTTGTCGAACGATTTCGGCGGCTATTCGATCACTTTTTCCTTTCCCTTATCCAACTTTGGTCCTCTAAGCTCTTGAGCTAATTCAAACAAATTTAACTTATTAAAGTTTCATTATGCTAGCTTATGGCCGAACATGACAATGAATTTGATGGGTCATATGGCCACCTTTAGCTCAAATACAAAATGGTCATACGCATTTTTAATCACATTAAGCAATTTAATACAATTCATTCGAACATCAAAAGAGAAGCTCAAGGTACTTAGCCCATATATACATTAGACATTAGAGTCACATATGTACGAAATCACGAATCAAATTCAACATATTAGCTAATATTCCCTTAGCGAATTTTCTAAGTCAAGATAAAGCCATCAATATGCTTACCTATGGCGAACATACACATCAACTTATGTACTCATTCATGTGGCCGAACATACATGTCTATGTTGAGGCCGATTGCAACACTTAATACATTCTACAAGTATGGTCACTTGTATTGACTAAACACCATTTTGTTTCAAATTCAAAACTTGGCCAATACACATATACACACTAGTAAAGCATCCTCTCCCTTTCCATCAATTCAACACATGCATTACTCATTAATATACAAAATTATATTTGGCCTTAGCACACAACTTGCTAGCCGATTCTTCTCCATCTAGCAACTAATACACATGTGTGCTCATTTGTTAGACTCTACTTCATCTAACAACAACCATATTTTCCCTTCTACTTCCTACCATGGCCGGATGCTCAAGATACCTCAATATCGAAACTTTTAGCTTGGATTGCTTAAAGAACTTGGTGATGAGTTCAAATTTACCTAACACCTCAAGCCTCATAACACATCCATATAGCTAACATGCTAATAGTCTCAAGGTTTCAACTAAAACTTTTGAAGCCTCTTAGTCGAATACTAACTCTCTAATAATCCCAAATCCATCCATGAGATAGTTAGAATTTAGACTGAGATAGTTAGAATTTAGACTAATCATCCAAGGGATGTATGAACTTTCAAAGCAACATTAAACATACCTTAATCTAGTAAGCCTTCATAGCCGATTTTTCTCCAAGCTCATTCTCTTCCTTTCTTTCTTCTATTCGGCCAAAAATGTTCAAGGATGAACACTTCTTTTTTTTTTTTCTTTGTTTCCTTTCTTCCATTCACGGCAAGGGGGGGCATGGATGAGACCATTTTTTTTTTCATCACTCCACCTTTTTTGCATTACTTTAATCCTAACCCCTTTTTTTATTCTTTCTAACATAACTCACTAACACAACATGTTTACAACATGTTTCCACCCATAGCATGGCCGGCCACTATGCTTTAATTTTGGGTAATTTGACATGCAAACCCATCATTTCACAACATGCATTATTAGGCCACTTTACATTTGCCTAGCACATTTCCAAATTTTCTCACATAAGTCCTATTTGATAAAATTCACTTACTATTAACAAAATTCAAACATGAAATTTTCACACATGCATATGTACATATAATGAGCATCAACTATGACGGTTAATTATCTTTATGACTCGGTTTAGTGGTCCCAAAACCACATTCCGACTAGGGTCAATTTAGGGTCATCACAACTCTCCCCACTTAAGAAATTTTCGTCCCGAAAATCTTACCGAATGTCGAGTTTGGGTAACGTTCTTTCATAGAGTTCTCGGTTTCCCAAGTAGCTTCTTCCATCCGTGTTTGAGCCATAACACTTTCACTAAAGGAACCCTTTTGTTTCAGTAACTCTTTCACTTCACGAGCCGAGATACTGAATCGGTTCTTCTTCATAACTCATATCGGGTTGAATTTCAACCTCGGAGGGGTTTATTACGTGCGAAGGATCGGATCTATAACGTCGAAGCATCGAAACATGAAAAACGTTGTGGATCCTTTCGAGTTCAGGGGGTAAAAGCAACCTATATGCAACTGGGCCAACTCGTTCGGAGATCTCATACGGCCCAATGAATCTCAGACTCAATTTGCCCTTACGGCCAAATCTGAGTATCTTTTTCCAAGGTGATACCTTAAGAAACACTTTGTCTCCCACCTGATACTCAATATCTCTTCGTTTTAATTCGCGCACGACTTACGACGATCGATCTTGCCTTGGACTTTCACGAATTATTTTACTTTCATTCCACATCTTTAATCAAATCCACTCCGAAAATTTTACTTTCACCGAGCTCGGTCCAAAACAATGGTGTATGACATTTACGACCATACAAAGCCTCGTAAGGTGCCATCTTAATACTTGATTGAAAACTATTGTTGTAAGCAAATTCAATCAAAGGTAAATATCGTTCCCATGAACCACTAAACTCGAGGATGCAACATCTCAACATATCCTCAAGTATCTGAATTATCCGCTCGGATTGACCATCGGTTTGTGGATGAAAAGCGGTGCTAAAATGTAGCTTGGTACCCAAAGCTTCTTGCAATTTCTTCCAAAATCGCGAGGTGAATCTCGGATCTCTATCCGACACAACAGAAATCGGTACCCCGTGTAATCTCACAATCTGAGAAACATACAATTCAGCTAGTTTATCCAATGAAAAATCCGTACGTACGAGGATAAAATGAGCCGACTTAGTCAATCTATCGACAACAACCCAAATCGCATCTTTCTTACTTGTCGACAATGGCAACCCAGACACAAAATCCATCGTGACTCGATCCCATTTCATTCAGGTATCATGATCGGCTGAAGTAAACCAGTAGGCACTTGATGTTCCGCCTTCACTTGCTGACATACTAAGCACTTCGAGACAAAATCGAAAATGTCTCGTTTCATACCATGCCACCAAAACTGACGTCTCAGATCGTTGTACATTTTCGTACTCCCCGGGTGAATTGACATTCGGCTACAATGAGCTTCGTTCAGAATCATTGAAATGAGTTCTGAATTTCTTGGAACACACAACCAACTTCTGAACCTCAAACAATCGTCATCATCAATTTGAAACTCTGATTCCATATTCGGAACACATTCAGCCCGTTTTGCAACCAATTCATCATCGACTTTCTGAGCTTCACGAATTTGATGAATCAACAATGGTTTGGCCTTTGATTCCGCCACTAACACATTGTCGGATAGAACAGACAAGTGTACATTTATCGCTCCTAAAGCAAACAGTGATTTACGACTTAAGGCATCCGCAACCACATTAGCCTTTCTCGGGTGATAGTCAATGACAAGCTCATAATCTTTCAACAACTCGAGCCAACGTCTTTGTCGCAGATTTAAGTCTCTTTGAGACATCAAATATTTGAGACTTTTGTGATCCAAATACACATGGCACTTCTCTCCAAATAAATAATGTCGCCATATTTTCAAAGCAAATACGATGGCAGCTAGTTCGAGATCATGGGTCGGATAATTTTTCTCATGTGGCTTTAATTGTCTCGACGCATAGGCCACAACTCGACCTTCTTGCATCAATACGCAACCCAACCCAAGTAGGGATGCATCACTATAAATGACGAACTCCTTGCCTGATTCGGGCTGCACTAGTACTGGAGCTTCCATCAAGTGAGTTTTCCATTGTTCGAAACTTTTCTGACACTTTTCTGTCCATTCAAACTTAACATCCTTCTGAAGTAGTTTCGTCATTGGTGTGGCTATCATCGAGAAACCTTTCATAAACCGTCGGTAGTAACCGACAAGTCCTAAAAAGCTCCGAACCTCAGTAATATTTCTGAGGCTTCCAGTTAAGTATGGTTGAAATTTTGCTCGGGTCAACTCGAATACCGATCTGAGATACCACATGACCCAAGAAGCTAACCGCTCTTAACGAACTCACACTTACTAAACTTAGCATATAACCGCTTATCCGTAAAATTTGCAACACTAATCCTGGTGTTCAAGATGATCGGTTTCATTTCTCGAATAAACCAAAATATCATCGATAAACACGACTACAAACCGATCCAAATACGGTTCAAGATCCGATTCATCAAATCCATAAATACCGCGAGGGCATTAGTGAGCCCAAACGGCATCACTAAGAACTCATAGTGACCGTATCTCGCTTACGAAAGCGGTTTTGGGTATATCCGAATCTCGAACTCGCAACTGGTAATAACCCGATCTCAAATCTATCTTTGAAAACACTGAGGCTCACTTTAGTTGATCAAACAAATCGTCAATACATGGCATCGGATATTTATTCTTTATTGTCACCTTATTCAGCTGACGATAGTCGATGCACAACCTCATGGTTCCGTCTTTCTTTTTCACAAACAATACTGGCGCACCCCAAGGTGAGAAACTTGGTCGAGCGAAACCTCTATCCGTCAATTCTTGCAACTGAGCTTTCAACTCTTTTAACTCGGTTGGTGCCATACGATACGGAGCTATCAAAATTGGCGTAGTCCCAGGTACAAGCTCAATACTAAACTCTACCTCCCGAACAAGTGGTAAACCCAGTAATTCTTCGGGAAAAACATCCGGGTATTCACAAACCACTGGATAGATTCGGGTTTCTTTTCTAACTCTTTGTCATCAAGTACATACGCAAGGTATGCTTCGCACCCCTTTCTTACATATTTCTGAGCCAACATCGACGATATTACAGCTGGCAACCTATTCAAGTCAATAGACTCAACTCGGATTATCTCATTATTTGCGCACCTCAAATCAATAGTCTTGCTTTTGCAATTCACAACAGCATCATGCACGGTCAACCAATCTAAACCGAGGATAACATCAAATTCATCAAACGGCAAAAGCATCAAGTCCGCCGGAAAACAGGAACCTCGAATTACTAGGGGACATTTCTTACACACTTTGTCGACAAGCACGTAACGACCCAAGGGATTTGACACCCGAATTACGAACTCAGTAGACTCAATAAGTAAAGTCTTACTGGATGCTAAGGTTTCACATATATAAGAATGAGTAGAACCAGGGTCAATCAAAGCAATCACATTAGTATCAAAGAGAGTAAAAGTACCAGTAATAACATCTGGCGAGGAAGCATCCTCGCGTGCGCATATAGCATAAGCCCTAGCAGGAGCACGAGCCTCAGATCTGGTCGTAGCATCCCTAGATCCTCTCTGACCGCCACTAGCATTGCCCATATTTCTAGATGGTCTACCTCGAGCAGTGGTAGCACCTGGTTTCCCACTCTGATTTGCATTCTGTTCAGATAACCTCGGGCAATCTTTAATGAAGTGGTCAATGACCCGCACTTATAACAGAGCGGTCATGGAATCTACAACTCCCGAGTGCCATTTACCACAATACTGACACTCCGTTCTGTCTCGACGATCATTTCCAACACTGGCGACCGAAGTGACTCGTGCACTCACAGGGGGTCGATCGCGATCTCGTCTAGATAAGCCCGAAGTGTCTCTAGATCGGCCTAAGCCATCTCTAAATTTCTTCGATGACTGTGGGAAGGGCTTCCCCGAAGACCTCTTACGAAACTCCTTTGCTTCCACCTCACTTTTCTTTTCTCCATCTCGAGCTCCTCGGCTTTGCAAGCACGCCGACAAGTGCCACAAATTCTCAGATTTCCAAAATGCTAACATACAACTTTATATCATCATTCAGCCCATCCTCGAAACGTTTACACATCACGGCTTCTGAAGAAATGCATTCCCGTGTGTACCGGCTAAGCCTTACAAATTTTCGTTCATAGTCGGTAACCGACATGGAACCTTGTTTAATTTCAAGAAATTCCTTCCGTTTTTGATCAATGAATCTCTGTGTGACACCCCTAATGTGACCCTAGTCAGAGAGTGGTTTCGGGACCACAAAACCGAGTCACAAGAATAATTAGGTGTTATATTCTGTGCTTATTGTATGTGGAATTTGTATGCATAAATATTTCGTGCCTTGATTTTATTAATTAGGTGCTAATTCATAAGAAAGGACCCATGTGTTAGGACTTGAAAATGTGATAGGTGAATTTTTAAGTGGCCAAATAATGCATGAAGTAAAGACATGAGGGATTTGCATGTCAATTTAGCCAACTATAGGAAGTGGCCGGCCATGGTAATGAAGATGGGCAAAAGAAAACATGTCTTGAACATGTTTTGCTAATAGTGGATGTTAGAAATAATAAAATAAAGAGCATGGGCAAAGGGAACATGTTTCAAACATGTCTAGTTAATGGATCATGTTAGAAAGAATAAAGAAATGGAGAAAAAAGGGGAAATGGTAAACAAAAAGAAAAAGAGTGTGGATGCCCCCCTTGTTGCCGTGAGTTGAGGAAAAAGAAAGGAGAAAAAAAAAATTTTGTTGTTCATCCTTTCTCATTTTGTTACAATTGCCATGGCTTGAGAAGAAGAAAAAAGTGTTCATGTTTTCTTTCTTTTGCTATAGCCAAACAAAGGTGAAAAGAAGGAGATTTACTCAAGTCAATTCGGCAACTACCTTTGGCTACTAGGAGGTAAGCTTTGAGTTTGTTGATTTGGTTTTGTAATATGCTAAGTTGAATGGTGGATGCACTCTTGGTAAGGTCAAGGAAGTTGAGATTTCTTGTGTGTGTCTAGGCAAAATGCCGAATGATTTAGTGTTGGAGATAGGAGCTTACTTAGAATGATAAATTCTTCTCCTATGATTATTTTTCTTGCATGTTAAATGGATCCTACTTAGCCATGCAAAATTTGTAATTTGTATGGATGATTGGAGCATTCGGCTAGGGTATAAAGGAAGGGATTTTGGTTGTTTCATCTAAGTATGGATGATGAATGTGCTATGGAAAGAAATCGGTCTTCCTATGAATATGATTCGTGAATGTTTATATTAGTAAAATAATTTATGTTCAAACACTTGAGGATTCGGCATTGTCCATGACTATTGTGTTTAGGAGGTGATTTTGATTATTTCGAATATTGGAAAGTAAGAATAGGTGTGATCGGTCATGGGAATTTGAGATGTTGTACATTAGAATTGAAAATACTTGAGACTAGGTTACCTTAATAGTGATAATACATTCGGCCTTGATGCATAAATTGAATGTTGGCTAAGGTTTTGATATTTTGAACAATGATAGTTGTGAATGGTGTGAAAACCATTAAATTATACACATAAGTATCCAGCAAGAAATTTAACTACTAAATGTATTTATACTAGGAGATCAAGACATCAAAAGGGGAGAATCAAACAAAGGCAAAGCAAAGATAATCGAGTAGTCGATTGGAAATCGTTTCATCCAATATAAGGTAAGTCATTAAGCATATATTTGGTATTGTTTTAAATGATCATAATATCTATGCAATTGTGTTTAATGAGATGATATGTAAATGAAAATGTATGTGTATGGAATGATGACATTGTTGAATGTAAAAGAAATAGTGAAATGTGTAGAAAGTTTGCTTTCGGCACTAAGTGTGCGGGCAATACGTGTGTACGGTGACGAGATTGGCACTAAGTGTGCATGCTGGAAATATATGGCACTAAGTGTGCATGCTGGAAATATACGGCACTGGGTGTGCGAGCTCGAAGGGTATGGCACTATGTGTGCGGGCTTAAATCACATGGCACTAAGTGTGCGAAATCGAGTATTAAGCACTGTGTGTGCGTACTCTATATATATATCTCCGATCGAACAATTATATGGAGGGTGTGTCTTCATCGAGTGGAGTATGGACAGCGGAAAGAGTAAGTACCTTGAGTTCGTGGCTAATAGATACTATGTTCATGCTCGGGGTTGAGTCGGTAAGTTTTAAATCTATGTGATGATTTCAATTGCATGATTGTTGCGGAAATGAAATGATGAATGGAAATTGCTTCAAATATCCTATTGAATAGTATATGAAATGTAAATGTATGCCTTGGTATGACATTGATCCGAAAGGTCTAAGGAACTATGGTAGTTCGGTATGGCTGGAACAATGGGCCTTGTTTCATTATTTCATTTTATGATAATTTTAGTAACGGATGGTTGTGAAATGCTTATGACTTCTGAGTTATAAACTCGCTCGGTGTTTTCTTGTCACCCATTTTAGGTCTCTTGGACTCGTATTGTTTGCGTGCTTTCGGAACCGTCGTTGAAGTCATCACACCGGCTGGAAATCTTTTGGTATTGTCTTCGTAGTTGAACTAGGAGAACATCCGGCATGTATAGGCTATTTTGTTTTGTTGAATTTCGGTTGTAAACTTTAAGCCATGCGAAAATGGCCTATGTGGTCGGTTGAGTGTGAATCTAAAACCTATAGGCACGAGCCTTAGAAACCTTAATTTTGATAAGGTGGCCATAGTTTGTATTATGTATGATGAAATAGTTGGCCATGGAAGAATTATGAAATAGTCATTGTTTGCTTTAGTAACAGATGCTGCCAGCAGCAGTGAGGTGAGATGGAAAAATCACTAAAAATAGTATAAGTAGAATTAAATAGTGAATAAATTATGAAATTTAACCATGATGAATCTATTTTCATATGGATGAAATGAAACGACCATATGATCTGTATTTTAAGGGATAATCAGGTTTTCACGAAACAGGGCCAGAACGGTTTCTGGATCCCCTGCTCCGACTTTGAAAATTTACTATAAATTAACCAGAGATAATTAGAAGTCATGCTCTATATGTACAGATTCCCTTGTGAGTCTAGTTTCTCTAGAAACAAACTACATAAGTGTTGGAGCCCTGTACAGGAAGATATCCAAGTCGTAGTGCACAAAGGTCAGTATAGTCGAACCCTGAAACAGGGGAGATTTTAACTAATAAACTGTACTAATTGGCTTGACCAAAAATTCTAGAAAAAAATGTGTAGATGGGATTATGAGTCTAGTTTCAGGGAAAATTTACAAAACTGATTTTCAAGTTCTGGAACTCGAGATATGATTTTAAGAGGACAGTGACGCAGTTAGCTAGCCTGCTCGAATGTAAATTAAATATTTCCAAGAGAGAAATAAGGAAGTAACCCGGTAACACCACGTGGTCAAATCCGGTGGCGGTCACAGGTTTGGGGTGTTACATTTGATTGGTATCAGAGCTATGGTTTAGTCGGTTCTAGGACTACCATAGCGCATGCAGTCTAGCTATACATGCCAAATTGTTAGTGCTTAAAAGGTGATGACTTGACGGTTGAAGTTTTGTTTTGATTAACAAATGGAACCCGGGTAGAGACCCTTGGCGGATGACGTTGAAAGTGTAGCGGCTGCTCCGCACAAGGGACGCCACCTGTTGAGCCTCAGTCATCCGCGAATAATCAAAATGAAGGGCGAAACAAGCCTTCTTCACCATGATGAATGAGTGGGTCACATAATATGCCCGAACCAATCCGGCTGTCCAACCATTCCCGAATTTAAATATCGCACCCCAAGAGCCCACAATGCCTCCGATTCTCGATCCTGTGAGGCTGAGTAAACCACCAGACCTGATTAGGAAGCGCGGGCTGAGGAGTTCAAGGCCATAGTTATTGATGATGCCGAAAAGGCCGAAGTTCGCTCGATAACACCATTCGAGTGTTAGATGAACTGCCATGCACACCGATGAATGTCTTAAGTGTGCTATATCCTTGTTGCGAGACTCAGCTTACTATTGGTGGAGGACTTTAATTTCCATAGTCCCAAACGAACGAGTTACTTGGGATTTCTTTCAATCAGAATTTTGAAAGAAATACATTAGTCAACGGTTCATCGATCAGAAGCGTAAGGAATTCTTGGAACTCAAGCAAGGCCGGATGACCGTATCTAAATACGAACATGAGTTCGTAAGACTTAGTTGGTATGCTCGGGAGTGTGTGGCTGATGAGGTTGTGATGTGCAAAAGACTTGAAGAAGGATTGAATGAAGAGTTAAAGTTACTAGTGGGAATTTTGGAGATAAAGGAGTTCGTGACACTAGTCGAACGAGCCTGCAAGGCGGAAGAACTTGGGAAGGAGAAGAAGAAGGCTGAATTTGAAGCAAGAGATTACCGTAAAAGATCGACAAGTAAAGCTCCGTTCTCGGCTGTAAAGAGGTTCAGGGAGGACACCAGTAAGTCGAGGACGACTCATGGAATTTCCATTAGAGCCCGACCATTGACGGACTCCCGAGCTACTTGGTAGCTAGTGTGGGCAATAATCGTCAAGAGAGACCTGAATGCCCCAATGTGGAAGACGGCACCTAGGTGAATGTTGGGGTAAGTCATTAATAGGGCTCATTATGGATGCGGTTCAAGGACCACTTCATTAGAGATTGCACGAGCTAGATGAGAGGAATAAGACGCAAGGTGCAAGACCTAGTGGAACGACGGCTGGAGGTAGGCCCCCGAGAATCTCTGGAGGTAGGGGTGGTAATCAGAGAGGAGCCTCTAATACGGCTGTCCGATCCGAGACCCGTGCTCCTGTTAGAGCATATGCCATCCGCGCACGAGAGGAGGCATCCTCCCCTGACGTTATCACTGGTACTTTCACTTTCTTTGATACTAGTGTGATTGTATTGATTGACCCCGGCTCTACTCACTCATATGTATGTAAAACCTTAGCATCCAGTAAGACTCTACCTGTTGAGTCTACTGAGTTCGTAATTCGAGTGTCAAACCCTTTGGGTCAATACGTACTCGTTGATAAAGTGTGCAAGAGATGCCCCCTAATAATTCGAGAATCCTTTTCCTACCGATCTGATGCTTCTACCATTTGATGAATTCGATGTTATTCTTGGTATGGATTGGCTGACCATACATGATGCAGTGGTGGACTGCAAAAGGAAAACTATCGATTTGAGGAGTGCAAATAATGAGGTAGTCCGAGTCGAGTCTCATCGATTTAAAAGGAGCGCCAAATGATAATATCTTCTATGACCACTCGGAGGTATGTGAAAAGGGTGTGAAACATACCTTGCTATGTGTTTGAAAGTAAAGAGACGGAAGGAAACTCGAATCGGTACCAGTGGTTTGTGAGTATTCAGATGTTTTTCACGAGGAGTTACCGGATTGCCACCGGTTCGAGAAGTGGAATTGACATCGGTTGTACCGGTACTACGCCGATTTCAATAGCCCCGTATCGTATGGCATTAACTAATTAAAGGAATTGAAGGTTCAATTGCAAGAATTGACAGATAGAGGTTTCGCTCGACCGAAGTTTTTCTCCATGGGCGCACTCAAGATTGTTTGCGAAGAAGAAGGATGGAATTATGAGATTGTGCATCGACTATCGTCAGTTGAATAAAGTGACGATAAAGAATAAATATCCGTTGCCACGAATTGACGATTTGTTTGATCAATTAAAGGGAGCCTCAGTGTTTTCAAAGATAGATTTGAGGTCGGGGTACTATCAGTTGAGGGTCCGAGAATCGGACATACCCAAAACAAATGTCATTTGTTTGATTCTTAGTGATGTCATTTAGGCTCACTAATGCCCCTGCGGTATTTATGGATTTAATGAATAGAATTTTCAGGCCATACTTGGATCGGTTCGTAGTTGTATTTATCGATGACATTTTGGTCTATTCGAGAGATGAAACTGAACATGCTGAACACCTGAGGCTAGTGTTGCAAATCTTATGAGATAAGCAGTTATACGCAAACTTCAGTAAATGTGAATTTTGGTTGAAAGAGGTTAGCTTTTGGGGCATGTGGTGTCCGCATCGGGTGTCAGGGTGGACCCGAACAAAATTTCGGCCATAGTCGATTGGAAACCTCCAAGGAATGTTGCCGAAGTTAGGAGCTTTTTGGGGCTTGCCGGATACTATCGACGATTTGTGAAAGGTTTTTCGATGATAGCTGCACCGATGACGAAACTACTCCAAAAAGATGTTAAGTTCGAGTGGTCGAACGTTTGTTAAGAAAGTTTCGATCGACTAAAAACCTGCTTAACCGAGGCCCAAGTGCTAGTACAATAGAGTCCGGTAAAGAGTTTGTCATATCAAGATGACGCATCCTTGCTTGGGTTAGGTTGTGTGTTGATGCAAGAAGGTCGAGTTGTGGCTTACGCGTCGAGACAACTAAAGCCGCATGAGAGAAACTATCCGACCCATGACCTTGAACTAGCAGCCATAGTGTTCGCCTTGAAGATATGGCGGCATTACTTGTTTGGAGAAAGGTGTCATATTTATTCGGACCATAAGAGTCTTAAATATCTGATGACTCAAGGAGATCTAAACTTGCGACAAAGACGTTGGCTTGAGTTGTTGAAGGACTATGAACTTGTCATTGATTATCACCCAGGAAAGGCCAACGTGGTGGCCGATGCTTTAAGTCGTAAGGCACTGTCTGCTTTGAGAGCGATGGATTCTCATCTATCTGTTTCACCCGAGGAGGTGCTAGTAGTCGAATTAGAGGCCAAACCGTTATTGATTCTTCAAATACTTGAATCTCAGAAGGTCGACGCTAAATTGGTCACTAAACGAGTCGAATGTGTTTCGAATGAGGAATCGGAATTTCAGATTGACGACAATGATTGGTAGACGTTCAAGGGTCAATTATGTATTCCAAGGGATTCGAAACTTGTTTCGATGATTTTGAACGAGGCTCACAGTAGTCGAATGTCAGTCCACCCGGGTAGTACTAAAATGTACAATGATCTGAAAAGCCAATTTTGGTGGCCCAGTATGAAACGAGACATTTCAGAATTTGTTTCGAAGTGTTTGACATGTCAACAAGTGAAAGCGGAACATCAAGTACCATCGGGATTACTTCAGCCAATCATGATACCCGAATGGAAATGGGATCGAGTAACAATGGACTTTGTGTCTGGGTTACCATTGACTTAGAATAAGAAAGACTCGGTCTGGGTCATTGTTGATAGACTGACCAAGTCTGCTCATTTTATTCTTGTCCGCACGGATTTTTCGCTTGATAAATTGGCAAAATTATACGTCTCCCAAATTGTTCGATTGCATGGGGTACCTATTTCTATCGTGTCGGATAGAGACCCAAGATTTACATCGCGATTTTGGAAGAAATTGTAAGAGGCTTTGGGTACCAAGCTGCATTTTAGCACTGCTTTTCACCCCCAAACCGATGGTCAATCCGAACGGATAATTCAAATACTCGAGGATATGTTGGGATGTTGCATCCTTGAGTTTAGTGGTTCATGGGAACGGTATTTACCTTTGGTTGAATTCGCTTACAACAATAGCTTTCAATCAAGTATTAAGATGGCGCCTTACGAGGCTTTATACGATCGTAAATGACGTATCCCATTATTCTGGTGAACTTAGTGAAGGAAAAATCTTGAGGTTGATTTGGTTAAGGATGCCGAGCAAAAGTTCGAGTAATTCGTGAAAGTTTGAAAGTCGCCGGATCGCCAAAAGTCGATGCGGATTTGAAAAGAAAAGACATTGAATATCGGGTTGGAGACAAGGTCTTTCTCAAAGTTTCACCTTGGAAGAAGGTGCTTAGATTTGGTCGTAAGGGCAAGTTGAGTCCGAGGTTCATCGGGCCATATGAAGTATCCGAACGAGTTGGGCGATCGATATCGATTAATTTTGCCCCGAGCTCGAAAAGATTCACAACGTTTTCATGTCTCGATGCTTGACGATATAGGTCGACCCATCGCACGTAATCACTCCATCTGAGATTGAGATTCAGCCTAACTTGAGCTATGAAGAAGAGCCGGTTCGCATTTTGATGCGTGAAGTGAAAGAGTTACGAAACAAGAAAGTTCCGTTAGTAAAAGTGTTATGGCTCAAACACGGGATAGAAGAAGCTACATGGGAACCCGAGAACTCTGTGAAAGAACGATACCCAAACCTATTTACCGGTAAGATTTTCGGGGACGAAAATCTCTTAAGTGGGGGAGAGTTGTGACACCATTAATGTGACCCTAGTCGGAGAGTGGTTTCGGGACCACAAAACCGAGTCACAAGAATAATTAGGTGTTATATTATGTGCTTATTGTATGTGGAATTTGTATGCGTAAATATTTCGTGCCTTGATTTTATTAATTAGGTGCTAATTCATAAGAAAGGACCCATGTGTTAGGACTTGAAAATGTGATAGGTGAATTTTAAGTGGCCAAATAATGCATGAAGTAAAGACATGAGGATTTGCATGTCAATTTAACCAACTATAGGAAGTGGCCGCCATGGTAATGAAGATGGGCAAAAGAAAACATGTCTTGAACATGTTTTGCTAATGGTGGATGTTAGAAATAATAAAATAAAGAGCATGGGCAAAGGGAACATGTTTCAAACATGTCTAGTTAATGGATCATGTTAGAAAGAATAAAGAAATGGAGAAAAAGGGAAATGATGAACAAAAAAAAAAGTGTGGATGCCCCCTTGTTGCCGTGAGTTGAGGAAAAGAAAGGAGAAAAAAAATTTTGTTGTTCATCCTTTCTCATTTTGTTACAATTGCCATGGCTTGAGAAGAAGAAAAAAAGTGTTCATGTTTTCTTTCTTTTGCTATAGCCAAACAAAGGGTGAAAAGAAGGAGATTTACTCAAGTCAATTCGGCAAGTACCTTTGGCTACTAGGAGGTAAGCTTTGAGTTTGTTGATTTGGTTTTGTAATATGCTAAGTTGAATGGTGGATGCACTCTTGGTAAGGTCAAGGAAGTTGAGATTTCTTGTGTGTGTCTAGGCAAAATGCCGAATGATTTAGTGTTGGAGATAGGAGCTTACTTAGAATGATAAATTCTTCTCCTATGATTATTTTTCTTGCATGTTAAATGGCTCCTACTTAGCCATGCAAAATTTGTAATTTGTATGGATGATTGGAGCATTCGGCTAGGGTATAAAGGAAGGGATTTTGGTTGTTTCATCTAAGTATGGATGATGAATGTGCTATGGAAAGAAATCGGTCTTCCTATGAATATGATTCGTGAATGTTTATATTAGTAAAATAATTTATGTTCAAACACTTGAGGATTCGGCATTGTCCATGACTATTGTGTTTAGGAGGTGATTTTGATTATTTGAATATTGGAAAGTAAGAATAGGTGTGATCGGTCATGGGAATTTGAGATGTTGTACATTAGAATTGAAAATACTTGAGACTAGGTTACCTTAATAGTGATAATACATTCGGCCTTGATGCATAAATTGAATGTTGGCTAAGGTTTTGATATTTTGAACAATGATAGTTGTGAATGGAGTGAAAACCATTAAATTATACACATAAGTATCCAGCAAGAAATTAACTACTAAATGTATTTATACTAGGAGATCAAGACATCAAAAGGGGAGAATCAAACAAAGGCAAAGCAAAGATAATCGAGTAGTCGATTGGAAATCGTTTCATCCAATATAAGGTAAGTCATTAAGCATATATTTGGTATTGTTTTAAATGATCATAATATCTATGCAATTGTGTTTAATGAGATGATATGTAAATGAAAATGTATGTGTATGGAATGATGACATTGTTGAATGTAAAAGAAATAGTGAAATGTGTAGAAAGTGCGCTTTCAAAGACTAAGTGTCTTGAACAATACGTGTGTACGGTGATGAGATTGGCACTAAGTGTGCATGCTGGAAATATATGGCACTAAGTGTGCATGCTGGAAATATATGGCACTAAGTGTGCATGCTTTGAAATATACTGACCTTTGGGTGTGCGAGCAGAAGGGTATGGCACTATGTGTGCGGGCTTAAATCACATGGCACTAAGTGTGCGAAATCGAGTATTAAGCAATCGTAAAAGCGTATTCTATATATATATCTCCGATCGAACAATTATATGGAGGGTGTGTCTTCATCGAGTGGAGTATGGACAGCGGAAAGAGTAAGTACCTTGAGTTCGTGGCTAATAGATACTATGTTCATGCTCGGGGTTGAGTCGGTAAGTTTTAAATCTATGTGATGATTTCAATTGCATGATTGTTGCGAAATGAAATGATGAATGGAAATTGCTTCAAATATCCTATTGAATAGTATATGAAATGTAAATGTATGACTTGGTATGACATTGATCCGAAAGGTCTAAGGAACTATGGTAGTTCGGTATGGTGGAGCAATGGGCCTTGTTTCATTATTTCATTTTATGATAATTTTAGTAACGGATGGTTGTGAAATGCTTATGACTTCTTGAGTTATAAACTCACTCGGTGTTTTCTTGTCACCCATTTTAGGTCTCTTGGACTCGTATTGTTTACGTGTTTCGGAACCGCGTTGAAGTCATCACACCGGCTGGAAATCTTTTGGTATTGTCTTCGTAGTTGAACTAGGAGAACATTTCGCATGTATCGGCTATTTTGTTTTGTTGAATTTCGGGTTGTAAACTTTAAGTCATGCGAAAATGGCCTATGTGGTCGGTTGAGTGTGAATCTAAAACCTATAGGCACGAGCCTTAGAAACCTTAATTTTGATAATGGATTATGAGTCTAGTTTCAGGGAAAATTTACAAAACTGATTTTCAAGTTCGAACTCGAGATATGATTTTTAAGAGGACAAAGGACGCAGCTTAGCTAGCTTTGCTCGAATGTAAATTAAATATTTCAAGAGAGAAATAAGGAAGTAAGCCGGTAACACCACGTGGTCAAATCCGGTGACGGTCACGGGTTTGGGGTGTTACATTTTATTGGTATCGAGCTATGGTTTAGTCGGTTCTAGGACTACCATAGCGCGTCAAGTCTAGCTATACATGCCAAATTGTTAGTGCTTAAAAGGTGATGACTTCGACGGTTGAAGTTTTTGTTTTGATTAACAAATGGAACTCGGGGTAGAGAGACCCTTGGCGGATGACGTTGAAAGTGTAGCGGCTGCTCCGCGCAAGGGACGCCTTTGCTTAGCCTCACCATCCGCGAATAATCAAAATGAAGGGCGAAACAAGCCTTCTTCACCATGATGAATGAGTGGGTCGCGCAATATGCCCGAACCAATCCGGCTGTCCAACCATTCCCGAATTTAAATATCGCACCCCAAGAGCCCGCAATGCCTCCGATTCATCGATCCCGTGAGGCCGAGTAAACCACCAGAGAACTGATTAGGAAGCGCGGGCTGAGGAGTTCAAGGCCATAGTTACCGATGATGCCGAAAAGGCCGAAGTTCGCTCGATAACACCATTCGAGTGTTAGATGAACTGTCATGCACACCCGATGAATGTCTTAAGTGTGCTATATCCTTGTTATGAGACTCACTTACTATTGGTGGAGGACTTTAATTTCCATAGTCCCAAACGAATGAGTTACTTGGGATTTCTTTCAATCGAATTTTAAAAGAAATACATTAGTCAACGGTTCATCGATCGAAGCGTAAGGAATTCTTGGAACTCAAGCAAGGCCGGATGATCAGATATCGAATACGAACATGAGTTCGTAAGACTTAGTCGGTATGCTCGGGAGTGTGTGGTGATGAGGTTGCGATGTGCAAAAGACTTGAAGAAGGATTGAATGAAGAGTTAAACTTACTAGTGGGAATTTTGGAGATAAAGGAGTTCGTGACACTAGTCGAACGAGCTCGCAAGGCGGAAGAACTTGGGAAGGAGAAGAAGAAGGCTGAATTTGAAGCAAGAGATTACCGTAAAAGATCGACGAGTAAAGCTCCGTTCTCGGATGTAAAGTGGGTCAGGGAGGACACCAGTAAGTCGAGGACGACTGCGAGAATTTCCATTAGAGCCCAACCATTGACGGACTCCCGAGCTACTTCGGTAGCTAGTGTGGGCCATAATCGTCAAGAGAGACCTGAATGCCCCCAATGTGGAAGACGGCACCTAGGTGAATGTTGGGGTAAGTCTGTTAATAGGGCCTGTTATGGATGCGGTTCGAAGGACCACTTCATTAGAGATTGCACGGAGCTAGATGAGAGGAATAAGACGCAAGGTGCAAGACCTAGTGGAACGACGGCTGGAGGTAGGCCCCCGAGAATCTCTGGAGGTAGGGGTGGTAATCGAGAGGAGCCTCTAATACTGGCTGTCCGATCCGAGACCCGTGCTCTGTTAGAGCATATGCCATCCGCAAGACGAGAGGAGGCATCCTCCCCGACGTTATCACCGGTACTTTTACTCTCTTTGATACTAGTGTGATTGCATTGATTGACCCCGCTCTACTCACTCATATGTATGCGAAACCTTAGCATCCAAAGAAGACTCTACCGTTGAGTCTCATCGAGTTCGTAATTCGAGTGTCAAACCCTTTGGGTCAATACGTACTCGTTGATAAAGTGTGCAAGAGATGCCCCTAATAATTCGAGAATCTGTTTTCCTACCGATCCGATGCTTCTACCATTTGATGAATTCGATGTTATTCTTGGTATGGATTGGTGACCAGTACATGATGCAAAGGTGGATCGCAAAAGGAAAACCATTGATTTGAGGAGTGCAAATAATAAGGTAGTCCGAGTCGAGTCTACTGATTTAAAAGGAGCGCCAGCGATAATATCTTCTATGACCACTCGGAGGTATGTGAAAAAGGGGTGTGAAAAATGTGTTTGAAAGTAAAGAGACGGAAAGGAAACTCGAATCGGTACCAGTGGTTTGTGAGTATTCAGATGTTTTTCCTGAGGAGTTACCGGGATTGCCACCGGTTCGGGAAGTGGAATTCGGCATCGAAGTTGTACCGGGTACTACGCCAATTTCAATAGCCCCGTATCGTATGGCATTAACGGAATTAAAGGAATTGAAGGTTCAATTGCAGGAATTGACAGATAGAGGTTTCGCTCGACCGAGTTTTTCTCCATGGGGCGCACCAGTATTGTTTGTGAAGAAGAAGGATGGAATTATGAGATTGTGCATCGACTATCGTCAGTTGAATAAAGTGACGATAAAGAATAAATATCCGTTGCCACGAATTGACGATTTGTTTGATCAATTAAAGGGAGCCTCAGTGTTTTCAAAGATAGATTTGAGGTCGGGGTACTATCAATTGAGGGTCCGAGAATCGGACATACCCAAAACTGCTTTTAGAACGAGGTACGGTCACTACGAATTCTTAGTGATGTCATTTAGGCTCACTAATGCCCCTGTGGTATTTATGGATTTAATGAATAGAATTTTCAGGCCATACTTGGATCGGTTCGTAGTTGTATTTATCGATGACATTTTGGTCTATTCGAGAGATGAAATCGAACATCTTGAACACCGAGGCTAGTGTTGCAAATCTTATGAGATAAGCGATTATCGCAAACTTCAAGAAATGTGAATTTTGGTTGAAAGAGGTTAGCTTTTGGGGCATGTGGTGTCCGCATCGGGTGTTAGGGTGGACCCGAACAAAATTTCGGCCATAGTCGATTAGAAACCTTCAAGGAATGTTGCCGAAGTTAGGAGCTTTTTGGGGCTTGCCGGATACTATCGACGATTTGTGAAAGGTTTTTCGATGATAGCTGCACCGATGACGAAACTACTCCAAAAGATGTTAAGTTCGAGTGGTCGGAACGCACAAGAAAGTTTCGATCGACTAAAAACCTGCTTAACCGAGGCCCCAGTGCTAAATACAATTGAGTCCGGTAAAGAGTTTGTCATATCTGATGGCGCATCCTTGCTTGGGTTAGGTTGTGTGTTGATGCAAGAAGGTCGAGTTGTGGCTTACGCGTCGAGACAACTAAAGTCGCATGAGAGAAACTATCCGACCCATGACCTTGAACTAGCAGCCATAGTGTTCGCCTTGAAGATATGGCGGCATTGCTTGTTTGGAGAAAGGTGTCATATTTATTCAGACCATAAGAGTCTTAAATATCTGATGACTCAAGGAGATCTAAACTTGCGACAAAGACGTTGGCTTGAGTTGTTGAAGGACTATGAACTTGTCATTGATTATCACCCAGGAAAGGCCAACGTGGTGGCCGATGCTTTAAGTCGTAAGGCACTGTCTGCTTTGAGAGCGATGGATGCTCATCTATCCGTTCCACCCGAGGAGGTACTAGTAGACGAATTAGAGGCCAAACCGTTATTGATTCATCAAATACTTGAATCTCAGAAGGTCGACGCTAAATTGGTCGCTACACGAGTCGAATGTGTTTCGAATGAGGAATCAGAATTTCAGATTGACGACAATGATTGCTAGACGTTCAAGGGTCGATTATGTATTCCAAGGGATTCGAAACTTGTTTCGATGATTTTGAACGAGGCTCACAGTAGTCGAATGTCAGTCCACCCGGGTAGTACTAAAATGTACAATGATCTGAAACGCCAATTTTGGTGGCCCGGTATGAAACGAGACATTTCAGAATTTGTTTCGAAGTGTTTGACATGTCAACAAGTGAAAGCGGAACATCAAGTACCATCGGGATTACTTCAGCCAATCATGATACCCGAATGGAAATGGGATCGAGTAACAATGGACTTTGTGTCTGGGTTACCATTGACTTAGAATAAGAAAGACTCGGTCTGGGTCATTGTTGATAGACTGACCAAGTCTGCTCATTTTATTCTTGTCCGCACGGATTTTTCGCTTGATAAATTGGCAGAATTATACGTCTCCCAAATTGTTCGATTGCATGGGGTACCTATTTCTATCGTGTCGGATAGAGACCCAAGATTTACATCGCGATTTTGGAAGAAATTGCAAGAGGCTTTGGGTACCAAGCTGCATTTTAGCACTGCTTTTCACCCCCAAACCGATGGTCAATCCGAACGGATAATTCAAATACTCGAGGATATGTTGAGATGTTGTATCCTTGAGTTTAGTGGTTCATGGGAACGGTATTTACCTTTGGTTGAATTCGCTTACAACAATAGCTTTCAATCAAGTATTAAGATGGCGCCTTACGAGGCTTTATACGGTCGTAAATGCCGTATCCTATTATTCTAGACTGAACTTAGTGAAGGAAAAATCTTCGGGGTTGATTTGGTTAAGGATGCCGAGCAAAAAGTTCGAGTAATTCGTGAAAGTTTGAAAGCTGCTTCGGATCGCCAAAAGTCGTATGCGGATTTCAAAAGAAAAGACATTGAATATCAGGTTGGAGACAAGGTCTTTCTCAAAGTTTCACCTTGGAAGAAGGTGCTTAGATTTGGTCGTAAGGGCAAGTTGAGTCCGAGGTTCATCGGGCCATATGAAGTATCCGAACGAGTTGGGCCAGTCGCATATCGATTAATTTTGCCCCCTGAGCTCGAAAAGATTCACAACGTTTTTCATGTCTCGATGCTTCGACGATATAGGTCTGACCCGTCGCACGTAATCACTCCATCTGAGATTGAGATTCAGCCTAACTTGAGCTATGAAGAAGAGCCGGTTCGCATTTTGATGCGTGAAGTGAAAGAGTTACAAAACAAGAAAGTTCTGTTAGTAAAAGTGTTATGGCTCAAACACGGGATAGAAGAAGCTACATGGGAACCCGAGAACTCTGTGAAAGAATGATACCCAAACCTATTTACCGGTAAGATTTTCGGGGACGAAAATCTCTTAAGTGGGGGAGAGTTGTGACACCCCTAATGTGACCCTAGTCGGAGAGTGGTTTCGGGGCCACAAAACCGACTCACAAGAATAATTAGGTGTTATATTCTGTGCTTATTGTATGTGGAATTTGTATGCGTAAATATTTCGTGCCTTGATTTTATTAATTAGGTGCTAATTCATAAGAAAGGACCCATGTGTTAGGACTTGAAAATGTGATAGGTGAATTTTAAGTGGCCAAATAATGCATGAAGTAAAGACATGAGGGATTTGCATGTCAATTTAGCCAACTATAGGAAGTGGCCGGCCATGGTAATGAAGATGGGCAAAAGAAAACATGTCTTGAACATGTTTTGCTCATGGTGGATGTTAGAAATAATAAAATAAACAGCATGGGCAAAGGGAACATGTTTCAAACATGTCTAGTTAATGGATCATGTTAGAAAGAATAAAGAAATGGAGAAAAAAGGGGAAATGATGAACAAAAAAAAAAAGAGTGTGGATGCCCCCCTTGTTGCCGTGAGTTGAGGAAAAAGAAAGGAGAAAAAAAAAATTTGTTGTTCATCCTTTCTCATTTTGTTACAATTGCCATGGCTTGAGAAGAAGAAAAAAAAAGTGTTCATGTTTTCTTTCTTTTGCTATAGCCGAAACAAAGGGTGAAAAGAAGGGAGATTTACTCAAGTCAATTCGGCAAGTACCTTTGGCTACTAGGAGGTAAGCTTTGAGTTTGTTGATTTGGTTTTGTAATATGCTAATGGTGGATGCACTCTTGGTAAGGTCAAGGAAGTTGAGATTTCTTGTGTGTGTCTAGGCAAAATGCCGAATGATTTAGTGTTGGAGATAGGAGCTTACTTAGAATGATAAATTCTTCTCCTATGATTATTTTTCTTGCATGTTAAATGGCTCCTACTTAGCCATGCAAAAATTTGTAATTTGTATGGATGATTGGAGCATTCGGCTAGGGTATAAAGGAAGGGATTTTGGTTGTTTCATCTAAGTATGGATGATGAATGTGCTATGGAAAGAAATCGGTCTTCCTATGAATATGATTCGTGAATGTTTATATTAGTAAAATAATTTATGTTCAAACACTTGAGGATTCGGCATTGTCCATGACTATTGTGTTTAGGAGGCAATTTTGATTATTTCGAATATTGGAAAGTAAGAATAGGTGTGATCGGTCATGGGAATTTGAGATGTTGTACATTAGAATTGAAAATACTTGAGACTAGGTTACCTTAATAGTGATAATACATTCGGCCTTGATGCATAAATTGAATGTTGGCTAAGGTTTTGATATTTTGAACAATGATAGTTGTGAATGGAGTGAAAACCATTAAATTATACACATAAGTATCCAGCAAGAAATTTAACTACTAAATGTATTTATACTAGGAGATCAAGACATCAAAAGGGGAGAATCAAACAAAGGCAAAGCAAAGATAATCGAGTAGTCGATTGGAAATCGTTTCATCCAATATAAGGTAAGTCATTAAGCATATATTTGGTATTGTTTTAAATGATCATAATATCTATGCAATTGTGTTTAATGAGATGATATGTAAATGAAAATGTATTTGTATGGAATGATGACATTGTTGAATGTAAAAGAAATAGTGAAATGTGTAGAAAGTTTGCTTTCGGCACTAAGTGTCTTGAACAATACGTGTGTACGGTGACGAGATTGGCACTAAGTGTGCATGCTGGAAATATATGGCACTAAGTGTGCAAGCTGGAAATATATGACACTAAGTGTGCATGCTGGAAATATACTGACCTTGGGTGTGCGAGCTCAAGGTATGGCACTATGTGTGCGGGCTTAAATCACATGGCACTAAGTGTGCGAAATCGAGTATTAAGCACTATGTGTGCGTACTCTATATATATATCTCCGATCGAACAATTATATGGAGGGTGTGTCTTCATCGAGTGGAGTATGGACAGCGGAAAGAGTAAGTACCTTGAGTTCGTGGCTAATAGATACTATGTTCATGCTCGGGGTTGAGTCGGTAAGTTTTAAATCTATGTGATGATTTCAATTGCATGATTGCTGCGGAAATGAAATGATGAATGAAAATTGCTTCAAATATCCTATTGAATAGTATATGAAATATAAATGTATGACTTGGTATGACATTGATCCGAAAGGTCTAAGGAACTATGCTAGTTCGGTATGGCTGGAACGCTGGGCCTTGATTCATTATTTTATTTTATGATAATTTTAGTAACGGATGGTTGTGAAATGCTTATGACTTACTGAGTTATAAACTCACTCGGTGTTTTCTTGTCACCCATTTTAGGTCTCTTGGACTCGTATTGTTTGCGTGCTCGGAACCGTCGTTGAAGTCATCACACCGGCTGGAAATCTTTTGGTATTGTCTTCGCAGTTGAACTAGGAGAACATTTGGAATGTATAGGCTATTTTGTTTTGTTGAATTTTGGGTTGTAAACTTTAAGCCATGCGAAAATGGCCTATGTGGTCGGTTGAGTGTGAATCTAAAACCTATAGGCACGAGCCTTAGAAACCTTAATTTTGATAAGGTGGCCATAGTTTGTATTATGTATGATGAAATAGTTGGCCATGGAAGAATTATGAAATAGTCATTGTTTGCTTTAGTAACAGATGCTGCCAGCAGCAGTGAGGTGAGATGGAAAAATCACTAAAAATAGTAGAAGTAGATTTAAATAGTGAATAAATTATGAAATTGAACCATAATGAATCTATTTTCATATGGACGAAACGAAACGACCATATGAGCTGTATTTTAAGGATAATCAGGTTTTCATGAAACAGGGCCAGAACGGTTTCTGGATCCCCTGCTCCGACTTTGAAAATTTACTATAAATTAACCAGAGATAATTAGAAGTCATGCTCTATATGTACAGATTCCCTTGTGAGTCTAGTTTCTCTAGAAACAAACTGCATAAGTGTTGGAGCCCTGTACAGGAAGATATCCAAGTCGTAGTGCACAAAGGTCAGTGCAGTCGAACCCTGAAACAGGGGAGACTTTAACTAATAAACTGTACTAATTGGCTTGACCAAAAATTCTAGAAAAAAATTTTTAGATGGGATTATGAGTCTAGTTTCAGGGAAACTTTACGAAACTGATTTTCGAGTTCTGGAACTCGAGATATGATTTTTAAGAGGACAGTGACGCAGTTAGCTAGCCTGCTGGAACAAAAATTAAATATTTCCAAGAGAGAAATAAGGAAGTAAGCCCAGTAACACCACGTGGTCAAATCCGGTGACGGTCACGGGTTTGGGGTGTTACATTTTATTGGTATCGAGCTATGGTTTAGTCGGTTCTAGGACTACCATAACGCTGCGTCGAAGTCTAGCTATACATGCCAAATTGTTAGTGCTTAAAAGGTGATGACTTCATTGTTGAAGTTTTTTTGATTAACAAATGGAACCCGGTAGAGACCCTTGGCGGATGACGTTGAAAGTGTAGCGGCTGCTCCGCGCAAGGGGACGCCGCTGTTGAGCCTCGATCATCCGCGAATAATCAAAATGAAGGCGAAACAAGCCTTCTTCACCATGATGAATGAGTGGGTCGCGAATATGCCCGAACCAATCCGGCTGTCCAACCATTCCCGAATTTAAATATCGCACCCCAAGAGCCCGCAATGCCTCCGATTCATCGATCCCGTGAGGCTGAGTAAACCACCAGAGACCTGATTAGGAAGCGCGGGCTGAGGAGTTCAAGGCCATAGTTCTTGATGATGCCGAAAAGGCCGAAGTTCTAGCTCGATAACACCATTCGAGTGTTAGATGAACTGTCATGCACACCCGATGAATGTCTTAAGTGTGCTATATCTTTGTTGCGAGACTCAGCTTACTATTGGTGGAGGACTTTAATTTCCACAGTCCCAAACGAACGAGTTACTTGGGATTTCTTTCAATCAGAATTTTGAAAGAAATACATTAGTCAACGGTTCATCGATCAGAAGCGTAAGGAATTCTTGGAACTCAAGCAAGGCCGGATGACCGTATCTGAATACGAACATGAGTTCGTAAGACTTAGTCGATATGCTCGGGAGTGTGTGGCTGATGAGGTTGCGATGTGCAAAAGACTTGAAGAAGGATTGAATGAAGAGTTAAAGTTACTAGTGGGAATTTTGGAGATAAAGGAGTTCGTGACACTAGTCGAATGAGCCTGCAAGGCGGAAGAACTTGGGAAGGAGAAGAAGAAGGCTGAATTTGAAGCAAGAGATTACCGTAAAAGATTGACGAGTAAAGCCCCGTTCTCGGCTGTAAAGAGGTTCAGGGAGGACACCAGTAAGTCGAGGACGACTGCGGGAATTTCCATTAGAGCCCGACCATTGACCGACTCCCCAGCTACTTCGGTAGCTAGTGTGGGCAATAATCGTCAAGAGAGACCTGAATAATGAGGTAGTCCGAGTCGAGTCTACTGATTTAAAAGGAGCGCCAGCGATAATATCTTCTATGACCACTCGGAGGTATGTGAAAAAGGGGTGTGAAACATACCTTGCGTATGTGTTTGAAAGTAAAGAGACGGAAAGGAAACTCGAATCGGTACCAGTGGTTTGTGAGTATTCAGATGTTTTTCCTAAAGAGTTACCGGGATTGCCACCGGTTCGAGAAGTGGAATTCGGCATCGAAGTTGTACCGGGTACTACGCCGATTTCAATAGCCCCGTATCGTATGGCATTAACGGAATTAAAGGAATTGAAGGTTCAATTGCAAGAATTGACAGATAGAGGTTTCGCTCGATCGATTTTTTCTCCATGGGCGCACCAAGATTGTTTGTGAAGAAGAAGGATGGAATTATGAGATTGTGCATCGACTATCGCCGCTGAATAAAGTGACAATAAAGAATAAATATCCGTTGCCACGAATTGACGATTTGTTTGATCAATTAAAGGGAGCCTCAGTGTTTTCAAAGATAGATTTGAGGTCGGCGTACTATCAGTTGAGGGTCCGAGAATCGGACATACCCAAAACTGCTTTTAGAACGAGGTACGGTCACTACGAATTCTTAGTGATGTCATTTAGGCTCACTAATGCCCCTGCGGTATTTATGGATTTAATGAATAGAATTTTCAGGCCATACTTGGATCGGTTCGTAGTTGTATTTATCGATGACATTTTGGTCTATTCGAGAGATGAAACCGAACATGTTTGAACACCGAGGCTAGTGTTGCAAATCTTATGAGATAAGCGATTATCGCAAACTTCAATAAATGTGAATTTTGGTTGAAAGAGGTTAGCCTTTGGGGCATGTCGTGTCCGCATCGGGTGTTAGGGTTGACCCGAACAAAATTTCGGCCATAGTCGATTGGAAACCTCCAAGGAATGTTGCCGAAGTTAGGAGCTTTTTGGGGCTTGCCGGATACTATCGACGATTTGTGAAAGGTTTTTCGATGATAGCTGCACCGATGACGAGACTACTCCAAAAGATGTTAAGTTCGAGTGGTCGAACGCTGTCAAGAAAGTTTCGATCGACTAAAACCTGCTTAACAGAGGCCCCAGTGCTAGTACAATGAGTCCGGTAAAGAGTTTGTCATATCTGATGACGCATCCTTGCTTGGGTTAGGTTGTGTGTTGATGCAAGAAGGTCGAGTTGTGGCTTACGCGTCGAGACAACTAAAGCCGCATGAGAGAAACTATCCGACCCATGACCTTGAACTAGCGACCATAGTGTTCGCCTTGAAGATATGGCGGCATTGCTTGTTTGGAGAAAGGTGTCATATTTATTCGCACCATAAGAGTCTTAAATATCTGATGACTCAAGGAGATCTAAACTTGCGACAAAGACGTTGGCTTGAGTTGTTGAAGGACTATGAACTTGTCATTGATTATCACCCAGGAAAGGCCAACGTGGTGGCCGATGCTTTAAGTCGTAAGGCACTGTCTGCTTTGAGAGCGATGGATGCTCATCTATCCGTTTCACCCGAGGAGGTGCTAGTAGTCGAATTAGAGGCCAAACCGTTATTGATTCATCAAATACTTGAATCTCAGAAGGTCGACACTAAATTGGTCGCTAAACGAGTCGAATGTGTTTCGAACGAGGAATCGGAATTTCAGATTGACGACAATGATTGCTAGACGTTCAAGGGTCGATTATGTATTCCAAGGGATTCGAAACTTGTTTAGATGATTTTGAATGAGGCTCACAGTAGTCGAATGTCAATCCACCCGGGTAGTACTAAAATGTACAATGATCTAAAACGCCAATTTTGGTGGCCCGATATGAAACGAGACATTTCAGAATTTGTTTCGAAGTGTTTGACATGTCAACAAGTGAAAGCAGAACATCAAGTACCATCGGGATTACTTCAGCCAATCATGATACCCGAATGGAAATGGGATCGAGTAACAATGGACTTTGTGTCAGGGTTACCATTGACTTAGAATAAGAAAGACTCGATGCGGGTCATTGTTGATAGATGACCAAGTCCGCTCATTTTGTTCTTGTGCGACGGATTTTTCGCTGATAAATTGGCGAAATTATACGTCTCCCAAATTGTTCGATTGCATGGGGTACCTATTTCTATCATGTCGGATAGAGACCCAAGATTTACATCGCGATTTTGGAAGAAATTGCAAGAGGCTTTGGGTACCAAGTGCATTTTAGCACTGCTTTCACCCCAAACCGATGGTCAATCCGAACAGATAATTCAAATACTCGAGGATATGTTGAGATGTTGCATCCTTGAGTTTAGTGGTTCATGGGAACGGTATTTACCTTTGGTTGAATTCTCTTACAACAATAGCTTTCAATCAAGTATTAAGATGGCGCCTTACGAGGCTTTATACGGTCGTAAATGCCGTATCCCATTATTCTGGACTGAACTTAGCGAAGGAAAAATCTTGAGTTGATTTGGTTAAGGATACCGAGCAAAAGTTCGAGTAATTCGTGAAAGTTTGAAAGTCGCTTGGATCGCCAAAAGTCGTATGCGGATTTGAAAAGAAAAGACATTGAATATCAGGTTGGAGACAAGGTCTTTCTCAAAGTTTCACCTTGGAAGAAGGTTCTTAGATTTGGTCGTAAGGGCAAGTTGAGTCCGAGGTTCATCGGGCCATATGAAGTATCCGAACGAGTTGGGCCAGTCGCATATCGATTAATTTTGCCCCCTGAGCTCGAAAAGATTCACAACGTTTTTCATGTCTCGATGCTTCGACGATATAGGTCTGACCCGTCGCACGTAATCACTCCATCTGAGATTGAGATTCAGCCTAACTTGAGCTATGAAGAAGAGCCGGTTCGCATTTTGATGCGTGAAGTGAAAGAGTTACAAAACAAGAAAGTTCCGTTAGTAAAAGTGTTATGGCTCAAACACGGGATAGAAGAAGCTACATGGGAACTCGAGAACTCTGTGAAAGAACGATACCCAAACCTATTTACCGGTAAGATTTTCGGGGACGAAAATCTCTTAAGTAGGGGAGAGTTGTGACACCCCTAATGTGACCCTAGTCGGAGAGTGGTTTCGGGACCACAAAACCGAGTCACAAGAATAATTAGGTGTTATATTCTGTGCTTATTGTATGTGGAATTTGTATGCGTAAATATTTCGTGCCTTGATTTTATTAATTAGGTGCTAATTTATAAGAAAGGACCCATGTGTTAGGACTTGAAAATGTGATAGGTGAATTTTAAGTGGCCAAATAATGCATGAAGTAAAGACATGAGGATTTGCATGTCCATTTAGCCAACTATAGGAAGTGGCCGCCATGGTAATGAAGATGGGCAAAAGAAAACATGTCTTGAACATGTTTTGCTAATGGTGGATGTTAGAAATAATAAAATAAAGAGCATGGGCAAAGGGAACATGTTTCAAACATGTCTAGTTAATGGATCATGTTAGAAAGAATAAAGAAATGGAGAAAAAGGGAAATGATGAACAAAAAAAAAAAGAGTGTGGATGCCCCCCCTTGTTGCCGTGAGTTGAGGAAAAGAAAGGAGAAAAAAAATTTGTTGTTCATCCTTTCTCATTTTGTTACAATTGCCATGGCTTGAGAAGAAGAAAAAAAGTGTTCATGTTTTCTTTCTTTTGCTATAGCCAAACAAAGGGTGAAAAGAAGGAGATTTACTCAAGTCAATTCGGCAAGTACCTTTGGCTACTAGGAGGTAAGCTTTGAGTTTGTTGATTTGGTTTTGTAATATGCTAATGGTGGATGCACTCTTGGTCGGTCAAGGAAGTTGAGATTTCTTATGTGTGTCTAGGCAAAATGCCGAATGATTTAGTGTTGGAGATAGGAGCTTACTTAGAATGATAAATTCTTCTCCTATGATTATTTTTCTTGCATGTTAAATGGCTCCTACTTAGCCATGCAAAATTTGTAATTTGTATGGATGATTGGAGCATTCGGCTAGGTATAAAGGAAGGGATTTTGGTTGTTTCATCTAAGTATGGATGATGAATGTGCTATGGAAAGAAATCATCTTCCTATGAATATGATTCGTGAATGTTTATATTAGTAAAATAATTTATGTTCAAACACTTGAGGATTCGGCATTGTCCATGACTATTGTGTTTAGGAGGTGATTTTGATTATTTGAATATTGGAAAGTAAGAATAGGTGTGATCGGTCATGGAATTTGAGATGTTGTACATTAGAATTGAAAATACTTGAGACTAGGTTACCTTAATAGTGATAATACATTCGGCCTTGATGCATAAATTGAATGTTGGCTAAGGTTTTGATATTTTGAACAATGATAGTTGTGAATGGAGTGAAAACCATTAAATTATACACATAAGTATACAGCAAGAAATTTAACTACTAAATGTATTTATACTAGGAGATCAAGACATCAAAAGGGGAGAATCAAACAAAGGCAAAGCAAAGATAATCAAGTAGTCGATTGGAAATTGTTTCATCCAATATAAGGTAAGTCATTAAGCATATATTTGGTATTGTTTTAAATGATCATAATATCTATGCAATTGTGTTTAATGAGATGATATGTAAATGAAAATGTATGTGTATGGAATGATGACATTGTTGAATGTAAAAGAAATAGTGAAATGTGTAGAAAGTTTGCTTTCGGCACTAAGTGTGCGGGCAATACGTGTGTGCAGGTCACGAGATTGGCACTAAGTGTGCATGCTGGAAATATATGGCACTAAGTGTGCATGTTGGAAATATACTGACCTTTGGGTGTGCGAGCAAAGGGTATGGCGAAGTGTGTGGGCTTAAATCACATGGCACTAAGTGTGCGAAATCGAGTATTAAGCACTGTAAAAGTATTTATATATATATCTCTGATCGAACAATTATATGGAGGGTGTGTCTTCATCGAGTGGAGTATGGACAGCGGAAAGAGTAAGTACCTTGAGTTCGTGGCTAATAGATACTATGTTCATGCTCGGGGTTGAGTCGGTAAGTTTTAAATCTATGTGATGATTTCAATTGCATGATTGTTGCGGAAATGAAATGATGAATGGAAATTGCTTCAACTATCCTATTGAATAGTATATGAAATGTAAATGTATGACTTGGTATGACATTGATCCGAAAGGTCTAAGGAACTATGGTAGTTCGGTATGGCTGGAACGCTGGGCCTTGTTTCATTATTTCACTTTATGATAATTTTAGTAACGGATGGTTGTGAAATGCTTATGACTTACTGAGTTATAAACTCACTCGGTGTTTTCTTGTCACCCATTTTATGTCTCTTGGACTCGTATTGTTTACGTGCTCGGAACCGTCGTTGAAGTCATCACACCGGCTGGAAATCTTTTGGTATTGTCTTCGTAGTTGAACTAGGAGAACATTTGGCATGTATAGGCTATTTTGTTTTGTTGAATTTCGGGTTGTAAACTTTAAGCCATGCGAAAATGGCCTATGTGGTCGGTTGCATGTGAATCTAAAACCTATAGGCACGAGCCTTAGAAACCTTAATTTTGATAAGGTGGCCATAGTTTGTATTATGTATGATGAAATAGTTGGCCATGGAAGAATTATGAAATAGTCATTGTTTGCTTTAGTAACAGATGCTGCCAGCAGCAGTGAGGTGAGATGGAAAAATCACTAAAAATAGTAGAAGTAGAATTAAATAGTGAATAAATTATGAAATTGAACCATGATGAATCTATTTTCATATGGACGAAACGAAACGACCATATGAGCTGTATTTTAAGGGATAATCAGGTTTTCGCGAAACAGGGCCAGAACGGTTTCTGGATCCCCTGCTCCAACTTTGAAAATTTACTATAAATTAACCAGAGATAATTAGAAGTCATGCTCTATATGTACAGATTTCCTTGTGAGTCTAGTTTCTCTAGAAACAAACTGCATAAGTGTTGGAGCCCTGTACAGGAAGATATCCAAGTCGTAGTGCACAAAGGTCAGTGTAGTCGAACCCTGAAACAGGGGAGACTTTAACTAATAAAATGTAATAATTGGCTTGACTAAAAATTCTAGAAAAAAATGTGTAGATGGGATTATGAGTCTAGTTTCAGGGAAAATTTACGAAACTGATTTTCGAGTTCTGGAACTCGAGATATGATTTTTAAGAGGACAGTGACGCAGTTAGCTAGCCTGCCTGGAACAGAAATTAAATATTTCCAAGAGAGAAATAAGGGAAGTAAGCCCGGTAACACCACGTGGTCAAATCCGGTGACGGTCACGGGTTTGGGGTGTTACACTCTGACTGATATACTTCTTTCGAAACTCAATTTGGAAAAACTCCCAAGTTACTTGCTCTCTGGGCACAACAGAAGTCAACGTATTCCACCAATAGTAGGCAGAATCACGTAGCAAGGAGATAGTACACTTTAGGCACTCATCGGGTGTGCAAGATAGCTCATCGAGTACCCGGATAGTGTTGTCCAACCAAAATTCCGCTTGCTCGGCATCATCGCTGTCCGTAGCTTTAAATTCAGTAGCCCCGTGTTTTCGGATTCTGTCAACTGGGGGCTTATTCGACCTTATTTGGTCAGTTACCGGAGGTATTGTAGGTGCGGGGGTGGTATTAGTCGGGAATGGAGGTTGTGGAACAGCCGTATTAGTTCGAATGTATTGGTTGAACCAATCATTCATCACGCTATAAAAAGCTTGTCTAGCTTCATCATTCGGATTACTAGCATTAGGTTGAGAGTCCACCGGCGCTGTCCCTTGTGCGGGAGCAGGCGCTACACTCTCAAGATCATCACCACCGCTTCGATTGGGATCGGGATCCATTACTATAAATAAACACATTTGCAATGTCAGAAATCACCACACTATCAAATAATCACATAAAATGGCATGTATAGCTAGACCCAAACGCATTACGGTAGTCCTAGAATCGACTAAACCGTAGCTCTAATACCAATAAAATTGTAACACCCCGTACCCGAGACCATTGCCAGAGTCAGACACGAGGGGTTTGCGGACTTAACTCACTTATTTTCACAGTCCATTTAAAAAAAATTCCAGACGAGCTGGCTAACTGCATCACTGTCACCTTAAAAATCATATCTCGAGTTCCAAAACTCGAAAACCAGTTCCGTAAATTTTTCCTGAAACTAGACTCATATATCCATCTACAAATTTTTTTCTAGAATTTTTGGTCGAGCCAATTAGTACAGTTTATTAGTTAAAGTCTCCCCTATTTCAGGGTTCGACTACTCTGACCTCCACGTACTACGACTTGGATATCTCCCAGTACAGGGCTTCAATACTGATTCCGTTTATTTCTAATGAAACTAGACTCAAAAATCAATCTATAAATATAAGGCATGACTTCTAATTATCTCTTGTTAATTTATGATTAATTTCCAAAGTTGGAACAGGGAATCCAGAAACCGTTCTGGCCCTATTTCGCGAAAACCTAAATATCTCTTAACATACAACTCATATGATCGTTTCATTTCTTCCATGTGAAAGTAGATTCATCAGGGTTTGATTAAATAATTTATTCACTATTTAATTTCATTCCTACTATTTTTAGTGATTTTTCAAATCTACATCACTGCTGCTGTCAGCATCTGCCTTTAAGGTAGACTTTACCTATTTCATAGTTTCCATGATTCAACTAGCCCTTTGGCATATATAGCCCAAAATATAATCATGATGAACCATTCTAATGGCTAATCGTTTCCAAACATTTCCATGCCTCTTAATGAACATATACATTCAAGATGATTATAACATTATGCTCAAAATATATATAAGCCATTTTCGCATGGCTATCCAAATATATACAACACCAAAGTACTTGACTATTAACAAAAAGGGGTGTCCTATACATTCCATTTCAAAGTTCAACCAAAAGTGTACCAAAAGGGGCTTTGATAGTGTGGGAGACTCCGACTTCCAAAAATCCCGAGTCCAATAGCTGACGAACCAAAATCTATAAAACAGAGATTCAAAGAAACGGAGTAAGCATTTAATGCTTAGTAAGTTTTGAGCCATAAAATTAGACACAACTACAATGTAGCATTCATATGGCTAAATGGATAATTTCATATGCACAAATTCTCAATATCATACTTACTTCACATTACCAACCCTTATATTCACACGAAAGAAAGATCAACTTAGCCAAAGGCCGGAAACTCATTAATCGACTGAGCGAATAATATTTAAACGGAATCACTACTCAAATGCATATACGAAACGTACCTCATCGTTGGGATTTTACGAGCGTATTAATTGAAATTATTACAGAAAGATCGCTCATTCCCAACCAAGTACCTTTGGGGTTTAGCCAGATATAGCTACTGCTCAAACGTCTTTGGGACTTAGCTCGGTTATAGTAACTCGCACAAATGCCTTCGGGACTTAGCCCGGATATAGTACTTCGCACAAATGCCTTCGGGACTTAGCCCGGATATAGTAACTCGCACCAATGCCTTCGGGACTTAGCCCGGATATAGTAACTCACACAAATGCCTTCGGGACTTGCCCGGAACTAGTCACTAGCGCAAATGCCTTCGGGACTTAGCCCGGTTATCATCCAAATATTCACACACATATCAATAAGTCATGACACATCTATATTTCGTTTTCATAATTGGAGTTCAAACACAAGTCACGTATTAAGCAAACCCATTTTCGGCTCACTAGCCACATACAAACAGCATGGTTTACTTTGCTTTATGACACTATCTCTATGCACATACGGCTACCCGTCATACGTATAGACTAATTAGCTCAACAAATGATTCAAGTAGAATCATCATATCGCCGCATATTTGTTATGCTCATACATCATAACTTAATCAAATCGGTAACTAAGTCTCGTTACTCAAAAACTTACCTCGGATGTTGTCGAACGATTTCAAGGCTATTCGATCACTTTTCCTTTCCTTATCCAACTTTGGTCCTCTAAGCTCTTGAGCTAATTCAAACAAATTTAACTTATTAAAGTCTCATTATGCTAGCTTATGGCCTAACATGACAATGAATTTGATGGGTCATATGGCCACCTTTAGCTCAAATACAAAATGGTCATACGCATTTTAATCACATTAAGTAATTTAATACAATTCATTCGAACATCAAAAGAGAAGCTCAAGGTACTTAGCCCATATATACATTAGACATTAGAGTCACATATGTACGAAATCACGAATCGAATTCAACATAGTAGCTAATATTCCCCTTAGCCGAATTTTCTAAGTCAAGATAAAGCCATCAATATGCTTACCTATGGCCGAACATACACATCAACTTATGTACTCATTCATGTGGCCGAACATACATGTCTATGTTGAGGCCGATTGCAACACTTAATACATTCTACAAGTATGGTCACTTGTATTGACTAAACACCATTTTGTTTCAAATTCAAAACTTGGCCAATACACATATACACACTAGTAAAGCATCCTCTCCTTTCCATCAATTCAACACATGCATTACTCATTAATATACAAAATTATATTCGCCTTAGCACACAACTTGCTAGCCGATTCTTCTCCATCTAGCAACTAATGCACATGTGTGCTCATTTGTTAGACTCTACTTCATCTAACAACAACCATATTTTCCCTTCTACTTCCTACCATGGCCGGATGCTCAAGATACCTCAATATCGAAACTTTCAGCTTGGATTGCTTAAAGAACTTGGTGATGAGTTCAAATTTACCTAACACCTCAAGCCTCATAACACATCCATATAGCTAACATGCTAATAGTCTCAAGGTTTCAACTAAAACTTTTGAAGCCTCTTAGTCGAATACTAACTCTCTAATAATCCCAAATCCATCCATGAGATAGTTAGAATTTAGACTAATCATCCAAGGGATGTATGAACTTTCAAAGTAACATTAAACATACCTTAATCTAGTGAGCCTTCATAGCCGATTTTTCTCCAAGCTCATTCCCTTCCTTTCTTTCTTCTATTCGGCCAAAGATGTTCAAGGATGAACACTTCTTTTTTTTTTTTGTTTCCTTTCTTCCATTCACGGCAAGGGGGCATGGATGAGACCATTTTTTCATCACTCCACCTTTTTGCATTACTTTAATCCTATCCCTTTTTTATTCTTTCTAACATAACTCACTAACACAACATGTTTACAACATGTTTCCACCCATAGCATGGCCGCCACTATGCTTTAATTTTGGGTAATTTGACATGCAAACCCATCATTTCACAACATGCATTATTAGGCCACTTTACATTTGCCTAGCACATTTCCAAATTTTCTCACATAAGTCCTATTTGATAAAATTCACTTACTATTAACAAAATTCAAACATGAAATTTTCACACATGCATATGTACATATAATGAGCATCAACTATGACGGTTAATTATCTTTATGACTCGGTTTAGTGGTCTCGAAACCACTTTCCGACTAGGGTCAATTTAGGGCTGTCACACAGGACCCTTTGTAATTCAAACTGTTCATCCATATGGCACGATAAAGGTAAGTCACCCATCATATGGTACTTTCAAAGTAAACGGAAAACGTCTCAAACTTTATACTGGTGAAGATTTTAAAGTCGATGGAGAGGAGTTATGACTCCACAAACCACCCTGAGTATACTAACAAGGTAACAATCGAGCTTAGACTATAAACAAGCGTTTCTCGGGAGGCAACCCGAGTACTAACCTTTTTAAATTGTTTTAAATTCAAATTTTAAACATTTAGGTCAGTAACAGAGTATTTGAAGCACTGGTTCCCAGCACCACATGGTATGTAACACGGCCGTGCTTAAGGCCATGTGTACCAACACGGAGGGACACACGACCGTGTGATACGGCCGTGCGAAAACAGGGTAAATGACTTCCCCAAAACACGGAATGCGCTAAATCCCCACTACCGTGCGACATGGCCATAGGTGAATTTCATACACACACGGGCGTGGGAACAGAAACCCACGGGCGTGCCAGGGACAAGGCTCAATTTTGTTTTTTCGACATAGCGTGAGACACGCCCGTGCCGTTAAGCCGAGGACAACAATACACGGGTGTGGTACATTAACATGGGCGGGGGAGAAGCGAACACAGCTCGACACAGTCGTGCCATATGGTCGTGTACCACACACGCCCAAGAAACACAGGCGTGGGATAGTAGCCAAGCACAAACTAAAATTGCAAAATTTGAAACACACGGGCTCAACCTCATAAAGACACGGGCATGGCCCTAGGCCGTGTGGCCTTCCCCTATTTAAGCAAATCACTATTCATTTTCCTTTTCCTTTCCAAAGCCCTAGCCAAAATCTCCCTTCTCCACTCCCTGATCCCTATTCTCAGCCACCACCACCTTTTCGTCCAGTTCATGTGGCAGCTTCATATGCTAACATCTCTGAGCAACTCACCCGATTCGAGCTTTAGTGTTTTCAAAAATTTGACAACATTAATGCTACTCTACAGCAGAGTTGTCAGCACCTTCCCATCTCATCCCCTGTCCCACCTCGCGAACCATCCAGCGATGAAGATGTTTAGAAATATTTTTTTATTATTTTCTGTTTTTACTTATTATTGAAAATATTTCTATTATTTTTATTAGATTCTAGAATTTTATTTTTATTCTTTATTTCGATTATTTCTTTTTGAATCCTTATACTTCCTAATATCTCCTAAAAAGTTCCTGATTTTATCACAATTATATAGAACTCCTAAGCTCATCATCACATAGGAACTACAACTCCACCGGGGAAGGTTCTCCACGACTGCCATGTCCTGCTCGACCACGACCATAGCAACCACTACATATAATATTCTTTTGGCGCAGGACTTATGGCCTAATAAACCTCTACGACTGCCGGAGTATCCTCCTCCACTCTCAAACCGATCACTCTCCAATAACTCTAAGTTCGAGGAATTCATCATCCAGGAAGTTTCACTTCTCTCCCTATCTTATTTTTATTCTCTAACATCTATCTTTGTACATTGAGGGCAATGTACATCTTAAGTGTAGGGGGTATTTATTTCACTATCAGAAAAATCCCTAAATAATCACCTTGTTCTCATGAAAAACTCTCATATCATATTTAGGATAAATTTTAATTGATTTATGATTTTGATTGATATATTTTGAATTAAAACATAGGGATTTATGCATTGGTTATTTAAACTTTAAGACATTAGAGAATCATTTTTAAGAAATTAAAATCATAGGTTGTTTCTCCAAGTCGAGGTATTACTTTGAATTAGAATTCACAAGTATAAACATCAAAAAGCCATAATTTTTGTGAGATTTTTGAGCCTTTTGAGCATCTATTCATCCTTTCATGCTCACTTTTATTATTGCTTTGAGTGCGTCAATATTGAAATGTTATTCTAGAACTTGCTTGATTATGTATGTCGAAACCACACCATTTGATTTGATATATCAAAACGATTAAGGCACTTAGGATTAACCCACTCATGCCATGAAAATCTTACCTCCACAATTAACCTCTAGTAAACCCTCTTGAGCTTGACAAGCCATTCCTTGTATTACACTTAACATTAACCATTAGCCCATTATTGTTGAAATCCCCCAAATTAATTTGATTCCTATTTTTGTCAAGATCTGAGTTGGAAAAGTTGCTTAGCTATGTTTTTCTTCTTTATTTAACTTATTCTTAAAAAAAAAAAGAAGAACTATGTATACATATTAGTAATTCCATATTCTGAGAAGAAGCTCTGTTGTACGCAAGTGAAGGTTAACTCTTTTTCTAGTTAGGCAATTTTTCAATTCAATCTCGATTCTAACCCTTTCTTTCAGCTTGTGACCACACCCCCTAACCAAACCTCATTACAACCCTTTAAAGACCTTTTGATTGATGTATCATCTTAAATTATAGTGGTGGAGATTTGATTTTCATGCAAGCCTATGGTAATGACTTTTCACTATTGACTATTGAGTGCTTCATTTATTATCCTTAAACACCTCGAGTGATTTGAGTGAATCTGTAAGTGAGGATGTGAAACTCTGTGATCTTCTGAATCAAAGGTAATTACTTAAATGCTGGGAGACACCCATGTTTGCATGAATAAAATACTCAACTTAGAATGTTTGAAACTTTTATGCTCTTTTAGTTGAACTCTCAATGTATGATTACCTATGGATTATTTTGAGATATTATCGATAAGAATTATAAGTTGAGAAGAATTTATTTTCATTATGAGTTGAGAATTTTGCTTGAGGACAAGCAAATGCTTAAGTGTGGGGGTATTTGATAAACCGTAAATTATACATATTTTTACCCCATGTTTAAAGCATTTTATATATGATTTCTCATTAGAATTGGTGAATTCGATGCTCCTAATGCTTTAATTTCATGTTTTGTACTCAGGAGAGCACCAAGAGTCAAAAAGAACTAAAAACAAGCCAAAAAGGGACAAAACGGACCAAATCGAAAACATGACACGGCCTAAGCCTTGCCACATGGGCAGCTCACACGCCCGTGTCTTTCGAGGGTATCGACCAAGGCTTTCACGATTCACATGGCCTGGCCATTAACCCACAGGCCGTGTTCAATTTAATGGATCGAACACGGCCTGGCAATCATGTCACATGGTCGTGTCACACAGGCGTGTCCCTACCGAGCCCAAGTTAAGTTCAATTTGGAAAAGGCCACTTTGGAGGGTTTCGAGGCATTCCAAAGCCTATAAATACACACTAGAGGAGGAGAGAAGGGGAGACGAAGAAGAGGGGTAAGGAATTACCCCAAGGAAGCCGATTGATCCATCTTAGAAGCCGGATTCATCATCAAGACTGAAGATCTCTCCTCAATTCCCCTTCAGAAGTTTTGGGTTTTCTTTATGTTTTGTATTCTTTATTCTTCTGATATGTTTTCTTATTTAGTTATGAACTAAATCCCCTAAATACCTAAGGGAAATGAAACCTAAGACGAATCTTGTTATTATTTTTTGAATCGTATGATAAATATTTAACTTGTTCTTAGTTATGTGTTCTTAATTCTTGCTTTGATATTCCAGGATACTGATTCAAGACACGCTCTTATTTAAATGAGGAATAGACCCTGTCTAAGAGTACATTTGCCATAATTAAGCGGAGTTGATTGCGCGCCTAGAAAAAGGGTGACAAGATTTTGTCAGATTAGGGTGAAACCTAATAAGGGGATCCATAGATCGAGTTAATGCAACCCTAAAGTGTTAATTAGAAAAAAGTCTCGGTTATTCAATCTAGGGATTAGACGTTATTAGTCTTGAATAGGGATAATAACATAACTTAGGGATCTCTACGAAACAAGTTGAATGAATAAATCATCTGATTCGGAGCCAGAATAACAAGTAAAGTCTAGGTGGATTTTTCCTTAGGTATTGTCTTAAGTCAATCGATTTTCCAAAAAGCAATTCCCCAATTCTTTTCTCTGTACGTTCTTAGTTTAAATAATTAGTTAATTAAAATAAACCCTTTTATTCTTAGGCTAGATAATAAAACGATAGTTATTACTAGTACTTTTGGTTCCCTTGGGTACAATATCCCATTCTTTCCATTACTATACTATTGTTCGATAGGTGCGCTTGCCTTTTCATCGTGATAGTAGTTAGTCTAGGTTTGATCTTTATTATAAATATTTATTACTTTTTACGAATCACGTGATCATACGATATGTGGCTCGAGAGTTTGTTTCTTGATTAAGTGCCTACCATTGAATAAGAATTGATGGATTATGGAATCATACACCTCGAGTGTACTACTTGAGCATCCATCAGAATTTCAATGATTCAACGGACTTATAACTCTAGACATGGCATGAGAATTATGAGATGAAATGATAATGTCTTGAAAGAGTATTGCATGATGAGCTCATCTATTCTTTTTTGTGTATATGTAAACTTTGTGACTAACATCTTTGATTGGATACATGTGTTTAGGCAATTTAGCCAAATGGATGGAAAACTTGTTATTGTATGCTTAGATTTAATAAACAAGATTGGTAAGTTTAGTTTTTGTTATACGAACTTACTAACATGTAATGTTTACTCCATTTATTTTTCCCCTGTTTATAGTGCTCGGAAGCTCGTGAAGGTTGGAGATCACTAGAACATCGTCACACTATCAATAATCATTTTGGGTATACTTAGTAAAATCATTTTGGTATAATGACATGTATAGATAACTTGACCAATGGTGGCTTGAAATTGATGTTTTGTAACCTAGCCATTGGAATGGCTAGTAATGGTTTGTTTTGGTATGATTAAGTAAGTTATGATGATATATTTATATGAGATATGCTATGTATATATGATCAAATGATGCTAATGCCTAAGTTAATCCATGGTAAGTTTATAAACACATTTCTATGTAATGATATGTCTTGTTGAATGATGAAGTTTGCTAAATTGAATACTTGAAATGGTTGGTATTGGTTGTGTGTTGTATGTGCAGGTCTTGGGTGAAATTTTGGGTAAGAAATAAAGCTAGAAATGGCTTCATTTTGTCCACATGGGCAGACACACGGGCATGTTTCTAGACTATGTGTGACACACGACCTGATAACATGGGCATGTGGTTAGGCCGTGTGTCCCCTACACCTAATTTTGAGAAATAGAATACTCAAAATTGGACACACGGGCAAAGACAAGGGCGTGTGTCTCAGTCGTGTGTGCCACACGGCCTAGAACACGGGCATGTGTCTTGGCCGTGAGAAAACTGCACCTAAAATTACACACGGGCGTGTGATTTGGCTGTGTGACTTCAATTTCTTCATGCCTTAAAAGTCAGAGAGTTACACAGGTTAGGGACACGGGTGTGTTAGTACACGGCCTGACCACACAGGTGTGTCCCTAGACCACACGGGCATGTGAGCCTTAAAACTTTGGAAAATTTTTGAAATGTCGTGAAAACTTCTTAGAGGTTCCAATTAAGTCTCGACTCAATTCTAATACTCGTATTGGACCTCGAGAGTCCAATCAATAGACGTTTTGAATGTTTTTGGCTAATGAATAGTAATTTACATAATTTGTTTGAAAAATGTTCTAAAAGCTTCGGTAATGCTCTGAAACCCTATTCTGACGACGGATACAGGTTAGGGGTGTTACACCAAACATGTTTGAAAATTTGTATAATTTTAGCCATTAACCAACCATACATTTCTCATCTAATTTCCTTACCAAACTTACCACCATGACCACATGTCAAAATCATATACAAACATACCAAAATGGTCACCAAAACATACATCAATTTGACCATTCTAACATCAACCATGAAAGCACCAAAATGCTAAGATATCATTAATCATAACATACTTATACATGTGTATATTTAACCACTTATAAATTAACTTGTTTCTATATCAAACATATCAAAATGACCTTACCATTGGGACAACTTCTCACATGCATCAAAACCATTTAAATGTCACCATTCTAGCCATTTCAAAATAGTTCCAACAACCAATATATATATATATACCAAATTATGTTCTAATGGTCATAATTGTAACAATCCTTACCCGTACCCGAGACCAAGACTAGGTATGAGGCGTTACCAAGTATGTACTTGAACATTTTCGGGAAATACGGGTTATAAAATTTCGTTTCAATTTGAAACCAATCTAATAGCATCTTGGTGTCTCAATTATGAGCCTGGAGGCTCAAACGTACATTAAAATTAATCTGGGACTAAACCGAGGACCTAATAAAAATTTAAGAAAAATTCTGAGTTAATGCCTCACACGCCCGTGTGGAGACATTGCACACGCCCGTGTGGAGACATTGCACACGCCCGTGTGGAGACATTGCACACGCCCGTGTGGAGACATTACACACGCCCATGTGCTTTGGGACACGCCCGTGTCCCCTACTTATGTGGAATTAATTGAATTTATTTTCTACTTCGAACCTACAAGGGTTTTCACACGACTAAGCACATGCCCGTGTCTCTAGCTCATGTCCTTCACACGGCCTTGACACGCCAGTGTGGTCACCCATGTCAGCATGCATTTAGAGGCACACGGCAAAGACACACGCCCGTGTGTTAGGCCGTGTCCTCCACACGGTTGAGACACACGGCCGTGTCTCTACCTGTGTGTTTACTACCATGCATTCTAACTTAAAATTTTAGGTGCAGGGGACACATGGTTATGCCACACGCCCATGGGGTGGTCCGTGTGTCACACACAGTCTAGACACACGCCTTTATGTCTACCCGTATGGACCATGTTAGGCTATTTTCCAACCCTTTGGTCACCCTCTAACATATGTTCTAACTTATAGGTTTCCATAACATATATCCAGGCCTAATCATACTCTCAAATGATCTCGATAAACCTCATTGCATGTAAACCTCATTTCATCGATCTTACACATGCTAGGATTATTTCTCTTGTATCAAGAATGTCTATGCCTTATAACACATTCAAGATTGGCTCATTATTATAACTCATTGCCAATTATGGTCTAGCCATCCCATGTGATTCGGTCATGTTACATGTGTATCTACTTGTGATACGCCATGTTCATTCATCTCAATAACATTAGAACACAAATAGGCACAACTATGTAGGTTATACCTTATAACAAAATGAGCCAAATCCTATGGCCATATGCATGTAGACATGTACACCTTACAAGCCTTCATATTGGCTAATCAAATGACACATATTACAAAATTAACAAAATCCCTATACATGCCATTGAACAAAATAAGAGTATCTATATACCAAAGCTAGACAAGATGATAGTGTATTGACTCTCCAATCGTCTTCCAATCTTCGTGAGTCTACGAGCTCTGTAAGACAGGGAAAAGAGAGGGGTAACCATTTACATGTTTAGTAGGCCCGAATAACTGCAAAATAAACTTACCGATTTGTTTAGCATGCAACCATATTAGGCAAATAGATCGACAAGTATGGAATGGTTTCCCTATCACATGCACTCCATCAACAAGTTAGTCACATAACATCACACCATGTAACTTATCTAAGATGAGCTCATCATTCAACATTTTCATTTTTGTATCACATATTAATCCCATTGAGTTACTCGAAAAATCTCGATGGATTATCCATTTACTGTCAAGTCATAAGAACGATAATCTCATGTATGCACTCTCGTGAACCTCACATCTTATGGCAAGATTACCAGTCCAGGCTAAATCCCCCGTAATGTAAATTCATAAGGTGATGTCGGAATTACCAGTCCAGGCTAAATCTTTTATAGCGACAAACACCCACAATGAGCTCGGATCTAAATTACCAGTCCAGGCTAACTTCAGACCTTAATCGGATTACCCATTCGGGCTAAATCCAAAATGCACACATATTCTTCGGGAGGCTCAATCACTCAAGGAACACCTGTCGGGCTAGATCCTTTCTACATTTGAGATCAACAGATTACCCGTCTGGGCTAAATCCTTTTCTGCAACACATGCAGGATCTCAAGTCATGTACGCCATGGTTTATCCATCGAATTTCCCTTTTTACTTCAACCGGGACATTTATTATCATATCATTATTATTGACATATTTTATGGATTTTCATGCCATCCTTATAACTAAATATCGTGCATTCATAACACACGTAATTAGGCATATTAATAGTTTACTTAAAGTTATTCGAACTTACCTACTATTCGTCTCGGTTTCGCGTTTCGATTATTCCGAAACCTTTCATTTTCCTCGATCGACCTTCGAAATTTGCTCCTCGGGGTCTATAACAATAAAAATGAATCATCAATACCTCACATTATTCTTTTTGAGCCTAAATTTCACCCTCGGATAAAATGACCGTTTTGCCCCTAACCTTTCACATTTTTACGATTTAGTCCCTAGGCTCGTATAATAAAATTCATGCAATTTCTACCTTACCCAAGCCTAGCCGATTCTTCTTTCCTCTCATTGCAACCCACATTTCTCCATTATTTCACATTTTTACCACATATTTTACACTTTTTGCAAAAAGGTCCTTTTAGGTGTTTTTCGTGAAAATCACCTAGAAAAATATGTTTAACACACATACAACTTTCATATTCCTCCATAAAACATCAAAAAATAAACATTTCACACATGGGTCACTTTACAAACATGAACCCTAGCTCAAAATATGGGTAGAAATGGAGAGAGTAAGCTACCGGGATTTCAAAAATGCGAAGAACATTAAAAACGAGGCTTGGGAGCACTTACTATTGAACTTGAAAATGTTGAAAACCCTACCTATGAAGGGCTTGAGAAATTTGGCTGGATGAGGGAGAAGAACAGCTGATTTTTGCCTTCATTTTCCCTTTTTATTTTATTAATTAGCCAAATGACCAAAATGCCCTTAAGCCCTTTCTTTAAAATTTATCCATACATGCCCATTTTTGTCCAAAAACTTAAAAATTGGGAAAATTTCTCTTTAAGACCTTCTAATTAATAATCTAAAGCAATTTTATACAAATTGCTTGTAGAATCCAAGTTTTGCAATTTATTCAATTTAGTCCTTATTTACCAATTAGACACCTTATTCGTAGAATTTCCTCATGAAACTTTAACACATGCATATTTTCATATTCTAGACCTCATAATAATCATAAAATAAATATTTCAATGTCGAATTTGTGGTCTCGAAACCACTGTTTCGACTAGGCCCTATTTTGGGATGTTATATTTCTCCCCCCTTTAGGGACTTTCATCCTCGAAAGTCTTACCAGTAAATAGGTTTGGATATTGGCTTCTCATGGTTTCTTCTGGCTCCCATGTAGCCTCTTCCATAGCATGTCGATGCCATAAGACTTTTGCCAAAGCATATCTTTATTTCTGAGCTGTTTAACCTCACGAGCCAAAATCTTAACCGGTTCCTCACCATAAGTCATGTCCGGTCAAATTTCAATCTCCGTCGGTAAAATCACATGAGAGGGATCTGATCAATATCGTCTTAACATAGATATATGGAAAACATCATGAATCTTTTCTAGTTCTGGTGGCAGTACCAAGCGATAGGCTAATGGTCCAACTCTTTCAGTGATCTCGTATGGTCTGATAAATCTCAAGCTTAGTTTGCCTTTCCGGCCAAATCTCAATACCTTTTTCCATAGAGATAATTTCAAGAATACTCTATCTCCAATTTGAAATTTGATCTCTTTTCCTTTCAAATCAGCATAAGAATTTTGCCTATCCGATGTCGCTTTTAAACAGTCACGTATCACTTTAACCTTTTCTTCAGTTTCCTTGATTAGATCAACTCTGTGAATCTGATTCCCCTTGAGTTCTGTCTAATATAATGGACTTCAGCACTTCCTGTCATACAAGGCCTCATAAGGTGCCATCTTCAAACTCGTTTGAAAGCTGTTGTTGTAGGCAAACTCTACCAATGGCAGGTATTTTTCCCAACTGCCTTGAAATTCAAGGATGCAACATCGCAACATATCCTCCAGAATCTGAATCATCTGCTCAGACTGATCATCGGTCTGAAGGTGAAAAGTTGTATTAAAGCTCAATTTTGTACCCAAGGCTTCTTGTAACTTCTTCCAGAATCTCGAAGTGAATCTTAGGTCTTTGTCTGAAATAATTGATAGCGGTACCCCGTGTAATCTCACAATCTCAAATATATAAAAGTTGGCCAACTTGCCAAGTTAATAATCTATCCTTATCGGAATAAAATGAGTCAACTTTGTCAACTTATCAACCACAACCCATATAGTATCTTTCTTTTTCGGGGTCAATGGTAATCCTGTCACGAAGTCCATAGTGATTCTATCCCATTTCCATTCAGAGACCATCACAGGCTGTAGCAAACCAGAATGTACTTGATGTTCAGCCGTGACTTCCTGGCATATCAAGCATTTCAATTCGAATTCGGAGATGTCTATTTTCATGCCATTCCACCAGTACTTTATCTTTAAATCATTGTACATTTTGGTACTTCCAGGATGAATAGACAAATGGCTATCATGTGCCTCTTGCAAAATTTTCTGAATAATTTCATTATTCCTCGGTACGCAAACTCTGTCTCTGAACATCAAACATCCATCGGGACTAGCCTGAAAACCTGATTCAATGCCCGACTCACATTGAGCTCTTTTAGCCTGCAGGATACTATCATTAGTCTAAGCATCATAAATTTCCTAAAGAAATGTCGGCCTGACCCTTAACTCTGCCAAGACTAAACCATCATCAAACAACACCAATCAAGTGTTCACGGCCCTCAATGTAAATAAAGATTTTCTACTCAACGCGTCGGCAACCACATTTGCCTTTCCCGGATGATAATCAATAATCAGCTCGTAGTCTTTAATTAATTCTAACCATCTCCGCTGTCTTAGATTCAGTTCTTTTTGAGTCATTAAATACTTAAAACTCTTGTTGTCTATGAATATACGACAAGTCTCACCATATAAGTAAAGCCTCCAGATTTTCAAGGCAAAAACAATGGTGGCAAGCTCTAAGTCATGCGTCGAATAATTCTTCTCGTGTGGCTTCAACTGTCGCAAAGCATAGGCTATCACCTTGCCATCTTGCATAAGTACACAACCCAATCCATTTAAGGATGCATCACTATAGACCACAAACTCTTTTCCCGGCTCAGGCAATACTAAAACTGAAGCTTCAGTCAGCAATGTCTTCAACTTTTTGAAACTCTGTTGACACTTCTCTGCCATTCAAGCTTAACGTCTTTTTGTAGTAACCTCATCAATGGAGTCGCGATCATGGAGAATCCTTTCACAAATCTTCGGTAGTAACCAGCTAAGCCCAAAAAGCTTCTAACCATGGTTACATTTTTAGGTGGTTTTCATTCGACAATTGCAGTGATTTTACTTGGATCAACTCGGATGCCATCACCTGAAACAATATGACCCAAAAACCCTACTTCTTGGAGCCAAAATTCACTCTTTCTAAACTTAGCATACAATTGCTTTTCCCGTAAAGTCTGCAACACAATCCTCAAATGCTTCGCATGCTCCATCTCATCCTTGGAATAAATCAAAATGTAATCAATGAACACAACAACGAACTTGTCCATGTATGGCCGAAATATCCTATTCATTAGGTCCATAAATAAGACCAGTGCATTTGTTAACCCAAATGGCAAGACAAGAAATTCATAGTGGCCATACCTCGTTCTAAAAGCTGCCTTTGGCACGTCTGACTCCTTAACTCGCAACTGATAGTAGCCGAATCTCAGGTCTATCTTAGAGAATACAATAGCTCCCTTCAACTAGTCAAACAAATCATTGATCCTTGGCAAAGGATACTTATTTTTGATAGTCACCTTGTTCAATTGTCGATAATTTATACACAGCCTCATTGAACCATCTTTCTTCTTTACAAATAATACGAGAGCACCCCAAGGCGAAAAGCTTGGCCTTGTAGAACCTTTATCCGTCAGCTCTTGCAACTGTGCTTTTAATTCTTTCAACTAGGTTGGTGCCATCCTATACAGAGCAATAGAAATAGGAGCTATCCCTGGCACCAGTTCAATACCAAACTCTATCTCTCTTTCGGGAGGTAATCCGAGTAATTCTTCCGGGAACACATATGGATATTCACATACTATTGGCACAGACTCAATCTTAAACTTTGTTTCCTTAGTTTATATTACAAGAGCAAGGTAGGCTTCGTACCTTTTTCTCATATATTTTTGAGCAACCATTGCTGTGATTACAACCAGCGGTGTATCCTATTCTCTTGAAACAACCCGTAGAACCTTACCATTTGGGCACTTCAGTTCAATATACTTGCTACCAAAGTTTACAATTACATCATGCAGGGCTAACCAATCCATGCCAAGTATTACATCAAACCCATCAAATGGAAATAACATAAGGTTAGCCAGAAAACAATGACCCTGAATCGTCAAAGGACAATTCTTACAGACTTTATCAACCAGGACTAACTTGCCTAATGGGTTTGACACTTTGATTATAAATTTCGTAGGTTCAATGGATATATTCATACTAGACACCAATATTATGCAAATGTATGAATGCGTTGACCCCGAATCAATTAAGGCAACAACACAAGTATTAAAAAGAGAAAAGTACCCGTAATAACGTTAGGAGTAGAGGCTTCCTCTCGAGCACGTATTGCATACGTTCTTGCCGGGGCTCGAGTCTCTGATTTCTTGGTGTCTTTGGCCGCAACTTGACTGCCACTAACACTTCCAGGATACTTTGGAGGTCTACCTCGTGGAATAAGAGCACTTGATTTCGGGTTACTTCCACATCTTTATCGATTCGCTTTGGGTAGTCTATGAGGAAGTGGTTAAGAGAACCACATCTATAACATGCACTGCTCTTCATCCTGAACTCTTCGAAAAAAATTTATTGCAGTTTTTACACTTTGACTTTTGGTTATCTACACTTCCCACATTAGTCACATCGAGGAGGAAGACTTCTGATTACGTTGTTTGGAGCCTCTCGCTCTACCCGAATATCCTACCGATGAAGTGGAGCGTTCATGTTGGCTCATCGATTTCTTTGTGAGAAATGGTAGCGTCTTAGCTCTAGATCTCTTACTCGCAACTCGAGCTTCTCTCTTAGCTTGCTTCTTTTTATTATTGAGCTCCTCAGCTTTCTTGGCCCGATCAGCTAATGCAGAAAACTCTCATATCTCAAGGATCCCAATCAACAGCTTGATTTTGTCATTCAGACCTTCCTCGAAGTGTTTACACATTTCTAACTCTGTTTGAACCCATTCAGTTGCATACTGACTTAGCCTTACAAACTCCCTTTCCTATTCCGATACAGTCTTATTTCCTTATTTGAGTTCCAAGAACTCCTTTCGTTTCGAGTCTAAAAATCTTTGGCTGATGTATTTCTTCTTAAACTCTGCTTGGAAAAATTCCGAAGTGACGTTTTCCTTTGGCACCACTGAAGATACGATCTTCCACTAGAGGTATGCAGTATCCATTAGGAGTGACATGGCACACTTTAAGCACTCCTCAAGTGCACACGATAATTCGTCCAATACTCATATAGTGTTCTCGAGCCAGAACACGGCTCGTTCAGCATCATCATCCTTAGCTCTAAATTTCTCAACCATGTACTTTTGAAGCTTGTCTATAGGGGCTTTACCAATTTTTACAGGTGCCATACCTCAAATAATCCCCAAAGCACTCATCCATCATGTCAAAGAAGACGGTTTTAGCCTCTTCCCGACCTTCAGACATAGGCCTTCTACTATTGCTAGAAACAGCTCGTTGTACAGAAGCTGGAGCATGGCTCTCGGCTCCCTCAGACTCATCTTGTGCTTGATTGGAAGACATTTACCACATTCAAAGATAATTAAACAGTTAGGAGATATCACACTATCAACGTTCATATAATGGCATGTATAGTTAAACTCGATGCACTCTACGATAGTACTAGAACTGACGAAACCGTAGCTTGATACCACTAAATTTAACACCTCTTACCCGTATCCAAGACCAGGACCAGGTATGAGGCGTTACCAGGCATGTACTTGAACATTTTCAGGAAATACGGGTTATAAAATTTCATTCCAATTTGAAACCAATACAATAGCATCTTGGTGTCTCTATTATGAGCCTACGAGGCTCAAACGTATATTAAAATTGATCTGGGACTAAACTGAGGACCTAATAAAATTTTAATAAAAATTCTAGGTTAATGTCTCACACGCCAGTGTGGAGACATTGCACACGCCCGTGTGCTTTGGGACACGCCCGAGTCCTTTACCTGTGTGGAATTAATTGAATTTATTTTCTCCTTCGTACCTACAGGGTTTTTTACACGGCCAAGCACACGCCCGTGTCTCTGGCCCGTGTCCTTCACACGGCCTTGACACACCCGTGTGGTCACCCGTGTCCAAAAAATCGAGCACTTTGTTTATGATGTCAGCATGCATTTAGGGGCACACGGCCAAGACACACGCCCGTGTGTTAGGCCATGTCCTCCACACGGTTGAGACAAATGGCCGTGTCTCTACCCGTATGTCTACTACCATGCATTCTGACTTAAAATTTTAGGTGCAGGGGACACACGGTTATGCCACACGCCCATGGGGTGGTCCATGTGTCACACACGGTCTAGACACACGCCCATGTGTCTACCCGTGTGGACCATGTTAGGCTATTTTCCAAGCCTTTGGTCACCCTCTAACATATGTTCTCAGTTATAGGTTTCCATAACATATATCCAGGCCTAATTATACTCTCAAATGACCTCGATAAACCTCATTGCATGTTAACCTCATTTCATTGGTCTTACACATGCTAGGATTATTTCTCTTGTATCAAGAATGTCTATGCCTTATAACACATTCAAGATTGGCTCATTATTATAACTCATTGCAAATTATGGTCTAGCCATCCTGTGTGATTCGGTCATGTTACGTATGTATCTACTTGTGATACACCATGTTCATTCATCTCAATAACATTAAAACGCAAATATGCACAACTATGTAGGTCATACCTTATAACAAAATGAGCCAAATCCTATGGCCATATGCATGTGGACATGTACACCTTACATGCCTTCATATTGGCTAATCAAATGACACATATTACAAAATTAACAAAAGCCCTATACATGCCATTGAACAAAATAAGAGTATCTATATACCAAAGCTAGACAAGATGATAGTGTGTTGACTTTCCGATCATCTTCCAATCTTCATGAGTCTACGAGCTCTGTAAGACAGGGAAAAGAGAGGGGTAAGCATTTACATGCTTAGTAGGCCCGAATAACTAGAAAATAAACTAACTGATTTGTTTAGCATGCAACCATATTTGGCAAATAAACCAACAAGTATGGAATGATTTCCCTATCACATGCACTTCCTCAACAAGTTAGTCACATAACATCACACCATGTAACTTATCTAAGATGAGCTCATCATTCAACGTTTTCATTTTTGTACCACATATTAATCCCGTTGAGTTACTCAAAAAATCTCGATGGATTATCCATTTACCATCAAGTCATAAGAGCGATCATCTCATGTATGCACTCCCGCGAACCTCACATCTTATGGTGGGATTACCAGTCCAAGCTAAATCCCCTGTACTATAAACTCATAAGGTGATTTTGAGATTACCAGTCCAGGCTAAATCCCTTATAGTGACAAACACCCTCAATGAGCTCGTATCTGAATTACCAGTCCAGGCTAAATTCATACCCTAATCGGATTACCCGTCCGGGCTAAATCCACAATGCACACATATTCTTCAGGAGGCTCTATCACTCAAGGAACACCAGTCCGGGCTAGATCCTTTCTACATTTGAGATCAACGGATTACCCGTCTGGGCTAAATCCTTTTCTGCAACACATGCAAGATCTTAAGTCATGTAAGCCATGGTTTATCCATCGAATTTCCCTTTTTACTTCAACCAGGACATTTATTATCATATCACTATTATTGACATATTTCATGGATTTTCAAGCCATTCTTATAACTAAATATCATGCATTCATAACACACGTAATTAGGCATATTAATAGTTTACTTAAAGTTATTCAAACTTACTTGCTATTCGTCTCGGATTCGCGTCTCGGTTATTCCGAAACCTTTCATTGTCCTTGATCGACCTCCTAAATTTTCTCCTCCAGGTCTATAACAATAAAAATGAATCATCAATACCTCACATTATTCTTTTTGAGCCTAAATTTCACCCCCAGACAAAATGACCGTTTTGCCCCTAACCTTTCACATTTTTACGATTTAGTCCCTAGGCTCGTATAATAAAATGCATGCAATTTCTACCTTATCCAAGCCTAGGAAATTGTTCTTGCCTCTTATGGCAGCCCACATTTCTCCATTATTTCACATTTTTACCACATATTTTACACCTTTTGCAAAAAGGTCCTTTTAGGGGTTTTTCATGAAAATCACCTAGAAAAATATGTTTAACACACATACAAATTTCATATTCCTCCATAAAACATCAAAGAATAAACATGTCACACATGGATCACTTTACAAACATGAACCCTAACTCAAAATATGGGTAGAAATGGAGAGAGTAAGCTACCGGGATTTTAAAAATGCGAATAACATTAAAAAGGGGCTTGGGAGCACTTACTGTTAAGCTTGAAAATGTTGAAAACCCTAGCCATGGAGGGCTTGAGAAATTCGACTGGATGAGGGAGAAGAATGGCTGATTTTTGCCTTCATTTTCCCATTTTATTTCATTAATTATCCAAATGACCAAAATACCTTTAAGCCCTTTCTTTAAAATTTTACCCATACATGCCCATTTTTGTCCAAAAACTTAGAAATTGGGAAAATTTCTCTTTAATACCTTCTAATTAATAATCTAAAGCAATTTCATACAAATTGCTTCTAGAATCCAAGTTTTGCAATTTATTCAATTTGGTCATTATTTACTAATTGGACACCTTACTCATAGAATTTCCTCATGAAACTTTAATACATGCATATTTTCATATTTTAGACCTCATAATAATCATAAAACAAATATTTCAATGTCAAATTTGTGGTCTCGAAACCATTATTCTGACTAGGCCCTATTTTGGGATGTTACAATAATTCAACCAAACATACTTGACTAAATTTCATATCAAAACATGCCCTAAATGATCACTTTGCAATCATTCCAACTCTTACCACTTTGATCATAAAAACCATGCATCAATTTAATCACATACACACCAACTATTAAGCATCAGAGTAACATAAGTTTCACAAGTTCATAGTACAATTACATGCCATTATCATCAACTAAACAATAGACATATTCCACCTATAAATGCCTTATAACCACTACCAAAACATCAAAATCTACTGATAAAATCGATGAATAGTGTGATGGATCTCCGAATAGCTTCCAACCCGATTGAGCTTTCGATAATCTGCAAGGTAAAGGAAAATAATTATGTAAGCAATGTGTAACACCCCGAACCCGAGACCATCGCCGGTGTCGGACACGAGGGGTTAACAAGCCAAATCCACTTATTGCACCTACCAATTTGACATTTCCAGACAGGCTGGAAAATCTGCGTCACTGTCGCCTTAAAAATCATATCTCGAGTTTCAAAACTCGGAAACTGATTCCGTAAATTTTCCCTGAATTTAGACTCAAATATCTATCTATGGATTTATTTCTAGAATTTTTGGTCGGGCCAATTGGTACATTTTATTAGTAAAAGTCACCCATGTTACAGGGATCGACTGCTCTGACCTTTGCGCGTTACAACTTGAATATCTCTCTGTACAGGGCTTTAATACTGGTGCCGTTTGTTTCTAATGAAACTAGACTCAAAATGGAATCTGGAAATATAAGGAATGACTTCTAATTCTTTCTGGATAATTTATAGTAAATTTTTAAAGTCACGACAGCGGACCCAGAAACCGTTCTGGCCCTGTCTCACAATAGCTTTAATATCTCTTAACATGTAACTCCTATGACCGTTTCGTTTCCTCCATATGAAAGTAGACTCATCAAGGTTAATTTACATAACTTATTCACTATTTAATACCATTCCTACAAATTTTGGTGATTTTTCAAAACCACACCACTGCTGCTGCCAGCATCTGTTTTCAAGGTAACCATTACCTATTTCATGATTTCCACGATTCAATTGCCCCTCTTTGCATACGTAGCACAAAGTATGATCATTAACCATTCCAATGGCTAATCTTCTCAAAACAATTCCATACCCCATAATTATCATCATACAAATGATTATAGAATCATACTAAAAACGTATATAAGCCATTTTCGCATGGCTATCCAAGCTTACACAAAATCGAAAGGTACATGACCTTCAACAATAGGGTAGTCCTATACATGCCATTTCAAAGTTCAACCAAAATTATACCAAAATGGAGGCTTTGATAGTGTAGATGACTTCAACTTTAATGATCCCGTATCCGATCGCTAACGAGCAAAATCTATAAAACAGAGAGCCAAAGCAACGGGGTAAGCATTTTTATGCTTAGTAAGTCTCAAGCAATAAAATCAGCTTTAACTAAAGCATTACATTCACATAGCCAAATGAATCATTTCATTAATACACATACACATAATCACATACACATAATCATACTTACTTCACACTTCATCATTATATACTTTCACAAGATATCAACCAACTCAATGGCTGAAAATTCGTTAGTCGATTTAACGAATGTTACTCAAACATATCGACTTTTCCAATGCACATATAAACATACCTTATCCTTTGGGCTTTTCGAGCGTGCTAATTAAATTTATTACAGCAACCAACGCTCACCTTCAGCCCAAGCTTCTTTGGAATACAACCGAATATAACCACGTGCACGAATGCCTTTGGGTCTTAGCCCGGATTTAACGACTTGCACGAATGCCTTCGGGTCTTAGCCCGGATTTAACAACTTGCACGAATGCCTTCGGGTCTTAGCCCGGATGTAGTCACTAGCACAATTGCCTTGGTCTTAACCGGATATAATTACTAGCATAAATGTCTTGGGACTTAGCCCGATATCATTCAATTACTCATGCACACACATACATCAATAGTCATTACACATCCATGTTTCATTTTCGTTACTAAGGCTCAAACACAAACATATCACTAGCATAATCGCCTTCGGGACTTAGCCCGGGTATCATTCAAACACTCATACACACATATATCAATACTCATTACAGATCCATATTTCATTTCACATAATTCGAGTAGGATCATTTCTTGAGGACTTACCTCGGATGTTGTCGAACGGCTTCAACGGCTATTCGATCACTTTTTCCTTCCCTTTATCGGATTTAGCTCCCCTTTGCTCTTGAGCTTAACGAATACAAGTAGAAGTATTCAATATTTCTATCAATAATGTTTACTAGTCAATCACATTCGGCATCTCATATCATCTCACTTTATTATAATTTATCATTCAACCTTTGAACCAAAACGCCATTATATGGCCACATATACATACATCCATATATTTAAGCTCAAGAATTTTAACATAACATCAAGTGCTCAAATTACTCATGTGGCCGATTATACATGGTCGAAATACAAAAATCAAAAATAATTTCAAGGTTTTTCACACTATACATGTACTAGGCCGAATGTACATGCAAATCTCACAACCTTCTTCAACAAATTTCTTCTTTAAACAAACATATTTATCACTTTCTTCTTAATCAAAATATCATGTGCAAACCTATATACACATATAGGTGCAAGGCCGAATTTCAAGGTGTCCATAACCATCCAAAACACAAATTTTAACTAACATGCAAGAAGCATAAACCATGCTCATGAATGCATCATGGCCGAATACATCACAATCATGCCCCTTTCAACTTCGGTCATGGTTAAACACAAAAAAAAACTCAATGTCTTACTCAAGATTGCTACAAAGAAATTTCAAGAGTAGACAATCCATCATTGCATGCATCATTAGCAAGCTTCACATTTAGCATGCAATGGCTTTAACACAATAACAACCTTGGCCAAATACCATTTCCATGGCATAACAAGGATTTGAACCATGGCTAACATGAACATCAAGTTAGCAACTAAAACATGCATGAATCTCATGATACAACCTCATACATACCTTAATCTTGATGCAAGTTTAGCCAAATCTCCTTCTAGATCTCTTCTAAACCAAAAATGGAGCAAAAATCCTATCTTCTTCCTTAGTATTTTCGGCCAAAAAGGAGAGAACAAGGATGAACCAATTTTTTTGTTTTTCTTTCTTAGTTACACGGCAATGGGGGAATGCTACACTCTCACACACATTTTTTTTTTATTTCTCTTCCCACATTTTAATTATTAATCATTTCTCTCATGCTCCATTAACAAAACATGTTTCAACATGTTTTCTTTGCCCATAAACCATGTCATGGCCGGCCACCACCTATAAAAAGGGGAATTTGACATGCAAGTCCATTGTTTTGCATGCATGCTTTAATTAGTCATCACACAATTCCCTATCGTACTTTCAAAGTTCACTACTAAGTCCTTTCTAGTGAAATTCACCTTTATAACACTAAATCAATCACCAAAAAATGTCACACATGAGCACACACATATTATAGGCATCAAAATAAATTTTAAATTATTTTTATGCCTCGATTTTGTGGTCCCGAAACCATATTCCGACTAGGGTCAATTTTGGGCTGTCACAACTCTCCCCCACTTAAGAAATTTTCGTCCCCGAAAATCTTACCGGTAAATAGGGTTGGGTATCGCTCTTTCATAGAGTTCTCGGCTTCCCAAGTAGCTTCTTCTATCCTATGTTTGAGCCATAACACTTTCACTAGTGGAACTCGCTTGTTTCGCAACTCTTTCACTTCACGTGCCAGGATACGAATCGGTTCTTCCTCATAACTCATATTGGCTTGAATTTCAACCTCTGATGGACTAATCACGTGCGATGGATCAGATCTATAGCGTCGAAGCATCGAAACATGAAAGACATCGTGAATCTTTTCGAGTTCAGGGGGCAAAATCAGACGATATGCCACTGGACCGACTCGCTCGGATATCTCATATGGCCCAATGAACCTTGGGCTCAACTTGCCCTTACGGCCGAATCTGAGTATCTTTTTCCAAGGTGAAACCTTGAGAAACACTTTATCTCCCACCTGATGCTCGATGTCTTTACGCTTCAGATCCGCGTACGACTTCTGATGATCGGAGGCTATCTTCAGACTTTCACGGATTACTTTCACTTTCTGTTCAGCATCTCTAATCAAATCCACCCCAAAAATTTTGCTTTCACCGAGCTCACCAAAACAATGGTGTACGGCATTTACGATCGCATAAAGCCTCGTAGGGTGCCATCTTAATACTTGATTGAAAGTCGTTGTTGTAAGAGAATTCAATCAACGGCAAATACCATTCCATGAACCATCGAACTCGAGGATGCAACATCTCAACATATCCTCAAGTATCTGAATTATCCGCCGGATTGACCATCGGTTTGGGGTGAAAGGCGGTGCTGAAATGCAACTTGGTACCCAAAGCTTCTTGCAACTTTTTCCAAAATCGCGAGGTAAATCTCGGATCTCTATCCGACACGATGGAAATAGGCACCCGTGCAATCTCACAACTGAGAACGCATATTCGGCTAGTTTGTCCATTGAAAAGTCCGTGCGTCACGGGACAAAGTGAGCCGACTTAGTCAATCTATCTACAACAACCCAAATCGCATCCTTCTTATTCAACGACAATGGCGACCGGATCACGAAGTCCATTGTGACTCGATCCCATTTCCACTCGGGTATCGTGATCGGTGAAGTAATGTCAAGGCACTTGATGTTCCGCTTTCACTTGTTGACATATTAAACACCTCGAAACAAAGTCGAGATGTCTCATTTCATACCATGCCACCAAAACCGACGTTTCAAATCGTTGTACATCTTCGTACTCCCGGGTGGATCGCCATTCGGCTACAATGGGCTTCGTTCAAGATATCGAAATAAGTTCAATTCTTTGGAACACACAGACGACTCTGAACCTCAAACAATCGTCATCATCGATCTGAAACTCCGATTCCTTGTTCGAACACACTTGGCCCGTTTTGCAACCAACTCATCGTCGACCTTCTGAGCTTCACAAATTTGATGCATCAATAATGGTTTGGCTTTCAATTCAGCTACTAACACGTTGTCGGATCGAACGGACAAGTGCACATTCATCGCTCGTAAAACGAATAATGATTTACGACTCAAGGCATCCGCAACCACATTCGCCTTTCCCGGGTGATAGTCAATGACCAGTTCATAATCCTTTAACAACTCGAGCCAACGTCTTTGTCGCAGATTTAAGTCTCTTTGGGTCATCAAATATTTGAGACTTTTGTGATCCGAATACACATGGCACTTCTCACCAAATAAGTAATGTCGCCATATCTTTAAGGCGAATACGATGGCGACCAATTCGAGATCATGGGTGAATAATTTTTCTCATGTGGCTTTAATTGCCTCGACGCATAGGCCACAACTCGACCTTCTTGCATCAATACACAACCTAACCCAAGTAGGGATGCGTCACTATAAATGACAAACTCTTTGCCCGATTCGGGTTGCACTAGAATTGGGGCTTCAGTTAAGTAAGTTTTCAGTTGATCGAAACTTTTCGACATTTTTCCGACCATTCAACCTTACGTCCTTTTGGAGTAAGCCGTCATTGGCGTGGCTATCGTTGAGAAACCTTTACAAATCGTCGGTAATAACCGGCCAGCCCCAAAAAGCTCCGAACCTCGGTAATATTTCTCGGAGGCTTCCAGTTAAGTATGGCTGAAATTTTGTTCGGGTCGACTCGAATACTCGATGCAGATATCACATGCCCCAAGAAGCTAACCTCCCTTAACCAAAACTCACACTTGCTGAACTTAGCATATAACTGCTTATCCCGTAAAATTTGCAGCACTAACCTCAGGTGTTCAGCATGTTCGGTCTCATTTCTGGAATAGACCAAGATGTCATCAATGAACACGACTATGAACCGATCCAAATATGGTCTGAAGATCCGATTCATCAAATCCATAAATACCGCAGGGGCATTAGTAAGCCCAAACGGCATCACTAGGAACTCGTAGTGACCATATCTCGTTCTGAAGGCAGTCTTGGGCACGTCCAAATCTCAAATTCGCAATTGATAATAGCCCGATCTCAGATCTATTTTCGAAAACACTGAGGCTCCCTTCAGTTGATCAAACAAATCATCGATACGCGGTAACGGATATTTGTTCTTTATCGTCGCTTTATTAAGCTGACGATAGTCGATGCACAACCTCATGGTTCCATCCTTCTTTTCACAAACAACACCGGCGCACCCTAAGGCGAAAACTTCAAGCGAGCAAAACCTCTATCCACCAATTCTTGCAAGTGAGCTTTCAACTCCTTTAATTCCGTTGGTGCCATACGATACGAGCTATCGAAATTGGAATGGTACCGGTACCAATTCGATGCCAAACTCTATTTCTGAACAGTGGTAAACCCGCAATTCTTCGTGGAAATCCGTATTCACAAACCACCGCACAGATTCGGGTTTCTTTTCTAACTCCTTGTCATCTAGAACATACGCAAGGTATGCTTCACACCCTTTCTTACGTATTTCGAGCCAACATTGCCGATATTACACCGGCAATCCCTTTAAGTCCGTAGACTCAACCCGAATTATCTCGTTATTCGTGCACCTCGATCAATAGTCTTGCTTTTGCAATTTACAACCGCATCGTGCATGGTCAACCAATCCAAACCAAGAATAACGTCAATTCGTCGAATGGCAAAAGCATCAAGTCCGCGGAGAACAAGAACCTCAAAATACTAGGGACTTTTCTTACACACTTTGTTGACGAGCACGTAATGACCCAAGGGTTTGACACCGAATTACAAACTCGAGAGACTCAATGGGCAAAGTCTTCTTTGGATGCTAAGGTTTCGCATATATAAGAATGAGTAGAACCAGGTCAATCAAAGCAATCACATTAGTATCGAAAAGAGTGAGGATACCGTAATAACATCTCGGTGAGAAAGATCCTCGCGTGCGCGATGGCATAAGTCCTAGCAGAGCACGAGCCTCGATCCGATGGTGGCATCTCTAGATCCTCTCGACCGCCACTAGCATTGCCCGTGTTTCTAGACGGCCTACCTCGAGTTGTGGTAGCACCGGGTTCCCACTTTGATTTACGCTTTGTTCGGATAAGCTCGGGCAATCCTTAATGAAATGATCGATGATCCGCACTTGTAACAGAGCGGTCACGGAATCTACAACTCCCGAATGCCATTTGCCACAATATTGGCACTCCGCTCGTCTCGACGATCATTGCCAACACCGGCGATCAAGTGACTCGCGTTCCTATAGGGGTCGATCGCGGTCTCGTCTAGAAAATCCCAAAATGTCTCTAGACCGCCTAAGCCATCTCTAAATTTCTTTGATGATCGGGAAGGGCTTCCTCAAGACCTCTTACTAAACTCCCTTGCTCCCACTTCAGCTTTTCTTTTCTCCATATGAGCTCCTCGGCTTTGCACGCCGCTCGACAAGAGCCACAAACTCTGGATTTCCAAAATGCCAACATACACTTTATATCATCGTTCAGGTCCATCTTCAAGCATTTACACATCACGACTTCAAGAAATGCACTTCAGCAGCATCATCGCTAAGCCTCGCAAATTTTCGTTCGTAGTCGGTAACCGACATGGAACCTGTAACACCCCGAACCCGAGACCATCGCCGGTGTCGGACACGAGGGGTTAGCAAGCCAAGTTCACTTGTTTTGCCCATCCATTGGATATTTCCAGTCAGGCTGGAAAAACTGCGTCACTGTCGCCTTAAAAATCATATCTCGAGTTTCAAAACTCGAAACTGGTTTTGTAAATTTTCCTGAATTTAGACTCATATATCCATCCATGGATTTATTTCTAGAATTTTGGTCGGGCCAATTGGTACAGTTTATTAGTTAAAGTCACCCATGTTACAGGGATCGACTGCTCTGACCTTCGCGCGGTATAACTTGAATATCTCTCTGTACAGGGCTTTAATGCTGGTGCCGTTTGTTTCTAATGAAACTAGACTCAAAATGGAATCTGTACATATAAGGTATGTCTCCTAATTCTTTTGGATAATTTATAGTGAATTTTAAAGTTGCGACAGGGAACCCAGAAACCATTCTGGCCCTGTCTCACAATAGCTTTAATATCTCTTAACCTGTAACTCCTATGACCATTTCGTTTCTTCCATAAGAAAATAGACTCATCAAGGTTCATTTACATAGCTTATTCACTATTTAATTCCATTCCTATGAATTTTGGTGATTTTTCACATTCACACCACTGTAGCTGGCAGCGTCTGTTTTTAAGGTAGGGCTTACCTATTTGGTAGTCTCCATGAATCAACTAGTCTTGCCATACATAGGTTCATATATGATCATTTTAACCATACCAATGGCTGATCATATGACCAAAATTCCTAATTCCAAGCCATAGCCACATCATGACACCAAATATATATATACAAACCACAATTAGTCTAAGTTCATGCTTCCCTTTTCAAGCCATTTTCGCATGGCCGTACATACTTACATTACAACATATTCAACAAACATGAGGTAGTCCTATACATGCCATCTCAAGTTCAACCAAAAATTTATACCAAAATGGAGGCTTGATAGTGTGGATGACTTCGACTTCAACGATCCCAAATCCGATTGCTTCGAGCGAAATCTAACAAAAAACTGAGAGCCAAAGCAACGGGGTAAGCATTTTTATGCTTAGTAAGTCTCAAGGAATATAATCAACTCTAATTACAGCAATACATTCACATAGCCAAATGCATCATTTCATTTATACACATTCTTACTTCACACTTCATCATTATATAATTTCACAAAGTATCAATCAATTCAATAACTGAAATTCATTAGTCGATTGAGCGAATGTTGCTCAAACATGTCGACTTTCCAATGCACATATAACGTACCTTATCCTTTGGGCTTTTCGAGTGTACTGATTGAATTCATTACAGCAACCAACACTCACCTCCAGCCCAAGATTCTTCGAATATAACCGGATATAATCACGCACAAATGCCTTCGGTCTTAGCCCGGATAGAATAACTCGCATTTAATGCCTTCGTCTTAGCCCGGATATAGCCACTAGCACAATTGCCTTCGTCTTAACCGGATATAATTTCAGCATAATTGTCTTGAGATTTAGCCCGGATATCATTCAATTTCCCATGAACACATACATCAATTATCATTGGACATACATAATTCATTTTCGTTACTAAGGCTCAAACGCAATTATAGTTACAAGCATATTCGCCTTCGGACTTAGCCCGTATCATTCAATTTCTCATACACACATAAATCAATAATCATACACATCCATACTTCATCTCACATAATTCAAGTAAGGTCACTTCTTGAGGACTTACCTCGGATGTTGTCGAACGGCTTTTTCGGCTATTCGATCACCTTTTCCTTCCCTTGTCCAATTGTGGCCCTCTTAGCTCTTGAGCTAATTCAAACAAATTCAATTTATTAAAACCTCATTGTGCTTGCTTATGGCCGAATATGACAAGGATTTTAAATGGTCATATGGCCACTCTTTAGCTTGAATACACAATGGTCATGCACATTTTATACTACATCAAGCAAATTCAATACAATTTATTTGAGCATCAAGGAAATGCTAAGGCCTTCTGTTAGAATTAAGTGACCCAAATTCTTATTTAAATAAAATACGATGAAAATAAAATAAAAGTAAAATCCATATAGAACTAGACTTCTTTTATTTTATTTTAGAATAAGGTTTTAAACCTTATTAAACTCCATCTATTTTATATTGATTAGGATAAGGTGTTTCAATCCTACTAGAATATGGCTTTGCAAGCCTATAAATAGACATAGTCTATTCCTCTTGTATTTGAGTAAAAATTTTTCGACATAGTGAATTTTCTTCTCCTCTGCCCGTGGTTTTTTTCCCGAAAGGGTTTCCACGTAAAATTTATGTGTTCTTTATTTTTATTTATTTTATTCTATTTTATTTTTCACACCTTCAATAGGCTACCCAAGGCCGAATATTCATGTACATGTTGAGGTCAATTTTGCACTTAATACCTCACAAAAACAGCATGCAATTTACTAATTAATGCTTTGCACATTGTGGCCCAAAACTTATAATATAGCATCAAGCACTTATATGTGTGCTAGGCGGAATTGTGCTTGCAATTTCACAAGCATTCTTCCACATTTTCTTCTTTAAACCAATATATTCATCACTTAGTTCATAACCAAACATAATGTGCAATCATATATATGCATATATGAGCATGGCGAATTTTCAAGGTGTCCATAGCCATCCAAAACACAAATTTTTAACTAACATGCAAAAGCATAAATCATGCTCAAGAATGCATCATGGCGAATATGACAATCATGCTCCTTTTCAACTTCAATCATAATAAAACAAAGAGAAAACTCATAGTCTTACTCAAGAGTAGACAATCCATCTTTGCATGCATCATCATCAAGCTTCACACTTAGCATGCAATGGCTTTATCACTATAACAACTTTGGCCAAATACCATTTCCATGGCATACCAAAGATTTGAGCCATGGCTAACATGCACATCAAGTTAGCAACCAAAACATGCATGAAACTCCCAACACAACCTCATACATACCTTAATCTTGATGCAAATTTAGCCAAATCACCTTCTAGATCTCTTCTAAACAAAGGAAATGAAGCAAAATCCTTCTTCCTCTTAGTATTTTCGGCCAAAAAGGGAGAGAGCAAGCATGAACAAATTTTTTTTTTGTTTTTCTCTTCTTGGTTGCACGGCAATGGGGTATGCTACTCTCTCACACACATTTTTTTTCATTCTTTTCTTACCCATGCTTATTTGTTTACTATTTCTCCCTAATGCCCAACAAAACATGTTTCATGACATGTTTAACCCATATCTCTTTGTCATGGCGGCCATTACTTGTAAAAGGGGAATTTGACATGCAAGTCCATTATTTTGCATGCATGCTTTAATTAGTCATCACCCTTTCCCTATCGTATTTTCAAAGTTCACTACTAAGTCCTTTCTAGTGGAATTCACCTTTATAACACTAAATCAATCATCAAAAATGTCATACATGAATACACACATATTATAGGCATCAAATAAATTTTAAATTATTGTTATGCCTCGGTTTTGTGGTCCCAAACCACATTCCGGCTAGGGTCTATTTTGGGCTGTCACGAAACCTTGCTTAAGATCAAGGAATTCCTTTCGCTTTTGGTCCATAAATCTCGATCGATATACTTCTTTCGAATTCAGTTTGGAAGAACTCCCAAGTTACTTGCTCTCTAGACACCACAGTCGAGTACTCCACCAATAGTAGGCGGAATCGCGTAGCAAGGAGATAGTACACTTTAAGCATTCATCGGTGTACATGATAACTCATCGAGCACCGGATAGTGTTGTCCAACCAAAATTCAGCTTGCTCGGCATCGTCGCTATCCGTAGCTTTAAATTCAGTAGCCCCATGTTTTCAATTCATCGATTGGGGCTTACTTGACCTTACTTGGTCAGCACGGAGGTATTGTAGGTGCGGGGTTGCATTAGTCGGGAATGGAGGTTGTGGAACAGTAGTGTTAGTTCGAATGTATTGGTTAAACCAATCATTCATCACACTATAAAAGGCTTGCTTAGCCTCATCATTCGGATTGTTGGCAATAGGTTGAGAGTCTGCCGGCGCTGTCCTTCTTGCTGGAGCAGCGCCACACTCTCCACATCATCAGCTATTGCTCGGTTGGGATCGGGATCCATTGCTATAAACAAACACAAACTCAAATTGTCAGAAATCACCACACTATCAATTTGTCACTTAATGGCATGTATAGCTAGACCCCAAACATATCACGGTAGTCCTAGGATCGACTAAACCGTAGCTCTGATACCAATAAAATTGTAACACCCCGAACCCGAGACCACTGCCGGTGTCGGACACGAGGGGTTAACAAGCCAAATCCACTTATTGCACCTACCAATTTGACATTTCCAGACAGGCTGGAAAATCTGTGTCACTGTCGCCTTAAAAATCATATCTCGAGTTTCAAAACTCGAAAACTGATTCCTTAAATTTTCCCTGAATTTAGACTCATATATCCATCCATGGATTTATTTCTATAATTTTTGGTCGGGCCAATTGGTACAGTTTATTAGTAAAAGTCACTCATGTTACAGGGAACGACTGCTCTGACCTTCGCGCGTTACAACTTGAATATCTCTCTGTACAGGGCTTTAATACTGGTGTCGTTTGTTTCTAATGAAACTAGACTCAAGATGGAATCTGCAAATATATGGCATGACTTCTAATTCTTTCTGGATAATTTATAGTAAATTTTTAAAGTCACGACAGGGGACCCAGAAACCGTTCTGGCCCTGTCTCACAATAGCTTTAATATCTCTTAACATGTAACTCCTATGACCGTTTTGTTTCATCCATATGAAAGTAGACTCATCAAGGTTCATTTACATAACTTATTCACTATTTAATACCATTCCTACAAATTTTGGTCATTTTTCAAAACCACACCACTGCTGCTGCAGCATCTGTTTTCAAGGTAACCATTACCTATTTCATGATTTCCACGATTCAATTGCCCCTCTTTGCATACGTAGCACAAAGTATGATCATGATTAACCATTCCAATGGCTAATCTTCTCAAAACAATTCCATACCCCATAATGATCATCATACAAACGATTATAGAATCATACTAAAAACGTATATAAGCCATTTTCGCATGGCTATCCAAGCTTACACAAAACCGAAAGGTACATGACCTTCAACAATAGGGTAGTCCTATACATGCCATTTCAAAGTTCAACCAAAATTATACCAAAATGGAGGCTTTGATAGTGTAGATGACTTCGACTTTAATGATCCCATATCCGATCGCTAACGAGCAAAATCTATAAAACAGAGAGCCAAAGCAACGGGTAAGCATTTTATGCTTAGTAAGTCTCAAGCAATAAAATCAGCTTTAACTAAAGCATTACATTCACATAGCCAAATGAATCATTTCATTAATACACATACACATAATCATACTTACTTCACACTTCATCATTATATACTTTCACAAGATATCAACCAACTCAATGGCTGAAAATTCGTTAGTCGATTTAACGAATGTTACTCAAACATATCGACTTTTCCAATGCACATATAAACATACCTTATCCTTTGGGCTTTTCGAGCGTGCTAATTAAATTTATTACAGCAACCAACGCTCACCTTCAGCCCAAGCTTCTTCGGAATACAACCGAATATAACCACGTGCACGAATGCCTTTGGGTCTTAGCCCGGATTTAACGACTTGCACGAATGCCTTCGGGTCTTAGCCCGGATTTAACAACTTGCACGAATGCCTTCGGGTCTTAGCCCGGATGTAGTCACTAGCACAATTGCCTTCGGGTCTTAACCCGGATATAATTACTAGCATAAATGTCTTCGGGACTTAGCCCGGATATCATTCAATTACTCATGCACACACATACATCAATAGTCATTACACATCCATGTTTCATTTTCGTTACTAAGGCTCAAACACAAACATATCACTAGCATAATCGCCTTCGGGACTTAGCCCGGGTATCATTCAAACACTCATACACACATATATCAATACTCATTACAGATCCATATTTCATTTCACATAATTCGAGTAGGATCATTTCTTGAGGACTTACCTCGGATGTTGTCGAACGGCTTCAACGGCTATTCGATCACTTTTTCCTTCCCTTTATCGGATTTAGCTCCCCTTTGCTCTTGAGCTTAACGAATACAAGTAGAAGTATTCAATATTTCTATCAATAATGTTTACTAGTCAATCACATTCGGCATCTCATATCATCTCACTTTATTATAATTTATCATTCAACCTTTGAACCAAAACGCCATTATATGGCCACATATACATACATCCATATATTTAAGCTCAAGAATTTTAACATAACATCAAGTGCTCAAATTACTCATGTGGCCGATTATACATGGTCGAAATACAAAAATCAAAAATAATTTCAAGGTTTTTCACACTATACATGTACTAGGCCGAATGTACATGCAAATCTCACAACCTTCTTCAACAAATTTCTTCTTTAAACAAACATATTTATCACTTTCTTCTTAATCAAAATATCATGTGCAAACCTATATACACATATAGGTGCAAGGTCAATTTCAAGGTGTCCATAACCATCCAAAACACAAATTTTAACTAACATGCAAGAAGCATAAACCATGCTCATGAATGCATCATGGCGAATACATCACAATCATGCCCCTTTCAACTTCGGTCATGGTTAAACACAAAAAAACTCAATGTCTTACTCAAGATTGCTACAAAGAAATTTCAAGAGTAGACAATCCATCATTGCATGCATCATTAGCAAGCTTCACATTTAGCATGCAATGGCTTTAACACAATAACAACCTTGGCCAAATACCATTTCCATGGCATAACAAGGATTTGAACCATGGCTAACATGAACATCAAGTTAGCAACTAAAACATGCATGAATCTCATGATACAACCTCATACATACCTTAATCTTGATGCAAGTTTAGCCAAATCTCCTTCTAGATCTCTTCTAAACCAAAATGGAGCAAAAATCCTATCTTCTTCCTTAGTATTTTCGGCCAAAAGGAGAGAACAAGGATGAACCAATTTTTTGTTTTTCTTTCTTAGTTACACGGCAATGGGGGAATGCTACACTCTCACACACATTTTTTTTTTATTTCTCTTCCCACATTTTAATTATTAATCATTTCTCTTATGCTCCATTAACAAAACATGTTTCAACATGTTTTCTTTGCCCATAAACCATGTGATGGCCGGCCACCACCTATAAAAAGGGGAATTTGACATGCAAGTCCATTGTTTTGCATGCATGCTTTAATTAGTCATCACACAATTCCCTATCGTACTTTCAAAGTTCACTACTAAGTCCTTTCTAGTGAAATTCACCTTTATAACACTAAATCAATCACCAAAAAATGTCACACATGAGCACACACATATTATAGGCATCAAAATAAATTTTAAATTATTTTTATGCCTCGGTTTTGTGGTCCCGAAACCACATTCTGACTAGGGTCAATTTTGGGCTGTCACACAATGTATGCTTAGTAAGCTCGTATAAACTTTAAGCATGCTATTCCATTTCAATGTTAATATTTATATAATAAACATAAATCTATGCCAATGCTATAAGATTCATAAATCGATATGATCATCAACTCGTAAACGAGTAAGTTTATTAATGTCGCATATTTATTGACCATTCATAACATGATAAGATTTCATGAGACATAACATATATGATCAATCCCTTTCATAAGATTATACATCTTTCTATTTACTTACTTTCCATTCTATTCCCAATGCTTATCATATGCCTAAACAACATTATTAACTCTCGATTTAGTGTATTTATCCATAGCATAAGTAGTTTGCTCACATATAATACATCATAATACATCCCAATTACGTACTTACCGTTTTATTTCCTTTTCTTACTCGTTTGATATGCATAGTACAAGCATAATCATAAACATCAATCATATCCACAGGCTTGGCATAAGCCCTAGCTCATCAACAACACATATTAGTTCATTTAAACATGATACATATGAATTTGACATGGATAACCATTTTACTTGAGTATGATTCAATTGGATTTATCATCCATCACAACATATCATGTTTGTCCATGTATCACCATTCCATTGATTTTCATATAAACATGTCTTAGTTCTTATTGGACACTAACCATTTCATCTGCATACACATAAGACATAAACATAACATTAAACATAGCCACAAGCTAGTGATTAAACACATAACTTTGCAATATCATCACATGGTAAGATATGGGTACATGGAAACACGAAAATATACACCCTTTTTCATGCCCTTTTTAACTCAACTTCATATAGTTTCGGTAAAATTATTGTCGAAAAATATATAATAACTATAAAATAATTAAATTACACTTAAATTATTAACATGTTAAATTTTAATTAATTTTATATTAAATTTTGATTAATTTTGATCATTTTCAACAGAATCGCACAAATGGCGAAAATTGGCTCCGCAAACACTGCTAAAGCACAAAACAAAGAAGCTAATTTGAAGCATCAAGGCAAATTAATTTTTCAGCCTAAGACGGTCCAAATTATGAATATCAATTCATAATATAATTAATTTTAATTTTAATCCAATTTACTTTGGGTTAAATAAATTATTATTAATTAATTATGAAAAGATGCCTAGTTGAGCTGAACCGAGAAAACCGATCCAACCGAGCACTGGGCAGCCCAAAACCGTCCCACATGTTGACCCAATTAGCTTGTTTGGCTGATTATTTGGCTTGCAAAATAGCCCTCGAAGTCTCCTTCAATTTGCATTCAAACCCCTCCACTATTTATGCCTTTCTAGATTTGCCCCTACCTTAAAATAGCAAGTTTGAAACCTTCAAACTTGCCACATGTGTGGCCGGCATGGGGGGACTTATGCTTTCTATAGAAAAAAATTATCTATTTTCTTTGATTGATTTATGAAACTAAAATCAATTATCTAAATTATAAATTTGTGTTTGTAAATAACATACAATAAATAATGAAATATATAATTTGAAACTAATTAATAATAATAACACATGAATTATGTACGATAATAAATAAAAATAAATTAAATTGTAAGTAAAACGAAATTAAACATACGAATACATTAGATTAAGAATACTAAACGAATACAATTATGTATCATGGTATTAACATCAATCCTAAGTTAATATTGAGTTAATTTATGACACCATCTCAATTAATAATATTACTAATAATATACAATTGATTATGCAATAAAGTGTGCATAATAAAATCAAAATGTATGAAAAATTCAAAATAAAATTGAATGGTAAATTTAAGGGTTTGCCAATGCAATTCACATGAGTTTAAATCTCACTATAATTTTTTTATTTTTAAAATAAAAAATTAAAGTACCTTTAAATTATATAACTTATTTTTAGTATGAAAGAATATTTTATAATTTTTCTAATTAAATTGATATCTGATTAACTTATGACACTAATTTAATCATAATTTAAATAACAAATTTAGATATCCTGACGCATTTTGGATACTCTGTTTGTATCATAAGTTTTAAAATTAATTATATGAATAATTAAACTATACCAATTAGGCTTTATTAGTCTTTAATTTAATATGTTCTAATTTCTTTATGAATCGTTTACCTGAACAAACTTCAGGTATCTAGTTCAGTCCAAATTGAAAGCCCCAAACCAGAGTTGGGTTACGTTAAATTAAAAATATATATGTATTTGTTCAAAAGTAATATTTTTAAATATATTAAAAATAAGTTGAAATTCGAACCTATTTTTCCCTTTTTCACCAATTTTCTAAACTTCGATTTTATAACTATATAGCGGACGGTTATATGTATTGAAAAAGAATGAAAAGAATAGAAAAGGGAAATAAAAGTTTGAGATAATACTTCCATCATTCAGAATTTCGACTCTTTTAACTACTCATGTAACATTGATTCATCATAAACATGCATGGTAGTTTCATTTAATTAATACCTAGCATTAATATCACACCCCAAATCGTCTTATTTGAAATAGACTAGTTAGGTGTCCGCATTTAAGTAGATCTGCTCATCAGCTGTTGCCATTGTCTTCTGAATCCTCTCAATGAACCCAAGCATCACCTCAGTACTTTTCTCATCTGGGAATAATTGAAAAATTGGAAAAGAAAAAAAGGTTAGAACTATTAACAGCAATTCTGGAAGAAAAAAAAAATTAATTTTCTTTGCAAGCACCAAGTTCTGGAATTGTATGGCCTTTGGGATGATTAATCACAAAAGGATCCACAAAATATTCCAGCAGAGAAGTTGATTCTTGTTTCATGAAGTCCGTTTCTCCTGCAAATTAAAGTTGAATCCATATTTTAGTCCAGTCTTTTTGCATTGCCTGAAGATTGCTTCTACCGAAATATGAACGAAATTTAATCCAGAACATTGGTTTATATTTGCTGTGTTTCAGCTATAATTAAATAGACTGCTATTTAAAGCTTTAAAATACCTGTGATATGGAGAGAAGGGCATTCAAGAGGTGATGAATATGCATTGGAAGTGAGCTTATGATGTGCAAACTTTGGCCCTCCAAACTTGGCTCCTGATATTATTATCAGAAACTTGATTCTTGGAACCCTGGTAAGAGCTAATCCATCTCTCTGCATTCCAGGCAATGCAGCAGATAAAAGTGCTCCCTGAGATTCATCAGGTAAAAGGGGGATTAAAAAACCTATTCAGATCAATTTTGGGTACAAGAATTGAACATTTGAAGATGTTTCGTAAGATGATTCAAACACACCCCACCTGGGAGAAGCCCAGAAAACCATCAAATGGACCACTCTTTATCATATTATCTTCAATAAACGCAAGACATTCTTCAAAATTTGTGTACTCAGTGAAATCCTTGTTACAAGTAGAAAAAAGAAAAGATTCAGTTACAGGCTTTGATGGAGTAAAAAGAAATGAACTTGAACTGTAAATTTTTTGGAAAAATCTAGTACACCTCTGTAGCTTGAAACCATTCATAGTAAGGAGGATCAAAAAAGCGTTCAACACCGGACTTCCCTTGGGCAGGATATGGGGCATCAAGGAAAACGAGGTCGAGCTTATCAAGCACAGCTGCAGGCCATCGAAGGACCTGTCTCTTGAGAATTTCAGCGCTTGTTCTGAATCCATGGAGGCACAGAATTCTGGGTTTTCTCTGGATTTGGTTTTCCATTTTCCTGAAAATTCCTGTTGGAGAAAGCTGAGGGAGTAGCCTTGGAATGGTTCGGGGAGCTCAAAATGCTTTGATTATTCAAGCCGAGGTGGGCCTGGAAGCTCGGGCAATTAATAATTGATGGTCGAACAATACTGTACTGCTAAGAAAGGAAACTTTTGTCACGAGGGCTTTATGTTACTCATATTTCTTGACGCCCTAATTGTTACTAAGGTATCCATTTTTTTTTCTCTTATAAAAATGATTGGATTTATTATGCATGTGAATCCGTCATCTACCATGACAATTTTATAAGAAATTGACATAGCAACTCAACTTAATTTAAGAAAAAAAAAACATTATAAAGTGTGACATTGTTTCACAAACATAATTAACCTGTCATATGACATTGCAAAGTCACTTATTTGATAAAGAAAGAGTACCATATTTTTCGAAATAATCTAAAACCATCATTTTTTAAATAATTTTAAAAATATTATATTCTTACAATAAATTGTAAAAACTTTTTATTTAGTTTAGTTTTATTTTTATAATTATATATTTTAAACATGGTGCATATTTTCTTTAATGAGCATCTCATGCTGTCGTGCGGGAGGTTTTAACTTGTTAACGATTTTACTTTGTTTTGGAGATTTTTCTTTCTGGTCAGCATAATCTTTTTTATAATGGTGTTCTTATAGTTTGTTTTTGTATCTTAATCATGTTTAATGCCTTGACTCCTTTTTTCATATTCTATTTTGGATAGAATTTGTTATCAATTACAATTTGTATGAATTTCTCTTTTTAAATAAAAGTTATTTTATGAAAAAATTGTATGGGTATCCATAATTTAAATTAAATTTGGAGCGTTAGGTGACAGGTGGCTTTAGGCATTTGGACGTGATTTGAGAAGATCGAAATGCTTGAAAAAAACAACAATACATTCAAAATTTTGTATTTCTATAGATATAAGAGTTATTGAAATAACACAATCTCACATATAAAAAATTCTAGGTTATGGAGGGTTTATACTACTATAAATAAAGGTGGTTTCTCCACCTTTAAATCATCCCAAAACTTGTCATTTTCTTCATAAGGCAATTTTTCTCTCTTCCTATTTGTAATTTTCACTTGTATCTATTGTCGTGAAATATATTTGATAGTGTCCGAAAACGTAAGCATAATTTGTTAAACCTCGTTAAATTTTTGGTGTTCTTTATTGTTTTATTTATCTTTCAATATTTTGTAGGGTACAATTGTAGTGATATATTGTGCTATTAAATTACATTATAGGGAGATTCTGTTTAGGAGGTTGTGTTTTAAGTAGGATTGTTTGTGACCCCTCCAATCTTTCCTGGGAACTGAAACTAGTGTGGTTTTCTAGTATAATAATTTACTCCTTTTTACCCTATTAACACAACAAGTGATATCAGAGTCGAAGGTTATTCAAATTATGCTCTATGGTTGCGGTTTAAATTGATCTTCCACATTAGAAAAGATTTCCTTGGGCATATTGAAAAATTATGGTTGAAATGGTGAACAATCCAAGAGCTCCAACATTGTCCATGTGGACAAGACTGGCAATGACAAATACGAGATTGACAGTGGATATTTTTGATGGTACAGGTCATTTCAGTATGTGGCAAATTGAGGTTCTAGGTGCTCTCTTTCAATAAGGTCTAGACATTGTCATTAATGAAAAGAAACCAGAAGATATGGAGGAGAAAGATTGAAAGACTATCAATCTTTGGCATGTGGTAAAATTTGATCATATTTTCTCAAGGGTAGAGGTATGCTTTCTCAAAAAAGACTTTTGCAAATAGGTTGTGGTTGGCACTAAAAGAAAATTTTTTTAAGAACAACAATCAAAATAAGCTCCATGTAATACCTCGAAAATTTGTATAGTAAAATATTATCCTTGATATAGTAAAATAAGGAAATAAAGTGACAAAAAGGGAAATTTGAGTTATGTCAACATAGGGAAGGATATTATGATATATTAATTCAAGAAAGGACTAAATCGTAAAAGTGAGAAAAGTTTTGTTGCACAAGAGTAAATACTCAAAATTCGAGGGGTTAAAGTGTAAAAATGAAAAGTTGAAGGACCAATAGTGTAAATATTTTAAGGGTGGAATGATCTATAAACTAAGGAAAATGGATGAATTAGGACCAAATTGAATAGGTGAAGGATTGTGAGGGACTAAATTGCAATTATACTAAACTAAATATGACTCAAGAATGGAATTTTAAAAGATCATAAAGGGTAAAATGGTCAATGAGAAGGAGAGTGAAATCTAAAAAGTAATGATAATGTGGAGATATTTTGGATTAAATAAATAAATAAATATTAGTTTGTTAATATTTTAATTTGATTTTTAATATATAAGGAAAGAAAGATGAAGAGAATTCTTCATCTTTCCCATGCATCAACGTGAGAAGAAGAGAGATAGAAAGAAAGTTCTTCTTTCTTTATAATTTGGTCCTTTCACCAAAAATCCACTATTTTCACCTAAAAATCAAAAGAATTTCCATAGCCATCAATAGAGAAAGATAACAAGGTATGGGGAGCAAGAATATTAAGTTAAATTCAAGAAATAGAAGCTGCAAAAGAGATAAAATCAAGTTAAAGATTGAAATCAATAGAACAAGGTAGGAACATCAAGATTTGAATATATTTTAAAGTTTGATATTATTGAAAAAGCATGAAAATGATGTCATAGTAGAGTTTTCTTATATAAGGCTCTATGTTATTGATATGTTAGTGAAGGGAAATAAGATAAAGTGATGGGAAATATTATAGAGAAATGGAATGAGGGTATTATAAACTTGGTAATTCAAATTTTGCACTAAAACAATTTTGGACAGTAGTAATGGTCTAATTTTGAAAAATCACTAAAAATTGTGAAAATCAAATTAGAGATTGAATAAAATAAGAAATTAAATTTCATTGAGTCTAGTTTCTCATAGAAGAAACGGTGTAAGGAATGAAATTTTAAATTATGAGATATAATAAATTTTGTCAGATAAGGTCAGAATGATTTCGGATTCCCCTGTTCTAAATTTTGAAAATTATTAAAAATTGTAAAAAAATATTTTTGCGTTTAAATTTATATTTTTAAATCCTTAATGAGTCTAATATCAATAGAAACAAATGGGAACATCATTCAAATCCCGTACTAAGAGATAATTAATTTTTAGTAAAGAAAGGTCGAAACTATCAAATAGTAGAATAGTGATAAATTTAAAGATTTTACTGTGCTTATTGGATAAATTATAAATTCTGAAATTTTTACAGTAGAAAGATATTTGAGTCTAGTTTCAAAAACATTAAGCAGATATTGATTTGGAATTCTGTAGGTCAAGATATAAATAATTTAGTGACTATGACTCAAGTGGACAGCTTAACATGAACATATAAGTAAATAGTGGAATTATGTATTAGGATGTGGAATGGAGAGGAGGAGGAGGAAAATAATATATGAACATTTAGCTAGCAAAGGTTTACATTAAAAATGGATAATTTACATGTTTTAAGCTCAGGGATTAAATTGAATAAAAGTAAAACTTTAGGGACAATTTTGTAAAAATGTCAAAAATGACCAAATTGAAGGAAATGAATTTTTTTATTGTTTAAATTAATAAATTGAATGAATTTATTAATTTAAGATTGGGTGAAAATCGGCGAAGATGAAAAATTACCAAAATATCCCTGAATCTTTGTATTTCTTCAATTTAGCCAAGTAAGTTAGTGTAACTAAATTTTGTATATTTTTATGCTTGTATTGGATGTGTGCATATAAATTATATAAATACTATGAATATATTTGAAATTATTCGCATCCAATAAATGATAATGCTTGATAAGTGACAAGTTCCAGTTGAATATTGAATATCGATGGATAAAGGTGATTTCCCATATGGAATAAGGTCCTGCATGTGTTGCTGATGGGATTTAGCTCGAACGAGTAATCCTTGACCTCATTATAGAAAGGAGTTAGCTCGGAAGGGTAATCTTGATTATATGTTGGAGATGGGATTTAGCCTGGATTGGTAATCCTGATCTCACTGATTATATGTTGTAGATAGGATTTAGCCTGGACTGGTAATCCTGCTACATAGTTCTTTGGAGCATCCTGTTTGGTAGTAAATTTGCATGTGTTGCACACTGCTATAGCTCTTTGTGAGCATCCTATTACATGATTCGATCGATTGTGATCATGCATACGTTGCAGACACAAACGTAGCTCTTTGTGAGCGTCCTGACATGGCTCGCTTGAACAATTTGAGACATGGCTATCCGGTGCTCCTGTTGCATGGCTCTTTGTGAGCAACTATGAGTTTCCTGATTTAAAAGTTCTTTGTGAATTTCCTGAGATTTAGCCCGGATGAGCATCCTGATATGTGTCTCGAGAGTGTGCTTTCCGATTATGTGCCCTAAAGGAGTACCATTGGGTACAAATTGATGGATTACAGACTTGTAAACTTTAATTGTACTATATGAGTGTCCATCGATATTTCAAATAAATTTAACAGGCAAAGTTCTAACAGGGTTAAATATGAATTAGAGATAAGTTGCCATGGAATGAAATATCAGATATGGAAATATGACATGAAAAGAAATTATTTTTACATGTATCTGTTTGAAATATATGAAAATAATGTTACATGAAATATGAAAATATGAAATGTTTATATATGAACATGAAATGGTTTGATGAATATGTTCATCTATGAGAATAGATTTGTACACCTTGAGTGTACTATCTGTATAGTTATTGTTATCTCAATTGATTAATGAGTAAAGTTCTGACATGGAATAGATTGAACTTGAGATGAATTAATATGAAAATGTAATTGAAATATAGAGATATGTTTTGAAAACATTATAGGGATACAAGATATGGTAAGGATATGTGTTAGGGCTTGTGATCAAAAAGATTAAATGTGCCATGCATGTTTATATTGAAATGAATGAATATAAATCAAAGTTCATTGGATTGGAAGCTTGGAGAAGATCACTCATACTATCCATCGACCCATTTCGGTGTATATATGGTAAATTAATTATGGTTATAATGGCATGTATAGGTTAATTTCGTCAACAATGGCATGTAAAAGTTTGGTTATAACTAGCCATTAGAATGACTAGTGATAACCATGTTTTGATGTTTACATATAAAAGATCATATTATGGTATGTGTTTTAAATGATTAATTTATAGAAATCATGTTAGTATAATGATGATGGAATTTGGTTAACATGTTTGTTACAACATGCATAAAAATGAACTAGTATCTAGTAAATATAAGTATAAATTGACATGGAAATAAATTGTCATCTGAGGTACTTATGGGTAAATTGGTTGAATGAGATTAAATAACATGTATGAGACTGGGTTTTGGCATAAATTAATTGTCTTGGAATGGTCTATGAATGTGTTTAAGTATTGGTGTTGGTGAAGAGCAAATTGGGTGAAAAATATAGCTTGGAAAATAGCCTATTTTCATCCACACGAGTAGAGACACGGGCGTGTATCTTAGCCGTGTGTGACACACGGCCTAGCACATGGGCGTGTGGCCTGGCCGTGTATCCCCTGTAACTAGGAAAAAAAATTTATGATTTTGCGAAAAATTCTCTGAGATTCTAATTTAGTCCCAATTCATTTCTAATGCATGTTTTGAGCCTCGAAGGTCCACTAAAGGGACTATAAGATTAAATATGTTCAATTTTGAATATGAATAGTAAATGACATAAGTTAACCGAAATTGTTCCGAAAATTTTGGTAACACTCTATAACCTTGTTCCGGCGATGGATACAAGTTAGGGGTGTTACACTCCACATGAAGAAAATGTTGTTTCGCTTCACTTATGTTCTGGGTACCTCTATGAAAGATCACATCACCAGTTTTAATCAATTAGTCACTAATCTGGTGAATATGGATGAGACTTTCAAAGATGAAGATTTTGGCTTTGATGTTGTTAGGGTCACTTCATAAGCAGTTTGAGTTCCTCGAAACTACTCTACTTTACAAGAAGGTTAATATTTCCCTTAGTGAAGTGTGTGCAGCTTCTTATAGTTATGAATTGAGAAAGAAGAAAAAGTAGAGAAATTCAACCGAAGATGCAGAAGCTTTGGTAGTCCGGGGTCATCCAACACCTACAGTAAAGTTCAGAAGGGGAGATCCAAGTCAAGGGGGAAACTGAGTGAAGATGAGTGTGCCTTCTGTCGAGAAATAGGACACTGGAAGAAAGATTGCCCAAAGTTGAAAAATAAGGGTAAATCTGATAAAGGGAAAACTATAGCAGAATAAAATGTAGCTGAGTGTGATGATGAAGATTCATATCTCTCACTTGTTACATTTGTAACTATTCATTCTGATGTATGGATGTTGGATTCACCTTGTAGTTATCATATGTGTCCTCATTTGGAGTGGTTCTTTGATTTTAAGGAATTAAAAGGTGGAAATGTCTATACAACAGATAATACTCCTTTACCACATATGGGATTAGTTCTATTCAAGTGATAAATTATGAAGAGTCAATCATAAATTTACATGATGTGTGTAATGTGCCATATTTGATGAAGAATCTCATTTCTGTGGAAACCTTGGAATCGAAATGTTTTAAAGTGAGAGCTAAAAATGGTATGATGAAGATTATTTTTGGTGCATGCATGGTAACGAAAGGGGTCTGCAAGAATAATAATCTATACCACTATTTGGGTAGTACAATTAATAGGACAATTGTTGTGACATCAACTGAAAATCAAGAGTTAGAAGCACTTAGGGCATGCAGGTGAAAAATCCTTGAACTTACTCATAAATCAAGGATTATTGAAAGGAGAAAGAACATGTGAATTGGATTTCTATGATTATTGCATCAAAGGGAAGTAGACAAAAAGTGAAGTTTAGGACTGTAATTCATGATACTAAAGGCATCTTGGATTGTGTTACCTTAGATGTCTGGGGGCCCTCTAAAACAAGCTCTTTGGGAGGAAAAAAATATTACATAACTTTTTTTATGATTATTCTCGAAAAGCATAGGTTTATAGAATGAAGACAAATGATGAAAAGTTAAGAGTTTTACTTAAGTGGAAAACGATGATGGAAACTCAAGTAGACAAAAGGATCAATTACCTTTGCACAGACAATGGTAGAGAGTACAGAAGTGATCAATTTGCAAAGACTTGTGAAGATGAGGGCATCATTAGACACCTCATTGTCAAATTTACACCATAATTGAATGGGGTGCCAGAACACATGAGTCAAACGTTACTGGTGAAACTTTGATTAATGTTATCCAATGTTGGATTGGGTAAAGAGTTTTGGGTTGAGGCTATAACATATGCATGCCATCTCATTAATCGCCTATCATCTATTGCAATTGAAAGAAAAACACCATTGGAGAAATAGAGTGGAAAGCATGCTACAAATTATAATTCCTTCCACGTGTTTGGTTCCGCTACATATTATCATGTTAAGGAATCAAAGTAACACTCTATAATTGACCTGATCACCAAGTTCAGGTATCAAGTATCACAATTGAACTGAATAGCTTTACAAAATTTGTAACCTATTACTTATAGATTTTCATACTAAATTATATATCCATTACTACTAATCAACTTTTACCCAAATCTATAGATAACAACAGGTTTCAAATTTTCAATTTCAATTATATTTTATATCGTATAGTACCAATTTCCTAGATTCATTCTTACTCATTAAACATGAATAATTATTTAAAAATGGTAACTTAAGGCTATAATACAGACACACTATTTTAATCCCTGAGGCATGGCCTCTAGGGGTGCCCCTTTATATGTATGATACAACCATGGCATCGATCGTACAAGCATGGTAGTGACTGGCTTGGCTTCCTCCACATTACCCTTAAGTCAACCTTTGACCCTACATACAAGGCTGTACAACCATAAGTTCAAGAGAACTTAGTAAGATTTTGTATAACGTTAGTCATAAAAGACTCTAATTTTTTTAATATACAGAGTTAAGACACCCTGATGGACCTAGAAGATTTCGTAGTTTGACTAGCATGGCCAACACCTATACGTTTTCTATGCTGATCATTTGAGGACATATCGGATGACTTAGTAGCTGTTGTACTCTTTTGGGTAACCCTTTTTTGGGAATTAACCTTCTTTGACTCCATCTCAGGCTTTCATTTTACCTTCCTAACTCTCAACAAAAATGTAGATATGCATATTGTCGACTACCACTATTGGTGAATTGCAATTGCTGGTAAAAATTTGGTTTCAAAACGATTTTCTTTTATAATGAAAAATTAAGATTTTGAAAACTGACCTAGTTTGTGATACTTATAGCAATAAACCTTACTGAACTTGTACCTATGTTTTCTTCTTAGCGAACGTTTGTTGTTCTTGGCTTTCAACCAACCGATCTTCTTCACTATTCTTGTAGCATAAATTGCTTCAAGTGTGAGTTCGAACCAATTGAATAGAAACACAGAACTAGAAAAAGTTTTCTCTCCTTTTAGGTAAAAACAAAAATTCTCCCTTCTTAATAGAAACCAGTAGAATTGTTATTCTGGAAAAAATATATGCAATAGTTAAGTTAAATTCTCTCTAACAACTCGGTTTTGACTAAATCAGAATAGTGGTTTTAGAACCACAAATCTGATGTCAGAAAATTATTTTAATATTATTTTTGGTATTTACAGCATGATAGCATGTATGTGTGAAAATTTCAAGAGCTATTTTATCGTTTAATTACTCAATTTGAGAAAAAGGACTAAATTGCGTAAAATGCAAAAGTGTCATTCTATTAGCTAAATGTATTTAATAGCTATAGAACCTTAAAGTTAAGGTCCTTAAGTGGTAAATAGACCATTATCAGTATGATAGTGGATGATAGTGGCATGGCATTTGGTGCAATTATGGAATATTTTTAAGGTTAATTATGGTAATTTGTAAATAATGTTAAAATAAGTATTGTTGAATTGAAATTAAAAGAAGAACAAGAGGAACTAGGGCTCTTCATTTAGCTAGGAATATTCAAGCAATTAGGTATGTTTTGAGCTCAGTTTTTGATGATTTTTATATTTTTGACATCGTTGCTTCGTATTCTAGCTAGCCTGTACCTTAGATTTTGAAATTGTTAAAGATTTTGAGAGTTGCCATTATTGAATCTATGAGTTCTTTGATGTTTAATGTTGAAATATGAAAGTTTGATGATAGTTTTACATGTTTTGTTAAGTGATTTTGATGAAAATGCATAATAGGGATTAATTTGTGAAATGTACAAATTGTGTGGTTAAAATGTGAAATAAATGAAATTTTTGGGCTGAAAGGGACTTATATGAAGTTTGGCCAAGCTTGGGTTTATTTAAAATATGTGAATTTTGTGTATTTGTGAAATAGTGACTAAATTGTTAAAGGTGTAAAAGTTTAGGGGCTAAAGTGCAAATAGGCCTAAATGTATGTTTTGGACTAAATTAAATGAGTGGTTGATTAAATAAGTTAATTTTGAATATATTTAGATCAAGAAAAGAGGAATCCGAAATTAGATTGGGGGAAAGGCAAGATTATTGAGTAATTGACTCATTTCGCCGTTTTAGTACTCGAGGTAAGTTCGTATGTGACGATTTCATTATAAATGTATGTTAAATTCTTTAATATTGCTTTAAATTTGATTATGATATTTTCATTAATGTATGAATTATAAACACAACTCTATGAAATTATTCGAAGATGGAATTGACAAGCTAAAAATCCCGGTTGAACCTCAGGAATAGATTTGGATACTTGTGACATGTTATAAAATGATATACCAATTTGGCTTCTGGCCATGCATATTGGATGAGTTGGCTTCAGGCCATGATATTAGCACTTCAGGTGCAAGTTATACCGATTTGGCTTCAGGCCATGCATATCGGATGTTTTTGCTTCGAGCCATGAAAATAGTTCTTCGGATAAGTTACCCTGATTCGGCTATGGGCCATGGTAAAGGTACTTATCGAATGAGACAATTGAGTATCCAATTTCTATTCTAAATGGTTCAATAGGTAAACAAATGATGTGGTGGAGAATGAGGTTAGTATGAGGCAATACAAGTATGTATAGAACCTATTCGAGTATTAAATAGAGAAAGTTCAATGAGATGATATTTAATCATGTTTAAAACATGAGAAAGGTTTGTAGTTAATGTGAAATTAGTTGATTTACATTTATTCAATGAATTAAATTATTTACATACGAGCTTACTAAGCTATAAAGCTTACTTCGTGCTATTTTTTTTTATGTTTTATAGTGAATCAAAGCTAGCTCAGATCCAGAAGTCATCGAGAACATCATCGCACTATCGGACATTTATTTGGTACATTTGAGTTGTGTATATATGGTATATGACATGTATAGGATAGATGTGGTATTTTGGTTGTGATTATAGCCATGAGGGTTGGTTTGTAAATAATGTTAATATTGATGTGTGTTTAGCTATTAGAAATGGCTTGTAAATGTATATGTTTTGGTTGTGTATATATAGCCATGAGTGATGGATTATTTTGGCATGTTTGGTATGAATATGGTTATGGTTTTATAGTTGCAAATGGTTAATCGATTTATGGTGTATAATGCTTGAGAATTGTTTAATGAAGTATGTTTTTGAAAGTTGAGTTGATAAGTATTTGAATAGGTAATTGGTATTTAATTTGGTTGAAATGGATATGGTATGAATTGTGTATTTGGTTGATTATTTTGGCTGCTTAATTGTATGATGGAATGGTATTATTTTGGTTGCTTATTTGAACATGAGTAAGGGTAGCAAGTTGACTTTGCAAATAGTCTATTTTTGTCCACACGGGCAAAGACACGAGCGTGTGTGTCAACCGTGTATGACACATGGCCATGTTACACGGTTGTATGTCCCTTGGTGTTGTTATTAAAATGAAGTTAGTATGCTCCACAAGGTCTGACATACGGGTTTCTGATTGGCTGTGTGGTACAAGTTAGTATGCCCCCTATTTGGCACACGACCTAGCACTTGGGCGTGTGACTTGGTTGTGTTGCATAAGTCAGTATACCCTACAGTTTTGGCATGGCCTAGTGCACGACCTGGTACATGGGCATGTGTGGCCACTTCAAAGGGCACACGGGCTAGGCACATGGGTGTGTGGTTGGTCGTGTGACCCAAGCTAGTATGTATGCTCTGTTTTCACACGGCCTAAGACACGGGAGTGTCTGTAACCGTGTGAGGCACACGACTTGTTCACACGGGCGTGTGACCCCTATATGATTGAAATCTTTTCCAAAATTTTTGTATGATATCGGTTTAGTCTCGAACCACTTCAAAAGCATATTTAAGGTCTCGTAGGCCCTTATAAGGGACAACATGATTCTGTTGAATGATTTATGATAATGAATGTTTTACGGTTGATAAATGTATGCCTTATGTTGTGAATTGATCGATAATATCTTGTAACTCTACTTCGGTGACAAATACGGGTTAGGGGTGTTACATTTTATTAGTATCAGAGCTACGATTTAATCAATTCTAGAATTAACGTAGTGTGTGTGTGTGAGAGTCTACCTAAACATGCCATATATATTCTGCGATAGTATGACGATTCTTGACAGCTTAAAATTGTGTTTTAGTATAGTAATGTATCCCAAAAGAGCTGTAGCCGACGATGTGGAGAGTAATGCGCCTACTCCTGCTTCCGCTCAATGGGCAGCGCCATCAAATTCTAGACCTGTAACGAGCAGCCATGAGGGAGAGGCTAAATAAGCCTTTTTCCAAATGAAGAATGAGTGGTTCACGAAGTTTGTTCGAACGAATCCGGCTGCTCAACAACCTCTACCCCCACCTATTCCTTAACAAATCCTTGTTGTTCCTCAAATTATAGACCCGATACAGTTGAACAAGCCGTTAGTAGATAATATTTGTAAACATGGGGCTAAAGAGTTTCGGGCTACTATTGATGATGATGCTAAGAGAGTTGAGTTCTGGCTCAAAAATACGATTCGGGTATTCGATGAATTGTCTTGTACTCTTGATGAATGTATTAAATGTGTTGCATCTTTGTTGAGAGACACCGCTTATCAATTGGTGGAACACGTTGATATCTATGGTTCCGAAAGAACGGATTACTTGGGAATTCTTTTAAATGGAATTATGAAAGAAATATATAAGTCAATGATTCCTTGATCAAAAGCATAAGTATGAAAGAGAATTCATATGATTAAGCAAGTATGCTGAAGAAAGAATGTGCAAACGGTTTGTTGATGGGCTGAACAAAGATATAAAACTTCTAGTCGAAATTCTATAGTTGAAAGAATTTGTTGTTCTAATTGAAAGGGCTTGTAAAGCTGAAGATCTTAGAAAAGAAAAGAGAAAAATTGATTCAGAGGCTAAAGGCTTGAGGAAAAAGATCAATGAGTAAGCCATATCAATCTTCACCAAAGAAATTCAAAGATTCGTATGCTTGCCCAAAATGTTTCCAATGAATATTCGAATAGAGATTGTAGAAAACAATACACCGATTCTAAAGCTCAAGCTATAACAGTATCGAGTGTTGGTAGTGTGCGAGACAACAAACCCCAATGTTAGCAATGTGGGAGACTACAATTCAGAGAATGCTGGAATAAAAATAATAAAGCTTGTTACAAATGTGGTTCGATAGATCATTTCATATGAGATTGCCCTGAGCTGGATGAGAAAAGTAAAGTTCAGAATGTGAGACCAAGTAACATCCCGAATAGAGGTAGACCACCTAGAGTTACTGGAGATGTTAGTGGTAGTAGAGGGGCAACAAAGGATTCAGCAGTAAGATCAAAGGCTAGAGCACCTGCTAGAGCCTACGCTATTTGCGCTCACGAAGAAGCGTCATCTCCAGATGTTATAACCGGTACTTTCACTCTCTATGATACTAATGTGATTGCATTGATATATCCAAGATCAACTTATTCTTATATATGTATGAACTTAGTATCCAGTAAGACTTTGCCTGTAGAGTCTACTGAATTTGTGATTAGAGTATCGAATCCCTTAGGCAAATGTGTTTTGGTTGACAAAGTCTGCAAGAATTGTCTGTTAATGCATTGGGATTTCTGCTTTCTGGCTAATCTAGTGTTGTTGTCATTCGATGAATTTTATGTGATTTTGGGTATGGATTGGCTAACAATGCATGAGGCTATAGTGAATTGTAGATGAAAGACAATCGAACTAAAATGTCAGAATATTGAGACTATTAGTATTGAATCTGATGATCTGAGTAGTTTGCTAGTTGTGATCTCATCTATGTTAGCTCAGAGATTTGTAAGAAAGGTGTGTGAAGCTTATCTTGCATATGTACTTGTTACGAAAGTGACAGAAACAAAGATTGAATTAGTACCAGTTGTGCGCGAGTGGCTAGATGTGTTTCCCAAAGAGTTACCGGGTTTACCACCTATCAGAAAGGTTGAGTTTGGCATTGAATTAGTACCGGGAACAACACCGATATCTATAACTTCGTAAAAAATGGCTCCAATAGAGTTAAAAGAATTGAAAGCTCAGTTGCAAGAGTAGACAGATAAAGGTTTTACTAGACCAAGTTTCTCTCCTTAGGGTGCACTGGTGTTATTTGTAAAAAAGAAAAATAGCACGATGAGAATGTGTAAAGACAATCGATAGCTCAACAAAGTGACGATCAAGAATAAATACTCTTTGCCACAAATAGATGATTTGTTTCATCAGTTAAAAAGGGAAACAGTGTTTTCAAAAATTGACTTGAGATCTGGTTATTACCAGTTACGAGTTAAGAATCAGATGTTCCAAAGACTGTATTTAGAATAAGGTACGGACACTACGAATTTCTTGTTATGCCTTTCAGACTAACAAATGCACCTGCTGTTTTTATGGATTTGATGAACTGGATTTTCAGGCCGTACTTAGACCAATTTGTAGTTGTGTTTATTGATGATATTTTGATTTACTCTCATAATGAATCTAAGCATGCTAAGCATTTGAGAATTGTGCTGTAAACTTTGAGAGATAAACAGTTGCTTGAAAAGTTCAACAAGCAGTTGTTTGAAAAGTTCAACAAATGTGAGTTTTGGCTACAAGAGGTTGGCTTGCTAGGACATATAGTTTCAGCCGTAGGTATCCGAGTTGACCCGAGGAGCATTTCTACGATTATAGATTGGAAACCTCCAAGAAATGTATTCGAAGACCATAGTTTTCTAGGTCTAGTCAACCATTATAGACGATTTGTGAAAGGCTTCTCGATGATTGCGGCTCCAATGATACAATTGATTCAAAAAGATGTTACATTTGAGTGGTCAGAAATGTGTCAGCAGAGCTTCGAGCAGTTGAAAGCATTATTAACAAAGGCACTAGTGTTAGTTCAGCCTGAGTCGGGTACAGAATTAGTATTTTTTAGTGATGCATCGTTAAATGGCCTGGGTTGTGTTTTGATGCAGAAAGGCAAAGTTGTAGCTTATGCCTCGAGACAATTGAAGCCGCACGAAAAGAATTATCCGACGCACAATCTAAAGTTAGCCGCAATTGTGTTCGCATTGAAAATTTGGCGTCATTACTTGTTTGGTGAGAAATGGCATATTTATACCGACCACAAAAGCTTGAAATATCTTATGACTCAGAAGGATTTGAATTTGTGACAGCGGAGATGGTTAGAATTGTTAAAAGACTATAAATTAGTGATTAACTATCATCCGGGGAAAGCGAACGTAGTTGCTAATGCTTTGAGTCAAAAGTCATTATTTGCTTTACATGCTTTGAACATACAGTTAACTTTATCTGACAATGGTTTGATAGTAGCCGAGTTGAAAGCGAGACCACTATTTTTACAATAGATTTGTGAAACTCAAAAATTTGATAATGAATTACAAGCAAAACCAGCTTAGTGTGAGTCGACTTCTGATTCAGAGTTTTGAGTAGGGCCTGATGATTGTTTGATCTTTCGTGATAGAATACTAGTACCAAGAAATTCTGAGCTCATTCAGAAGATTCTAAATGAAGCACACAATAGTTCATCAGTACATCCGGGGAGCACGAAAATGTATAACGATTTGAAACAACATTATTGGTCGCATGGCATGAAACGGGATATCTCAAAATTTGTTTCGAAATGTTTGATTTGTCAGCAAGTCAAAGCTGAGCATCAAGTGCCGTCAGGTTTATTACAGCCTATTTTAAGTCCCGAGTGCAAGTGGGATAAAGTAATAATGGACTTTGTATTGGGTTTGCCTTTATCTCCAAGAAGGAAAGATGCGATCTGGGTTGTTGTTGACAGATTGACAAAATCAACCCATTTCATTTCGGTATGTACAGATTTCTCGCTTGATAAATTGGCTGAGTTGTATATCTCAGAGATTGTGAGATTAGATGGTGTTCCCCTATCTATTCTTTCGAATAGAGATTCGAGATTCACTTTGTGATTTTGGAAGAAATTGCAATAGGCTGTAGGTACAAAGCTACATTTCTGCACCACGTTTCACCCGTAAACTGATGGTCAATCGAATGATTATTCAGATACTTGAGGATATGTTGCATTGTTGCATTCTTGAGTTTGAAGGTAGCTAGGAGAAATATCTATCACTGATTGAATTTGCTTACAATAATAGCTTCCAATCGAGTATAAAGATGGCACCGTACGAAGCTCTATACGGTCGTAAATGTAGAAGACCGTTGTACTGGACTGAGCTTAGTGAGAATAAGATTTACAAGGTTGATCTGATCAGAGAGATTGAAGAAAAAGTGAATGTAATTCGTGATAGTTTGAAAGCGGCTTTGGATCGACAAAAATAGTACGCAGACTTGAAACGGAAAGATATTGAGTTTGAGATTAGGGATAAAGTGTTTTTGAAAGTGTCACCGTGGAAAAAGATATTGCGGTTTGGTCAAAAAGGGAAATTAAGTCCGACCCAGACCCGACCCTTTGGCGATACAGACCTGACCCTTCATATCTCATTTCCTCGACCGAGGTTGAAATTCAGTCTGATATGTCATATGTTGAAGAATCGATTCAAATTTTAGCTTGTGAGATCATAGAGGTAACAAATAAGAAAATCACATTAGTAAAAGTATTATGGCATCGACACGGGGTTGAAGAAGCTACATGGGAACCCGAGGATGCTATGAGAAAACAATACCCAAACTTATTCATTGGTAAGATTTTTGGGGACAAAAATCCCTAAGGGAAGAGATTTGTAACAGCCCGGTACAGTGTTTTTTAAACCATAAATCTGATGTTGAAAAATTATTTTAATATTATTTTTGGTGTTTATAGCATGATAGCACGTGTGAAAATTTTGTGAGCTAATTTTATCGTTTAATTGCTCAATTTAAGAAAAAGAACTAAATCGCGTAAAACACAAAAGTGCCATTCTATTAGCTAAAGGTGTTTAATAGCTATAGAACCTTAAAGTTAAGGTCCTTAAGTGGTAAATAGACCATTAGTATGATAGTGGATGATAGCAACATGGCATTTGGTGTAATTATGGAATATTTTTAAGGTTAATTATGGTAATTTGTAAATAATGTTAAAATAAGTAGAATAAAACACAAATTCCATTCATTATTATCTTGTTGACCAAAATTAAAAGAAGAACAAGAGGAACTAGAGTTCTTCATTCGGCTAGGAGTAATTCAAGCGATTAGGTATGTTTTGAGCTCAGTTTTTGATGATTTTTATGTTTTTGAGATCGTTGCTTCGTATTCTAGCTAGCCCGTACCTTAGATTTCGAAACTGTTAAAGATTTTGAGAGTTTCCATTATTGAATCTATGAGTTCTTTGTTGTTTAATGTTGACATATGAAAGTTTGATGATAGTTTTACATGTTTTGTTAAGTGATTTTGATGAAAATGCATAATAGGGATTATTTTGTTAAATGTGCAAATTGTGTGGTTAAAATGTAAAATAAATGAAATTTTGGGCTGCTAGGGACTTATATGAAATTCGACCAAGCTTGGGTTTATTGAAAATATGTGAATTTTGTGTATTTGTGAAATAGTGACTAAATTGTTAAAGGCGTAAAAGTTTAGGGGCTAAAGTGCAAATAGGCCTAAATGTATGTTTTGGACGAAATTGAACGAGTGGTTAATGAAAGAAGTTAATTTTGAATTTAGATTAGGAAAAGAGGAATCCGAAATTAGATGGGGGAAAGGCAAGATTATCGAGTAATTGACTCATTTTGCCATTTTCATACTCGAGGTAAGTTCGTATGTGACGATTTCATTATAAATGTATGTTAAATGCTTTGATATTGCTTAAACTGTGATTATGAGATTTTTTATTAATGTATGATTTTTAAACATGACTCTATGAAATTATTCGAAGATGGAATTGACAAGCTAAAAATCCCGGTTGAACCTTAGGAATAGATTTGGATACTTGTGACATGTTATAAGATGATATACTGATTTGGCTTTGAGCCATGCATATCGGATGAGTTGGCTTCTGGCCATGATATTAGCACTTCGAGTGCGAGTTATACTGATTTGGCTTCGGGCCATGCATATCAGATGTTTTGGCTTCAGGCCATGAAAATAGTTCTTCGGATAAGTTACCTTGATTTGGCTACGGGCCATGATGTAACAGCCCGATTTTAGCTAAATCGAAACAGTGGTTTCGAGACTAAAAATTTGAGGTCAAAAAATTCTTTTAATATTATTTTTGGTGTTTATAGCATGTGACTATATATGTGTGAAAATTTCGTGAGCTAGTTTTATCATTAAATTCAATTTGAGAAAAAAGGACTAAATCGCGTGAAATGAAAAAGTTGCATTCTACTTGTTTAAAGTGTCTATTTGCTATGGTTTATTAAACCAAAGGTCCTTATGTTGTAAATTGACCACTGATAGTGAGAATGGACATTAATGGCTTTATATTTGATGATTAAATGGTTTAATAACTAAGGGTAAAATGGTAAAATATGTATTAAAGATAAATAAATTTAAAAAAAGCCATATCATCTTTATTTCTTCATCCCTAACCAAATAAAAAAAATAAAATAGAGCTTTGGAAGCATTTTTGGGTTCGGCCCTTGTTGTTCTTGATTGAGGCATGTTTTGAGCTCAAGTTTTGATGATTTCTATGTTTCTTGTGATTGTTGCTTTGTATTTTAGCTAGGCCATGCCTTAATTTTTGAAGTTGTCAATGATTTTGTGAAGTGCTATTAATGAATGCTTAAGTTTTTAAATGTTTGATGATGAAAAATGAATATTTGTTGATAGATTTTAATGTTTTGTAAAGTGATTTTTGACAAAAATGTAAAATAGGTATTTATTTGTGAAAATGTGAAAATTGTGGTTAAATGTGTGAATAAATGATAAATATGGACTGATATGTGCACTAGGAAAATTTGGCTAGCTTGGGAAGGTATTAAATTTCATGAATTTTGTGTATTTGTGAAATAGGGGCTAAATTGAATAAATGTGAAACTTTAGGGGCTAAAGTGTAAAAATGCCCAAATAGGTATTTTTGGATGAAATTTAATGAATAGGTGATTAAGTGAGCTAAATTTGAATTCATATAGATTAAGAAAGAAAGAAATCAGATTTAGATCGGGGGAAATCGAAAGTTGTCAAATAGTTGATCTAGTCCGTTTATCCCGAATACAAGGTAAGTTCATATGCAAATAAATGTCTTTAAATTGATTTATAATTGTTTACTTTTCATTGAATTGCTATGAATGTTGAACGAGCAAATACGAGTAAGAATGATATCCGAAAGTCCCGTATGAACCTTAGGAATAATATAGGATACAAATGTCATGACATTAGGATTACCGAGATGTGATTACATGTAAGACCATGTCTGGGACATTGGCATTGTACTGTGATTACGTGTAAGACTATGTTTGGGACATTGGCATCGTTATATGATTTCGTATAAGACCCTGTCTGGGACAGTGGCATCGATATGTGATAACATGTAAGACCATATATGGGATATGGCATTGTACGAGCTATATGTAATTTCTGAGTATCCTTAACAATTTGGAACGGTTCAACGGGCAAACTCAAGTCAAGAAAGAATGTGTGAACAAGTTAAGTGACTCAGGTACGTATGAGATTCATACAAGTATTGAAAAGGGAAGTATTTGATGAATTCACTTATGGAATTGAACATGTATACATTTGGGAAGGTTTCTATTCTTATATGTGCTTATGTATAAATTGCTTATTTGATGGAAATGATGTTAATTCATGAGATGGTTTTATTTGTATATGGCTTACTAAGCTTTTAAAGCTTACTTTGTGTGTTCTTTTCCTATTTTATAGATTACCGAAGCTAGCTCGAACATCAGGGATCATCAAGAACCGTCATCACACTATCTACTACTTGCTGGTACTTTTGATGCTTTGTAAATATGGTATATGGCATGTATAAGCTAGTGATATGATGATATGTTTTGAGTTATGATTTTATCCATGAGATTTGACATGTAAAAGATGGTGTGTATTTGGCTACATAAGTTGGTTTAATTCATAAGTTTGATAAGTGATATATGATGCATATAATGCCTTATGCTTTGGCAAGTTTAATATGGTTCATGTGTTGGCTAGATGGTTAATTGATTTGATTAATTATTAATGATGTATCATGGTTGAGAAATGGCATGTTGTGAATTGGTTTTAAGATGATGAATTGATATGTTTTGAGACATGAAATAGTTATTAAGATGGTGAGAAAATGCATATAGAAGTTAAGGTTATGACATATTGTTTTGTCATGATTTTGGTTGTAGATTTGAGTAGTGAAATGGATGGATTTTAAATGGCATAAAATGTGCATGAAATGCTCATTTTGGTTGCATATTGTATGTGAAAATGATGCCAAATGAATGCTTTTAGGTATATGAATGATAGGTGGGAATAAAGGCTTAAATCAAGCCTATTTTTGTGCCACACGGTTGAGCATACGGACGTGTGAATCGACTGTGTGACCCCTGAATCGTAGTTAAAACAAGTCAGAGAGTTACTTGGCTTAGACACACGGGCGCGTCTACTGGCTGTGTGTGGCTCATGGGTTGGCACATGGGCATGTGGTAGGCCGTGTAACCCAAGTCAGTATACCCCCCAGTTTTTCCACTGCCATGGCACACGGGCGTGCCTCCGGCTGTATGGTACAAGTCAGTAGGTATGCCCTGTTTTCACATGGCCTATGACATGGGCGTGTCTGGTGGCCGTGTGAGGCACACGACCTGTTCACACGGGTGTGTGATTCCTTTTATGCATGAAAATTTTCTAAGTTTCCCAAAGTTTTCAAATATAATCTGTTTAGTCTCGAGCCTCTTCCACGCATGTTTTAAGGTTTTGTGGAGCCTTATACGAGACATTATGATTATGTTTGATTAATGTTTATGTGATAATGGATTCATGTATGAGAAATGTGTAACATCCCTTACTCGTCCCGGAGACCGGGACTAGGTACGGGGCATCACTGGAAAATACGGGCTATAAAATTTCATTTTAGTTTAAAACCTATCAAACAGAATCGTATTATCCCAATTATGGACCTACAAGGTCCAAAACATGCATTAAAAGTGATCTGGGACTAAATCAAGGACTTTAGAAAACTTTAGGGAATTTCTAGGTTTAAGCCTCACACGCTCGTGTGGAGACAATGCACACATGCATGTGCATTGGGACACACTCGTGTCTCTAACCCGTGTTGAATTATTGGAATTTATTATTCATTTCGAACCTACAGGGGTTTTCACACAGTCGAACACATGCCCGTGTCCCTGGCCCATGTCCTTCACACGGCCTAGACACGCTTGTGTCATCGCCCGTGCCCAAAAACATGGACATTCTATTTATGACATCATCATCCATCTAGGGGCACACGGCCAAGACACACGCCCGTGTGCAAGGCCATGTCCTCTACACGATTCAGACACAGGGCCGTGTCTCTACCTGTGTGTTTACTGCCATGCATATTGATCTAAAAATTCAAGGTGCAGGGGACATACGGCTGAGCAACACGCCCAAGGGGCAGTCCGTGTGTCACATATGGCCTAGACACATGCCCATATGTCTACCCGTGTGTACCTTCTTGGAGGCTATTTTCCAAGCCAATGGTCACCCTCAACATCCATACACATTTATAAACCTCAATGGTATTTAACATGGCCTAAATAAGTCCATAATCCACCTTGGCATAGTCTATTGCATGTTAACCTCATCTCATTGGTTTAGCACATGCTAGGTTATCCTTTTTGTATTAAGGATTACCATTTCAATAATCACATTTTATACTTGGCTCATTTTATAACTCATTGCCAATTATGACCTAACCATCTCCAAACGATTTGGCCACATTTCACATGTCCATTCATGATATACCACATTTAATCAGTACATGAAACATTTAGGCATAACCATGCACAATTAGTAGGTTTACAACCTACATCAAAATGAGCCATATCCCATGGCCAAATACAAAATGAATAAGTATATCATTGAAGCCCTTACATTGGCTAGCCAAATAACACATATGACAAAATGATCAAGAATCCTATACATGCCATTATAACAAAAAAAAAAAGTTTCTATATACCCAAGCAAGACAAGTTGATAGTGTTGACAATTCTCCAACCGTTTTCCAATCTTCACGAGTGCTCGAGCTTTGTAAGACGAGGAAAATGAAAGGGGGTAAGCATTTACATGCTTAGTACATCCGTATAATAGGAAGGTAAGCTTACCGGTTGTTTAGCAATATTAGATATTCATGCCAACAGGCATAGTATAATTTCTTTATCACATACACTCAATCATCATGTTAGTTTCATGTCAATACATTTAAACATTAATCTTAGACGAGCTCATCATTTCAAGCATTTCTATTTTCGTTCCTCATTTTAATCCCATTGAACTTCTTGGAATCTCGATGGATATCTCATTTACCGTCAAAACGTGTAAGTGATCATTTTAAATATGCACTCCCGTGAACCCCGCTCTTACGGTGGGATTACCAATCCAGACTAAATCCCCCGTAATGTAAACTCATAGAGTAATGTCGGGATTACCAGTCCAGGCTAAATCCCTTACAATGACATGTACCCTAATGAGTCTAGATCTAAATTACCAGTCCAGGCTAATTTCAGACCCTAATCGGATTACCCGTTTGGGCTAAATCCATTTCAGCACACTTATTCTTTGATAGGCTCGATCACTAAAGGAACAGCCGTTCGGGCTAGATCTTCTTTACCGTCAATTTATTTCGAGAAATCCATCAAATATGCTTTTATTTCAATCGGGAAACTTCAATTCTCTTTTAAACTATACTATCACATTTCATGGATTATCATGCAATGAATGTCTAAATTGTCATACATTCAAATATATACATTTTGTGTATATTAAGAGTTCACTTCGAGTTACACAAACTTACTTAGAAATTGCTTCGGGTTCATATTTCGGTTATTCTGAAACCTTTCATTTTCCACGGTCAACCTTCAAAATTGGTTCCTCGGGGTCTATATCCGTAAAAATAAATTATTAATACCTCATATTTTTCATTTTCAGCTTAATACTCACCCCGAGCAAAATGACCAATTTGCCCCTAACCTTTCACACATTTTACAATTTATTCCTAAGGCTCGTATAATGAAATGCATGAAATTTTTAAGTTACCCAAGCCTAGCTGAATATTTTTCTTGCTTATAGTAGCCCACATTTTCTTTCATTTCACATTTTTCTACCAATTATCACAACTTTTACAAAATGATCCCTTAAGCCATTTCCATGAAAAACTACTTTGTAAAAGTTGTTTACTATCCTTTAAACTCTCATATTCCTCCTTAAATCATAAAAACACAAGCATCTCTTGCATGGGTAACTTTTTGAACATGAACCCTAGCTTGAAATATGGGTAGAAATAGAAAGAACATGTTACGGGGATCTCAAAAACATAAAGAACATAAAAAAACGGGGCTAGGGAATACTTACTATCAAGCTTGAAATGTTGAACCAAAACCCTAGCTATGGCTATAGAGAATTTCGGCAGTCACAAGGAAGATGATGGCTGATTTTAGCTATCTTTTTCCCTTTTTATTTCATTTATTATCAAATGACCAAAATACCCTTCCTTAATAACCTTTCAAAATTTTCCATGCATGTCCATTTTTCACCAAAAGCTTAGAAATTGGGTAAATTTCTATTTAAGGGGTCCTAATTAATAATCCATGGCAATTTCATACTAATTGCTTCTAGAACCCAAGTTTTGCAATTTATTCAATTTGGTCCCTAATTTCAAATTGGACACCTTATACTTAAAATTTCTTCATGAAACTTTAACACATGCTTATTTTCATATCCTAGACATCATAATCATAAAAAATATTTTAATGTCAGATTTGTTGTCCTGAAACCACTATTTCGAATAGGCCCAATTTTGGGATGTTACATTTCTCCCCCTTAGGGACTTTTGTCCTTGAAAGTCTTACGAGTAAACAGGTTTGGATATTGAATTCTCATGGCTTCTTCAGGTTCCCATGTGGCTTCTTCCATTCCATGTCTATGCCATAAAACTTTCACCAAGGCTATATTCTTGTTCCTTAACTATTTAACTTTTCGAGCCAAAATCTTTACCAGTTATTCACCATAAGTCATATCCAGTCTAATCTCAACTTCAGTCGGTGAAATCACATGTGAGGGGTCTGATATATATCTATGCAACATGGACACAAAGAATACATCGTTAATCTTTTCCAATTCAAAAGGCAATGCTAATCGGTAGGCTAGCGGTCCAACTCTTTTAGTAATCTCATATGGTCCGATAAGCCTTAGACTTAGTTTGTCCTTTAGACCAAATCTCAAGACCTTTTTCCATTGAGACACTTTCAAGAATACTTTATCTCCGACTTAAAACTCAATTTCTTTTCTCTTCAAGTCAGCATATGACTTTTTCCTATCCGATGCCGTTTTCAAACATTCCCGTATCACTTTAACCTTTTCTTTAGTTTCCTTGACTAAATCAACTCCATGAATCTGACTTTCCTCGAGCTCTATCCAATAAGTGGAGTTCGGCACTTCCAGCCATATAATGCCTCATAAGGTGCCATTTTTATACTCATCTGGAAACTGTTGTTGTAGGCAAATTCCACCAAATGTAAGTATTTTTTCCAAATGCCCTGAAATTCAAGAACGCAACACCGTAACATATCTAAATTGTCCGCTCGGACTGACCATCAGTCTGTGGGTGGAATGCTGTACTAAAACTCAAATTTGTACCCAAGGCTTCTTGTAGTTTTTTCCAAAATCTCAAAGTGAATCTCGAGTCCCTATCTGAAATAATCGATAATAGTACCCTGTGTAATCTCACAATTTTAGAAATGTACAATTCGACCAGTTTATCAAGAGAGTAATCAATCCGTACTGGGATGAAGTGAGTCGACTTTATTAGTCTATCAACCACAACCCAAACAAAATCTTTCTTTTTCGGGGTTAACAGTAATCTAGTCACGAAGTCTATGGTAATCCTATCCCATTTCCATTCGCTTACTATCACAGGCCGTAACAAACCCGAAAGTACTTGGTGTTTAGCCTTGACCTGTTGACATATCAAACATTTCGACACAAATTTAGAGATGTCCCTTTTCATGCAATTCCACCAGTACATTTTTCTTAAATCATTGTACATCTTGGTACTTCCTAGATGAACAGACAGATGACTATCATGCGCCTGTTGCCAAATTTTCCAAATAAGATCATCGTCTTTCGGTACACAGACCCTATCTCGAAACATCAAACAATCATTAGAACCAACCTGAAAATCTGACTCAACACCCGTCTCACATTGTGCTCTCCTAGCCTGTAAATCACTGTCATTGATCTGAGCTATGGAAATTTCTTGTAGGAATGTTGGTCTGGCTCTTAACTCTGCCAAAACTGAACCATCATCAAACAACGCCAATCATAAGTTCATAGCCCTCAATGTAAACAAGGACTTCCTACTCAAGGCATCGACGACCACATTCGCCTTTCCCGGGTAATAATCAATTATCATCTCATAATCTTTAATCAACTCTAACCATATCCGTTGTCTCAGATTCAATTCTTTTTGAGTCATCAAGTACTTCAAGCTCATGTGATCAGTGAATACGTGGCAAGTTTCGCCATACAAATGGTGTCTTCAAATCTTTAAGGCAAAAACAATGGTAGCTAGCTCCAAGTTGTGTGTTGAATAATTTTTCTCTTGTGGCTTCAGTTGCCTCGAAGCATAGGCTATTACTTTGCCCTCTTGCATAAGCATGGAACCCATTCCATTCAAGGACACATCACTATAAACTACAAATTCTTTTCTAGGTTCGGGTTGCACTAAAACTGGAGCTTCTGTTAGTAGTGTCTTTAATTTCTCGAAACTCTATTGGCACTTTTCCAACCATTCAAATTTAACATCATTTTGTAGCAACCTTTCAAAGGAGTTGTAATCATAGATAATCCCTTTACAAAGTGTTGGTAGTAACCGACTAAGCCCAAAAAGCTTTTAACCTCGGTTACGTTCTTCGGTAGTTTCCACTCAACAATGGCAGAAATCTTATTCGGATCAACTCAGATGCCATCACCTGACACAATGTGATCGAGGAATCTGACCTCTCAGAGCCAAAACTCACTCTTGCTAAACTTAGCATATAGTTGCTTATCTCGTAAAGTCTGTAAGACAGTCCTCAAATGCTCGGCATGTTCGGTCTCATCCTTGGAGTAAATCAGGATATCATCAATAAATACAACAACAAACTTGTCAAAGTATGACCGAAATATCCTATTCATTAAGTCCATAAACACAACCGGAGCATTTGTCAACCCAAAAGGCATCACAAGAAATTCATAATGGCTATACCTCATTCTGACAGCGGTTTTAGGCACGTTTGACTCTTTGACCCACAACTGGTAGTAGCCAGATCTCAGATCTATTTTAGAAAATACAGTAGCTCCCCTCAACTAATCAAACAGGTCATCAATCCTTGGAAACGGATATTTATTCTTAATAGTTACCTTGTTGAGTTTTAGGTAGTCTATGTAACACCCCGTACCCGAGACCGTTACCGGAATCGGACACGAGGGGTTCACAGACTAAATTCACTTATTTTCACAGTCCATTTAAAAATTTCCAGACAAGCTGGTTACTGCATCACTGTCGCCTTAAAAATCATATCTTGAGTTTCAAAAATCGAAAACTAGTTTCGTAAATTTTTCATGAAACTACACTCATATATCCATCTACAAATGTTTTTCTAGAATTTTTGGTCAAGCCAATTAGTACAGTTTATTAGTTAAATTCTCCCCTGTTTCAGGGTTCGACTACTCTGACCTTCACGCACTACGACTTGGATATCTCCCTGTACAGGGCTTCAATACTGATGCTGTTTGTTTCTATAGAAACTAGACTCGAAAAGGAATCTATACATATATGGAATGACTTCTAATTATCTCTGGTTAATTTATAATCAATTTCCAAAGTCGGAACAGGGAATCCAGAAACCGTTCTGGCCCTGTTTCACGAAAACTTAAATATCTCTTAACATATGACTCATATGATAGTTCCGTTTCTTCCATATGAAAGTAGATTCATGAAGGTTCGATTAAATAATTTATTCACTATTTAATTCCATTCCTAATAATTTTAGTGATTTTCAAATTTACATCACTGCTGCTGTCAGCATCTGCCTTTAAGGTAGACTTTACCTATTTCATAGTTTTCCATGATTCAACTAGCCCTTTTAGCATATATAGCACAAAATATGATCATGATTAACCATTCCAATGGCTAATCGTTTCCAAACATTTCCATACCTCTTAATGAACAACATACAAAACGATTATAATACTACGCTCAAAGTGTATATAAGCCATTTTCGCATGGCTATCCAAATTTATACAAAACCAAAAGGTACATGACCCGCAACAAAAAAGGGTAGTCCTATACATGCCATTTCAAAGTTCAACCAAAAGAGTACCAAAAGGGGCTTTGATAGTGTGGGAGGCTTCGACTTCAGTAATCCCGAGTCCGATAGCTGACGAACCAAAATCTATAAAACAGAGATTCAAAGAAACGGAGTAAGCATTTAATGCTTAGTAAGTTTTGAGCCATGAAATTAGACACAACTAAAGTGTAGCATTCATATGGCTAAACAGATAATTTCATATGCACAAATTCTCAATATCATACTTACTTCACATTACCAACCCTTATATTCATACACAAAAGATCAACTTAGCCAAAGGCCGGTAGCTCATTTATCGACTGAGCGAATACTAATTGTAAGGGATCAACTAAATCAATGCATATACGAGACATACCTCATTGCTGGGATTTTACGAGCATATTAATTGAAACTATTCAGCAAGGTCGCTCATTCCCAAGCCAAGTACCTTCGGGATTTAACCGGATATAGCTACTCGCTCAATGCCTTTGGGAGATAGCCCGGATATAGTAACTCGCACAATTGCCTTCGGGACTTAGCCCGGATATAGTAACTCGCACAAATGCCTTCGGGACTTAGCCCGGATATAGTAACTCGCACAAATGCCTTCGGGACTTAGCCCGGATGTAATAACTCGTGCAGATGCCTTTGGGACTTAGCCCGAAACTAGTCACTAGTGCAAAATGCCTTCGGGACTTAGCCCGGTTATCATCCAAATATTCATGCACATATCAATAAATCATGACACATCTATATTTCATTTTCATAATTAGAGTTCAAACACAAGTCGCAGATAAGCATTCCCATTTTCAGCTCACTAGCCACATACAAACAAAGATGGTTTAGTTTGCTTTATGACACGATCTCTATGTACATACGGCTACCGTCATACGTATAGACTAATTAACTCAACATATAATTCAAGTAGAATCATCATATCACCGTATATTTGTTATGCTCATACATCATGACTTAATCAAATCATAACTAAATCTCATTGCTCGAAAACTTACCTCGGATGTTGTCGAACGATTTCGATGGCTATTCGACCACTTTTTCCTTCCCTTTATCGGATTTAGTTCCCCTTTGCTCTTGAGCTTAATTTAACAAATAAATTGATTTAATCATTTGAGCATCAAAAGAGGAACTCAAGGTACTTAGCCCATATATATATATACATTAGACATTAAAGTCACATACATATGAAATCATGAATCAACTCAACATATTAGCCCACATTCTCTTTTAGCCGATTGTCTAAGCCAAGATAAAAGCATCAATATGCTTGCCTCTAACCGAATACATGCAACACCAATCTTCTTCCTATGGTCGAATATGCATGTCTATGTTGAGGCCGATTATATGCTTAATACTTCCTACAAGTATGGTTACTTGTATTGATTATATATCATTTTGTTTCAAGTTCAAAACTCGGCTAATACGCATATATACACTTGTAATCAAATACTAACATTTTGCACTTCACCTTACTACCATTTTACATCTACTTTCTACCATGGCCGAATGCATCAAGACACCATACCATTCAATTTTGGTCATGGGTTACACAAGGAACTTAATGTCTAACTCAAAAATGCCAAAAATAAAATCCAAGAGTCATCAATCACCATCACATGTATCATTACAAAGCTTCACACTTAGCATGCAAATGACATCAACACAAATCCACCTTAGCCGAAACTTGACTCATCTTCATGCCTCATCACCACAACATCAAACATCAACCAAGAAGACAACACCCATGGCGAATATCATCTCCATCTCATAGCAAAGATTTAAACCATGGGCTAGGTAGAACTCAAACTAACAACTAAAAACATGCATGAATCTCATGGACAACATCAAACATACCTTAGTCTAGCAACCCATCATAGCCGATTTTCTCAAAGCTCTTCCCCCTTCTTCTCTTTCTCCCATTCGCCAAGAACAACATGAGAACTTCTTTCTTTTTTTTTTTTCAATTCACGGCAATGGGGGGCAACCACATATTTTTTTTGTCATCATTTACCTTCCCATTATTATTTTATTGCCCATACTCCTTATTTTATTTTTCCTAACATAAATCACTAACATAACATGTTTATGACATGTTTTGCCCATAACATTTTGTCTATCCTTAATGTCATGGCGGCCACTACTTCTTAAGGGGAAATTGACATGCAAGTCCACCCTTTTGATTTCATGCACTAATAGATCCTTATAGATCGACCTATCACATTTCAAAAGTGTCACACATAAGTCCTATTAGCTAAATTCACATGCAATTGACTAAATCGAAGCTTAAAACTTTCACACATTCATATTCACATATTTTAGACAATAATCATTATATTCAAATAATTTGGTGACTCGGTTTAGCGATCCCGAAACTGCTTTCCGACTAGGGTCACTTTAGAGCTGTCACAACTCTCCCCCACTTAAGAAATTTTCGTCCCCGAAAATCTTACCGGTAAATAGGTTTGGGTATCGCTCTTTCATATAGTTCTCGGGTTCCCAAGTAGGTCCTTCCATCCCGTGTTTGAGCCATAACACTTTTACTAAAGGAACCTTTTTGTTTCGTAACTCTTTCACTTCACGAGCTAGGATACGAATCGGGTCTTCTTCATAACTCATATTGGCTTGAATTTCAACCTCTGATGGACTAATTATGTGCGATGGATCAGATCTATAACGTCGAAGCATCGAAACATGAAAGACGTCGTGAATCTTTTCAAGTTCAGGGGGCAAAATCAATTGATACGCAACTGGACCGACTCGTTCGGATATTTCATATGGCCCGATGAACCTCGGACTCAATTTGCCCTTACGCCCAAATCTGAGTATCTTTTTCCAAGGTGAAACTTTAAGAAACACTTTATCTCCCACCTGATATTCAATGTCCTTTCGTTTCAAATTCGCATACGATTTCTGACGATCTGTGGCTACCTTCAGACTTTCACGGATTACTTTTACTTTCTGTTTGGCATCTTTAATCAAATCAATTCCAAAAATTTTACTTTCATCGAGCTCGGTCCAAAACAATGGTGTACGGCATTTACGCCCGTACAAAGCCTCGTAAGGTGCCATCTTAATACTTGATTGAAAACTATTGTTGTAAGTGAATTCAATAAAAGGTAAATACCGCTCACATGAATCACTAAACTCGAGGATGCAACATCTCAACATATCCTCAACTATCTGAATTATCCGCTCGGATTGACCATCGGTTTGTGGATGAAAAGCGGTGCTAAAATGCAGCTTGGTACCCAAAGCTTCTTGCAATTTCTTCCAAAATCGCAAGGTGAATCTCGGATCTCTATCGACACAATAGAAATCGGTACCCGTGTAATCTCACAACTCGAGAAACATACAATTCAGCTAGTTTATCCAATGAAAAATCCGTGACGTCGACGGGATAAAATGAGCCGACTTAGTCGGTCTATCAACAACAACCCAAATCGCATCTTTCTTACTTGTCGACAATGGCAACCTGACACAAAATCCATCGTGACTCGATCCCATTTCCATTCGTATCATGATCGGTCAAGTAAACCAAGAGGCACTTGATGTTCGCCTTCACTTGCGACATACTAAGCACTTCGAGACAAAATCGGAAATGTCTCGTTTCATACCATGCCACCAAAACTGACGTCTCAGATCGTTGTACATTTTCGTACTCCCCGGGTGAATTGACATTCGGGTATAATGAGCTTCGTTCAGAATCATCGAAATGAGTTCTGAATCTCTTGGAACACACAACCGACTTCTGAACCTCAAACAATCGTCATCATCAATTTGAAACTCTGATTCCATATTCGGAACACATTCAGCCCGTTTTGCAACCAATTCATCATCGACTTTTTGAGCTTCACGAATTTGATGAATCAACAATGGTTTGGCCTTTAATTCCATTGTCGGATAGAACAGACAAGTGTACATTCATCGCTCGTAAAGCAAACAGTGATTTACGACTTAAGGCATCCGCAACCACATTAGCCTTTCCCGGGTGATAGTCAATGACAAGCTCATAATCTTTTAACAACTCGAGCCAACGCTTTGTCGTAGATTTAAGTCTCTTTGAGTCATCAAATATTTGAGACTTTTGTGATCCGAAAATACATGGCACTTCTCACCAAATAAGTAATGTCACCATATTTTCAAAGCGAATACGATAGCAGCTAATTCGAGATCATGGGTCGGATAATTTTTCTTATGTGGCTTTAATTGTCTCGACGCATAGGCCACAACTCGACCTTCTTGCATCAGTACGCAACCCAACCCAAGTAGGGAGGCATCACTATAAATGACAAACTCTTTGCCTGATTCGGGTTGCACTAGGATTGGGGCTTCATTCAAATAAGTTTTCAGTTGATCAAAACTTTTCTGACATTTTTCCGTCCATTCGAACTTAACATCTTTTTGAAGTAGCTTCGTCATTGGTGTGGCTATAATCGAGAAACCTTTTACAAATCGTCGGTAGTAATCGGCAAGTCCCAAAAAGCTCCAAACCTCAGTAATATTTCTCGGAGGCTTCCAGTTAAGTATGGCTGAAATTTTGCTAGGATCAACTCGAATACCCGATGCAGATACCACGTGACCCAAAAAGCTCACCTCTCTTAACCAGAACTCACACTTACTGAACTTAGCATATAACTGCTTATCCCGTAAAATTTGCAACACTAATCCCAAGTGTTCAGCATGATCGGTTTCATTTCTCGAATAAACCAAAATATCATCGATAAACACGACTACAAACCGATCCAAATACGGTCTGAAGATCCGATTCGTCAAATCCATAAATACCGCAGGGGCATTAGTGAGCCCAAACGGCATCACTAAGAACTCATAGTGCTCAGATCTCGCTTAAAGCGCTTTGGGTATATCTGAATCTCGAATTCGCAATTGGTAATAACCTGATCTCAAATCTATCTTTGAAAACACTGAGGCTCCCTTTAGTTGATCAAACAAATCGTCAATATGTGGCATCGGATATTTATTCTTTATTGTCACCTTATTCAGCTGACGATAGTCGATGCACAACCTCATGGTTCCGTCCTTCTTTTTCACAAACGATACTGGTGCACCCCAAGGTGAGAAACTTGGTCGAGCGAAACCTCTATCCATCAATTTTTGCAACTGAGCTTTCAACTCGTTTAACTTGGTTGGTGCCATACGATACGGAGCTATCGAAATCGGCGTAGTCCCAGGTACAAGCTCAATACCAAACTCTACCTCCCGAACAGGTGGTAAACCTGGTAATTCCTCGGGAAAAACATCCAGGTATTCACAAACCACCGGCACAGATTCGGGTTTCTTTTCTAACTCTTTGTCATCAAGTACATACGCAAGGTATGCTTCGCACCCCATTCTTACATATTTCTGAGCCAACATTGATGACATTACAGCTGGCAACCCCTTTAAGTCCGTAGACTCAACTCAGATTATCTCGTTATTTGCGCACCTCAAATCAATAGTCTTGCTTTTGCAATTCACAACTGCATCATGCACAGCAACCAATCCAAACCGAGAATAACATCAAATTCATCAAACGGCAAAAACATCAAGTCCGCCGAAAAACAGAAACCTCGAATTACTAGGGGACATTTCTTACACACTTTGTCGACAAGCACGAACGACCCAAGGGATTTGACACCGAATTACGAACTCAAGAGACTCAATAGGTAAAGTCTTCTTTGGATGCTAAGGTCTCACATATATAAGAATGAGTAGAACCAGGGTCAATCAAAGCAATCACATTAGTATCAAAGAGAGTAAAAGTACCATAATAACATCCGGCGAGGAAGCGACCTCGCGTCTGGCGTATAGCGTAAGCTCTAGCAGGAGCACGAGCCTCAGATCTGGTTGTAGCATCTCTAGATCCTCTTTGATCGCCACTATCATTGCCCGTATTCCTAGATGGTCTACCCCGAGCAGTAGTAGCACCAGGTTTCCCACTCTGATTTACGTTCTGTTCAGACAATCTCGGGCAATCTTTAATAAAGTGGTCGGCTGACCCGCACTTGTAACAGGAGCGGTCATGGAATCTACAACTCCCCGAGTGCCATTTACCACAATACCGACACTCCATTCTGTCTCGACGATCATTTCCAACACTGGCGACCGAAGTGACTCGTGCACTCACAGGGGGTCGATCACGGTCTCGTCCAGAAAAACCCGAAGTGTCTCTAGATCGGCCCAAATCATCTCTGAATTTCTTCGATGACTGTTGAAAGGGCCTCCCCAAAAAAACCCGAAGTGTCTCTAGATCGGCCCAAATCATCTCTGAATTTCTTCGATGACTGTTGAAAGGGCCTCCCCAAAGACCTCTTACGAAACTCCTTTGCTCCCATATCAGCTTTTCTTTTCTCCACACTGAGCTCCTCGGCTTTGCAAGCTCGCTCGACAAGTATCACAAATTCTCGGATTTCCAAGATGCCAACATACAGCTTTATCTCATCATTTAGTCCATCCTCGAAACGTTTACACATTACGGCTTCTGAGGAAATGGATTCTCGTGCGTACCGGCTAAGCCTCTCAAATTTTCGTTCATAGTCGGTAACCGACATGGAACCTTGTTTAAGTTCAAGAAATTCCTTCCGTTTTTGATCCATGAATCTCTGACTGATATACTTTTTCAAAAACTCGGTTTGGAAAAACTCCCAAGTTACTTGCTCTCTGGGCACAACAGAAGTCAACGTATTCCACCAATAGTAGGCAGAATCACGTCGCAAGGAGATAGTACACTTTAAGCACTTATCGGGTGTGCAAGATAGCTCATCGAGTACCCGAATAGTGTTGTCCAACCAAAATTCAGCTTGCTCGGCATCATCACTGTCCGTAGCTTTAAATTCAGTAGCCCCATGCTTTCGGATTCTATCAACTGGGGGCTTATTTGACCTTATTTGGTCAGCTACCAGAGGTATCGTAGGTGCGAGGGTTGTGTTTGTCGGGAATGGAGGTTGTGGAACAGCCGTATTAGTTCGAATGTATTGGTTGAACCAATCATTCATCACGCTATAAAAAGCTTGTCTAGCATCATCATTCGGATTACTAGCAATAGGTTGAGAGTCCGCCGGCGCTATCCCTTGTGCAGGAGCAGGCGCTACGCTCTCAAGATCATCAGCTACCGCTCGGTCGGGATCGGGATCCATTACTATAAATAAACACATTTTCAAATGTCAGAAATCACCACACTATCAAATAATCACAAAATGGCATGTATAGCTAGACCCAAACATATTACGGTAGTCCTAGAATCGATTAAACCGTAGCTCTGATACCAATAAAATTGTAACACCCTGTACATGCAGAGACCGCTACGAGTCGGACACGAGGGTTCACAGACTAAATTCACTTATTTTCACAATCCATTTAAAAATTTCCAGACAAAGCTGTTCTTTGCGTCACTTTGTCGCCTTAAAAATCATATCTTAAGGTTCAAAACTCGAAAACCAGTTTCGTAACTTTTTCCTAAAACTACACTCATATATCCATCTACAAATTTTTTTCTAGAATTTTTGGTCGAGCCAATTAGTACAGTTTATTAGTTAAAGTCTCCCCTGTTTCAGGATTCGACTACTCTGACCTTCACGCACTACGACTTGGATATCTCCCTGTACAGGGCTTTAATACTGATGCCGTTTGTTTCTATAGAAACTATACTCGAAAAGGAATCTATAAATATATGGCATGACTTCTAATTATCTCTGGTTAATTTAAAATGAATTTCCAAAGTCGGAACAGGGAATCCAGAAACCATTCTAGCCATGTTTCACGAAAACTTAAATATCTCTTAACATATGACTCATATGATAGTTCCGTTTCTTCCATATGAAAGTAGATTCATCAAGGTTCGATTACGTAATTTATTCACTATTTAATTCCATTCCTACTAATTTTAGTGATTTTCAAATTTACATCACTGCTGCTATTAGCATCTGCCTTTAAGGTAGACTTTACCTATTTCATAGTTTCCATGATTCAACTAGCCCTTTTAGCATATATAGCACAAAATATGATCATGATTAACCATTCCAATGGCTAATCGTTTCCAAACATTTCCATACCTCTTAATGAACAACATACAAAACGATTATAATACTACACTCAAATTGTATATAAGCCATTTTCGCATGGCTATCCAAATTTATACAAAACCAAAGGGTACATGACCCACAACAAAAAAGGGTAGTCCTATACATGCCATTTCAAAGTTCAACCAAAAGTGTACCAAAAGGGGCTTTGATAGTGTGGGCGACTTCGACTTCAATAATCCCGAGTCTGATAGCTGACGAACCAAAATCTATAAAACAGAGATTCAAAGAAACGGAGTAAGCATTTAATGCTTAGTAAGTTTTGAGCCATGAAATTAGACACAACTAAAGTGTAGCATTCATATGGCTAAACATATAATTTCATATGCACAAATTCTCAATATCATACTTACTTCACATTACCAACCCTTATATTCATACACAAAAGATCAACTTAGCCAAAGGCCTAGTAGCTCATTTATCGATCGAGCGAATACTAATTGTAAGGGATCAACTAAATCAATGCATATACGAGACATACCTCATTGCTGGGATTTTACGAGCATATTAATTGAAACTATTCAGCAAGGTCGCTCATTCCCAAGCCAAGTACCTTCGGGATTTAACCAGATATAGCTACTCGCTCAATGCCTTCGGGACATAGCCCGGATATAGTAACTTGCACAATTGCCTTCGGGACTTAGCCCGGATATAGTAACTCGCACAAATGCCTTCGGGACTTAGCTCGGATATAGTAACTCGCACAAATTCCTTCGGGACTTAGCTCGGATGTAATAACTCGCGCAAATGCCTTCGGGACTTAGCCCGGAACTAGTCACTAGCGCAAAATTCCTTCGGGACTTAGCCCGGTTATCATCTAAATATTCATGCACATATCAATAAATCATGACACATCTATATTTCATTTTCATAATTAGAGTTCAAACACAAGTCGCGTATTAAGCATTCCCATTTTCGGCTCACTAGCCACATACAAACAACATGGTTTAGTTTGCTTTATGACACGATCTCTATGCACATACGGCTACCCGTCATACATATAGACTAATTAACTCAACATATAATTCAAGTAGAATCATCATATCACTGTATATTTGTTATGCTCATACATCATGACTTAATCAAATCATAACTAAATCTCATTGCTCGAAAACTTACCTCGGATGTTGTCGAACGATTTCAATGGCTATTCGACCACTTTTTCCTTCCCTTTATCGGATTTAGTTCCCCTTTGCTCTTGAGCTTAATTTAACAAATAAATTGATTTAACCATTTGAGCATCAAATGAGGAACTCAAGGTACTTAGCCCATATATATATACATTAGACATTAAAGTCACATACATATGAAATCATGAATCAACTCAACATATTAGCCCACACTCTCTTTTAGCCGATTGGCTAAGCCAAGATAAAAGCATCAATATTCTTGCCTCTAACCGAATACATGCAACACCAATCTTCTTCCTATGGCCGAATATGCATGTCTATGTTGAGGCCGATTATATGCTTAATACTTCCTACAAGTATGGTTACTTGTATTGATTATATATCATTTTGTTTCAAGTTCAAAACTCGGCTAATACGCATATATACACTAGTAATCAAATACTAACATTTTGCACTTCACCTTACTACCATTTCACATCTACTTTCTACCATGGCCGAATGCATCAAGACACCATACCATTCAATTTTGGTCATGGGTTACACAAGGAACTTAATGTCTAACTCAAAAATGCCAAAAAGAAAATCCAAGAGTCATCAATCACCATCACATGTATCATTACAAAGCTTCACACTTAGCATGCAAATGACATCAACACAAATCCACCTTAGCCTAAACTTGACTCATCTTCATGCCTCATCACCACAACATCAAACATCAACCAAGAAGACAACACCCATGGCCGAATATCATCTCCATCTCATAGCAAAGATTTAAACAATGGGCTAGGTAGAACTCAAACTAACAACTAAAAACATGCATGAATCTCATGGACAACATCAAACATACCTTAGTCTAGCAACCCACCATAGCCGATTTTCTCAAAGCTCTTCCTCCTTCTTCTCTTTCTCCCATTCGGCCAAGAACAACATGAGAACTTCTTTCTTTTTTTTTTTCAATTCACGGCAATGGGGGGGCAACCACACACATTTTTTTTTTGTCATCATTTACCTTCCCATTATTATTTTATTGCCCATACTCCTTATTTTATTTTTCCTAACATAAATCACTAACATAACATTTTTATGACATGTTTTGCCTATAACATTTTGTCTATCCTTAATGTCATGGCCGGCCACTACTTCTTAAGGGGGAAATTGACATGCAAGTCCACCCTTTTGATTTCATGCACTAATAGATCCTTATAGATCGACCTATCACATTTCAAAAGTGTCACACATAAGTCCTATTAGCTAAATTCACATGCAATTGACTAAATCGAAGCTTAAAACTTTCACACATTCATATTCACATATTTTAGACAATAATCATTATATTCAAATAATTTGGTGACTTGGTTTAGCGGTCCCGAAACTGCTTTCCGACTAGGGTCACTTTAGGGCTGTCACAGTCTATACATAATTTCATCGAACCATCTTTCTTTTTCACGAATAGTACGGGAGCACCCCAAGGCGAAAAGCTTGGTCTTGCAAAACCCTTATCCGTCAGTTCTTGTAAACTGTGCTTTTAACTCTTTCAACTCGGTTGGTGCCATCTTATATGGGGCAATAGAAATAGGTGTTGTTCCTGGCACTAGTTCAATACCAAACTCTACTTCTCTAACAGGAGGCAAACCATGCAACTCTTCCGGAAACATATCCGGATATTCACGTACTATTGGCACCGACTCAATCTTCAACTCTGATCCTTTAGTATTTAGTATAAAAGCAAGGTAGGCTTCATACCATTTTCTCATATACTTTTGAGCCCTCATTGAGGTAATCACAACCGATGGTGTATTCAACTAACTTGAATCAACTCGGAGAATTTTGCCATCTGAACATTTCAATTCAATATACTTGCTACCACAATTTACCATCACATCATGAATGGCCAACCAATCCATGCCAATTATTACATCAAATTCATCGAAAAGCAAAAGCATGGGGTTAGCCGGAAAACAATGACCTTGAATAGTCAAAGGACAATTCTTACAAACTTTATCTACTAACACAGACTTGCTTAGAGGGTTTGACACCTTGATTACAAATTTAGTGGGTTCCACAGACATATCCGTGCTAGACACCAATTTCATGCAAAGGTATGAATGGGTTGATCCGGATGTAACACTCCTTACCTGAGACCATCGCCGGAGTCGAGCACGAGGCGTTTCTAGGCTTATCTTACTTGTTCGGGGCATAAATTTTTCTTTTTACTTTTAAAAATTAATTCGCTCGTATTCATCAAATAAATCCTTAAAAAGGGCTTTCAAGGCCCTAAAATGTGCAATTGGAATGGTTCGGGACCAAACCGAGAACATTAAAAATTTTCCAATTACTTACACAAATCAAAACAAGTTATTTCACTATTTATAATAAAACTGTCTATCTATGTAACAGTTACTAAATTAATTATAACTCGAGTTACAAAACTCAAAATTTAAATATGTAAATTTTCTTTAAAACTAGACTCATATATCTTCTTACTGTAATTTTTCCAGAATTTTTGGTTTGGCCAATTAGTACAATTTATTCATTAAAATTTCCCCTGTTTTGCAGTTTAGTGGACTTGACCTCTCTTCACTAAAAATTGATTATCTCATTATACAGAATTCGGATAACATTTATGTTTGTTTCTAATGAAAATAAACTCACTAAGGAATCTATAAATATAAACTATGACTTATAATTCTTTTTGTAAAATTTCTAGTGATTTTCCAAAGTTGGAATAAGGGATCATAAAGTCACTCTGAACTAGTCTTACAAAATTTAAATATCTCAGAATATAGACTTCCTTTCTTGCTTTGTTTCTTTCCTATGAAAATAGACTCAATAAGATCTAATTATATGTCTCATTCACTATTTAATTCCATTTCTAAAATTTTTAGTGATTTTTCAAAACCACATCACTACTGCTGTTTCCTAACTATTCCATGGCCAACTTTTACTCCTCCATAATTTCTTTGCATCAAACCTCATTTAGGCATACATAATACCAAAACATGTTCTTATTTAACTATATCATAAGATAATCATTACCAAGTATTCATATGCCATTCTTTAATCATATCATAAGGACATACACATAAAATAGCCAAGTCCCTAAACATGCCATAACTTAAAGTATTTCTAGTCACAAAATACCGATATAGCTCGCTGATAGTGTGAGGCGATCTCCGACGTCCTTACGATTTTTCAAGTTGGATTTACGATACTATAAAAAAGAGAGAAAAAAAAGGGAGTAAGCATAAAGCTTAGTAAGTTTGCATGTAAATAAACAACAACATTCTAAATGAATTATCAAGATAACCTGAACCTTTCGAACATGGACTTATCTTACCTTCCCTTTGGTACATTCTTTAAATTTTCCATTGAACCACTTGGAATACTAAGGATACATGGGTACCTTTCCTTTTTAAACTTGCCATTGCCATGTCTTGACATGGTCTTACGTGGTATCCTTGCCTTATGAACTTACCATTGCCATGCCTTGGCATGGTCTTACATGGGATCTTTGCCTTATCGTAGTTTATCAATGCCATGTCTTGACATGGTCTTACATGATTTCCTTGCCTTGTAAAACAATAACATCATTAATTATAAATAATAAAACATTGCATTTATTTACCACAAACTTACCTCGATACAAAATACGATCAAATATTTTGATTTAGTCCTCAACCTTTTTTTTACTCTGTCTAACCCTGAATTTTGTTCTTGTTGATCTATAATAGAAAATTTAACTTATTTAATATTCACATTTATCAAAACAGTCCTTAACTCTAACTTTGGCAAAGTTACGATTTTGCCCATAAACTTTTGCATATTTACAGTTTTGCCCCAAGGCTCGGAAATGAAACTTTATCCCTAATTCTTATGTTTTATGACATGCTGATCATTTATTTACCTATGGCAACATCAAATTCCCACTGTAACATGTACTTATGACCATTAGGTATTTTTACCGATTATGTCGTTTTACTCGTTTTCGCTTAAAATCGCTTAGCTCAAGTCGTTTAACATAATTTCAAACTTCATATTCTACCATAAAACATCAAAATAAACACATTTCACCTATGGGTAATTTTCCAAATATGAACCCTCGGTTAAATTATTTCTAGAATAAGCTAAATCAAGTTACCGGGACTTTAAAAATGTAAAGAACATTAAAAACGGGAATTGGAATCACTTACTATGAAGCTTGGAAGCTTGACAAAACCCTAGCTATGAAGGACCCTTGAAATTTCGGCCTAATGAAGAAGATGGGCACATTTTTCTATCTTTTTCCCTTCTTTAATCTTTTAATTACCAAATGACTAAAATACCCTTCATTAAAACTTTAGTTATTTTTATCTATGTATGTCCATTTTTGTCCATAAAAACCTAATGGTCTAATTACCATTTAAGGACCTCTACTTCAATTATACTCTTCAATTTAATCCTTTAGCATCTAAAACTCATATTTATCAACTTTTGCAATTAAGCCCTAGTAGGTAATAAAGCATGTTATCTATAAAATTTTTCAACGATACTCTAACACATGCATCTAATCACTCTGTAAATTATAAAAAATAATCAGAATAAACTTTACTATATCGAATTCGTGGTTTCGCAACCACTGTTCAGAGTAGGCCCTATTTTGGGATATTACACAGGCTCAATTAAGGCAAGAACATGAGTATCATAGATGAAAATATACCCGTAATGACATCAGGAGCTAAAGTCTCCTCTCTAGCACGAATGGCAAAGGTTCTCACTGGAGCTTAAGCATCTAATTTTGTTGTAGAATCCTTGGCAACAATTCGACTGCCACTTGCACTTCCGAGATGTCTCAGAGGTATATCTTGAGAAATAGGAGAGTTTGGCTTCAAGGCTAATTCAACATCTTTATCAGCTCGCTCTGGGTAATCTCTAAGGAAGTGTTCACGAGAACCACACCTAAAACATGATCCACTCTTCATTCGGCACTCTCCAAAATGAAATTTATTACAACTTTTACGTCTCGGCTTTTGATCATTTACACTTCCCACACTAGTTACCATAAGGGAAGAAGACTTCGAGTTATGACGTTTGGAGCTTCTTTCTCTACCCGAATATCCCATCGATGAAGTAGAACGTTCCTAGTGACTCCACAATTTCTTTGTGGGAAAAGAGTGCATCTTACCACTGGATCTCTTACTTGAAACTTGAGCTTCTCTCATCGCTTGTTTTCTTTCATTATTAAGCTCTTCAGCCTTCTTGGCCCGATCAGTTGATGCAATAAATTCTCGTATCTCGAGGATCCCAATTAGCAACTTAATTTTCTCATTCAGACCTTCTTCAAAGTGTTTACTCATTTCTGCCTCTGTTTAAATCCATTCATTCGCATACTGACTTAAATTTATGAACTCCCTTTCGTATTCTGACACGGTTCTATTTCATTATTTGAGTTCTAGGAACTCCTTTCACTTTTGATCTAAAAACCTTTGATTGATGTATTTCTTTTTAAAATCATCTTGGAAAAATTCCCATATGATACTCTCTCTTGGTGTCACTGAGGATACAGTCTTCCACCAGTTGTATGCAGTGTCTTTCAATAATGATACTGCGCATTTCAAACTTTCCTCAAGAGTACATGACAGTTCTTCGAGAAACCGTATGGTATTCTTTAGCCAAAACTTAGCACATTCCAGTTCATTATCAATCATGGCTCTAAACTCTTTGGCTCCATATTTCCTAAGCTTATCCACTAGGGCCTTACCAAAAATTCTCACAGGTGCCATACCTTGGGCACTTCTTCTTCAGGTCGAGCAGGGGGCGGAGGAGGTCGTGGTATATTGGGTCGATTTCTAAAGTAATCCCCAAACCACTCATCTATCATCTTGAAAAAGGTAACTTTCGCCTCTTTCTGGCTTTCAGACACATGCCTTCTACTACTACTAGAAGTAGCTCATTGTACGGAAGTTGGAGCATGGCTCTCGGCTACCTCAGACTCATTTTGGGCTTGATCGGAAGACATTTACTATATCCAAATAAAATATAAAGGGTTAGGAGATGTCACACTATCATAACTTGTATAATGACATGTATAACTAGACTCGTTACATGCAACATTAGACCAAGAATCAACTAAATCGTAGCTCTAATGCCACTAAATGTAACAACCTGTACCCAAGAACGGGGTGAGGTACGAGGTATTACTGAAAAATACGGGCTCTAAAATTTTATTTCAATTTAAAATCGATCAAACAGAATCATATTGCCCAATTATGGAACTACAAGGTCCAAAACATGCATTAAAAGTGATCCGGGACTAAATTGAAGACTTTAGAAAACTTTAGGGAATTTCTAGGTTTAAGCCTTACACACCCATGTGGAGGTAATGCACATGGGCGTGTGCATTGGGACACGCCCATGTCCCTAACCCATGTTGAATTATTGGAATTTATTTTTCATTTTGAACCTACAAGGGTTTTTACACAGCCGAGCACATGCCCGTGTCCTAGGCTCGGGTCCCTTACATGGCCTAGACATGCTCATGCCATCGCCCGTGCCCAAAAACATACACATTCTGTTTATGATGTCGTCATCCATCTAGGGGCACATGGCCAAGACACACGCCCGTGTGCAAGGCCATGTCCTCCACACGGTTGAGACGCACGGTCGTGTCTCTGCCTGTGTGTTTACTACCACGCATGCTGACCTAAAAATTTAAGGTGCAGGGGAGACAAAGCTGAGCAACACGACCAAGGGGTAGGTCGTGTGTCACACGCGGCCTAGACACATGTCTGTGTGTCTACCCCTGTGTACCATCTTGAAGGCTATTTTCCAAGCCAATGGTCGCCCTCAACATCCATACACATTTATAAACCTCAATGGCATTTAACATGGCCTAAATATGTCCACAATCCACCTTGGCATAGTCTATTGCATGTTAATCTCATATCACTGGTTTAGAACATGCTAGGTTATCCTTTTTGTATTAAGGATTACCACTTCAATAATCACATTTTATACTTGGCTCATTTTATAACTCATTGCCAATTATGACCTAACCATTTCCAAATAATTTGGCCATTTTCACATGTCCATTCATGATATACCACATTTAACCATCACATGAAACATTTAGGCATAACCATGTACAATTAGTAGGTTTACAACCTACATCAAAATGAGCCATATCCCATGGCCAAATACAAAATGAATAACTATATCATTCAAGCCCTTGCATTGGCTAGCCAAATGACACATATAACAAAATGATCAAGAATCCTCTACATGCCATTATAACAAAATAAAAGTTTTCTTATACCCAAGCAAGACAAGTTGATAGTGTTGACAATGCTCCAATCGTCTTCCAATCTTCACGAGTCTTCGAGCCGTGTAAGACAAGGGAAATGAAATGGGGGGTACGCATTTACATGCTTAGTAAGTCCGGATAACAATAAGGTAAGCTTACCAGTTGTTTAGCATACAACCATATTAGATATTCATTCCAACAGGCATAGTTTAATTTCCCTATCACATACACTCAATCATTATGTTAGTTTCATGTCAATACAATTAAACATTAATCTTAGATGAGCTTATCATTTCAAGCATTTCTAATTTCGTTCCTCATTTTAATCCCATTAAACTTCTTGAAATCTTGATAGATATCTCATTTACCGTCAAATCGTGTGAGTGATCATTTTAAATACGAACTCCCGTGAACCCGCCTCTTACGGTAAGATTACTAGTCCAAGCTGTAACACTCCAAACCCGGCTTAGACGTTATGACCGGATCTAATGCGCCACATCGAAGCGTTCAAAACATTTCGTATTACTTAGTTGGAAAACTTAGTTGGTGTTGTAAAAGACACTTTTAAAAGTAGGTTAAAGTGAATGGAAGCTGTGCACCAGGTAGGAAACCAGGAAGAAGAGGAGATGAGTCCTTGATTTGCTTAAGTACCAAGCTCCTTCGGATCCAATCCTAGACATGCACACCGCCATTGCCACACTCTAACATCTCGTATAATTTTGAGAAACCGTTTGGTTATGTCCATCTTAAGAAAATGATTAAGGTTGAAAACGTTTGCTTAGCGGAAGTCCTACTCAGATTCGTGTTATTTTGAAATCACTTAATGTTTTTGAAAACGCGTCCTAGAGCTAATCTATTTCGTTAGTTATCATAGATCAGTTTTATCATAATAGAGTTAAATAATAAAGAAACAACCCAAACCATAAAATAATTAGTGGCCTTATTACAAAAAACCCAAAACCAGAAACGAAAATATGGAAAGTCTAGTTCACCAGAAGAAAACGAATTTGCAGAAAACGTATGGCCACTTGAATCCCGCCCAGCTCCAAGTCCACCAACTAGGGCTCACCGCAAGGATGGAAGGAAAGAGGGTGAGTTTGGGAAAACTCGGTGTATCTGAAACCCATCCAAAGCCCAAATCAGCTCGAGCCCATTGGGCCTAAGCCCCATTCAGATAACGACACAAGTGGACCAAAGCCCTTTTCGAACACAAGAGTAACGCCTTAGCCCCTTTTTACATAACAAGGTGGCCCATAGGCCCGATTCGATAACATAGGTAACAATAGTAGTAATGCATGCAAACCCATCCGGGAGACTACTCAACCCACCAACCGCTACACCGCCTGTACCACCCTACACTCCATGTGGGGAATATCTCAACCCACCCAAATTTACACTCCACAGCTTGCGACAACGCCGCTCAAATATCGATAAGTTGAGGCAAAGCCTCTAGTACGTGGATGAACCACTTTCAATACTTCCTCCATCAATACCCCAATCCCATGCAATGATATTAATAAAGCATATCATGTACAATACAAGATTAATCAATCATGCGGTTTAGCTAATTTAAACCCTAGGGGTATTTCTTAATTATGCTCTTTAGGGGTAATTTCGTACTTACGCAACTACACAAGTTATTTCAGTAATTTTTAGCCGTTTTATGAAATTTGGTTCCACCATCTAACTAACATGCTACTTTGCCCATCTCTTACCCATATTGGTCCGTAAGCCCATTGGGCCCAGGTTTGGCCCATTTGGTCCCTTTTTCCGAAGTACGCTAAAATGTCACACGAACTTACTTACCACTTTGCGGTGCTAGATCTAACAATTACTCTATGTCTTGAGAGCATTCGCATACTCACAAGCCTATGAAATGCCGAAATTTCGGCATTTCGGCTTTTACCGAATTGAACTAAGGAAGGGTGTTCGGTACACACCTGATTCGCGACGACTGCTACCGAGATCCCTTTCGATGTCCTACAATTGATTAGTACAGTTCTTATTTACAAACCGTAATCACTAAACCCAAAACTTGCTCAACCAAAGTCGAACCATGTTCCTAAAAAGCCTTTGAACCCTTACCTTTTGCCAAAATCGATAGCTAGCTCTGAATCCGATTGTTCCAATGATTCACGCTTTTGATCCAACGCTTAAGAAGACTCTAATCACCGAAAGAAAACATCAGTTACAAACCCTCAAAGCCTTATGCTCAAATCGACAGCCTCCCTAATTTTTAGGGATTTCGGCTTTTCCTAACATCGTAAAATAAGAACAGATCTGAGATGTTAAGTACTTACCCCTTACTCCTACTTGATTCCCATCCGGTGCAGATTTATCCTTAAAACAATGGTAAAACCCGAATCCAAGGGTTGAAGAAGTTTCGGCTATAAGCCCCTAAACCAATGGTACTTTCGGCTTTTGGGTGGTGAAGGAGATGACGATATGAGGCTATGACCTTGAAGTAGAATTGCCGTCAGGTATCTAGGATTAAGAAAGGATAATCGCAGAAAAAACAAAAGAACATAGAAGGACCTGGCTTTGAAGAAATCGGTACCTGTAATGTGTGTTCAAGATTTCGGATTTTATGGATTCGGCAAAAGTATTGATGAACAGCAGAATTGATGAATGGTTTTAAAGAAGAAAAATAGAAAAAGAAGAATAGGGGAGGGGGTAGTTTCAGCTAGAGAGGAAAAAGAGAGAAAAGAAAACCTTGTGATGTCTGAGCAGAAGAGAACGGCACCACTCAATACCCTAGGTGCCAAAATACTAACCTCAAAACCCCCTTCCGATTTTTCCCTCTTCAATTCCCAAAATTCAGCCAACTCTTAGCCTCTCTCCAAATCCCTTAAATCTCTCCCCTTATCACTCCTTAATCCAAGCGTTTGGACTGATCCAAACTCTCCTTTAGCAGAATCCACCTGGACTCCAACACTGCCCCTCCTGCACTTAAAAATAAATGCATCTATTTGTCAACACAGGGAATCGATCCCATGCCTTCCCCAATGCTCTACACGCCACCTTTTTAGGAGCCTAGTGGTGTCACCCTTTCCACTTTACTAAGGCTCTTTTTGTGATGCAATTTACCCATCACTCCACTTAAGGGCCACTTAGCCAGAACCCCTAACTCCTAAGTCCAAAAATTCAAAAATTCAACCGGGTTTTGGCCAACACATGGGCCTTCTATAAGCCCATTTACCTACTCAAAATATTAATTTCACATCCAAATACAAAATTTTAAAATCTTTACAAAATATTGAAAACCACGAATAAATCCGAAAATCAGGATGTTACAACTCTACCCTCCTTAAAGAAATTTCGACCTCAAAATTTTACCTTATTAGAACAGTTGAGGTCTTGTTGACGATAGCCTCCTTAGTCTCCCAAGTAGCTTCTTCTTTGCCATGGTTCCTCCAAAGTACTTTCACTAGTGGAACCGATTTCCTTCTCAACACCTTGACGTCACGATTAAGTATTTGCACGTGTTCTTCTTGAAAGTTAAATCATTTGTACCTCAATTTACGCAAATCGTGCGATATGAGTTGGGTCGATCGATACCGCCTCGGATGGATACATGAAAACGTCGTGGATACGATGCGCTTCGGTGGTAACTCTAGCTGATAAGCCACCGGTCTAACCCGCTTAACAATTCAAGAAGGCCCAATAAACCGTGGGCTCAACTTACCCTTCTTACCAAATCTCAAAATTTTCTTCCAAGGGGAAACCTTCAAGAAAACCATATCCCCAAGAGCGAACTCAATCTCTTTGCGCTTCAGATCCACATACGACTTCTGTCTATCGGATGCCTCCTTTAACCGATCCCTTATCAGCCTAACCTTGCTTTCAGTGTCTGCCACCAATTCCGGTCCAAGCACTTATCGTTCACCCAACTCTATCCAACACGTCGGCGTACGACATCTTCGCCCATAAAGCGCTTCATATGGTGCCATCTGAATACTTGCTTGGTAGCTGTTATTGTAAGTAAACTCCGCCAGTGGCAAGTAGTCCTCCCAACTTCCACGAAAATCAATGATAAAACCTCTTAACATATCTTCCAGAACTTGAATAACCCTTTTTGACTGTCCATCTGTCTATGGGTGAAAAGCAGTGCTAAAATCCAATCGTGTACCCAACGCTTCCTACAACTTCGCCAAAACCGAGATGTAAACCTAGGGTCTCGATAAAAATTATCGACACCGGCACCCCATGCAACAAGCACTACCTACGCCACATATAACTTGGCCAACTTTTGCGGTGAGTAGTCGGTATGAACAGTATGAAATGAGCGATTTTGTTAACCTATCCACAACCACCCACACCGAATCTTTCTTGGTGGGTGTCAAAGGTAACCCACTCACAAAGTCCATTGTTACTCTTTCCCACTTCCATAGCGGAATTTTCACGAGTTGCGGTAATCCACGAAGGCAATTGGTGCTCACCTTAACTTTCTTGCACGTCGACATTTCCCAACAAATTCATCACCTCTCGTTTTAATCCGCCACCAAGACACCTCTTGCAAGTCTCGATATAACTTATTCCCCAGGGATGCATGGCACGAGTCCACCATGAGCCTCTTTTAGAATTAACTGCCTCAATTCAGGGTCCTTTGGAATACAAACCCTTCCATGAAAGCACAGAACTCCTTCAGTGTTCAACCCAAAATTCTCGTTCTCACCACTCTTAACTTGCTGGAACCGAAGAGCTAATGAATCGTCCTTCAACTATTTTTCCTTAATTTGCTCAGTCCAAGTAGGCCTTACTTGCAGTTCTGCCAACAAGCTTCCATCGTCGTACAGACTTAATCGTGCGAACAAGGCTCTCAAATTAGTAACAACCCTTTGACTCAACGCATCCGCCACCACATTAGCCTTTCCTGGGTGGTACTCTATCGAATAGTCGTAGACTTTAAGCAACTCCACCCATCTTCGTTGCCTAAGGTTCAACTCCTTCTGAGTCAAAAAATACTTTAGGCTCTTATGATCTGTGTATATGATGCACTTTTCCCCATATAAGTAGTGTCTCCAAATTTTTAACGCAAAAATCACCGCTGCTAGCTCCAAATCATGCGTAGGGTAATTCACCTCATGAGCCTTAAGCTTTCGCGATGCATAAGCGACCACCTTGCCCTCTTGCATCAGTATGCAACCTAACCCCACATGCGACGCATCGCTGTATATAGTAAAGTCCTTCCCAGACACCGGTTGAATCAACACTGGCGCTTCGGTCAATACCTTTTTCAACTGATCAAAAGCTTTTTGCTGTTTCTCGGTCCAGACAAATGGTACTCCTTTCCTTATGAGTTTTGTCAAGGGTGCTTCCATTACCGAGAAACCCTCCACAAACCTTCTGTAGTAACCTGCCAACCTTAGGAAACTCTGAATTTCCGATATTGACCTAGGTGGCTTCTATTCCAGAATTGCTTCAATTTTACGAGGATCCACCTTAATCCCCTCGGCAGAGACCACATGCCCTAGGAAGGTTACCTCCTCAACCGAATTCACACTTCTTTGAATTTCGCGTGAGCTCCATTTCCTTAACACTTGTAGCACAACACGGAGATGCTCATTATGCTTCGCCTCGCTTTGAGTATACCGAGATATCATCGATAAAGACGACTACGAACCGATCCAAGTAAGGTTGGAATACTCGGTTCATCAGATCCATAAAAGCTACAGGTGCGTCAAATCCAAACGGCATGACCACAAACTCATAATGTCCATATCGAGTTCAAAATGCTGTTTTATGAATATCCCCTTCTTTTACCCTTAGCTGATGGTATCTAGAACGAAGATCGATTTTGGAGAATACCGAAGCTCCCCTCAGTTGATCGAATAGATCGTCAATCCTTGGTAGTGGATACTTATTCTTAATCGTCAGTTTGTTCAACTGGCGATAATCGATCTTTATACGCATCGTTCGCCCTTTTCTTCACAAGCAGACCGGTGCTCCCCAAGGAGACACACTAGGCCTAATGAAGCCTCTATCTAACAACTCTTGAATTTGAGCCTTGAGTTCCACTAACTCCTTCGGTGCCATCCTATAGGGTGCAATAGATACTGGAGCTGTTCCAAGCAACAAATCGATTCCAAACTCAACTTCCCGATTCGGAGGTAATCCAGAAGCTCTTCCGAAAAACATCCGGAATTCCCTAACGATTCGATGGTCTCCACAATCGATCCTCGATTTCAACTTGGCTTACCAAAGCCGATATGCTGCACCCTTAGCATCGGTTTCCCGACCCTCAACGCCGATACTACATTGGATAAGTAATCCTCCGTTCTCCAATAATCATTACCTCTTTATCATTGACAGATCCTTAACACCATCCTCTTAGTCGCACAATCCAAAGTTGCCTTATGCTTGGTCAACCAATCCATCCCTAGTATCAAATCAAATTCTTCAGCGGTAACTCCATCAAATCCTCACGAGAAAACCCCGCCTTGAATCTCCGAAGCATCTCCTTGAAGAGTTTCTCTACCTTAACCGAATGACCTAAAGGACTTATCACGACACCCCACATACGGTCTCCTCAAGTGCACACCCAAAGGTGCCCCGAAATGTTATATGCCACATATGAATGGGTTGATCCCACATCAATCAGAGCAGTATAAGGTACACCATAGATAAAAAACGTACCAATTATGACATCAGGTGCGTCACCCTCCTCGCGGCGACGAGCAGCATACACCAAAGCTGGATGACGAGCATCCGCGTTACCAATACCCCTGCCGGGTGCCCCACGTCCACGGCCATAACCACCGCGACCTTGTCCACGACCTCTTGGCGGTGGCGGTCCATCCCTTACAGGTTAAGCCGGTCGCACAGCCCCTTGTTCGGCCCCCTGAGCCTGAGTGGCCCTCCTAGGACAATCCTTAATCCTATGCTCCTTAGACCCACAAAGAAGACAAGCCCCAGAACGCTTCCAGCACTCTCCTTGATGCATTCTGCCGCAATCCCCACAAGCTTGCGGTCTACTTCTGTTCACCGGAACTGCTCAAACCGGTTCCTCCATCCTAGCTCTCTTAGCATTTCGATTTGCAGCACCCGCTGGTCCAGCATCCTTCCTGAACCGATTCTGATCCCTATCACGATTCTTCCATTTGGTTTGTTTCACCTCCTCGGCTATTTTAGCCTTCTCCACCAGTGCAGTGAAATCTCGCTCTCTCTGCGGAGCTATGAGCACCCTTAACTCATCTCTGAGACCATCCTCAAAACGAACACTGCGCTCGTATTCGGTGGAAACGATGCCATTAGCATACCGACTCAATCGTAGAAACTCCGCCTCATATTCAGCAATGGTCTTATTTCCCTGAGTCAGATTCAAGAACTCCTTTCTGCGTGCATCCACATGGCTAGCTCCAACATATTTTTCCTTAAAGGTCTGTTTGAACAGCTCCCATGTTACCCTCTCAGCTGGGGTACCCTCTCTCACAGTAATCCACCACTGATACGCTTCATCCCGCAGCAACGACACCGCCCCTTTCAACTTTTGTTCTACTGAGCAGTCCAGGTCATCCATGATCCGCTCTGTGGCTTCCAACCAGTACTCAGCCACATTTGGGGCCACTCCAGATCGCCCTAAAATCTCAAATCAGTTGGCGAAGGCGTTCAAAATGGACCCCTATTCATGGGCCCGATGTTAGCTCCGGCCACCCTTTCCAAAACCCTCAACATGGCCTGAGACAGAGCGTCATCCCCTACGGCCCGATCATACGGCCCATTTTCATTAACCGGTGGTGGACGTACCTCGCCAGCTGGCATGTGTTCAGATGACACAGATCCAGCTTGAGTGCTACCTCGGCCTCGACCACGGCCTCTTCCCCGAGTAGCCCTTGTACTCATAACGATTTATCTGATTACAAATTTTATGTCATTAGTTTACTGGTTTCACTGTTTATTACAGAATGTCTTATGAACAGATAGAGTTTCAGAGTTATTTTTGCGCAATCACTATTTAGCTACGGTCCCAATTTTGTAGCCCTAATACTACACTATCAATAGCACTATCTCTAAGGCTTAGTACTATCTACAGTATTATTTCCAGTCCAGTTCCAAATAAATATTTAAAGCAGAAAAAGAACACTTACAGACTTGGTGCCGGGGATTCAGTGTGCCACTTCTTTAGCAGTCCATAAAAAAAACCCATGTTTTTGTTTACCGAAAATAAAAAGATTCATTTGAAAACACTTTTATTTTAAAACTATTGATTTAACCTAGTTCAATAGAAAAACTTTGAACACCTTTGAAAAACTTATAGAAAAAACTTTTTTTTAAAGATTTTCGGACCCGATCCACAGCCGAGTTGTTGCAACCAGGCTCTGATACCACTAAATGTAACACCCCAAACTCGGCCTAGACATTATGACCAGATCTGATGCGCCACATCGAAATGTTCAAAACATTCCGTATTACTTAGTTGGAAAACTTAGTTGGTGTTGTAAAAGACACTTTTAAAAGTAGGTTAAAGTAAATGGAAGCTGTGCACCAGGTAAGAAACTAGGAAGAAGAGGAGGTGAGTCCGTCGGACTGCTTAAGTACCAAGCTCCCTTCAGATCCAATCCTAGACATGCGCACCGTCATTGCCACACTCTAACATCTCTTATAATTTTGAGAAAACCGTTTGGTTATGTCCATCTTAAGAAAATGATTAAGGTTGAAAACGTTTGCTTAGCGGAAGTCCTACTCGTATTCGTGTTATTTTGAAATCACTTAATTTTTTTGAAAACGCGTCCTAGAGCTAATCTATTTCGTTAGTTACCATAGATTAGTTTTATCATAATAGAGTTAAATAATAAAGAAACAACCCAAACCATAAAATAATTAGCGGCCTTATTACAAAAAACCCAAAACTAGAAACGAAAAATATGGAAAGTCTAGTTCACCAGAAGAAAACGAATTAGCAGAAAACGTGTGGCCACTCCGAATCCCGCCCAGCTCCAAGTCCACCAACTAGGGCTCACCTGCAAGGATTGAAGGAAAGAGGGGTGAGTTTGGGAAAACTCAGTGTATACAGAAACCCATCCAAAGCCCAAATCAGCTCGAGCCCATTGGGCCTAAGCCCCATTCAGATAATAGTACACAGTGGACCAAAGCCCTTTTCAGAACACAGTAGCAATTCCTTAGCCCCTTTTTACATAACAGTGTGGCCCATAGGCCCAATTCAGTAACATAGGTAACAATAGTAGTAATGCATGCAAACCCATCTGGGGAGACTACTCAACCCACCAACCGCTGCACTGCCCCGTACCAGCCCTACACTCCACGTGGGGAATATCTCAACCCACCCAGCCCTACACTCCACAGTTACAACAACGCTGCTCAAATATCAGTAAGTTGAGGCAAAGCCTCCAGTACGTGGATGAACCACTTTCAATACTTCCTCCATCAATACCCCAATCCCATGCAATAGATATTAATAAAGCATATCATGTACAATACAGTATTAATCAATCATGCAGTTTAGCTAATTTAAACCCTAGGGGTATTTCGGTAATTATGCTCTTTAGGGGTAATTTCGTACTTACGCAACTACACAAGTTATTTCAGTAATTTTTAGCCGTTTTATGCAATTTGGTTCCACCATCTAACTAACATGCTACTTTGCCCATCTCTTACCCGTATTGGTCCGTAAGCCCATTGGGCCCAGTTTTGGCCTATCTGGCCCCTTTTTTCGAAGTACGCTAAAATGTCACACGAACTTACTTACCACTTTGCGGTGCTAGATCTAACAATTACTCTATGTCTTGAGAGCATTCGCATACTCACAAGCCTATGAAATGCCGGAATTTCGACATTTCGGCTTTTGCCGAATTGAACTAAGGAAGGGTGTTCGGTACAGACCTGATTCGCGACGGCTGCTACCGAGATCCCTTTCGATGTCGTACAATTGATTAGTACAGTTCTTATTTACAAACCGTAATCACTAAACCCAAAACTTGCTCAACCAAAGTCGAACCGTGTTCCTAAAAAGCCTTTGAACCCTTACCTTTTGCCAAAATCGATAGCTAGCTCCGAATTCGATTGTTCCAATGATTCACGCTTTTGATCCAACGCTTAAGAAGACTCTAATCACCGAAAGAAAACATCAGTCACAAACCCTTAAAGCCTTATGCTCAAATCGACAACCTCCTTAATTTTTAGAGATTTCGGCTTTTCCTAACATCGTAAAATAAGAACAGATCTGAGATGATAAGTACTTACCCCTTACTCCTACTTGATTCCCACGCAATCCGGTGCAGATTTATCCTTAGAACAATGGTAAAACCCGAATCCAAGGGTTGAAGAAGTTTCGGCTATAAGCCCCTAAACCAATGGTACTTTCGACTTTTGGGTGGTGAAGGAGATGACGATATGAGGCTATGACCTTGAAGTAGAATTGTCGTCAGGTATCTAGGATTAAGAAAGGATAATCGTAGAAAAAAACAAAAGAACATAGAGGGACCTGGCTTTGAAGAAATCGGTACTTGTAATGTGTGTTCAAGATTTCGGCTTTTATGGATTCGGAAAAAGTATTGATGAACAGCAGAATTGATGAATGGTTTTGAAGAAGAAAAATAGAAAAAGAAGAATAGGGGAGGGGGTAGTTTCGTCTAGAGAGGAAAAAGAGAGAAAAGAAAACCTTGTGATGTCTGAGCAGAAGAGAACGACACCACTCAATACCCTAGGTGCCGAAATACTAACCTCAAAACCCCCTTCCGATTTTTCCCTCTTCAATTCCCCAAATTCGGCCAACTCTTAGCCTCTCTCAAATCCTTAAATCTCTCCCTTATCACTCCTTAATCCAAGCGTTTGGGTGATCCAAACTCTCCTTTAGCGAATCCACCGGACTCCAACACTACCCCTCCTGCACTTAAAAATAAATGCATCTATTTGTCAACACAGGGAATCGATCCCATGCCTTCCGCAATGCTCCACACGCCACCTTTTTAGGAGCCTAGTGGCGTCACCCTTGCCACTTTACTAAGGCTCTTTTTGTGATGCAATTTACCCATCACTCCACTTAAGGGCCACTTAGCCAGAACCCCTAACTCCTAAGTCCAAAAATTCAAAAATTCAACCGGGTTTTGGCCAACACATGGGCCTTCTATAAGCCCATTTACCTACTCAAAATATTAATTTCACATCCAAATAAAAAATTTTAAAATCTTTACAAAATATTGAAAACCGCGAATAAATCCGAAAATCAGGATGTTACACAAGCTAAATCCCCCGAAATGTAAACTCATAGTGTAATGTCGGGATTACCAGTCCAGGCTAAATCCCTTACAATGGTACTCTAATGAGTTCAGATCTAAATTACCAGTCCAGGCTAAATTTAGACCCTAATTGGATTACTCGTCCGGGTTAAATCCATTTCAGCACACTTATTCTTCGAGAGGCTCGATCACTAAAGGAACACCCGTCTGGGCTAGATCCTTTTTACCGTCAATTCATTTTGAGAAATCCATCAGATATCCTTTTATTTCAATTGGGAACCCTCAATTCTCTTTTAAACTATACTACCACATTTCATGAATTATCATGCAATGAATGCCTAAATTATCATACATTCAAATATATACATTTTGTGTATATTAAGAGTTCACTTCGAGTTACACGAACTTACCTGGTAATTTGCTTCGGGTTCATATTTTGGTTATTTCGAAACCTTTCGTTTTCCACGGTCGACCTCCAAAATTGGTTCCTCGGTATATCAATAAAAATAAATTATTAATACCTCACATTATTCATTTTCGGCTTAAGACTCACGCCCGAAAAATATGACCAAGTTGCCTCTAACCTTTCACACTTTTTACAATTTATTCCTAAGGCTCGTATAATGAAATGCATGAAATTTCTAAGTTACCCAAGCCTAGCTGAATATTTTTCTTGCTTATAGTAGCTCACATTTTCTTTCATTTCACATTTTTCTACCTATTATCAGAACTTTTACAAAATGGTCCCTTAAGCCATTTCCATGAAAAACTACTTTGTAAAAGTTGTTTACTATACTTTAAACTCTCATATTCCTTCTTAAATCATCAAAACACAAGCATCTCATGCATGGGTAAATTTTTGAACATGAACCCTATCTTGAAATATGGGTAGAAATAGAGAGAACATGTTACGAGGTTCTAAAAAACATAAAGAACATAAAAAACGGGGCTAGGGAATACTTACTATCAAGCTTGAAATGTTGAACCAAAACCCTAGCTATGGCTATAGAGAATTTCGACAGCCACAAGGAAGATGATGGCTGATTTTAGCTATCTTTTTCCCTTTTTATTTAATTTATTACCAAATGACCAAAATGCCTTTCCTTAATAACCTATCAAAATTTGCCATGCATGCCCATTTTTGTCCAAAAACTTAGAAATTGGGTATATTACTATTTAAGGCCTCCTAATTAATAATCCATAGCAATTTCATACTAATTGCTTCTAGACCCCAAGTTTTGCAATTTATTCAATTTGGTCCCTAATTTCCAATTAGACACCTTATACTTAAAATTTCTTCATGAAACTTAACACATGCTTATTTTTATATCTTAGACCTCATAATAATCATAAAAGAAATATTTTAATGTCGGATTTGTGGTCCCGAAACCACTATTCTAACTAGGCCTAATTTTGCAATGTTAGAAAATGCATGTTGTATGCTGTATTTGATCGGTAATGCCTCGTAGCCCTATTCCAGCAATGGATATGGGTTAAGGGTGTTACACATGGTATAGGTACTTATCGAATGAGACTATTGAGTATCCAATTTTTATTCCAAATGGTTCAACGGGTAAACGAATGATATGGTGGAGAAAAAGGCTAGTACGAGGTGATACAGGTATGTATAGAACCTATTCGAGTATTAAATAGAGAGAGTTCAATGAGATGGTATTTAATCATTTTTAAAACATGAGAAAAGTTTGTAGTTAATGTGAAATTGGTTGATTTACATTTATTTGATGAATTAAATTTTTTACACACGAGCTTACTAAGCTATAAAGGTTACTTCATGTTATTTTTCCATGTTTTATAGTGAATCAAAGCTAGCTCAGATCCGGAAGTCATTGGGAACATCATCACACTATCAGACAACTATTTGGTACTTTTGAGTAGTATATATATGGTATATGGCATGTATAGGGTAGATGTGGTATTTTTGTTATGATTATAGCCATGAGAGTTGGTTTCTAAATATGTTAATATTGATGTGTGTTTAGCTATTAGAAATGGCTTGTAAATGTATATGTTTTGGTTGTATATATATAGCCATGAGTGATGGCTAATTTTGGCATGTTTGATATGAATATGGTTATGGTTTTATAGTTGCAAATGGTTAATCAATTTATGGTGTATAATGCTTGAGAAATGCTTTGATGAAGTATGTTTTTGAAAGTTGAGATGATAAGTATTTGAATAGGTAATTGGTATTGAATTTGGTTGAAATGGATTATTTTTGGTTGATGATTTTGGCTTCTTAATTGTATGATGAAATGCTACTATTTTGGTTGCTTATTTGAACATGAGTAAGGGTGGCAAGTTGGCTTTGCAAATGCCCTATTTTTGTCCACACGGGCAGAGACACGGGTGTGTGTCTCAGCCATGTGTGACACATGGCCATGTTACACAACTGTATGTCCCCTGGTGTTGTTATTAAAATGAAGTCAGTATGCTCGACACGGTCTCGCACACGGAAGTGTGACTGGCCGTGTGGTACAAGTTAGTATACCCCCTATTTGGCACATGGCCTAGCACTCGGGCGTGTGACTTGGCCTTGTTGCATAAGTCAGTATGCCCTACTGTTTTGGCATCGCTTGGCACATGAGCAAGTGTGGCCACTTCGAAGGGCACACAGGTTAGACACACAGGCGTGTGGTTGGCCGTGAGACCCAAGCCAGTATGTATGCTCTGTTTTCACACGGCCTGAGACACAGTCGTGTCTATAACCGTGTGAGGCACACGGCCTGTTCACACGGGCGTGTGACCCCTATATGAATGAAATTTTTCTTAGTTTCCAAAATTTTTGTATGATATTGGTTTAGTCCCGAACCACTTCAAAAGCATGTTTAAGGTCTCGTAGGCCCTTATAAAGGACAATGTGATTGTGTTGAATGATTTACGGTAATGAATTCTTTACAGTTGATAAATGTATGCCTTATGTTGTAAATTGATCGGTAATATCTCGTAACCCTACTCTGGTGATGGATACAAGTTAGGTGTGTTACATTCTCTCTATTGTTCGGCCCATAAAAATCTCTCAAAGTTGTGCTAATAACTCTACCAGTGCCATCTATTTATATGAAGAGAAGGTAGAATCCTTGTTAAGTAGGTGTGGTTTATTTCAATTAGAAAAATAACATCTTACTTAGAATAGTACTAGGGTGGACAACACACCCTAGTATTCCTACTTGGGTTGTCTTCCCCTTCATGTCCATGAGGTTCACATTGGGTCCAATTATGAGTACTTCCTGGGCCTTTTTGACCCAGTACTTTCTAATGTCATCCAACCCGATTCAGGTTTTCAATTTCAAAAAATAAACTTTAATATTTATATATAAAACTATTTTCTCATCCTTATTTTACCCCCAGCAAAAAATTGACGATTTAACCCTGGTAAAATTTTGATAAAATATGTTAAATGTTTTACAACTTAATATTTTTACTATGACTGAATGGTTTATTTTCATTTTTAGGCTTTAAAACAGCCTAAAACCATAAACTCATTCTTTTGATCATTTTTTAAGTAATCCATAAAGGATTGCAAATGAATTATTTCCATTTCTATTTCTAGTTTTGGAAACCTACATTCATTTCCAAATTATTTCATTTCTTTATTTTAAAAAAAACCATAATCATTTCTGAATGTTTCTGATAGCACTAGAAAGTACATACACATAGGTTTTCCTCCTTACTTATTGGTTAAATTGTTCCCATTTAGTTATCCTTAGCAGATATTTTAGCATTTTCAATTTAGTAAATTTCATTTTATAACTCAGTGAATCCTAGCCTATTTTATCCTTAATTTTGCTATTGTTTTGCATTAATGACACTGCATGAGATAATTTTAGATTGCATCTAGAATTATCACCACACCTGATAGTTGTTTGCATAAGAACTAAAAATGCGTGAACTATCCAGTCTGGTATAACGAACCTGTATGTACAAGGACAGAATAATTCTAAGAAAATGACACCTGTACTATTGGAGGAGGACATAAAAGGTTGACGTAAGAAGAAAAAAATAAAGGGGGGAGAGAGAAGAAAAAAAGAAGAGGGGGAGAGCTTTTTCTTGACAATTATCTTCTTCATCCTACCATCAAGCTTGCGACTATGACGACTTAAGCCTCTCATGGGTGAGACAACGTGAAAATTGATGCAGATTAGCTTCTGACGAGAAAATCTAAGTATGAGATAAGAGGGAATAGAGAGATTCAGTTGAGTTGTCTAGGACTAGTATTCTTCACTTTCTTTCTTATTTCTTTCTAAATGCTAGTGATTACTCTCTATTTTCTGGTTTTATAGAAGTACACATGAATTCTTGGTTGAATGTTATATTATTCAATCTTGCTTTTATTATTTAATCTTGGGTTTGAATGTTTCTTAACATAGAAGTGTTATTGCAGTCACTGACGCTAGAAAGTACAGTGACAGTTCGAGCCAACAAGCATTATAATAGAAGTTGAGTAACTATTAGAGGAATTTAGTCCACTTGTTCTTAATAGTGCCATATTTCCATCACCGGAAGGTGGGATTAATGTGCATGTTTAAGTCCCAGATTAAATAGACGAGTGACGCTTGGTAAGATCTACATTGAAATTTATTGCCTCGACAATCACCTATCCTTTTATACCTTATGAGCACTTAGTATTCTGCTGAAGATTCATGTTGGGGATCCTAGTTTATCATTATCATATTTTATTTTATTGTTCTCAAGTTGTTACTCTTACAACTATCCTCACAATTTATCTCGTTTCTATCTAGTTATTGCTTTGAAATTAATAAACAAAAGACAACCATCCTCGTGGGATCGATATCCGACAGAATCACATCTGTCTACTATACTTGCATCGACAATGTATGCTTGCACATTATTGTTGTGACATTAAACAACCGATCAAGTTTTTGGCGCCATTGCTAGGGATGGCATTTGTTTGATGTTTATTTTTGTTTATTCTTATTTCATATTATTTAGTTGCTACTAACTTGGTTTCTTTTTGTTGTTATTTTCACATTTTATTTTAGGAGTTGTATGACACGAAGCAATTCAAAGTTTATTGCTAATTTTGATCCAGAAATTGAAAGAACTGTTCGGAGGAGACTTTGTGAGCAAAGGAATATTGCTTTGCCAAGAAACAATGCAGCCATACCCATGATGCAACAGCAAAATGTTAACAACCTATTGTTGTCGGAAGATGCTTACATACAAAATAGGACTATACGAGATTTTGTAGTACCGATCTTGGATGATTTACAACCTGGATTTGTTAGGCCAACAATGCAAGCTAGGAATTTAGAACTCAAGCTAGTGATGTTTCAAATGTTGAATTCTAATGGACAATATGTTGGACTGCCACATGAAGATGTGAAAGAACATATTAAATCCTTTTTATTGATCTGTGCTTCCTTTAGTCAAGAAGGCATACCTGATGATGCCTTGAAGATGCAATTATTTCCTTATTCCTTATAGGGAAGAGCCCGTACTTGATTTTTTGGGCTACCTGTCGGATCAATTATTTCTTGGGATGCACTAGCGACACAGTTTGTTTTGTGATTTAACCCGCCAACAATGAATGCCCATCTTTGAAATGATATTACTGCTTATCATCAGCTGGATGATGAAAATCTTCACATCACATGGGAACGTTATAAATCTTTACTTCAACATTGTCACATACATGACATTCAACCAAAACCACAAATTGAGATTTTCTATAATGGGCTGAATTCACATACAATGAATCTTGTCGACGCATTAGCGAATGAACCTCTGTTGGATTGTACTTATAATGATGCTGCAAGAATTCTTGAGAGAATTACTCAGAATGATTATCAAAATCCTATCTCTAGAGCTGTACAAGTGAAGACTACTCAAGGAGTTATTGAATTGGATGCAATAACCACACTAAGTGCTCAAGTTTCTTTTCTCACAAACATGATTAAAAATATGCAAAGGACTAGTGGCATTGCACCTATACAAGTCGCTCAGCAAGTTAATGTTCCTACTTTTTGTTTTGAGATTTGTAGTGACAACCATAGCTATAAAGATTGTCCACAACATGCAGAGAATGCCTATTATATTAGTAACATCTACAACAATTCTTATGGTAACTCTTACAATAACTCTGCACGCAGCCAACCGTTTTGGAGAACTCAGAATGCTGGACAAAATGCTGTGACATTCAGATATGAGAATACATCTACTCAGGGAAATTATAATCCAAGACAAGGGAATTACAATCAACAATAGCAGAACTACAATCAGCACACTCAAATGCATCCACAACAAGGCTAGACACATCCACACCAAAATCTGATGCAATCACAACACTCTTCAGTATTGAATCATCATGTTCAAGGACATCGACAACAACCATACACTCAAGCTTCTACATCTGACCCATTAGCAACTCTTGAGGCGTTAATGTGAGAGAACATTACTCACTCAGAAGCTATCATACAAGGGAATTCATCTTCCATTCGAGCATTGGAGGCACAATTAGGACAACTTGCTTCAAATCTGAATTCTCGACCACCAGGCTCATTACCTAGTGACTTGGAAAATCCCAGTTTGAAGGAGAAAGAATATTGTAAGGCTATCACTCTTAGGAGTGGTGAACAAACTGGCGAATCTTTTATAGACTCTACTGTAGCACCTCAAGATATGGATTGTAATATCCCAAATTAGGGCCTAATCGGAATAGTGGTTTCGTGACCACAAATCCAAGATAGAAATAATTAATTTATAATTATTTTGATGTTTATGATATGATTACATGATTGTGTGAAAATTTCGTGATGAAATCCTATGCCTAAAGTGCTTAAATTGAAATTAGGGACTAAATCGAATAATTTGCAAAACTTGCATTCTAGGAGTTTTTCGTATGAAATTGTTTTCGAATATTAATGAGGAGGTCTTAAATAGCAATTTGACCAATTTATAAGTCTATGGACAAAAATTGGACATGGATGGAATTTTTGGAAAGTTTAGTAGTAAGGGCATTTTGGTCATTTAGTTATTAAAATGAATTAAAAACAAAATTAAAAGCCAATTTTTGTCCATCTTCTTCATTAGGCCGAAATTTCAAGGGTTCTCCATGGTTAGGGTTTGTTTCAACCTTTCAAGCTCCATAGTAAGTGATTCCAAGTCCCGTTTTTAATGTTCTTTACGTTTTTGGAATCCCGGTAGCTCGATTAAGCTTATGCTAGCAATAATTCAACCTAGGGTTCATATTTGGAAAAATACCCATAGGTGAAGTTTGTGTAATTTGGTGTTTTATGATAGAATATTAGATTTTAAATTATGTTAGTCAACTTGTACTACTCGGTTTTAAGCGAAAACGAGTGAAAGGGCTTAATCGGTAAAAATACCTAATAGTCATAAGTACATGTTAGAGTGTGAATTTGATGTTGCCATAGAAGGGAAATATGATCAGCATGTCATAAATCATAAGAATAAGGGATGAAGTTTAATTCCCGAGCCTAGGGGCAAAAGTGTAATTATGCAAAAGTTTAGGGGCAAAAATGTAATTTTTCCAAAGTTTGTATTAAATGTTGTTTTGATGAATGTATGTATTAAATAAGATTAATTTGGCATTATAGATCAAGAGAAACGAGATTTAAGTCGCGATCGAGGGAAAAACAAAGTTTACGAAGAATAGGCTCGATTGCTAATAATTTTATACCGAGGTAAGTTCATGTGTAAATGTAGTAACATAATTGTCATTTTAAGCAATTTAATGCTGTTTATATGATATGATGCTAATTATTATCATGAAATATTATGCTTTGTGGTTATTGTTGAATAATATGTAATTATGTGAATTACTTAATGAGTATGAACTATCACCGAAGTATCAATTTCGATATTCCGTGAAGACGGAAAAGATGTGTGATCGAGGAAAATGCCCGTTTGAACCTTAGGAATAGATTAGAATACAAGTGACATGTCACTAGGATACTTGAGTTCCGAACTCGTTGAGTTGAGTCCGAGTTCGTGAGATGTAACTAGGCATCCGAACTTGTTGAGTCCGAGTTCACTTATGGATGCAAACGTCCGAGCTCGTTGAGTTGAGTCCGAGTTCACTTATAGGCAGGTTACATAGTAGCTTGGCTACATAAGTTCTGCAGGCTATTGAGTTTGTCTAGCTGCAGGTATGACACTTATGTTCATGAAATCCGTGTATTCAAATTATATTCCGATGTACTCAATGGGTGAATCTTAAGTGAATAAGAAGAAGGCCTAAAATGAAGGTGACATGTTGGTAAGTGTGGTAAATGAGAAAATTTGACAGGTATGTGATTAAACCCTCGGGTTGAAAACTTGGTATGATGAAATCGTAAGAAGATATTAAATGTAAATGAAACATGAATGTCTTGGTGTTGTTCATGCAAATGATGTTTTATGTGAGATTGTGTGATTATGTTACTTGCTATTTGCATGTGAACTTACTAAGCATTTTTGCTTACTCCCTCCTTTTCTTTCATTGTAGTTCTGACAAGCCAGCTTGAGAATCGGGATAGGTCGAAGACTCGTTCACACTATCCGAAGGCTTAAATTGGTAAAATGGCTTGTGTATTTTGAATGTGGCATGTATGGCAAAACACTCACTTTGTGTAATTGATCTTATGATATGGCTATGGTTTGGTAAGAAAAGGGTTTGTAAATGATTAGCCATTGGAATGGCCAATCTAAGTCATATTTGATGTTATGTATGTTTAAAATGCTATTTAGTCCATGAAAATCTTTAGTAAAGTGAAATTTGCCATAAAATGAATCGACAAAGAAGAGTGATGTAAATTTGAAAAATCACTAAAAATAGTAGAAATGGAATTAAATTATGAGTAAGTTATTAAATTTAATATTAATGAGTCTATTGTCATATGTATTGAACAAAACAGGTATATAAACTATATTTTATGAGATATTTGAATTTTTGTGAAACAGGTCCAGAGTGATTTCTGGATCCCCTGTTCTGACTGTAAAAATTCATCATAAATTGTAAAAAAATAATTAGAAGTCATTCTTTATATGTACAGATTCCTTATTGAGTCTAGTTTTAATAGAAACAAACTTCATAGTAATTTAAATTCTATACAGAGAGTTACATGATTCATAATATATAGAGGTCAGAGCAGTTGAACCCTAAAACAGGGGAGACTTTAACTAATAAACTGTACTAATTGGCTTGACCAAAAATTCTAGAAAAAATTAGTAAATATATATATGAGTCTAGTTTCAGGGAAAATTTATGGAATTGGATTTCTAGTTTCATAACTCTAGATATGAATTTTTAAGAGACTGTGACGCAGATTGCTAGCTTGACTGGAAATTTTAAAAATAAATTGTTTGAGCTGTTTAAGTAATGAATTAAGTCTGTTAACACCTCGTGTTCGACTCCAGCGATGGTCTCGGGTACTGGGCGTTACATGGATCGAGTGATCACGAGTAAGAAGGTTGAATCTGAAGAGTTTGTCGATACATTAGACAAAGAAGTTCCACAAATTGTCACTCATATGCCTTAATGTCCAACCTTCAAAACTGTCGACGCAATCAAAGGTGTTGGCGCATGTAGATGTATCTCTGCCTTTACCTTTCCCATAAAGAATTAGGAAGAATTAGCATGAAAAGCAATATCAACAGTTCCTAGACACACTGAAGCAACTACAGATCAACATTCCTTTAGTAGAAGCTATGGGACAAATTCTGAGTTATGAGAAATTTATGAAAGACCTCTTGTCCAAAAAGAAAAAGCTCACTGATATTGAAACGATTGAACAACAAAAAAGATTAAATGAGAACATATAAGGAGTTGTCAATAAGGAAATCATAAAATGGCTTGATGTTAGAATTGTTTACCTGATTTCTGATAGCAATTGGGTAAGTCTAGTGCAATGTGAACATAAAAAAAGTGGCATCACTGTGGTTCGCAACGATAAGGACAAATTAATTCTTACATGCATTCCTACGAGATGGTGAGTTTGTATAGATTATCGTAAATTGAATGTGGCCACAAAGAAGGATCACTTCCCACTTCCTTTCTTTGACCAAATGCTAGATCAGCTTGCTGGAAAGGCCTATTATTGCTTTTTAGATGGCTATTCTAGGTACAATCAAATTGCTATTGCACCGGAGGATCAGGAGAAAATAACATTCACCTGACCCTTTGATGCTTTCGCTTTTCACCATATGCCTTTTGATCTTTGCAACACACCAGTCACGTTTCAAATGTGCATGATCAAAATATACTCAGATATGATTGAAGACTCTTTAGATGTTTTTATGAATGATTTCTCAGTCTATGGAAATGATTTTGATCATTGCACTGAAAATTTAGATAAAGTATTGAAGCGATGTGAGGACACACATCTTGTCCTGAATTGGGAAAAATGTCATTTCATGGCAACTAAAGGCATTATGTTAGGCCATTGCATCTTTAGTCAAGGGATTCAAGTATACAAAGATAAGGTGGAAATCATTGAGAAATTACCTCCATTAAAAAACGTGAAAGATATTCACAATTTTCTTGGACATGCAGGGTTTTACTAAAGGTTTGTTAGAGATTTTTTGAAAATTGTCAAACCCTTATGCTCGTGGCTGGAATAGAACCAAAAATTCTTCTCTGACGATGCGTGTCTGGATGCCTTTATTCAGTTAGAAAAAAGCCAGTGAATGCACCCATTGTTGTTACACCAGATTGGTCTCAATGTTTTGAAGTTATGTACAATGTAAGCGACTTTGCTATCGGTGTTGTTCTAGGACAACGAAAGGGAAAAATATTTCACGCCATCTATTTTGCTAGCAAAACTCTTATAGAGGCTCAACTTAATTATATCACCACAGAGAAAGAATTGCTGACTGTAGTCTTTGATTTTGACAAGTTTCATACCTATCTTGTTGGCACAAAGGTTACTGTATTCACTGATCACTCGGCGTTGAGATATCTCTTTGCGAAAAAGGATGCAAAACCAAGATTGATACGCTGGATATTACTGTTGCAAGAATTTGACATCAAGATAAAAAGGCCGTAAGGGTTCAGAGAATTAAGTTACAGACCATCTATCACGATTGAATGTTGGCAGAGAAGATAAAAACATACTTTAAATTTTCGATGCATTCCCAGATGAGAAGTTATTTGCTGTAGATGCAACTTCTTGGTATGCAGATTTTGTTAATTATCTAGTGTGTGGAAAACTCCCATTGGGTGTCACAAGCCATAAAAAAATCTTTCTTCATGACAAAGTGAAGTATTATTGGAACAAGCCATATTTATTCAAGGTATGGAATGACAACATCATTCGACGTTGTGTTCCGGAAGAGGAGATTCTTTCAATCCTGAAGCATTATCATGATGCTCCTTATAGCGGTTATTTCGGTGGTATGAAAATTGCTACTAAAGTTCTCCAATCAAGATTCTACTGGTCTTCATTATTCAAAGACACCCACAATTTTGTAAATCAATGCGATAGGTGTTAGCACAACGGTTCTATATCCCGACACAATGAAATGTTGCAGCAGACAATTATGGAGGTTGAATTATTTAATGTTTGGGGTATGGATTTTATGGGACCATTTCTGAGTTCATTTGGAAATATTTATATATTAGTAGCTGTTGACTACATCTCGAACTAGGTTGAAGTTATTGTAGTCCAAAAGGATGATGTAATGACAGTGCTAAAATTTTTCACAAGCATATACTCACCCGTTTTTGTACACCAAAGACATTGATTAGTGATCAGGGTACACACTTTCATTGCAACCAAGTGGCAACCGCACTGAAGAGATATGGAGTTAATCATAGAATGGCTACTACTTATCATTCGCAAACCAATGGACAAGCTGAAGTATCGAATGAACAAATTAAGAACATTCTTGAGAAGGTTGTAAAACCTTCGAGGAAAGATTGGTCTTTCCGATTGGATGACGGTTTGTGGGCATTCCGGTTTATGATCTTCCTCTTTCACTCATTATAAATCCTCCTCTACTATACCAACTGTAACGCATTTAAGCAACCATTTTTATTTCTTTTATCTTCTCAAGATCATTTCTTTTCAACTTTAAATTGTTTTCCCTCAACAAAAGATGGTAAAAACGAGAGGCTCGGTCAGGAAAGCTAGCAAATCTGTTGAAGAACATGCGTCTTCTGCTACTGCATTTTGTAAATCAGAATCCCCCAGGCTAGTGCAGAAAAAAGAGCTAGTAACGTTTTTGAATAAATGGCAAAGGAATGATTTCAAGACAACATGCTAAAGCAAAACATCTACCTCGAACAGGGCATTTCCCTTTCGCAACAACAAGACTTGGGTAAACAAGTCTACAAAACCATCTTGAAGTTGAAGTAGGAAACTTTTCGCACCCATCCTGGAAGCTATACTCCTTCACTGGTACGCGAGTTTTCTGCTAACCTTTATGATCATGAGTTAAAGTTCATTTTTGTTCGAGAAGGCTTAATACCATGGGATGCTAAAAAAATCAACAAGTTGTACAACACCCAGGTGGACGTAGACTAACACTCCCAGTTCATTGAAGATATCATAGATGAAAAATATGATCTGTTGGTGAAAGACTTATGTGTCGAAGAAGTATTATGGACAGGTTCCCAATATAAGAATTATACTATACACTTCACTTCCTGCAAAGCAAAATCTGGTTTCATTTTGTCAACTGCAGGCTAAAGCCTTCTACTCACAGCACCACAATCACCCTCAATAGAATGTTCCTGATACATTCCATAATCAAGAGTAGAAAGATTGATGTCGGCACAATATCCACCAGGAAATTGCTAACTGTGCCACAAGGCAAACTGGAATCTTGGTTTTCACATCATTGGTGATGTTATTGTGCTAGCAAACAGGAATCGTGCCTTGTGATGGTGAGGAAGTCCTGGAAAATAAGGGCCCAATCAATGAAGCCTTTATAGAAAGAATGACTTGTGGCAAAGATATGCCGATGTTGAAAGAGGTAAAAACAATACATAAGGAAGGACAAAACCAAAGCCTACAGCAAAGGAAGAAATCGGAATACAGAGACATCATTATGGCACAAAATGAAAGATGTTGAAAAAATGATCAATTCCATCAACAATAGGCAGATAAAGCTTGTCGTTACAATAGAGGATATAGAGAAATCCTAGAATTTGTTTTATGCTTGTACCAAAGCCTGGAACAGTTTTATTGTAGCCACTTTAAGCCAATTGAGCCCATCCCCACTATTGGAATTCCTAGTGTTTTCACCAATCATTCAAAATTATGAACTCTCATCCGCGGATGACGACTGAGAAGATCAAGACAATCGGTGGCATCCCCTCCCATTGTGCATGTCTCTGAAAATGACAGAAGAGGAATCCAAGGACATTGATGAATGCCTACGAAAGATTGATAGCTTGTTCGAGGATGATATTTTTGTTGAGAAGGAAGTTGCTACTGCAGTAGAGGAAGTTGTTATTAAAGAAGAAGAAGAAGAAGTTGTTGAAGATGAAAAAGAAAAAAGAAGAGGAAGATTCCATTGTGAACATTTTCACGGCACCAGAGTTTGTGGGTGCAAACATTGATAATTTGGAACGAGAGGGAGTGAGACCAGCGGAAATTGCTGAGGTAACCAGTAAGGAGCAATGCAATTCATTGGCAATAGTGGTCTATACTGGACAACTCTAGGTGGCCTCTCCTACATAGGAAGCAGCTGAAGATACTGGGGTAAAGTCAAAAACTGAGGAACAATTTGAGGACCATACGAAGCCCAAAGAAAAGAAGAGAAAATGCTCTAAGGATAAAAAATGAATGAAGGAGAAGAAGATAAGGAAGAAGAAATATCGTGCAGCCACATCGATGGCTGAGGATAACTGAGTTAGTTTATTTTAATCTTTAGCTGTAGTTTTCATGCATTGCATGTAGCTTTAAGTTTTATTTTGATAAGTACACATTGTCATTGCATTTTTATTGTCACTACATTTTCATGTTAGTGTATTAGGGACAATGCAAATTTTAAGTTTGGGGGAATGCACATAGGGCTTGAAAATGCACCCACATTTCAAATTTTTTTGTTAATGAAGCATGCAAGGTTTAATTATAGTTAATTAACTTGTTAACAATTTTAATTTGTTTTGGAGAATTTTCTTTCTAGTTAGCATAATCATTTTTATAATGGTGTTCTTACAGTTTCTTTTTGTATCATAACCATTTTTAAACTTGCATGCCTTGACTCCTTTTTTTCATATTCTATTTTGGATAGAATTTGTTATCAATTTGTATAAATTTCTCTTCTTTAATAAAATTTATTTTATGAAAAATATTGTATGGTATCTAAAATTTAAATTAAATTGGGAGCGCTAGGTGGCAGGTGGCTTTAGGCAGTTAGATGTGATTTGAGAAGATTGAAGTCCTTAAAAAAACAACAATACATTCAAAATTTTGTACTTCTATAGATATAAGAGTTGTTGAAATAACACAATCTCACATCTAAAAAAAAATTAGGTTATGGAGTGTTTACACTACTATAAGTAGATGTGGTTTCTTAATCTTTAAATCATCCCAAAACTTGTCATTTTCTTCATAAGGCAATTTTTCTCTCTTCCTATTTGTAATTTCACTTGTATCTTCTGTCGTGAAATATATTTGATACTCTCTGGAAACATAAGCATAATTTGTTAAACCTTGTTAAATTTTTGGTGTTCTTTATTATTTTATTTATCTTTCAATATTTTGTAGGGTACAATTGTAACAATATATTGTGCTATTAAATTGCATTATAGGGAGATTCTGTCTAAGAGGTTGTGTTTTAAGCAAGATTGTTTGTAACCCCTTCAATCTTTCTTGGGAACTTAAACTAGTGTGGTTTTTAAGTACAATAATTTACTCCTTTTTACCCTATTCGCACAACAAGTGGTATCAGAGTCAAAGGTTATTTGAAGTATATTCTATGGCTGTAGTTTAAACCAATCTTCCATATTAGAAAAGATTTCCTTAGGCATATTGAAAGATTATGGTTGAAATGGTAAACAATCTAAGATTTTTGGCATGTGGTACAATTTGATTGTACTTTTCTTAAGGGTAGAGGTATGCTTTCTCAAAAACTGACTTTTTCAAAAAGGTTGTGGTTGGCACTAGAAGAAATTTTTTTGAAGAACAACAATCAGAATAAGCTCCACATGAAGAAAATGTTGTTTCGCTTCACTTATGTTCTAGGTACCTCTATGAATGATCACATCTAGTTTTAATCAATTAGTCACTAATCTGGTGAATATGGATAAGACTTTCAAATATGAAGGTTTTAGCTTTGATGTTGTTAGGGTCACTTCATAAGCAGTTTAAGTTCCTCGAAACTACTTTACTTCACAAGAAGGTTGATGTTTCTCTTAGTGAAGTGTGTGTAGCTTCATACATTTATGAATTGAGAAAGAAGAAAAAGTAGAGAAATTCAACTGAAGATGCAGAAGCTTTGGTAGTCCGGGGTTGTTCAACACCCACAGTAAAGTTCAGAAAAGGAGATCCAAGTCAAAGGGGAAACTGAGTAAAGATGAGTGTGCCTTTTGTCGAGAAATAAGACACTGGAAAAAAGATAGCCTAAAGTTGAAAAATAAGGGTAAATCTAATAAAGGGAAAACTATAGCAGAACAAAATGTAGTTGAGTGTGATTATGAAGATTCATATCTCTAAGTTGTTACATTAGTAACTATTCATTCTGATGTATGGATGTTTGATTTATCTTGTAGGTATCATATGTGTCCTCATTTGGAGTGGTTCTTTGATTTTAAAGAACTAAAAGGTGGAACTTATTTTATCACATATGGGATTAGTTCTATTCAATTGAGAAATTATGATGAGTCAATCATAAATTTACATAGTGTTTGTAATATGCGAGATTTGATGAAGAATACCATTTCTATGGAAACATTGGAATCGAAAGGTTTCAAACTGAGAGCTAAAGATGGTGTGATAAGGATTATTTTTGGTGCATGAATGGTAATGAAAGGAGTTTGCAAGAATAATAATCTATACCACTATATGGGTAGTACAATTAATGGGACAATTGTTGTGACATCAACTGAAAATCAGGAGTTAGAGGCACTTAGGGCATGCAGGTGAAAAATCCTTGAACTTACTCATAAATCAAGGATTATTGAAAGGAGAAAGAACATGTGAAATGGATTTTTGAAAGCATTTCATCAAAAGGGAGTAGACAGGGGGTGAAGTTTGGGATTGCAATTCACGATACTTAAGGCATCTTGGATTATGTTCACTTAGATGTCTAGGGCCCTTCCAAAACAAGTTCTTTGGGAGGAAAACATTATTACATAACTTTTTTTATGATTATTCTCAAAAAGTGTGGATGTATACAATGAAGACAAATGATGAAATGTTAAGAGTTTTACTGAAGTGGAAAACGATAATGGAAACTCAAGTAGACAAAAGGATCAAGCACCTTTGCACAAGCAATGGTAGAAAGTATATAAGTGATCAATTTGCAGAGATTTTTGAAGATGAGGGCATCATCAAAAACTTCATTGTCAAATCTACACCATAATTTAATGGGGTGGCAGAACACAAGAATCAAACATTACTGGTGAAACTTTGATTAATGTTGTCCAATGTTTGATTGGGTAAAGAGTTTTGGGTTGAGGCTATAACATAAGCATGTCATCTCATTAATCACCTATCATCTATTTTAATTGAAAGAAAAACACAATTGGAGAAATGGAATGGAAAGCCTGATACAAATTATGATTCCTTCCATGTGTTTGGTTTCGCTACATACTATCATGTTAAGGAATCAATGTAACTCCCTATGACCGACCCGATCGCCGGGTTTGGGTATCAAGTATCACAATTGAACTGAATAGCTTTACAAAATTTCCAGCCAATTACTTACAGATTTTGTCAACACTAAATTATACATCCATTACTACTAGTCAACTCTTACCCAAACCTATAAATAACAACATATTTCAAATTTTCAATTTCAATTATATTCTATACCATATAGTACCAAGTTCCTACAGTCATTCTTCCTTATTAAACATGAATATTTATTTAAAAATGGTAACTTAAGACTATACTACAGATGCACTAAATTAATCTCTAACCCCTTTATATGCATGATTCAATCATGGCACTGATTGTGCGAGCATGGATGTGTCTGGTTTGGCCCCTCCACACTACCCTTAAGTCGGCCTTTGACCCTACATACAAGGCAGTACAACCATGATTTCAAGAGAACTTAGTGAGATTTTGTACAACATTAGTCATAAAAGACTCTAATTTTTTGAATATACAGAGATAAGACTTCCTGGTGGACCTAGAAGATTTTGTAGTTTGACTGGCATGGCCGACGCCTATGTGTTTTCTATGCTGATTGTTTAAGGACATATCGGATGACTTAATAGTTGTTGTACTCTTTCAGGTAACCCTTTTTTGGGACTTAACCTTATTTGACTCCATCTCAGGCTTCCATTTTACCTTCCTAACTCAACTCATCAAAGATGTAGATATGCAAATTGTTGACTACCACTACTGGTGGAATTGCAATTGCTGGAAAAATTCAGTTTCAAAATGATTTTCTTCCATAACGAAAAATTAAGATTTTGAAAATCGACCTAGTTTGTGATATTTATAACAATAAACCTTAACCGAACTCGTACCTATGGTTCTTTCTTAGTGAATGTTTTTTGTTTTTGGCTTTCAACCAATTGATCTTCTTCGCTATTCTTGTAACACAAACTACTTCAAGTGTGGGCTCAAACCAATTGAATCGAAACACAAAACTAGAAAAAGTTTTCTCTCCTTTTGGGGTGAAAACAAAAATTATCTCTTCTTAATAGAAACCAGTAGAATTGTTATTTTGGAAAAATATATGTAATAGTTAGGATAAATTCTCTCCATTGTTCGACAAAATAAAAATCTCTCAAAGTTGTGCTAATAACTCTACCGATGCCATCTATTTATAGGAAGAGAAGGTAGAACCCATGTTGAGTTGTTGTGGTTTATTTCAAATAGAAAAATAACATCACTTAGAATAGTACTAGGGTGGAAGACACAACATAGTTCCTACTAGGGTTGTCTCCCCCTTCATGTCCATGAGGGGTTTTTAGGTCCCAGTCACATTGTGTCCAATTGCGAGTACTTCCTAGGCCTTTCTGACCTAGTACTTTGTAATGTGATTCAACTTGATTTAGTTTTTATATTTCAAAAATAAACTTTAATATTTATATATAAAACTATTTTCTCATCCTTATTTTACCCCAGCAAAAATTTGACGATTTAACCCCTGTTAAAATTTTGATAAAATATGTTAAATATTTCACAACTTATTACCATGACTGAATGGTTTATTTTCAATTTCAAACTTACAAAACAATCCAAAAACATAAACTCATCCTTTCGATCATTTTTTAAGTAATCCATATAGGATTACAAATGAATTATTTCCTTTTCTATTTTCCAGTTTTGGAAACCTACAATCATTTCTAAATTATTTCATTTCTCCATTTCGGTGAAAACCATAAACATTCCTGAATGTTTCTGATAGCACTAGAAAGAACATAGATTTTCCTCCTTACTTATTGGTTAAATTGTTCCCATTTAGTTATCCTTAGCATATATTTTAGCATTTTCAATTTAGTAAATTGCATTTTATAACTTAGTGAATCCTAGCCTATTTTATCCTCAATTTTGCTATCTTTTTGCATTAATGTCGTTGTATGAGTTAATTCCAAATTGTGTCTAGAATTATCACCGCACCTGATAGCTATCTGGATAAGAACTAAAAATGCGTGAGTTGTCCAGTCTGGTATAACCAACCTGTACGTACAAGGACAATTCTGAGGAAAGGACACCTGTACTGTTTGAGGAGGATATAAAAGGTTGACATGAAAAGAAAAAAAATAGAGGAGGGAGAGCTTTTTCTTGACCATCATCTTCTTCATCCTACCTTTAAGCTTGCGGCTATGGCAGTTTGAGCCTCTCACCGGTGATCCAATGTGAAAATTGATGCAGATTAGCTTCTGAAGAGGAGACCTAAGTGCGAGATAAGAGGGGATGGAGAGATTCAGTCGAGTTGTCTAGGAATAGTATTCTCCACTTGATTCTTTCTTATTTCTTTCTAAATGCTAGTGATTACTCTCTATTTTCTATTTGTATGGAAGTACACATGAATTCTTAGTTAAATGTTATCTTATTCAATCTTGTTTTTATTGTTTAATCTTGGGGTTTGAATGTTTCTTAACACGGTAGTGTTATTGCAGTCACTGACACTGGAAAGTGCAGTGACAGTTCGAGCCAACAAGCATTGCAACAAAAGTTGAGTGAGGATTAGAGGAAATTAGTCCACTTTTTTTTAATAGTGCCATATTGCCATCATCGGAAGGTAGGGTTAATATGCATGTTTAAGTCTCAGATTAAATAGAGGAGTGACGCTTGGTAAGATATACACTGAAATTTGTTGGCTCAACAATCACCTATCCTTTTATACCTTGTGAGCACTTAGTATTCTACTGAAGATTCATGTTGGCGATCCCAGTTCATCATTATCATATTTTATTTTATTATTTTCAAGTTGTTGCTCTGATAACTATCCTCAAAATTTATCTCATTTCTATCTAGTTATTGCACTGACATTAATATACAAAAGACAACCATCCTCGTGGGATTGATATCTGACAGACTCACATCTGTCTACTATACTTGCATCGATACTATACGCTTGCACATTATTGCTGTGACATTAAATAGTCGATTAGTTTCACATTTCTTTTTTCTTATTCATTTCGTTCATTTCTATTCAAACACATAATTCATTTCTAGTTTCAACGAGCTAGCGGTGGGACCGATTGGACATATGTAGTTGAATCTCAAATAATTTAAAACTAAGTTTCAACTTTTCACCTATTAGTTATAAACTCATTTAGTCATGAAGTCATTCCATTATGGTATCGTGACTAAGCTCTCCACAATGACATACCATTATGAAAGTAACTACTCAATGCTTAACTAATGACCTTGTCATAAGTTTGTGTTACCCTCATAGGATATCCTTAATCTCTTTAGGATAATATCTATTCTCCCAACATGATCCTATTTTATCTCATGTTAACTATTACATCTTCTTTCATGAAAAGTCAAACACTAAAAAATAGTGATCAAGTCATCCATTACAAAGACGGACGACCCATGGCCACTTTTACTTTTCATCAATCATGTAATGCCAATGAGAGGATATCATTTACCCATTCAGCTATGAATTCCTTTATTTTGAATGACGCTACATACTACAGAAGTAGTACACCCAACGCATTAGCTTTTGGTTCCTTATCTATTTGAACTCAGGCTTTTACTTACATCAATGTGTATGAGTCACGCATACATAGTTCGCCATCCACTCAGGATTAGGTCTGACACACTATGAACATCACAAGTGAATAAATTCATAAACAGATTCAAGATATATTCTGCTTGGGTCTTGTTCAATATACTATCAGTCCAGTTAGTCACATCTATATCTCTATCATTTAGGAGTCATCCACTCCGATGCCCAAGACAAAAGGACTTAATAGAAGGCATATTAGTCTTTCAATCAATTTGCTCATTTCTGATTAGACTAAGAACATGTTTAGGTTTGTCTACTAATACAAGCTATCTTTTTGTATTACGATCCAACCACATAATACCATTAAAGATTAGTTAAACAATAGATAACCAGTGAGCAACATTTGCTTCAATTTTTCTTTGCATAAAAAAACCATATGAGGACAATACACAAAGTATTAATGTAATTCATAAATAGTTTTATTAATCAATCTGTTCAAAAAATTATAAGTGTACTTACACAAAAATACTACACTTAGGCACTAGATCCAACAACAATTTTCTTTGCCACAACGATGGATCCTACCTCGATACATTCATCCCACGTTGAACTCAACATATGTTACCACATTACCTAGACAATTATCTTTCATTGACTTAGCCTTTTTTGTAGACCCATGCTTAAGGAAGACCCAATCTAACATCCTCATTTGCGATCTTAATATGAGATTTGGCTGATTGATAAACACCCCTCTTGCCTTATGGACTCGTACTTGCAAGGTAATCTTATAAGACTTTTCCACTTTAGACCATTTTATTAAGATGCTCCAAGTAAGAAATAGTTCTCGACAAACTATCTCTTATTGAGGTGACCTTTGGTAGACTTCATCATTTTAGAGTTCCTATGGAATTTTTCACACTACATAGTCCTAAAGGACACTGTCTTTATTTGTAGATCTCTAGTGGACTTTACCATTTAGACAATTTTGGCAGGCATCACCTCAAATAGTCCTTAACAAATTTCCCACTTTTTTGGTGACCTCTTTTCAATTACATTTGAAATTTCAAACTCGATGAACCATTTCTTACTTTTAGCCAACGAAGGTTTTGTATCAACTCTGGCAGATGCTTATTCACAAATATCTCTGAAGGAAAGTACCCCTTCCTTCCACATGTGTCGCATTTAACACGATTCTACCAATTCCTTTAATTTCGCCTTTTTGTCAGATTCCTCCATTCAACATGCTTACCCACATTTTTAGATGCACCATAATCATTTTGTCAACCTACTCGCCACGCGACTCATATAGTGATTTCTCTTTTTATGCCTCGATAGGCCTCCCTATTTACCATTCTCACTAAACATAAGGTGTACGTATTAGCCACTTGATCATGCCATGGCTAACCATGGACTTTTGATTCTGAAGAATCAATAAACCATTTTCGAGGTATTGTCTTGTAGGACCTATATATCGTTTACATGATGTCATGTACTGCCCCGTTCCCGAGACCATCGCCGGAGTCGAATACGAGGTGTTAACGGACTTAATTCATTACTTATACAGCTCAAATAATTTATTTTTAAAACATCCAGACAAGCTGGCAATCGGTGTTATAGTCGCTTAAAAATTCATATCTCGAGTTACAAAACTTGAAATCCAATTCCATATTTTTTTCCTGAAGCTATACTCATGTATCTATCTACTAATTTTTTTCTAGAATTTTTTGTTGGGCCAATTAGTAGATTTTATTAGTTAAAGTCTCCCCTATTTCAGGGTTTGACTTCTCTGATCTCTGTGTATTACGAATCAGATTTCTCTCTGTACAGAATTTCAATGACTATGCTATTTGTTTTTCTTAAAACTATACTCAATAAGGAATCTGTACATATAAAGAATGACTTCTAATTTTTTTTTACAATTTATGGTGAATTCTTAAACTCAGAATAGGTGATCCAGAAATCACTCTGGCCCTGTTTGACAAAAATTCAAATATCTCATAAAATATAATTCATATACCTATTTTGTTCAATCCATATGAAAATAGACTCATTAATCTTAGATTCCTTAACTTATTCATCGTTTAAGTCAATTTCTACTATTTTTAGTGATTTTTCAAATTCACATCATTGCTAAAGAAATATTCTGTTTTATAAAAAATTTCACTTTACTATAGATTTCCATGGACTAAATAGCATTTTAAACATACATGGCATCAACTATGATTTTGATTGGCCATTCCAATGGCTAATCATTCACAAACCCTTTTCTTACCAAACCATAACCATGTCATAAAATCATTTACACAAAGTGAGTATTTTGCCATACATGCCACATTCAAAATACACAAGCCATTTTACCAATTTAGGCCTTCGGATAGTGTGAACGAGTCTTCGACCTATCCCGATTCTCAAGCTGGCTTGTCAACAACTACAATGAATGAAAAGGAGGGGGTAAGCATAAATTCTTAGTAAGTTCACATGCAAATAGCAAGTAACATAATCATGTAATTCCACATAAAACATCATTTGCATAAACAACATCAAGACATTCGTGTTTCATTTGCATTTAATATCTTTCTACGATTTCATCATACCAAGTTCTCAACCCAAGGATTTAAGCACATACCTGTCAAATTTTCTCATTCAGCACACTTACCAAAATATCACCTTCGTTTTAGGCATTCTTCTCATTCACTTAAGATTCACCCGTTGAACACATCGGAATATAATTTGAATACGTGGATTTCATGAACGTAAGTGTCATACCCGCAGCTAGACAAACTCAATAGCCTACGGAACTTATGTAGCCAAGCTACCATGTAACCCGCCCATAAGTGAACTCAGACTCAACTCAACGAGCTCGGGCGTTCGCATCCATAAGTGAACTCGGACTCAACTCAACGACTTTAGATACCTAGTTACATCTCACGAACTCGGACTCAACTCAAAGACTTCGGAACTCAAATATCCTAGTGACATGTCACTTGTATTCTAATCTATTCCCAAGGTTCAAACGGGCTTTTTCCTTGATTACACGTCTTTGCCGTCTTCCACGAAATATCGAAATCGATACTTCGGTGATAGTTCATACTTATCAAGTAATTCACATAATTACATATTATTCAACAATAACCACAAAACATAACATTTCATGATAATAATAAGCATCATATCATATAAAAAACATTAAATTGCTTAAAAAGACAATTATGTTACTACATTTACACATGAACTTACCTCGATACAAAATATTAACAATCGAGCCTATTCTTCGTAAACTTTGTTTTTCCCTCGATCGCGACTTGAATCTCGTTTCTCTTGATCTATAATGTCAAATTAATCTTATTTAATACATACATTCATCAAAACAGTCTTTAATATGAACTTTGGCAAAATTACATTTTTGCCCCTAAACTTTTGCATAATTACAATTTTTCCCCTAGGCTCAGGAATTAAACTTCATCTCTTATTCTTATTTTTTATGACATGCTGATCATTTTTCCCTTCTATAGCAACATCAAATTCACACTCTAAGATGCATTTATGACTATTAGGTATTTTTACCGATTAAGCCCTTTTACTTGTTTTCACTTAAAACCGAGTAGTACAAGTTGTCTAACATAATTTAAAACCTCATTTCTATCATAAAACACCAAAATACACAAATTTCACCTATGGGTATTTTTCCAAATATGAACCCTAGGTTGAATTCTTGCTAGCATAAGCTTAATCGAGCTACTGGGATTCCAAAAACGTAAAAAACATTAAAAATGGGGCTTGGAATCATTTACTATGGAGCTTGGAAGCTTGAAACAAACCCTAAATATGGAGAACCCTTGAAATTTCAGCCTAATTAAGAAGATGGACAAAAATTGGCTTTTAATTTTGTTTTTAATTCATTTTAATAACTAAATGACCAAAATGCCCTTCCTACTAAACTTTCAAAAAAATTACATCCATGTCCAATTTTTGTCCATAGACTAAGAAATTGGTCAAATTGCTACTTAAGACCTCCTAATTAATATTCCAAAGCAATTTCATACTAAAAACTCCTAGAATGCAAGTTTTGCAAATTATTCGATTTAGTCCTTAATTTCAATTTAAGCACTTTAGGCATAGGATTTCATCACGAAATTTTCACACAATCATGCAATCATATCATAAACATCAAAATAATTATAAAATAGTTATTTCTATCTCAGATTTGTGGTCACAAAACCACTATTCCATTTAGGCCCTAATTCGGGATATTACAACTCTCCCCCCCTTTAAGAATTTTCGTCCTCGAAAATCTTACTGATAAACAGGTGTGGGTATTGGTTTCTCATAGTTTCCTCAGCTTCCCATGTAGTCTCTTCTACCCCGTGCTTTTGCCACAATACTTTCACGAGAGTGACACTTTTATTTCTTAGTTGTTTGACTTCTCAAGCTAAAATCTTAATCGGTTCTTCTTCGTAAGTCATATCCAGTCGTAGCTCAACTTCTGTCGGTGAAATTATATGTGAAGGATCCAAACGTTACTGACATAGCATAGATACGTGGAAAACATCATGCATCCTCTGTAATTCAGATGACAATGCTAACCGATAAGCTACTGGTCCAATTCTTTCAATTACTTCATACGGTCCAATAAAATGCGAACTTAACTTGCCCTTCCGTCCAAATCTAAGGACTTTCTTCCATGGAGACACTTTCAAAAATACCTTATCCACCAACTTGAAACTTGATTTCCTTTCGTTTCAAATCCGCATAAGATTTCTGTCTATCTGAAGCAGCTTTCAAACAATCTCAAAACACTTTCACCTTTTATTCGGTTTCTTTTATTAGATCAACTCCATAAATTTGATTTTCCTTGAGTTTAGTCCAATACAATGGCGTCCGACATTTACGACCATACAATGCTTTATAAAGTGCCATCTTCAAACTCGTCTCATAACTATTATTATAAGCAAATTCTACCAATGGTAAGTACCTTTCTCAACTACCTTGAAATTCCAATATGCAACATCTAAGCATGTCTTCAAGAATCTGAATTACTCTCTCTAATTGTCCATCAGTTTGTGGATGGAAGGCAGTGCTGAAATTTAACTTCGTACCTAATGCCTATTGCAACTTTTGCTAAAACCGTGAAGTAAATCTCGGATCTCTATCCGAAATGATTGACAAAGGTATTCCATGAAGTCTAACAATCTCACGGATATACAATTCAGCCAACTTATTAAGAGAATAATCCGTACGTACCGGAATAAAATGAGCCGATTTAGTCAGTCTGTCAACTATTACCCAAATGGCATTTTTCTTCCTCGGAGTTAACGGCAACCCTGATACAAAATCCATAGTAATCCGATCCCATTTCCATTCAGGAACCATGATAGGCTGGAGTAATCACGAAGGTACTTGGTGTTCAACTTTCACTTGTTGACAAACTAAGCACTTTGATATAAACTTGGAAATATCTCTTTTCATTCCACTCCACTAGTACATTTTCTTCAAGTCATTATACATTTTCGTACTGCCCGAATGAACCGCCAAACAACCATTATGTACTTCATGCAAAATATTTTTAATCAACTCATCATTTCTCGGTACACAAATCCAGTTTTTAAACATTAAGCAACCATGAGAACCAATTCTGAAATCTGATCCCGTATCAGCTTCACACTGCTTTCTCTTGGCTTGCAAATCTTGATCATTTTTTTGAGCTTCACAAATCTCTTGTAAAAACATCGGTCTTGCTCTTAACTCTGCTAGAATCGAACCATCATCTGATACCTTTAACTGAGTGTTCGACCTATCTTGATTCTCAAGCCGGCTTGTCAACAACTACAATGAATGAAAAGGAGGGGGTAAGCATAAATGCTTAGTAAGTTCACATGCAAATAGCAAGTAACATAATCATGCAATTCCACATAAAACATCATTTGCATAAACAACATCAAGACATTCGTGTTTCGTTTGCATTTAATATCTTTCTACGATTTCATCATACCGAGTTCTCAACCCGAGGATTTAAGCACATACTTGTCAAATTTTCTCATTTAGCGCACTTACCAATATATCACCTTCATTTTAGGCATTCTTCTCATTCACTTAAGATTCACCCGTTGAACACATCAGAATATAATTCGAATACGCGGATTTCATGAACGTAAGTGTCATACCCGCAGCTAGACAATCTCAATAGCCTGCGGAACTTATGTACCCAAGCTACCATGTAACCCGCCCATAAGTGAACTCGGACTCGACTCAACGACTTCGGATGCCTAGTTACATCTCACGAACTCGGACTCAACTCAACGAGTTTGGAACTCAAATATCCTAGTGACATGTCACTTGTATTCTAATCTATTCACAAGGTTCAAATGGGCTTTTTCCTCGATTACACCTCTTTGCCGTCTTCCACGATATCAAAATCGATACTTCAGTGATAGTTCATACTTATCAAGTAATTCACATAATTACATATTATTCAACAATAACAACAAAACATAACATTTCATGATAATAATAAGCATCATATCATATAAACAACAGTAAATTGCTTAAAAAGACAATTATGTTACTACATTTACACATGAACTTACCTCGATACAAAATATTAGCAATCGAGCCTATTCTTCGTAAACTTTGTTTTTCCCTCGATCGCGACTTGAATCTCATTTCTCTTGATCTATAATGCCAAATTAATCTTATTTAATACATACATTCATCAAAACAGTCTTTAATACGAACTTTGGAAAAATTATATTTTTTCCCCTAAACTTTTGCATAATTACACTTTTTCCCCTAGGCTCGGAATTAAACTTCATCCCTTATTCTTATGTTTTGTGACATGCTGATCATTTTTCCCTTCTATAGCAACATCAAATTCACACTCTAAGATGCACTTATGACTATTAGGTATTTTTACCGATTAAGCCCTTTTACTCGTTTTCACTTAAAACCGAGTAGTACAAGTTGTCTAAAATAATTTAAAACCTCATTTCTATCATAAAACACCAAAATACACAAATTTCACCTATGGTTATTTTTCCAAATATGAACCCTAGGTTGAATTATTGCTAGCATAAGCTTAATCAAGCTACCGGGATTCCAAAAACATAATGAACATTAAAAATGGGGCTTGGAATCACTTACTATGGAGCTTGGAAGCTTGAAACAAACCCTAGATATGGAGAACCCCATGAAATTTCGGCCTAATGAAGAAGATGGACAAAACATGGCTTTGAATTTTGTTTTTAATTCATTTTAATAACTAAATGACCAAAATGCCCTTCCTACTAAACTTTCAAAAAAGTTCCATCCATGTCCAATTTTTGTCCATAGACTTTGAAATTGGTCAAATTCTACTTAAGACCTCCTCATTATTATTCCAAAGCAATTTCATACTAAAAACTCCTAGAATGCAAGTTTTGCAAATTATTCAATTTAGTACCTAATTTCAATTTAAGCACTTTAGGCATAGGATTTCATCACGAAATTTTCACACAATCATGCAATCATATCATAAACATCAAAATAATTATAAAATAGTTATTTCTATCTCAAATTTGTGGTCACAAAACCACTATTCTGTTTAGGCCCTAATTTGGGATATTACATGTCATGCCAAAATAACTATATAACGTTTATCGGTGTCGCCTCAAAGGACCAGTCAATAATCATTGTCACAATGTCGTCCCAAAGGACCAGTTGATCACTGTAGTCATGGTGTTTCCCTGAAGGACCACTCAATAATCGCCATCATAGTGTTGCCCCGAAGGACCAGTCAATAAGCGTTATATGATGCGGCCAAACTCGCTTGAATCCCATAACAATCTGCTCATTCCTCCATTACACCAACTTTCTTATCTTCATCTACCTTAACAAATTAACTCCCTCCGTACTCTATATAACATACACATGCATATTACATAAGTCTTTGTACATTTTACTATAACACGTAATACACCACTAACTGATGCACTAATTCACAATCATTCGATATCCAGTAAACATACGTATACTTTCGTAGATGCATCCGTATTCTCCATTTTCATACACAATTGTGGATTCAAACAAACTCAGAGTAGACACAAATACAATTCATACAAGCAACATAACATCACCAATCACCCAAAGATAGAATATAGAAGCTTACCTAAAATCTTTCATCTACCCCATCAGATTAACTTGTGCAAATGCTAGAGCCTCCTTTGTCCTGGTAGCAACTATGTAACAGTCCGTTTTTGGGTCAAATCAGAACAATGGTTTTGGGACCACAAATCTGAAGTAGAAATATTTATTTTATTATTTCTTTAAGTTCTACAACATGATAGAATAATTGTGTGAAAATTTCGTTAAGAAATTTTATTGATTGAGTGCTCAATTTAGCAAAAAGGACTAAATTGTAATAGGTGCCAAACTTGAGTTCCCTTAGCTAAAAGTGTTAAATTGTTATGAATTTTTAAATTGGAGGTTCTTAAATGGTAATTAGACCATTGATTAAATTGGTGGACAATATGGACATGGTTAAATATGTTTTTAATGTTTTTCATTAAAGGTATTTCAGTAAATTGGTCATTAAATGGATTAATAAGTAAAATAAGGCCAAAATTTTTTCTATCTTCTTCCTCCATAGCCGAAAATTAAGAGAAGACATAGCTAGGGTTTTTAGCAAAGCTTTCAAGCTCGATTGTAAGTCCATTATTGTCCTGTTTTTAATGATTTTTATATTTTTGAAATCGTTGTAACTTGATTTAGCTATTTCAAGGACTAATATGAAAGAAAGTTAAAGTCTAAAATTCTACCCATGTTGAATATGCTTGTATCTTGATATTTGATGGTAGAAAATGCATGTTTGTTGTTTGTTAAACAACATTTGTAAAGTGATTTTCGGTAAAGTGGTCAAATAGGAACTTATTTGTAAAAGGTTATAAAATGTGAATAAATGAAAAATGTGGGCTGTTATGAGTACAAGTAATATTCGGCTAGGCTTGGGTTGTGATGAACTTGAAAGAAATTCATTTTATGAGATTAGGGACTAAATCATAAAATGTTAAAATGTCAAGTGCAAAAATGTAATTTCATGAGCTTGATGATTTAAATAATTTAAATGTTGTATTATAGATCAAGAAAAATGAAGTTTGGATCTAGATCGAGGGAAAAATAAAATAGTTGACGAATAGATTCCTGTTTTGCCATTTTTGCATCCGAGGTAAGTTCGTATGTAAATAAGCTTTAATATAATTTTATTTTAAATGCTTTAATTTTGCATGAATTGTGTAAATGACTCTACGGACACATTCGATGATGCTTTAGCAAGCAAGAAACCCCAATCGAACCTTAGGAATAAATTAGGATACAAGTGACATGTCACTAGGGTATTATGTTATGTGATCCGGGTGCTGGTCCTATACGTCTTACTGGTGGCTGAGTATACGGGCATATGTTACGGTTACTTGACAGCTTGTGTGAGCAGCACTGTGTAGCTACATCTTAACTGACAGCTTGTATGAGTAGGCCCGTTGATGGCTTGAGAGCGAGCATATATGTGTTTGAGATAGAGGTAGCAATGGCTACATATGTGACACCTTGTGTGCAAGGTTTCCCGAGTATCCGATATTATTATTCCAAGTGATTCATTGGGTATGCTAGCAATGAGAATAAGTATGAAATTATTACGAAATGGTACAGGTATGTACATAATGCTTACGATTATTAAATTCGTGAAATGATAATTTCAAGGTAAGTTGTGATGGAATGAACTATGGTCATGAGATTATGGTAAATTACATTATCTTATATTACATTACTTGAATGTTAAATGTATGGTAAGATTTGCTTATTTCTTTCATACAAACTTACTAAGCTATATAGCTTACTTCATTTTATTTTCCCATGTTTTATAGTGTCACCAAGCTAGCTTAGATTGGAGATCGTCGGAGATCGCATCACACTATCAAATTGTCATTTTGGGTATCGATGATCTTAAACATTTTGAGTGTATGGCATGTATAGGGACTTGGCCATTTTGTTATATGTGTCATCATGATTTTGTCCAAATGTATTGTCTTGTAATTATCAAAGGCTTCATTTGGTATTTGGCCATATAAATGGGCTCATTTTGGTTAAATTGGTTGTAAGCTCATATATATATATGCATGTATGTGCCAATGCCCCTTTGGTGATGTGGTTTATATTGACTTGCTAAATGTTGATTGTGGCTTAATGACTTGTTGTGAAATGGATGGGTTTTGTTTATTGGTACGATGAATTATCTTGGTAGGTTAATGCAAATTAAAAGTAGTTTTAGTGGTGTTTTGAAGGTGAAATTGGTATGTTTAATTTGGTATTGTAACACCCCAAACCCGGCATAGACGTTATGGCCGAATCTAGCATGTCACATCGAAGTGCTTTTCAAAGACTTGATCTTTTTGGTAAAAATCTGTTACTAAATTTAAATCCTTTTATTGCTATTCAAAAATAGTTCTTGTCAAAATGTTTACTAATTTATTCAACCTTAGTACATTTATCCAACCTAAATTGCGAAAGCATTTTGAAAACTTTGTTGTTGAAAGCTCGTGTTCTTTTAGAGAACCGTGACAATTTGAAAACTCGTGTTTTCCTAGACTAGCAGTTTATCATAGAAAATCACAAGCCCAATTAAAAGTCAAAACCACCAATGGCCTTATTACATATTCAGAACCCCAAAATGAATTTAAATAAATAAAGTTAAAGGTAGATCATCAGCAAACGTGTGGCCACCTCCGAGTCTCTCACAGCACCAAACCATCTAAGGCTGGGGATTACCTACACAGATAGAAGAAAGGGTGAGTTTACGAAAACTCAGTGTGTAACCTCTATAACGAACAAACAGTGAATAACACAGTCTAGGCCTAAGCCCAGATCAGTAACAGTCTAAGCCTGAGCCCTATTCAGTATCAGTACAGTCTGGGCCTTAGCCATATACAATATTACTGCAGACTGGGCCTTAGCCCTATACAGTAGTAGTGTGGGCCTAAGCCCAATGTAGTAACAATACAGTACAGTGTAATGCAATTATGCATCACCCAAATCCAACAAGCGCACCACCTGTACCAACCAACACACCATGTGGGGATATAAATCGACCCACCCAACAAGACACCAAAATCGCAAAGAAAGTCGCGGTAGATAATAATGCAAAGATAGTCGCCGAGAAAGCGATAAGCGTGACATAGTCACCAAGATCGATTTCCACCATATCAAAATCCCAACCCCGATACAGTACGTCGTGTTATAAACATTATGTGTATGCAAAGTCATACTCAGTACAATCATATATGTAAATCATAAGCACATCAGTCATACGGAACATAAGGGCATAATCGTCATTTTACCACACAAGGGTATTATGGTCATTTTACCCTACAGGGGTATTACAGTCATTTTTCATTATAGGGGCATTACGGTTATTTTACCCTATAGGGGCATTACGATCATTTTACCCTACAGGGGCATTACGATCATTTCACAAACTGGGGGTATTTTAGTAATTTTACAAATCAGGGGTCTTAACGACCCAATCGAAGGTCCATCGTCGCCTCGAGCGACTAAAGTAACCTAAACAGACATAACAGTGCAAATAGGCCTAAGGCCCATTACTCGACCCAAGTAGGCCCACACGCTCGTATGGCCCATTTAGCCCAAATTTAGAAATGCCTATGTGTACACCATAGCCCGGTTCATTAATAGTCATTAACCGTAGATTTTATCCGTGTGGGCGCACGAGCCTATTGGGCCCACACGGCCCATTTCGACCCATCGAGGCCCCAAAGCAACCTAAGTCATGTGCGCGACATGACAAGTCTATCTACTTCTCGCTTAACAGCGAAATTTACTCACACGGGCCCATTGGGCCCATTTAGCCCAGAACTATTCCTGACTGTACGAACGACGTAGCCCAGTCCAAAACTTTCCACATATTCATTTTATCCGTGTGGGCCAATAAGCCCATTGGGCCCACACGGCCAAGTCTGGCCCGACGTGGCCCAGAACGGCCTATGCCATGTACGCGACATGACAAGCCCAACCATATTCCACCTAGCAGTTGATTTGACACAAGCGAAACTACAGGCCCATTAGGCCTATTCGGCCCATTTCGTGGCCCAAGTGGCTCACTACAGCCTAAGTCCACGAACTCGCTCATGGTGGCCTATTCTGGCATACACCCATGTTTCGTGGGCTCGATTCACCACACGTGCGATCACACGCTCGTGTGGCATCATACGCCATGTTTCCGGCTTTTTGGCATTTGTCGGCCTACAGTCATAGCAAAGTAACATCATGAACATTTTCGGCTTTTCAGCCGATTATCAAACAAGGAATTTGATTACACACCTGATCACGTAGAGTACTAAGAATTCACGATCGCCAGAACCTATATTCAACATAACATCGGTTAATCACTTAGCAAAATAGTTAAAAGAATCTTAACAAAAAACCCCTAGCCAAAGAATCGACTACCACTTGCCTTGTTCAACTGCGATTTGCCTACTTAATCCAAAGTTTGGTGCAGTTACCCTTCCACAACCTGGCGGAAAGTCCCGAACTGCCGACACCCCATGTTGCTTAAACTTGGGGGCAAAGACTACGCTTCCACTCCCACTCGGCACCATTGACATCCCTTTATTGCTAGAACCCCCTTTGCTCATCACGAGTTTGATCAGATGGATAACCAAATGCAGAGAGATTCGACTCACAAAAAGGAAAGCACAATTGGCTAACAATGATAATTGAATGGGCTGTGAGGGAGAGGAGCAATGATATTTGGCCAAACTCACAGAAGAGAAATAGAGAGAGAGCAAACTGAAACAAAAAGAAGGGAAAGTGGCACTTACCAATAGCCGAGGAATCTTGTAAAATCGAAATAGTGTAGTAATAGAAGAGAAGAGGAGTATTCGTCTTAAATGATATGGGTATATCGGGAGAACAACAGAAAAGAGAGTGGAGCACAAAGATGGAGAGATAATTCAGACTAGAAGAGCAACTGAAGGAAAAATGAAGTAAAGAGGGGGAGGAGTGGAACTACATTCGATCAAGGGAAAAACAAAAAGTAGAAAGGGGTGATAAAAGCAAGTAATTTGGCAAGGCTAAATGAATAGCAAGAGAAAAGAACTTGAATGAGTGCAGATGGGAATAGGAACAGAGAAACGATGCTACACCATAAAATGGTTCGACAAATAGGGAAATTGAGGAGAAAAAGAGTAATACCCAAAGGCACCTAAAACTGAGAAGACCCTTAATCCATTAGCAAGAAATCGACACTAGTAGAAAAAGGTAATAGAAACCGAAACTAAATGTTTAACATCACTAAAACCCAAATTTTCACAAGAGACTAAAACTCCAAGACCACCAAAAATGTTCACCAAATTCCCTTAGCCAAATTTGTCATACACAAACCTCCCCATTCGGCTACAACTCTCCCAATTTCAATTTCCTTGATTTTCTCCATAAATCCCTCCTTAATTTACTCCAGCTTTCCCCAATACAAATTCAATTCAACAACCATGACCAGTTCAAACTTCACCCTTTTACCAATTCCACAACAACCTTCTAGAGTTTCAATCCAATTCAACCACTTACCATCCCCATGTAGCAAAATAATTGTGTTTTGCTTGCAAAGGGATTCCAACCCTTGCCCTTCTCACATGCTCACACGCCACTTGCCTCCCTGCCACAAGCTCTCTTGTGTTACAAAATATCCTCAATTAACTATAAGACATATGTGCTAGCGTCCAGATTCACTTAAGATAAAAACTTAAAATAAATTGCAAGAGCCAATACTTGAACCTAGGCTCCATTGCAACCTTAATGACACCACAACCACTAGACCACATGCTTCCTTGTGTCACTTATGTAACACAATAATTTAAAAGGCCTTTATCCAAACATCTAGGGTTTTATTCACTTAAGACCAAAATTTTTGCTAAAGCCCAGGTTTGAACTCAAGATTTGTCCAATACTTCTCAGGGCTATTAACCTCCAAAGTAGACATTTAATTGTGTCATTTTCTTGCACAATCAAATACTTATATACAACCTCTTCACGGACCCATACTCAAGGCCCAATACTTCTATGCCCAAATTCGGGCATTACAGGTATAATGGAATGTCATGAGCATGATAGATGATGGTATTGCATTGACATGTCTTGGCTATGATTGTAGATGTTTTGGTTGCCTAAGTATACCACGGTTTATGCCATTTAATTCATGTATATGTATGTGTAAATAAGGGTGGAAAATGGCTTGGTAAATAGCTTTTATTTTGTCTACACGGGTAGGCACACGGGCGTGTGTCTAGACCGTATGTGACACACGGCCTGTCCATGGGCATGTGTTTTGTTCGTGTGTCCCCTGCACCTAGATTTTTAAGAAATAGAATGCTCAGAATTGAGCACACGAGTAGAGACACGGGCGTGTGTCCTGGCTGTGTGAAGTTTGCACCTATCTTATGAAAATTAATTAATCACAAGGCCTAGCACAGGGGCGTGTGGCTTGACCGTGTGACTACAAATTGTTCATGCCTTACAAAATAGACAGTTACACGGGTTAGAGACAAGAGCGTGTGACCACACGACCTGCCCACATGAGCTTGTCCCAGACCTATACATGGCAAAAATCTTTTAAGTTTCATAAAAATTTCCCAAGTACTCGATTTAATCCTGGACCACTTCATACGCATGCTTTCAGCCTTGTAGTCTCGTATTAGGGACTTGATTGAAAGTTACGATTTGAAATTGCATTATTGTTTGTGATGTAAGTCCCAAAACGCATCATAACCCTATTTTGGCATCAAATACGGGTGAGGGGTGTTACAAACTAAGCACAAGAACCCATATTCTAGTCAAACCAAAAATAGTGAAATTTAAAACCCAAAAATCCAGTATCTTATAGAAGTTTTCTGACGATTTCAAAAATCCTTACTTCACTTTTCCCCATTCTCACAAATGTAGAAAGATAGAAGGGCTTACCAATTCTCAGATTCTCTACTTTCAGGCCTCAAACTTCATGGAAAATGCTCTATGAAGAGATTTTCTTAACTTCCTTCCCTTTGGTGCAACTGAAGAAGACAATGCAGAATAGAATTAAAGAGAATGCCCTTTACTAGTTAAGATTTTCTACATATAAAACACTTCGCGTACAACCACCAAAGCCCATTTAAGTCATCCATTGACAATCATTTTGTCTTCCACTAAGGGACCAACTAGTTCCAAACTAGCCAAACTAGAATTGAAACTTAACTAATGACTAATCAACCGTAAAATTTCTCATTTTTTTTCTAATAGATCTCGTCAACTTTCTATTTTATTCAAATGACTCCCCACCTTTCCAAATTTTTGGGTCTAAACTTAAACTGGGTGTGACAATTAGCGTTGGACCCAAGAGCTAAAAAAGTAGTGTTCTTAAGGATCACTCTCGGTATAAAAGGATTTCTCCTATGGTGTCCAGAAACAAAGAAAATTATCTTTAGTAAAGATATCTCATTTGATGAATCTATCATGTTTTAAAAGGTGTAAAAAAAGTAGCCAAATGATACTCATAAGTAGGTAATGTTTGAAAGAGTGGTGATTCCAGTAAATAGAGAAGTTAATGATTCTATTATAATAAAATGATACTCTAGTAGGAAGGATCTAGTGGAAGAAAAATACTCTAGGGAAAAGGAGGTTTAGACCCAAGAACTTTCGCAACAACTTGAATCCATTACAACTAATAAGCCAAGAATAATAATTAGAAAGCCTAATCGCTTTGTTGATATGGTGGCTTGTGCATTTCTAGTTGTAGCTGATGACATTCCTAACACTTTTAATGATGTAATTCAGAGTTCTAAAGAAGAAAAATGGAGGATTTCCATGAATAAATAAATGCAATCCCTTTATAAGAACCAGACTTGGAAGCTAACTAGTCTACTGAAGGGAAAGAAGACAATTAGGTGCAAGTGGGTGTTTGCAAAGAGAGAAGGATTTCCTAACCAAGATAAGGTGTGTTACAAAACAAGATTTGTAACAAAAGGTTATGCCTAGACAGACGAAATTGATTACAATGAGGTATTTTCTCCAATTGTGAAACATTCCTCCATTACAATTTTATTGGCTTTGCTAGCACAGGTGGATTTGAAACTAGTTCAGTTGGATAAAAAACTATGCTTTTTACATGGAGACTTGGAAGAGGAAATCTATATGAATCAGCTATAAGGATACAAAGTTTCTAGAAAAGAAATTTTAGTACATAAACTTGAAAAATCATTGTACGGTTTAAAGCAATCTCAAATGCAATAGCACAAGTGATGACAAGTTTATGACAGAATAGAGGTATACAAGAAGTAAATATGATCAATGTGTTTATTTTCACAAGCTTTAATATGGTTCTCTTATATATCTTCTTCTTTATGCTAATGATATATTGATATCTTCCAAACATCAAGTAAAAATTGATAAACTAAAGACATGTTGAAAAAGGAGTTTGAGATGAAGGTTCTAGGATAAACAAAGAAGATTTTGGACATAGAGATAACTCATGATATAAGCTTGAAGAGGCTTTTTTTGACTCAGAAACGATATCTGAGAAAATATCTAAAGCATTTTGGTATGAATGAAAAGTCAAAACTTGTTAGCACTCCTTTTGCTCCTCATTTCAAGCTTAATGCCTTTATGTTGCCAAAAAATGATGCAGATCAAGAATACATGTCAAAGATACCATATGAAAAGTTGTTGGTCACTTAATATATTTTATAGTATGTACAAGACATGACGTTTCACAAACAGTTAGGATTGTTAGTAGGTAGATGCATGATCCAAAAAAGGAGCACTAACAAGCTATGAAATGGATTTTGCGATATATCAAAAATACAATGGATATTGGATTGATTTTCTAGCAGGAAAATAATCAGTTTGTGGCTGGAAATTATGATTTAGACTATGTTGGTAATCTGGACAGATGATGACCAACTACTTGTTATGTATAACCCTATACCCAACCCGATTTATCAGATTTGAATATAGGATGCCACCAGACTTAAACACCTAACAATTTTTTTTAAATGGGCAAAGAATTTATTTAATGTGCTTCTTACCTTTTTATTATTATTCTAAGTCAAAGATTCTGAAGGTAAATGTTTATTTGATTACAACTGATCCTCAATGATAATAGAAGACAATATTACTTGAAACTTTATTAAAACAGACTTGATCGTGGCGTATAATACTATTCACCATTTGAAAACATATTCTCAAAAGTGTCCCTCTATATACATAATATTGCTCTGTAATCATATATTTTGGCGCATTCCTAACTTGGTCCCCAATTGGTGAATTGGTTCAATCCTAATAACCTGCATTGCAAATAAACACCCATAAGTTCAATTGGACCTAATGACTCTCAACTAGTATTAACTTTTAATGTTATTGTTGAAATAATTGACTTTAAGATTATGGTCTTCGTTTTAAACCTTACTGAGTACATTTCTGATTCTTGGTTGGCGGATTACCATACACAATCTCTACACTTAACCATCTTTTTTACATTTCACCCAATTGGTGGATCATAGGCTTCACTCTATATTCTGAATCCCATTACACAATTTCTTTGCAAATAGTAGTTGAATGTAATTCTTAGAATTATACTTTTGATAGATTCTATTGTTGGATCTAGCAATTATCAGGACATTAGTTACATCATATTTTCAAATCAGTCCAGACAACCAGACTTGCTTAAAAGAATATAACATCTTAATTCAAGCAATAGAAACTCAAATGACTTCTATATAAAACTTAAGAAATTTTGAGTTTGATAGACACTTGCACTACCAATATTCCAAATACACAAAATTTGCTGACATGGCGGATCACTATGGCAGAATCATTAAATGGTACACTACCGAGAACTCTTTCAGATAATGCTTCATAGACATGCCCAGGTCTTGCCACAAGGGTGGAATATCAACTCTTCATTTAAGCATTGCAAAATTCACAATACAGACCTTCCAGAAAACTTGCCTTAAGTATTCCCCAGATTACCCTGCCATTTAAACTTTTCAAATAATACGCCAAGATGGTTTTATGGAGAGTTCACCATAAAGGCTTTACAGAATATTCGCTACAAAGGCTTGGTTTGGTTTGCCATCAAGACACCACACCAACTATCATGTTTGACGATATGGATTTCCCTAAACTTAGTATAATCTAAGGTTTGCCCATCATCACCCCCAGAACATGTAGAAACCCTAGTAGACAAATGCAGCTCATCCGTCATTTCTAGAATATGTCATGGCCATGGACTTTCTACATAATTTCCTTACTGGCCTTCATGTTTATTGTCTTGGCAGACAACATACTCGCCATGATGACTTTCATGTTTATTGCCTTGACGGACGTCATCAAAATACCACTGCGAGGTCTGTTATTGAATTACATACTTTCCCGACACTTGCCCAAACCCCCTTAATGGAAACATACATTATCATGCATCACCCAAATGACATAATGGACGCTTCTACACAGATTTCACTCATAATCTTAAAAAAGCCATACTTCCTAACATGTAACTTCCCATGCATGCTTGCCACACATTGTCATATTCATACATCACATCATACACTTTCCAAGCATATATATGGATGTTTTATAGATAACATATAACAATACATACACGTAAAAAATTCTCAAAAAGATATGTGCATCGACTATACAAGGAATCATTATAATATAGTATGCAGAAGTAGGGTTTAGAGACTTACCAGAGACCTACCTTAACCTCAGCCTAGATCTTTTGTTTCAAATGTTCATCCTAAACAAGCAGCAACGTCTGCTTAAAATATTATCAGATTTCCATTATAATCCCCATTACATGCATTTTTCTAATGTTTCAAGTACATATGACCCCCAAGTAGGGCCTTCCTGTAACACCATTCCCTTCTATAAATGTAATGTGTAAAGCTATAGGACGTACCAAAAGGTTGAATCATCTACTCATTAAACAAGATCTTAGTTCGATCTTAACGAAGAGGAATAAGAGAATGTTGAGGTTAGAAAGAACTTGAACATTAAGTAGACAGAAAACCATCTGAAATGTCCCTTTCCCATAGATATACTCTCAGTCCCCCTAATTTCCCTACAAAATCCAATATAGGTAAAAGAAAATGTAATAGCCCGATTTTAGCTCAACTGGGATAGTGGTTTCAGAACCCCAAATCTGAGGTTGTAAAATTATTTAAATATTATTTTTGGTGTTTTCAGTATGTAACTATACATGTGTGAAAATTTATTGAGTTAATTTTATCGTTTAATAGCTCAATTTGAGAAAAATGACTTAATGGCGTAAAATGAAAAAGTAGCATGCTATAAGTTAAAAGTTCCAAATTGCTATGGCTTATTAATTGGGAGGTCCTTATGATGTTATTATGCCATTGATAAGGTTAATGGATGTTAATGGCCTTATATTATGTGTTATGTAATGGTTTTTATTAAGGGTTAATATGGTAAATTATGTATTATGTGTAATTAAATAAAACCAAAATCAATTTTTATCATCTTCTTCCATCTAGTTTCCAAAATTGAGAAAGAAAATAAGCTATTCTTTAGGTTTTCATTTGGTCACTTTGGAAGTAAGATTAAGGTATGGTTTTTGATCCGTTTTTGTTGATTTCTATGTTTTTGTGCTCGTTGCTTTGAGTATTAGTTAGCCTGTGTTTTAATTTTTTAATTTGATGATGATTTTGTGAAGTGCCATTGATGAATGCTTAAGCTTTTGAATGTTTGATGATGGAAAATGAGTAATTGTTGATAGATTTTAATGTTTTGTAAAGTGATTTTTGACAAAGATGTCAAATAAGGATTTAATTGAGAAAAGTGTAAATTGAGGGGTTAAATTGTGAATTAAATGAAAAATATGGGCTACTAGGGACCTATAGAGAATTCGACTAAGCATGGGTCATATTGAATTTTACGTATTTTTTAAATGAGGACTAAATTAAATAAATGTGTAACTTTAAGGGCTAAAGTGCAAAAAATGCTCAAATATGTGTTTGTGGATGAAATTTAATGAATTGAGGAATAAAAGAGTTAATTTTCAATTTATATAGATCCTCAAGGAAAGAAATTGGATTTGGATTGAGGGAAATTGAAATGTAACACCCCAAACCCGACCTAGATGTTAAGGCCGAATCTGTGATGCCACATTGAAGTGTGTTTTGAAAAGCATTGTTTGGAAAAACATTGAAGTTGTGTTCATTGATGATCTTGATTTATTCTCATGATGAGACTGAGCATGCAGAGCATTTGAGAACAGTTTTATAGATTCTGAGAGATAATCAGTTGTATGCCAAGTTCAGTAAAAGTGAGTTTTGGTTACAATAAGTTGGTTTTCTTAGACATATTGTCTCAGGCGAAGGTATCAGGGTTGAATCGAGAAAGATTTCAGCCATTGTTGATTGGAAGCCTCCTAGAAATGTATCAAAAGTCAGAAGTTTTCTTAGTCTTACCGGATATTATAGACGATTTGTAAAGGGATTTTCCACGATAGCTACCCCGTTGACAATATTGCTACAAAAGGATGTCAAGTTTGAATGGACTGAGAAGTGTCAACAGAGTTTTGACAAGTTAAATGCATTGTTGACTGAAGCTCCTATTTTAGTACAACCAGAACCAGGTAAGGAGTTTGTGATTTACAGTGATGCGTCCTTGAATGGACTTGGTTGTGTACTTATGCAGGAAGGAAAGGTAATTGCTTATGCCTCTAGACAGCTAAAGCCACATGAAAAGAACTATCTGACACATGATTTAGAACTAGCTGCCATTGTTTTTGCGCTAAAAATCTGGAGACATCATTTGTACGGTGAGAAGTGCCGAATATTTCAAAAGTTTGAAATATTTGATGACTCAAAAAGATTTGAACTTGAGGCAAAGAAGATGGCTAGAGTTGATTAAAGATTATGAGCTAGTGATCGATTATCACCCAGGTAAGGCAAACGTTGTTGCTGATGCTTTGACTAGGAAATCTTTGTTTGCATTAAGAGCTTTGAACACTAGTCTAGCCTTATCAGATGATGGTTTTATCTTTGCTGAGTTAAGAGCTAAACCGATGTTTCTTGAAGAAATTTGTGAAGCTCAGAAAAATGACAATGAGTTGCTAGCCAAAAGAGCTCAGTGTAAGTCAGATATAGAGTAAGATTTTTAGATCAATTCTGACGGTTTTTTGATGTTCAGAGACAAGGTATGTGTAAAGAATGGTGAGCTTATTCAAAAGATCTTATAGGAAGCACATAGTAGTTCTTTGTCTATTCATCCAGGTAGTACAAAGATGTATAATGATTTGAAGAAAATGTACTGGTAGGTAGGAATGAAAAGGGATATTTTAGAGTTTGTTTCTAGATGCTTGATCTGTCAGCAGGTAAAGGCCGAACATCAGGTACCTTCAAGTTTATTGTAGCCTGTGCTAGTCCTTGAGTGGAAATGGGACCGAGTTACTATGGATTTTATGACAAGATTGCCGTTGACACCGAGAAAGAAAGATGTAGTATTGGTTGTGATTGATAAGTTAACGAAGTCGGCTCATTTTATCCCAATTCGTATGGATTATTCACTTGACAAGTTGGATGAGTTGTATATTTCAGAGATGGTCAGACTACATGAGGTACCATTATCGATCATTTCAGACAGAGATCTGAGATTTACTTCACGGTTTTGGAAGAAGTTACAGGAAGCTTTGGGCACAAAGTTGAGTTTTAGTACAGCTTTCCATCCTCAGACCGATGATCAATCAGAAAGAGTTATTCAGGTACTTAAAGATATGCTTAGATGCTGTGTACTAGAATTTCAAGGCAGTTGGGAAAAGTACTTACCATTAGTAGAGTTTGCCTACAATAATAATTATCAGTCGAGTTTGAAGATGGCACCTTTTGAAGCTTTGTATGGACGTAAATGTCGTACACCTTTATATTGTACAGAGGTTAAGGAAAATTAGATTTATAGGGTTGATCTAGTTAAAGAAACAGAAGATAAAGTAAAAGTCATCAGAGATTGCTTGAAACCAGCTTTAGACAGACAGAAGTCGTATGCAAATTTGAAGAGAAAAGAGATTGAGTATCAAGTTGGTGATGAAGTGTTTTTGAAAATATCCCCGTGGAAGAAAGTTCTCAGATTTGGCAAGAAAGGCAAACTAAGTCCACGTTTTATTAGACCGTTTGAAGTGATTGAGAGAGTCAGACCATTAGCATATCAGTTAGCTTTGCCGATTGAGTTAGAGAAGATTCATGATGTATTTCATGTGTCTATGCTACATTGTTATCGTTCAGATCCGTCACATGTGATTTCTCAGATAGAGGTGGAGATTCAGCTAGACATGACTTACGGTGAAAAACCGATAAAGATTCTAGCTCGAGAGGTAAAACAATTAAGGAACAAAAGTATTTCACTTGTGAAAGTATTATGGAATAGATTGAAGTAAACGAGACTACATGGGAGCCCGAAGAGGCTATACGAAAACAGTACCCAAATCTCTTCACAGGTAAGATTTTCGAGGACGAAAATCCCCAAAGTGGGGAGAAATTTAACATTTCTAAATAAGGCCTAAACAGAATAGTGGTTGTGAAACCACGAATTCAAGATAGAAAAGTTTATTTCAATTAATTTTATGATTTATTGAATGATTAGATGCATGTGTTAGAATACCAATAAGAAATTTCAATGATTGCATGTCCGATTTGCATATTAGGGCTTAATTGCAAAAGTTGATAAATATGAGTACTAAATGCTAAGGGATTAAAAAGTTCATAATTGAAGTAGGTGTCCTTAAATGGTAATTATACCATTATATTTTCATGGACAAAAATGGATATACATAGGTAGAAATAACTAAAAATTTTAATGAAGGGCATTTTAGTAAAGTGTCAAATAAAAGAGTTAAAAAAGGAAAAAGATGTCAAAAATGTGCTCATCATCTTCCTTAGGCCGAATTTCAAGCTTTCTCCATAGCTAGGGTTTGTTTAAAGCTTCCAAGCTCCATTTTAAGTGATTCCGAGCCCCGTTTTTAATGTTCTTTACATTTTTGGAGTCTCGGTAACTTGATTAAGCTTATTCTAGCAATAATTTAACCTAGGGTTTATATTTGGAAAAATACCCATAGGTAAAATTTGTTTATTTTTATGTTTTATGGTAGAATATGAAGCTTGAAATTGTGTTAAACAACTTTTACTAAGCGATTTTACGTGAAAACAAGTAAAACGACATAATCGGTAAAAATACCTAATGTGCATAAGTACATGTTAGAGTGAGAATTTGATGTTGCCATAGAAGGGGAAAATGATCAGCATGTCATAAAACATAAAAAATAGGATGAAGTTTAATTTCCGAGCCTTGGGGAAAAAGTGTAAATATGTAAAAGTTTAGGGGCAAAAGTGTAATTTTGCCAAAGGTTGAGTCAAGGACTGTTTTAATAAACGTGAGTATTAAATAAGATAAATTTGTTATTATAGATCAAGAGGAACAACATAAAGAGTTAGACCGGGGAAAGAAAAAGATAGTGGACTAAATCGATATAGTTGATCGTATTTTGTTTCGAGGTAAGTTTGCGGTAAATAAATGCAATATTCTATTATTTTATGTTAATGTTGTTAATTTCCAACATGTGTATATTTATTTTATGAAATTATTCAAAGAAGACTCAAGCATGAATTGATGGAGAAGTAATTTCAGAAAGTCCCGGTTGATCCTTAGAAATGTATAAGATACAAATGTTGTGACATTAGGGTTTAAGGATACCATGTAAGACCATGCCAAGTGTAACACCCCAAACCTGGCCTGGACGTTATGGCCAGATTCAGCGTGTCACATTGAAGTCTTTTATCGAAAACCTTGTTTTCATTGAAAACCCTTCTTTGAAATAAAAACCTTGAGTAAAATCCCAGCTTGTATTTGTTGCTTTCAAAGTGAGGTGTATTTTAAAGAAAAACTATTCCTTCTTGTATGATAATAATTACTTTGTAAAGTTTCTTTTCAGATGCGGAAGCTTTATTTAAGACAGATGATCTATGAAAACTTTTCATTTAAAACTTGAGTTGCGAAAACGTAGTATTTAAAAACAGTTATGGTTTTAAGAAAACCATGTTCTACTTCTAGCAAATGTAAAGCATGATAATATTAAATATAATCCTAATTTGAATAATAACCAGAAGAAAGGCCTTATTACATTCTGGACTGAATTAACTTAAAATACTAGAAATTATATGTTTAAGAAAACAGGTCCAAGTCGTCTTGCTAGCTGGCCACCTCGGAGTCCCTCCTACCGTCGAACCACCTACTGAGGATCATCTGAGAAAAATAAAAGAGGGGGTGATTTTTCAAAAACTCAGTGTGTACAACCGTTGGCAAATAGAAAAGCACGCAATAGCAAGTCTTTTTCGGCCTGAGCCCAACTCAATTTCAGAACAAATGTAAAGTAATCAAATATGCACGGATCCCACCCATCCAACCGCTACATACCATCTCCATCCCCCGATACACACCATGTGGGGATATAAATATCGACCCACCCATCCGATACACTCCAATTGTAGCCCGGTTGTGGTACTACCTTCATTACAGCAAGCTGGTAATCAAATATTAGGCTTAATAGCCATCGGTGGATCCACGGTCGTCAAGCAACCATGCGAACCTCATATACTTCCTCCGTTCCATAATTCCCAACCCATATACAACCTAAACAGAATATCATATGAATGTAGCAGGTATACATGTATCATCCATAAATCTTACATTCCACACATAGGGGTATTTTAGTCATTTCTGCCCTTAGGGGCATTTTTGGTAATTTCTCTTTGTTATGGGTTTATTACTTACCTTGGCCCGTTAACAAGTCCTTGTTGGCTAAATTGAACAGATACTATGCACCAGGTAGGATTCCAGAGAAAAGAAGGTGAGTCATTAAGGCCGCTTAAGTACCAAGCTCTCCCTAGATCCAATCCTAGACATGCAAATACCCATTGCCACACCTTAACCTTATGACTCGTCCAAGGTCGCAATTAATTAATTATTTAACTTTTATGTCTGATTGAGTAGTTACCAAAAAAACTGGGTCCACAACCCCTTACTAAACACTAATAGATCCATACTTATTCATTTGGCCCCTTTAGGCCCAATCTCATTCATATGGCCTATCGGCCCAATCACTTTCATATGGCCCGTAAGGCCCAATCCCATTCATAGTCATGCAATCATATGATTTTTCATCACATAGTATCAATTTGCCAATTTTTCCTATTATGGGCCCTACAGCCCATCGGGCCCATTTAGCCCATTCTGGCCCGGTTGGCCAATATACAGCCCAAGTCCATGGAATCACTCATAGGGCCTTTAATAACCTATCAGTTTCCCCCTTACGAGTGTTCGTGCACTCGCAAGACTATTGTAGCGAAACTTCCAGCTTTTTGACATTTCGGCTTTTTGGCAATTCGGGATTTGACGATCTACTGTGTGTACAGTGTATGTACACACCTGGTACTAAAACGTGTCGCGATCTCTTTAGCCACAAACCTATAGATGATGTCACTCAACGATTAATCACACACTTATCAAATACAATCACCAAAAGCCGAAAATCTCACCTGTTCCTTACCTTGAATGACAAGCCTTATAGACCTTCCTTGATCACTAATCACGAGTATTCTTTAAATCTATATCAATCTTAATTATTAAGAACTAACCAACAAGTGACTCGTAATCATCTTAAGTCACTCTTAAAACATCCATGACCATTCGGCCAACCTTAGCCAATAAAAAAGGAACAATTACCCAAACCGAAAAATGCCTAAAGAGTAATTCAGCATAGATCTGAAATCCAAGATTAGATACTAATCCCCTACCAAAATCAATTTAGAAGGAGTGAGGGAGAGAAGAATCGGTACCAGGAAAACTGACTGAAAGAGCAAAGCACTTACACAAGGATTAGGAGAAGTAGAGGGAGTAGTGGCGGCACAGAGGGTCTTCAGCCAAATAGGTATTCGGCTTTTGAGATTTGTATGGTAAAAGGGGTTATTTGGCATAAATAAGAAGAAGAGAAGAAGGAATCGACTAAAACCAAAGGTGAATCAAAAGAGAATCTGAGAAGAGAAAGAATGGAAAATTGGCAAGCAAGGAATAAGGAATTCGGCTTCTGAGCACTTAGAGAGAAAAGTGTTTCGGCAATACAAAAAAAAAGTGAGGAATCCGGCTAAAGGAAGAGAAGCAATTTCAGTATTACCCTAGAATCCAAAATCAGCACCTATATATACTATAGCCAAATTTACCTATCCCCAAATTCCCTATTCAGCTCCACTTTTCTGCACCCCTCATCTCTTAACTTTTCTCTTTGATAACTCCTTAATCCCTTCTTTAAATTTCTCCTCTGATCACTCCATTTAGAGTTCACATCCAACGCCACTACTGGCCATTTATTGAGCAAAAATAAATCTTTCTTTTGAGCAAAGAGGGATTCGAACCCAAAACCTACTTTCCATGCATGTGACGCCACCTCTAAACCCCACAAGTGACGCTACTTGCCACCTCAACACAAGGCTCCTTGTGTCCAATTCCTCCTTCTTTTATTTAAAACCCAATCTACTTGCCATCAAGGTTCTTTTAATTATTAAACTATAATTTCCTTCACCCCAAAGTTCGAACTCTAAATGTAACCAAGGCCTATTATCACATAAATAACACTTGACTAGGAATATTAAGCACACCTTTTATCAAAACCATCATAAAATGAAAGTTCAGGATTTTTGGGGCGTTACACCAAGGCATGACAATTGGTAAGGTTTCTAATGCAAGGATACCATGTAAGACGATGTCAAGAAATGGCATTGATAAGTTACTATAAGGCAAAGGTCCCATGTAAGACCATGCCAAGGCATAGCATTGGTGAGTTCATAAGGCAAGGATACCATGTAAGACCATGTTGAGACATAGCAATGGTAAGTTTCAAAGGGATACCATGTAAGACCATGACAAGTCATGGCAATAGTAAGGTACCCGTGTATCCTTAGTATTCCAAGTGATTCAACAGGAAAATTTAAAGAGAATATCAAGGTAAGGAAAGGTAAGACGAGTTATACTAAAAAGGTAAGACAAGTTCATGCTAAAAGAGCAAAGGTAAGTATATAATGTTCATGTATTCTTGATAAGGAAAAAGGTAAGTAAAATGTATTAATAAATTTAATTAAGTAGGTAAGTATTTAAGTAAGTGAGTAAATGAAAAAGTTTAAAATATGTTTATGACAATTAATGAAGTTGCATTGAGTAGTTTCATGCCAAGTAGTAAGATAATTCTTATGAATGTTGTTATTTATTTGCATGCAAACTTACTAAGCTTAATGCTTACCCCCTTTATTTTCTTTCTTTTTATAGTTTTTTCAAGCTAACTCAGGGATCATAAAGTACGTCGGAGGTCCGGGCACACTATCACAAGGATTATTTTGGTATAGCTAGACGTTTCATTTTGAGTATGGCATGTATAGCACCGTAGCCATTTTGTGTGTATGATTTTATGATATGGCTAATGAATGGTATGTAAATGATTGATAATGATTAGCTATTGGAATGGCTAATCAAGGACTTGTTTTTATGTATGCCTAAATGCTAGTTATTCCATGGAAATCATGAAAAAGGTGAAATTAGCTTCAAAACAGTATCGGACAGTAGTAATGACGTGAATTTGAAAAATCACTAAAAATAGTAAAAATGGATTTAGATAATGAATGAGATATAAAATTAAATATTATTGAGTCTATTTTCATATGAAAGAAACAGAGTAAATGAATAAGTTGTATTTTATGAGATATCTAAATTTTGGTGAGACAGGGTCAGAGTAATTTTTGAATCCCCTATTCTGACTTTAAAAATTCACTAAAAATTTTAAAACAATAATTATAAGTTATACTTTATATGTATAGATTCCTTATTGAGTATACTTCGAAGAGAAATAAATGTCATGGTTAATTAAATTTTGTACTGGGAGAAAATTAATTCGTAGAGAACAGAGGTCAGAGCAGCCAAACACTGAAATAGGGGAAATTTTAACTAATAAACTGTACTAATTGGCTAAACCAAAAATTCTGAAATAGTAGTAAGAAGATATATGAGTCTAGTTTCAGATAAAATTTATAGATTTGAATTTCGAGTTTTGTAACTCGAGTTATGATTTATTTAGTGACCATGACGCAGATGGACAGTTTATTTATGAAAGATGAAATAAATTGTTTTAATTTGTTTAAGTGATCGGAAATTTTTTATTGATTCTGGTTTGTTCCCGAACCATTTCAATTTCATGTTTTAGGGTCTCGAGGACCCTTTCTAGGGACATATTGAATGAATGAAACTAAATTATTTTTAAAAGAAAATTTTTATGCCCCGAATTAGTAAGCTAAGTCTGGTAACGCCTTGTGCTCGACTCCGACGACGGTCTTGGGTAAGGGGTGTTACACTCCACTCCGTCCAGCCCAACACTCCATGTGGGCATAAAATCAACCCACCCATCCCTATACTCCAAGTAGTACTGAATGTGGCACATAATCAGTATATCGCAGCAGAGCTGCCAGTATAGTACACTTCCTCCAATATCATATATCCCACCCCATGCAATGCAACATAATATAAATGTATTTACAGTAAAAATATGCTCAACCAGTCATTCATCACGTAGAGTTATATCAGTCAATTACCTCATATGGGTATAACTGTCATTTCATCATATTGGGATTTAAGTATACTTACCGACCCAACAGTAGGCTCACAGTCATCTTGGACGAATCGTGAAACCTTAACAGTCAAACAGTGAAAATGGGCCTAAGCCCATAACTTGGCCCCTATGGGCCCACACGCTCGTGTGGCCCATAAAGCCAAAAAATGACCTTGGCCATGTGAGCTACACAGCCTGGCCCAATAATCTCCACACGTCCGTGTGGTTTACCTGTGTGGGCCCCACGGGTGGGCCCTACACGGCCCATTTCGGCCCAATATAGCCTAAGCCCATGAAATTGCTCATGGTGGCCTCTACGATCATACGCCCAAGTTTTATGCGTTTGGATCATCACATGAGCAAGCGCATGCTTGTGTAACGTCAATAGACATATTTTTTCCGGCTTTTGCCAATTAACAGTTATTGCTGTGTGATTACATACATGTTCTCAAAAACGTGCAATAGTCCACGAGTACTCCAACCTACATTTATTCCCAAGGTTCAGTTAATCGCATCGTAATCGATCTATCAAAACCCTAACACCAAAGTAACTTGCCCAAAACTTACCCCTCACTTGACTGGATCAACCGACTATGGCTTACTCGTTGAATCTGCTTGAAAGGACCAATCAATAGGCCTTAGGGTTATCTGTATTTCACACAAGACTTATCACCCATCAATCACTTGAACAATCTATACTAAACGAAAAGCCACTTACCCAAAATGCAACGTCCAGATACAAGAGAGAGAACAATCGGCCAAACCCACACAATGCCGAGAATACAGAGAATGTTTGAGACGAAGTGCAACAATCGTTCCCCTATCAGCAAATGGCAGAGAAAAAGAGATGTTAAAGAGAATAGATCACAACGGTCGAGAGAAGTAAAAAGGGAACTTGGGCAGTTACCGAATGCCAGAGAACTACTACAACCCGAAATAAAACAAAAGCAATTGAGTAAAGGAAAAATGGGGTGTTCGGCTAATCACAAGGAAGGAGAAAAGAACCGAATGATAGAAAATAAAGGAAAAGAAATGTTAAGGGCACCACTCCCAAACCGAAACACAAGAGATAGAGAGAAGAAATGATGTATTTGGCCTAAGAACAAGGTGAGGAAGGAAAGGAACAAGGAAAAAGGAAAGAGATTGGGCAACAGAGGAGAAACGGTCTCAATGAAAAACACAATCGAAAGAATGCACATAGAGGAAAATGCTCGAATGGTCACTCTCAAAATTCAGCTACCAAACAAAACCTCAACCCAACGAAAGAAAATAAGCAAAAAGGAGAGCAAAACTACACAATTTCGGCACTAAGATTCTATGATCGAATTTGGCTGATGGGAATCCACAACAAGCCGAATCCCTAGAGTCCCTATATGGCACCCCCACTCTCCCACCAACTCATCTCCTTGATTTCCTCCTAAAACCTCTCCACAACATCCTCAAACCGATCACTATCCAAATCCCCATTTTTTATCCTAACTTTCGGCTACAAGATCCCTTAACCACTCAAACACCCCAACCGTCCAAGCAATAGAGTCTCACTGCCATACAACAATCCACTTAGCAGTTTGCAAAATAAAACACCCTTTCACGCAGCAAAACTCGAACCCCAGTCTCCTAGCAATAGTAACACGCCATTATCCTCTAAACTAGTAGACTTTTTGTGACTTGGTTTCCCTACAATTATTTAAGAACCCACCATCTTAGCAGTAAAGGTTTTACTCAACTAAAACAAAAAATTTTGCCACAGCCCAGGTTTGAACCCAGGACTTACCACACTTCTCAAGACACTTGACCAATAAAGCAAGCAAGCCAATAAACAACATAACATACAAATTTAATCACTTAAAATTTAGGGCATTACAACTCTACCCCTTTAAAAGAAAATTTCAGCCTCGAAATTTACCTGATCAAAACAGATGAGGGTATTGTTGTCGCATCGCCTCCTCGGATTCCCACGTGGCCTCCTCAGAATTGCGATTCCGCCATAGCACTTTAACTAGTGGAACAAACTTCCTCCTCAAAACTTTTACATCATGGTCTAAAATCTAAACTGGCTCTTCCTCAAAGGTCAGATCTAGCGTAACCTCAATCTCCTCAATCAAGACGATGTGGTAGGATTAGAACGATATTGCCTCAGCATAGAGAAGTGGAACAGATTGTGAGTCTAGTCCAATTCAGAAGGTAACTCGAGTTGATAGGCAACTGGTCCCAAATGCTTCAATATACGGTAAGGCCCAATAAACCTAAGGCTTAACTTGCCCTTCCGACCAAACCTCAGTACTTTCTTCTAATGTGAGACTTTGACAAACACTAAGTCCCCCACAGAATACTCAATCTCCTTAAGCTTTAGGTCCGCGTATGACTTCTGTCTGTCTGAAGCTTCTTTCAGTCGATCCCAAATCAATCTAACTTTGTCCTCGGTATCAACAACCAACTCAAGACCCAGAACACGCTACTCACGCAACTCAATCCAACAAGAAGGAGTACGACACCTATGACCATATAGTGCCTCGTAAGGTGCCATCTGTATGCTAGACTGGTATCTATTATTATACACAAACTCTGGTAATGGAAAATACTCCTCCCAACTGCCTCGAAAGTCAATCACACAACTTCTTATCATGTCCTCCAGTATCTGAATCACTCTCTCCGACTGACCATCTGTCTGAGGATGGAATGCAGTATTGAAGTCTAACCTCGTACCCAAAGCCTTGTGCAACTTTTTCCAGAATCGAGAGATGAAGCGAGGGTCTCTATCAGATATTATGGAAACCAGTGCCCCATGCAACCTCACAATCTCAGCCACATATAGTTTAGCCAATTTTTGCAACGAGAAATCAGTACAAATCGATATGAAATGGGCAGACTTGGTCAATCGATCCACAATGACCCATTCCGAATCCTTCTTCGTAGGTGTTAAGGGCAGCCCACTAACAAAGTCCATAGTCACTTTCTCTCACTTCCAGAGTGAAATCTTAACTGGCTGACACAACCCTGAAAGTAACTGGTGTTCAGCCTTAACCTGTTGACAAGTAAGGCATTTACCCATGAAATCAGTTATTTCACGCTTAAGACTTGGCCACTAATATAGCTCACGAATGTCTCGGCACGTCTTATTTCTGCCAGGATGCATAGCATAAGGACTACTATACACGTCTTGTAGTTCGACTGCCTCAAATCAATATTCTTCGGTACACAGATTCTCCCACGGAAACAAAGTACCCCTTCGCTATTCAATCCAAAATCTGAGGTTTCCCCACTCTTTACCTGTCGGAAACGAGGACCCAGTAACTCATCCTCCAACTGTTTACCCTTAATCTATTCAGTCCACATTGGTCTAACCTAAAGTTCTGCCAATAGACTTCCATCATCGAATAAGCTGAGACGCGCAAACATTTCCCTCAGATCCGTCATAGCTCTACAGCTCAATGCGTCGGCCACCACATTGGCCTTACCAGGATGGTATTCAATCGAGCGGTCATAATCCTTAAGCAGCTCAACCCACCTATCTACCGAAGATTTAACTCCTTCTGAGTGAAGAGATACTTGAGGCTCTTGTGATCCGTATAAATGATACACTTCTCAGTGTACAAGTAATGCCTCCAAATTTTTAGTGCGAATACCACTACAACCAACTCCAAGTCATGCGTTGGATAGTTTGCCTCATGCGTCTTAAGTTGTCGAGATGCATAAGCCACCACCTTACCTTCTTGCATCAACACACAACCTAAACCAATGTATGATGCATCACTATAGACAGTAAACTCTTTCCTAGACTCTAGCTGAATCAAGATAGGGGTCTCAGTCAGAACCTTCTTAAGCCTCTCAAAACTTTCTTGCTGCCTATCAATCCAGTTAAATGGTACCCCTTTACGCAACAACTTAGTCAGAGGTGCAGCAATCAACGAAAACCCCTCAACAAACATTCTATAATACTCTGCCAGACCCAGAAAACTTTGAATTTCAGATACCGACTTAGGCTGCTTCCAATTTAGAACAGCTTCAATCTTTCGAGGATCAACCCTAATCCCCTCCGCAGATATAACATGACCCAAAAAAGTTACCTCTCGTAGCCAGAATTCACACTTGCTAAATTTAGCATATAGTTGTTTTACCCTCAGAATTTGTAGAACCAACTGGAGATGTGCATCATGTTCATCTTTAGTTCTTGAATACACCAGAATGTCATCTATAAACACCACTATGAACCGATCCAGATAGGGCTAGAACACACGATTCATCAAATCTATAAAAGCTACTGGTGTATTCATCAGTCCAAACGACATCACCAAGAACTTATAATGATCATAGAGAGTCCTAAACATCGTCTTATGCACATCAGTCTCTTTGACTCTCAGTTGATGGTACCCAGATCGAAGATCTATCATAGAAAAAACTGAAGCTCCTCTGAATTGGTCAAATAGATCGTCAATCCTAGATAGAGGGTACTTATTCTTAATAGTCAATTTATTCAGTTACCGGTAATTGATGCACATACGCATGGTTCCATCCTTCTTTTTCACAAATAAAACTGAAGCTCCCCACGGAGACACACTAAGGCGGATGAACCCTCGATCCAGTAACTCTTGAATCTGAGCCTTAAGCTCCTCAAGTTCCTTCGGTGCCATTTTATAAGCGGCGATAGACACCGGAGCTATACCAGGCAGGAGCTCAATCCAAAAACTCAAGTTCACGGTTTGGAGGTAACCTAGGTAGCTCATCGGGAAAGACGTCTGGGAAGTCCTTAACTATTCTGATATCTTTAACAGATGGAACCTCAGCACCCGAAGCACTGATGCAAGCTAGATACGCCTCACAACCCTTACGAACCAATTTCTCAACTCTAAGTGTATAAATCCCATATGATAGATAATATTGACGCTCCCTAATCATAAATACCTCATCTCCCTTTTCAGTTTTTAGTACCACCCGCTTTGCAGCACAGTCCAAATTCACGTGATGCTTAACCAGCTAATCCATGCCCAGTATCAAGTCGAATTATCCAAAAGGAAGTTCCATCAAATCCGTTAAAAAGATCACTCCTTGAACCTCTAAGGGTACATCCTTAAATAGTTTATTCACTCTCACAGACTACCCTAACAGACTCAACACTGTAACCTTACTCATAGTGCTTTCAACCATAATACCCGAAGTCTTAGACACAGTGCATGCTATATATGAGTGCGTAGACCCAACATCAATTACTACAGTATAAGGTACATTATAGATAAAGAACGTACCCGTAATAACAACTAGAGTGTCTCATATGCAAATAAATGTCTTTAAATTAAATTATGTGTGTTTTATTATCATTGAATTGCTACAAATGCTGAACGAGAAAATACGAGCATGAATTGATGAAGTTAAGAAATTTAAAAGTCCCGTACGAACCCTAGGAATAGTATAGGATACGAATGTCATGACATTAGGTTTTCGAGATGTGATTACATGCAAGACCATGTTTGGGACATTGGAATTGTATGGAGATTACATGTAAAACCATGTCTGGAACATTGGCATCATTAATTGATTTCGTGTAAGACCCTATCTGGGACAGTGGCATCGATATATGATAACATGTAAGACCATATCTGGGATATGGCATTGTACAAGCTTATGTGATTTCCGAGTATCCTTAACTATTTCGAATGGTTCAACGGGCAAAGTCAAGTTGAGAAAGAATATGTGAATAAGCTAAATGACTCAAGTACATACGGGGTTCATACGAGTATTGAGAATTGAAGTAAAGGATGAATTTGATTAAGACTGTAACATCCCAAAATAGGGCATAAACGGAATAGTGGTTGCGAAACCACAAATCCAAGGTAGAAAAATTTATTTTATTATCATTTTAAGGTCTATGGCATGATTGCATGATTGTGTGAAGATTTCGTTTAGAAATTTTACCGATAGAGGGTCCAATTTGATATTTAGGACTAAATTGCAGAAGTTGTAAAATGTGTGTTCTAGTTCACAAAGGTACTAAGTACTTGTGAGTAATGGGTTCTTAAAGTGGAGGCCCTTGGATAGTAATTAGACCATTATACTTGTTTGGACAAAAATGCCTAAAGAAAGATAAAACACCATAGTTTTTAATTAAGGGCATTTTGGTCATTTAGTTATTAAAATGAATTAAAAACAAAATTAAAAGCCAATTTTTGTCCATCATCAACCCCTTGGCCGAATTTCACATGAGGAATACATAGCTAGGGTTTTTTAAGCTTCCAAGCTCGATTGTATGTCCGTTTTAGCCCCGTTTTAAAAGTTCTTTACGTTTTTGGAGTCCCGATAACTTGATTAAGCTTATTCTAGTAATAATTTAACCTAGGGTTTATATTTGGAAAAATACCCATAAGAGAAATGTGTTTACTTTTATGTTTAATGGTAGAATATGAAGCTTGAAATTGTGTTAAACAACTTTTTCTAATTAATTTTACGTGAAAACGAGTAAAACGACATAGTCGATAAAAATACCTAATGTTCATAAGTACATGATAGAGTGAGAATTTGATGTTTCCATAGAAGGGGAAAATGATCAGCATGTCATAAAACATAAGAAAATAGGATGAAGTTTAATTTCCGAGACTTGGGGAAAAAGCATAAATATGTAAAAGTTTAGGGGCAAAAATGTAATTTTGCCAATTTTTGAGGCAAGGAATGTTTTAATAAATGTGAGTATTAAATAAGCTAAATTTTTTATTATAGATCAAGAAGAACGAAATTCAGAGTTAGAACGGGGAAAGAAAAAGATAGTGGACTAAATCAATATAATTGATCGTATTTTGTTTCGAGGTAAGTTTGCGATAAATAAATACAATATTCTATTTTTTTATGTTAATGTTGTTAATTTCCAGCATGTGTATATTTATTTTATGAAATTATTCAAAGAATACTCAAGCATGAATTGACGAAGAAATAATTTCAGAAAGTCCCAGTTGAGCCTTAGGAATGTGTAGGATACAAAATGTCATGACATTAGGGTTTAAGGATACTATGTAAGACCATGCCAAGGCATGGCAATTGGTAAGGCTTCTAAGGCAAGGATATCATGTAAGACCATGTCAAGACTGTAACACCCTGAACCCGAGACCGTCGCCGAAGTCGAACACGAGGTGTTAACAGACTTCAAACCACTTATTAAGAATTTCCCAGACAAGCTGCCAATCTGCGTACTAGTCGCTTCAAAAATCATAACTTGAGTTCTACAACTCGAAAATCGGTTTCGTGATTTTTCTCTGAAACTAGACTCATATATGCATCTACAAATTTTTTTCTAGAATTTTTGGTTGGGCCAATTAGTACAGTTTATTAGTTAAAATTCCCCATGTTACAGGGATCGACTACACTGAACTTTGCACATTACAACTTGGATATCTTCCTGTACAGGGCTTCAATACTGATGTCGTTTGTTTCTATAGAAACTAGACTCAAGGAGGAATCTATACATGTATGGAATGACTCCTAATTATCTCTGGTTAATTTATAATGAATTTATGAAGTCGGAACAGGGAATCCAGAAACCGTTCTGGCCCTGTTTCACGAAAACCTAAATATTTCTTAACATACAACTCATATGACCGTTTCGTTTCTTCCATATGAAATTAGTTTCATCAAGGTTCATTTACATAATTTATTCACTATTTAATTCCATTCCTACTATTTTTAGTGATTTTTCAATCTCGCTTCGCTGCTGCTGTCAACATCTGTTACTAAAACAACTATGCCTATTTCATGACTTTTCCTTGATTTAACTAATAATTCATCATGCCTGTCCCAATTTATAACCATGACTAGCCATGCCAAAGGCTAATCATCACCGAGCATCTCCCCTCTACACTATTACCAAATCATGAATTTAACACCGAAATAATCAGCCATGACATATGGCATAAAAATCGAGTGGGCCTCTACCAATACTCAACCAAACCGAATTACCAAGACTTGTGTCCAAACATCATAGAACCAAATCCAACCGAACATTATGCCATTTTCGCATGGCTAAAGTTTACATACCAAATTTCAACAAACATAATAGCCTATACATGCCGAAATGTTCTCCTAGACCAACTAAGAAGAAAATACCAAAAGTTGCTAGCCGGTGTGATGACTTCGATGACGGTCCCGAATGCACAAAAAGTCGAGTCCAAGAACCTAAAATAAGTGACAAGCAAACACCGAATGAGTATATAACTCAGTAAGTCATAAGCAATGCGCTATCATCCATTAATAACATTATTACAAGAGGAAACAAAATGGAACAAGGTTAATTACTCCATCCAAACCGAACTATACCATAGTTCCTTAAACCATTCGGTTCAATCTCATACCAAGTTACGCATTCACATTCCATATACTAATCAATAGGATATTAGAGGCATTTTTATACATCATTTTGTTCTCGTTACAATCATACAACTAAATGACCTTTCACTTATTCCACGATAAGTCTTATGTACGTGACTTTAATTAAAATTGTCACATAGGTTCAAAACTTACCGAACTCAACTCCAAATATAAACATAGCGCCTATTAGCCATGAATGCAAGGTACTTACCCGATCCGCTGTCCGTGATCAACTCAATAATGTCGCACACTCAGTGTCAATAGTGATTCAAAAACATATAGTGAGTCCGCACGTGCTATATAATCAACTCGCACACTTAGTGCTATATAATCAAACTCGCACACTTAGTGCTGTACAAATTTTAAACCCGCACACTTAGTGCCAATTTCATGATCATAAATGTTTATACCCGCACACTTAGTGCCTAAATCAACAACTCAGTACATCTCACCTCTTTTCTTTTCATTCGATACTTTCATCACCACATACATACATGTATATAGATTTATCATTCCTTTCGGCATAGTTACATAGACATCATGTCTATTTACATCAATACAAAATATATGCTTAGTGACTTACTTTGTGTTGGGTAAAATAGTTCCAAGTCGACTACTCGATGACCTTCGTCTTTCCCTTGCTTGATTCTCCTCCTTTAACTCCTTGAGCTTAATCAATAAATCAACTAGTTTAACCATCTTGCTAAACATTCATAATTCAATTACACATGCATATGTATGTTTGTATATTCGGCAACCATCCACACTAATTACCCATTTAGTCGATTATACACATAATTAAAGGTAACATCACGAACGGGCATACTTATGTATATTTATATATATATATATATATACACTTCCAAATGGGCATCACAATTAGATTTAACACCACCTTCATACTCAATTGATGGTCAATGTATGTATATATATATACAATGTCAACTATAACATCTTTCAACCACCTAATTTCATCTCATGAACACTTAATCAAATTTTCCTAATCTAGCATATATTTTCACATCTATTTGTAACATCATGTAAATTCACATATAACTACATTTCTTAAGTTCTACATCTTAATGCCCATTATAGCCACTCCCAAAACCTAAATCTACAAATCGGTAACATCCCTTTCAACTATGTTAGCCGAACCCTCATCCTCTTCTTAGTCCTACATTCGCTCCTCCAACACCATGACTTAACAACTTCAACTTTCATGCTAACATAACAAGCAACTTAACACATCCATATAACTAACACGTTAATAGCATCAAGGTATCAACTAAAATTTTTAAGCTTCTTTGTCAAATCCCAACTCTCCAACAACCCCAAATCCAACCATGGGATAGATGGAATTCAAACTAACAACCAAAAATATACATGAATTTAAAGGAATAACTTCAACATACCTCAACCTAGATACCATTATGGCGAATTCCTCCAAAGCTTTTCTCTCCTTCTTTACTTGGTTTTTCGCTAAAGGATAGCAAGGATGAAGCTTTTCTTTTCTTCCTAGTTTTGGCTCAAAGAAAGGATGAACAAATTTTTTTCTTTTTTTTTCCTTCAACTCACGGAAATGGGGGGGGGATCACACCTTCTTTCTTTTTTTTTTCTTTTTCACCTTAGTTTAATGTTTCCTCCCATATTGCACCAACAAAACATGTCTATGACATGTTTTGCCCATCCTCCCTTGTCATGGCCGGCCACCACTTATAAAAAGAGGGGTATTTGACATGCAAAACCATTGTTTTGCATGCATACTTCAATTAGTCATCACACATTTCCCTATCCTACTTTCAAAGTTTACTACTAGGTCCTTTTTAGTGAAATTCACATTTATAACCCTAAATCAAATCATCAAAAATGTTATACACGAATTAACACATATCATAGGCATAAAAATGAATATTAAATTATTTTTATACCTCGGTTTTGTGGTCCCGAAACCATATTCCGACTAGGGTCGTTTTAAGGCTGTCACAACTCTCCCCCACTTAAGAAATTTTTGTCCCCGAAAATCTTACCGGTAAATAGGTTTGGGTAACGCTCTTTCATAGAGTTTTCGGGTTCCCAAGTAGCTTCTTCCATCCCGTGCTTGAGCCATAACACTTTCACTAGCGGAACCCTTTTGTTTCGCAACTCTTTCACTTCACGTGCTAGGATACGAATCGGTTCTTCTTCATAACTCATATCGGCTTGAATTTTGACCTCTGATGGACTAATTATGTGCGATGGATCAGATCTATAGCGTCGAAGCATCGAAACATGAAAGACGTCATGAATCTTTTAAAGTTCAGGGGGCAAAATCAATCGATATGCAACTGGACCGACTCGTTCAGATACTTCATATGGCCCGATGAACCTCGGACTCAATTTGCCCTTACGCCCAAATCTGAGTATCTTTTTCCAAGGTGAAACTTTAAGAAACACTTTGTCTCCCACCGATACTCAATATCTTTTCGCTTCAGATCCGCGTGAGACTTCGACGATCCGGTCGCCTTCGACTTTCACCGATTACTTTTACTTTCGCTCGATCTTTAATCGATCAACTCCAAAATTTTACTTTCACCGAGTTCGGTCCAAAACAATGGTGTACGGCATTTACGCCCGTACAAGGCCTCGTAAGGTGCCATCTTAATACTTGATTGAAAACTATTGTTGTAAGCGAATTCAATCAAGGGTAAATACCGTTCCCATTAACCACTAAACTCGAGGATGCAACATCTCAACATATCCTCAAGTATTTGAATTATCCGCTCGGATTGACCATCGATTTGGGGGTGAAAGGCGGTGCTGAAATGCAACTTGGTACCCAAAGCTTCTTGCAATTTCTTTCAAAATCGTGAGGTGAATCTCGGATCTCTATCCGACACGATAGAAATAGGTACCCCGTGTAATCTCACGATCTGAGAAACATACAATTCAGCTAATTTATCCATTGAAAAATCCGTGCGTACGGGGATAAAGTGAGCCGACTTAGTCAATCTATCAACAACGACCCAAATCGCATCTTTCTTACTTGCCGACAACGGCAACCCGATACAAAATCCATCGTTATTCGATCCCATTTCCATTCGTGTATCATGATCGGTTGGAGTAAACCCGTAGGCACTTGATGTTCCGCCTTCACTTGTCGACATATTAAACACTTCAAACAAAATCGAAATGTCTCGTTTCATACCATACCACCAAAATCGACGCCTTAGGTCGTTGTACATTTTCGCACTCCCGTGGACCGACATTCGGCTACAATGAGCTTCGCTCGTAATCATCAAATAAGTTCAATTTCTTGGAATACACAAACGATTTCGAACCTCAAACAATCGTCATCATCAACTTGAAACTCGATTCCACATTCGAACACATTCAGCCCGCCTTGCAACCAACTCATCGTCGTCTTTCGAGCTTCACGAATTTGATGAATCAATGATGGTTTGGCCTTTAATTCGCCTACTAACACATTGTTGGGTAGAATAGACAAGTGTACATTCATCGTCAGAAGCAAACAAGGATTTCCGCTTAATGCGTTCGCAACCACATTAGCCTTTCCCGGTGATAATCAATGACAAGCTCATAATCTTTTAACAACTCGAGCCAACGCCTTTGTCGCAGATTTAAGTCTTTTGAGTCATCAAATATTTGAGACTTTTGTGATCCGAATACACATGGCACTTCTCACCAAATAAGTAATGTCGCCATATTTTCGTATGCGAATACGATGGCAGCTAATTTGAGATCATGGGTCGAATAATTTTTCTCATGTGGCTTTAATTGTCTCGACGCATAAGCCACAACTTGACCTTCTTGCATCAATACGCAACCTAACCCAAGTAGGGAGGCGTCACTATAGATGACAAACTCTTTGCCCGATTTGGTCAGCACTAAAATTGAGCTTCCACAAATAAGTTTTCGCTTGATCAAAACTTTTCGACATTTTTCCGTCCATTCAACTTAACATCTTTTTGAAGTAGCTTCGTCATGGGTGTGGCTATCATCGAGAAACCTTTACAAACCGTTCAGTAACCAAGAAGTCCCAAAAGTCGAACCTCAAGAATATTTCTGAGGCTTCCAGCTAAGTATGGCTGAAATTTTGCTCTGTCGACTCAAATACCCGATGCCGATACCACATGACCCAAGAAGCTAACCTCTTAACCGTAACTCACACTTGTGAACTTAGCATATAACCGCTTATCCCGTAAAATTTGCAACACTAATCTCAAGTGTTCAAGATGTTCGGTCTCATTTCTTGAATAGACCAAGATGTCATCAATGAACACAACTACGAACCGGTCCAAATCGTCTCAAGATCCGATTCATCAAATCCATAAATACCGTAGGGCATTAGTGAGCCCTAACGGCATCACTAAGAACTCGTAGTGACCGCACTCGCTCAAAGCGCTTTGGGTACGTCCAATCTCGAATCCAAGAATCGATAATAACCCGATCTCAAATCTATCTTCGAAAACACCGAGGCTCCTTTAGTTGATCAAACAAATCATCAATACGCGGTAATGGATATTTATTCTTTATCGTCACTTTATTCATTGACGATAGTCAATACACAATCTCATGGTTCCGCCCTTCTTTTCACAAACAATACTGGTGCACCCCAAGGTGAGAAACTTGGTCGAGCGAAACCTCTATCCGTCAATTCTTGCAACCGAGATTTCAACTCCTTTAACTCGGTTGGTGCCATTCGACACGGAGCTATCGAAATTGGCGAGTCCCGTGTACAAGCTCAATACCAAACTCTATCTCCTAAACAGTGGCAAACCCAAGAATTCTTCTGAAAACATCCGGTATTTGCAAACCACCCAAGAGATTCGGTTTTTATTTCTAACTCCTTATCATCAAGTACATACGCAAGGTATGCTTCAGACCCTTTCTTACATATTTCGGGCCAACATTGATGATATTACACCGGCAACCCTTTAAGTCCGTAGACTCAACTCGGATCATCTCGTTATTTGCGCACCTCAAATCCATAGTCTTGCTTTTGCAATTCACAACCGCATCATGCACGGTCAACCAATCCAAACCAAGAATAACATCAAATTCATCGAACGGCAAAAGCATCAAGTCCGCCGGAAAACAGGAACCTCGAATTATTAAAGGGCATCTCTTACACACTTTATCAACAAGTACGTATTGACCCAAAGGGTTTGACACTGAATTACGAACTCAAGAGACTCAACAGTAGAGTCTTATCGATGCTAAGGTTTCACATAAATATGAATGAGTAGAGCCGTGGTCAATCAACGCAATCACACTAGTATCAAAGAGAGTGAAAGTACCAAGGATAATATCGGGAGGACGCCTCTCTCGTCGCGAATGGCATATGCTCTAGCAGAGTACGGGTCTCGGATCGAACAAATGTATCGAAGCCCTCTCGATTACCACCCCTACCTCCTAAAATTCTCGGTGGCCTACCTCTAGTCATCATTCCACTAGGTCTTGCACCTTGCATCCGATTCTTCTCATCAAGCTCCGCACAATCTCTAATGAAGTGATCCTTCGAACCGCATCCGTAATGTGCCCCGTTAGTAGACTTACCCCAACATTCACCTATGTGTCTTCTTCCACATTGGGGTATTCAGTTTCTCTTGATCGTTATTGCCCACACTAGCTACCAAGTAGCTCGGAGTCCGTCGATGGTCGTGCTCTAATGGAAATTCCCACACCATCCTCGATTTATTAGTGTCCTCCTGAACTTCTTAACAAATGAGAACGAAGCTTTACCGTCGATCTCTTACGATAGTCTTTAGCTTCAAATTCAGCCTTCTTCTTCTCCTTTCCAAGTTTTTCGCCTTGCGCAGCTCGTTCGACTAGTGTTATGAACTCCTTTATCTCCAAAATACCCACTAGTAGCTTTAAATCTTCATTCAATCCTTCTTCAAATCTTTTGCACATAGCAACCTCATCGGCCACACACTCCCGCATACCGATCGAGTCTTACGAACTCATGTTCAGATTCAGATCTCGTCATACTACCTTGCTTGAGTTCCAAGAATTCCTTACGCTTTTGATCGATGAACCGTTGACTAATATACTTCTTTCAAATTTCGTTTGAAAGAAATCCCAAGTAACTCGCTCGCTTGGGACTATGGAAATCAAGGTCCTCCACCAATAGTAGGTCGAGTCCCGCAACAAGGATATAGCACACTTTAGACATTCTTCGTGTGCATGATACCATCAAACACCGAATGGTGTTACCAAGCCGTAACTCTACTTTTCGGCATCATCAAGAACTATGGCCCTAAACTCCTCAGCCCCGCTTCTAATCAAGTCTACAGGTGGCTTACTCACCTCACACAGATCAAGAATCGATGGCATTACGGGCTCTTGGGGTGGATTATTCAAATTCGGAATTGTTGGACACCGGGATTGGTTCGCATATTATGCGACCCACTCATTCATCATGGTAAAGAAGGCTTGTTTAGCCCCTCACCTTGATTATTCGCAGATGACCGAGGTTCAACAGCGGCGTCCCTTGTGCAGGAGCAGCCGCTACACTTTCAACGTCATCCGCCAAGGTTCTCTCTACACCGGAATCCATTTACCAACCAAAACAAAAATTTTAACCGTCAGAAGTCATCACACATTTAAACATTAACATTAAGGCATGTATAGCTAGACTCATACGTGCTATGGTAGTCCTAGAACCGACTAAACCATGGCTCTGATACCAATAAAATTGTAACACCCTGAACCCGAGACCGTCGTCGGAGTCGAACACGAGGTGTTAACAGACTTCAAACCACTTATTAAGAATTTCCCAGACAAGCTGCCAATCTGCGTACTAGTCGCTTCAAAAATCATAACTTGAGTTCTACAACTCGAAAATCGGTTTTGTGATTTTTCTCTGAAACTAGACTCATATATGCATCTACAAATTTTTTTCTAGAATTTTTGGTTGGGCCAATTAGTACAGTTTATTAGTTAAAATTCCCCATGTTACAGGGATCGACTACACTGAACTTTGCGCATTACAACTTGGATATCTTCCTGTACAGGGCTTCAATACTGATGTCGTTTGTTTCTATAGAAACTAGACTCAAGGAGGAATCTATACATGTATGGAATAACTCCTAATTATCTCTGGTTAATTTATAATGAATTTCTGAAGTCGGAACAGGGAATCCAGAAACTGTTCTGGCCCTGTTTCACGAAAACCTAAATATTTCTTAACATACAACTCATATGACCTTTTCGTTTCTTCCATATGAAATTAGTTTCATCAAGGTTCATTTACATAATTTATTCACTATTTAATTCCATTCCTACTATTTTTAGTGATTTTTCAATCTCGCTTCGCTGCTGCTGTCAACATCTGTTACTAAAACAACTATGCCTATTTCATGACTTTTCCTTGATTTAACTAATAATTCATCATGCCTGTCCCAATTTATAACCATGACTAGGCACGCCAAAGGCTAATCATCACCGAGCATCTCCCCTCTACACTATTACCAAATCATGAATTTAACACCGAAATAATCAGCCATGACATATGGCATAAAAATCGAGTGGGCCTCTACCAATACTCAACCAAACCGAATTACCAAGACTTGTGTCCAAACATCATAGAACCAAATCCAACCGAACATTATGCCATTTTCGCATGGCTAAAGTTTACATACCAAATTTCAACAAACATAATAGCCTATACATGCCGAAATGTTCTCCTAGACCAACTAAGAAGAAAATACCAAAAGTTGCTAGCAGTGTGATGACTTCGATGACGGTCCCGAATGCACAAAAAGTCGAGTCCAAGAACCTAAAATAAGGGACAAGCAAACACCGAATGAGTATATAACTCAGTAAGTCATAAGCAATGCGCTATCATCCATTAATAACATTATTACAAGAGGAAACAAAATGGAACAAGGTTAATTACTCCATCCAAACCGAACTATACCATAGTTCCTTAAACCTTTCGGTTCAATCTCATACCAAGTTACGCATTCACATTCCATATACTAATCAATAGGATATTAGAGGCATTTTTATACATCATTTTGTTCTCGTTACAATCATACAACTAAATGACCTTTCACTTATTCCACGATAAGTCTTATGTACGTGACTTCAATTAAAATTGTCACATAGGTTCAAAACTTACCGAACTCAACTCCAAATATAAACATAGCGCCTATTAGCCATGAACGCAAGGTACTTACCCGATCCGCTGTCCGTGATCAACTCAATAATGTCGCACACTCAAGGTCAATAGTGATTCAAAACATATAGTGAGTCCGCACACTTAGTGCTATATAATCAACTCGCACACTTAGTGCTATATAATCAAACTCGCACACTTAGTGCTGTACAAATTTTAAACCCGCACACTTAGTGCCAATTTCATGATCATAAATGTTTATACCCGCACACTTAGTGCCTAAATCAACAACTCAGTACACCTCACCTCTTTTCTTTTCATTCGATACTTTCATCACCACATACATACATGTATATAGATTTATCATTCCTTTCGGCATAGTTACATAGACATCATGTCTATTTACATCAATACAAAATATATGCTTAGTGACTTACTTTGTGTTGGGTAAAATAGTTCCAAGTCGGCTACTCGATGACCTTCGTCTCTCCCTTGCTTGATTCTCCTCCTTTAACTCCTTGAGCTTAATCAATAAATCAACTAGTTTAACCATCTTGCTAAACATTCATAATTCAATTACACATGCATATGTATGTTTGTATATTCGGCAATCATCCACACTAATTACCCATTTAGTCGATTATACACATAATTAAAGGTAACATCACGAACGGGCATACTTATGTATATTTATATATATATATACACTTCCAAATGGGCATCACAATTAGATTTAACACCACCTTCATACTCAATTGGATGGCCGAATGTATGTATATATATATACAATGTCAACTATAACATCTTTCAACCACCTAATTTCATCTCATGAACACTTAATCAAATTTTCCTAATCTAGCATATATTTTCACATCTATTTGTAACATCATGTAAATTCACATATAACTACATTTCTTAAGTTCTACATCTTAATGCCCATTATAGCCACTCCCAAAACCTAAATCTACAAATCGGCAACATCCCCTTTCAACTATGTTAGCTGAACCCTCATCCTCTTCTTAGTCCTACATTCGGCTCCTCCAACACCATGACTTAACAACTTCAACTTTCATGCTAACATAACAAGCAACTTAACACATCCATATAACTAACACGTTAATAGCATCAAGGTATCAACTAAAATTTTTTAAGCTTCTTTGTCAAATCCCAACTCTCCAACAACCCCAAATCCAACCATGGGATAGATGGAATTCAAACTAACAACCAAAAATATACATGAATTTAAAGGAATAACTTCAACATACCTCAACCTAGATACCATTATGGCCGAATTCCTCCAAAGCTTTTCTCTCCCTCTTTTACTTGGTTTTTCGGCTAAAGGATAGCAAGGATGAAGCTTTTCTTTTTCTTCCTAGTTTTGGCTCAAAGAAAGGATGAACAAATTTTTTTCTTTTTTTTTCTTCAACTCACGGCAATGGGGGGGGATCACACCTTCTTTCTTTTTTTTTTCTTTTTCACCTTAGTTTAATGTTTCCTCCCATATTGCACCAACAAAACATGTCTATGACATGTTTTGCCCATCCTCCCTTGTCATGGCCGGCCACCACTTATAAAAAGAGGGGTATTTGACATGCAAAACCATAGTTTTGCGTGCATACTTCAATTAGTCATCAAACATTTCCCTATCCTACTTTCAAAGTTTACTACTAGGTCCTTTTTAGTGAAATTCACATTTATAACCCTAAATCAAATCATCAAAAATGTCATACACGAATTAACACATATCATAGGCATCAAAATGAATATTAAATTATTTTTATGCCTCGGTTTTGTGGTCCCGAAACCACATTCCGACTAGGGTCGTTTTAAGGCTGTCACAAAGACATGGCATTGATAAGTTACTATAAGGCAAAGGTCCCATGTAAGACCATGCCAAGGCATGGCATTGGTGAGTTCATAAGGCAAGGGTATCATGTAAGACCATGTCAAGACATGGCAATGGTAAGTTTCAAAAGGATACCGCGTAAGACCATGACAAGTCATGGCAATGGTAAGGTACCCGTGTATCCTTAGTATTCCAAGTGGCTTAACTGGAAAATTTAAAGAGAATATCAAGGTAAGGTAAGGTAAGACGAGTTATACTAAGAAGGTAAGACAAGTTCATGCTAGAAGAGCAAAGGTAAGTATATAATGTTCATGTATGCTTGATAAGGAAAAAGGTAAGTAAAATGTATTAATAAATTTGATTAAGTAAGTATTTAAGTGAGTGAGTAAGTGAAGAAGTTTAAAATATGTCTATGACAATTAATGAAGTTGCATTAAGTAGTAAGATAACTCTTATGAATGTTGTTATTTATTTGCATGCAAACTTACTCAGCTTAATGGTTACCCCCTCTATTTTCCTTCTTTTTATAGTTTTGTCAAACTAACTCGGGGATCGTAAAGTATGTCGGAGGTCCGGGCACACTATCACAAGGATTATTTTGGTATAGCTAGACGTTTCATTTTGAGTATGGCATGTATAGCATCGTAGCCATTTTGTGTGTATGATCTTATGATATGGCTAATGAATGGTATGTAAATGCTTGATATTGATTAGCTATTAGAATGGCTAATCAAGGACATGTTTGGTGTTATGTATGCCTAAATGCTACTTATTCCATGGAAATCATGAAAAAGGTGAAATTAGCTTTAAAACAGTATCAGACAACAGTAATGACGTGAATTTGAAAAATCACTAAAAATAGTAGAAATGGATTTAGATTATGAATGAGATATAGAATTAAATCTTATTAAGTCTATTCTCATATGAAAGAAAACAAAAGTAAATAAATGAGTTGTATTTTATGAGATATTTAAATTTCGGTGAGACAGGGTCAGAGTGATTTCTGAATCCCCTGTTCTGAATTTCTAAATTCACTAAAAATTGTAAAAAAATAATTAGGAGTTATAATTTATATGTATAGATTTCTTATTGAGTCTTATTTTAATAGAAATAACTTCATAGTTATTTGAATTCTGTATAGGGAGAATATTAATTCGTAATGAATAGAGGTTAGAGTAGCTGAACACTGAAACAGGAGAAATTTAACTAATAAATTGTACTAATTGGCTAGACCAAAAATTCTGAATAAAAAAATTAGTAAGAATATATACGAGTCTAGTTTCAGATAAAATTTACAGAGTTGAATTTAGAGTTTTGTAACTCAAGTTATGATTTATTTAGTGACTATGACGCAGATGGACAGTTTATTTTTGAAAGATGAAATAAATTATTTTGATTCGTTTAAGTGATCGGAAAATTTTTATTGATTCTGGTTTGTTCCCGAACCATTTCAATTTAATGTTTTAGGGTCTTGAGGACCCTTTTTAGGGACATGATGAATGAATGAAACTATATTAATTTTAAAAGCAAATTTTTATGCCCCGAATTAGTAAGCTAAGTTTGGTAACACCTCGTGCTCAACTTTGGCGATGGTTTCGGGTAAGGGGTGTTACAAAGACATTGAATATATGTTCAATGAGAAAGGTTTGTGAATTTAAATGAGATTATCCATGTTAAACATATTTGAATTGAATTGCATATGTTCATGTGATAGTTTATTTCTATATGGCTTACTACTAAGCTTTTAAAGCTTACTTTGTGTGTTCTTTCAATGTTTTATAGATTATCGAAACTAGGTTGGACTCGGGGATCATTGGGAATATGCCATCGCACTATCAATCATCTTTTTGGTACTTTTGGAGCTTTGTATATATGGTATATGGCATGTATAGGCTACTGTCATTTTGGTATATTTTGAGTTATAATATTAGCCATAAGATTTGGCTTGTAAATGATGATGTGTATGGCCATTTGAGTTGGCTTGATTTATATGTTATCAAGTGATATATATGAGGTTTATAAGTTACTATGTGTTTTGGTATGTTTTCCATGGTTATTAGTTTTGCTAAGTGATTTCTTATTTGGTTGATTAGTTGATGATGTATTAATGCTTGGAAGATTTGCACATTGTTGTTTGATTTTGAGATGGAGATATGGTGCAATTTGTGTCATGAAATAGATGATAATTTGATGATTAAATGCATTTAGTGGTCATGTGAGATTGATGATTTTGGCATATTGATTTGGAATGTTTTGAATAAGGATTTGAGTTTTTAAAATGAATGTGGATAGGTGGCATGATATGTGAACAGAATAGTATGTTTTGGTTGCTAAAATATGTATTGAAATGGTATCATATGGGTTGCATTGTGTATATGAAAGTAGGGTGGAAAAGTTGGCTTTGTAAATGACCTATTTTTTGTCCACACAGGTAGAGACACGGGAGTTTGTCTCACCGTGTGCGACACATGGTCATGTTACCTAGCCGTGTATCCCCTGGGTTACCCTTCGAATTAAAGTCAGTATACCCTATAGTTTTGACACGGCCTATGGAACAGCCTTAAAACGACCCTAGTCGGAATGTGGTTTCGGGACCACAAAACCGAGGTATAAAAATAATTTAATATTCATTTTGATGCCTATAATATGTGTTAATTGTGTGACATTTTGACGCTTTTGATTTAGAGTTATAAATGTGAATTTCACTAAAAAGGACCTAGTAGTAAACTTTGAAGGTAGGATAGGAAATGTGTGATGACTAATTGAATCATGCATGCAAAACAATGGTTTTGCATGTCAAATACCCTTCTTTTTATAAGTGGTGGCTTACATGATGGTCACATATAAATAATATGTATTAAATCTTAATTAAATGACTATTATTTTATGCAAAAGAAAGGAAATAAATAAAAGAAAGAAAAGAAAAGGGTAATGAAAACAAAGCTTGTATTATTGGTTCTAGCTTGGCCGAAACTTAAAGGAAGAAAGGGATATAGCATTCGGTTGTCTTAAGCTCAAAACAAGGTTAGTAATTCATGTTAGATTTTGGAATTTTAGCTTAATTTAAGTTAATTACTAAGTTCTTTAATTAGCCTATGTTAAAATTTTGGACTTGGGTGGTGAATGAAGCATTCGGCCATGGTTGTTAGTGAAGAAATTTGATTACCTTCTTCATGTTTTAATGAGAAAATGTGATATGGGTGTTAAGTTGGAATGATGTTTAAGTACGAATGTGTTTGGATGGATGTGCTTATGAGTATGACTTGAGATAAAATGGTGGTAATGTTGTATACACTTGATAAGTATGTTAGATGGTTTGAGATTTGAACTAGTTATCAAGTTCTTTAGGTAGCCCATGCTAGGAATTTTGATTTTGGCATGACTAGGACTTTCGGCCATAGTAGCTATTGAGGGTTTAGGTTTGTGATTCATGTTAAATTGGATGATAGGAAGAAAATCGGCTTGTGTATGTGTAGTTGCCGAATGTGAATTTAGGTAACATTTCTTGTAACATTGGCATTTTAAAAGTGATGGAATGAGGATTTAAGCTTGATAAGATTTTGTTAAGGATGAATGAAAAAAAATGTGTATTCGGCTAGGGATGATATGATTGATTGGTGAAGTGGCTAATAGGATTTTAATGAAATTATGCCAAGGCTGAATGTATCATGAAGTAAATAAAATGCTAAATGCGCATTATGTGCTTATACGAATAATCGGCTAGGGAGGTTTGATATGAAGCTTTGATAAGTTTGAGAGATGAATGACCGAATGAGCAATAGGTTATGTATGGATGAATTTTATGCATATGTTTGTGTGTAGCATTAGTAATTTAATGGCATTCGACATTGTTTAATTAAAATTTGAAATGAATGCTTGGAAGATTAAATAGGTCGCTCTAAAGACCAAATATGCTAAAAGCTAAAATATGGACAAATGATACGAATGAATTGGTTTTTGAATTGTATATGGTAGCCGTATGTATGTGTTTGATTGAGAAGTAAATTTGTTTGAATTAGCTCAAGAGCTTAGAGGACCAAAGTTGGATAAAGGGAAGGAAAAAGTGATCGAATAGCCGTCGAAACCGTTCGACAACATCCGAGGTAAGTCTTCGAGTAATGACCCTACTTGAATTATATTGAAATGATTTGTCATATTATGGCGGATAGCCGAATGTGCGTAGGGACTACGTTATAAAGTCAATTGAAATCATGCTTTTGCGTGTGGCTATTGAGCCTAAATTGGAAAGGTTTGATAAATGTTTTGTGTTTGAGCCTTAGTAACTAAATTGAAATATGGATGTGTCATGATTATTGATATATGTGTGCATGAGCATTTGAATGATACCCTGCTAAGTCTCAAGGCATTTATGCTAGTGATTATATCGGGGCTAAGACCAAGGCATTTGTGCGAGTTGTTATATCCGGCTAAGACCCAAAGGCATTCGTGCGAAGTTGTTATATCCGGCTAAGACCAAGGCATTTGTGCGAAGTTGTTATATCCGGCTAAGACCAAGGCATTTGTGCGAAGTTGTTATACCCGGGTTAAGACCAAGGCAATTGTGCTTGTGGTTATATCCGCTAAATTCAAGAAACTTGGTTTGAAGGTGAGCGTTTTGTCTGTAATAAATTCAATTAATACGCTCGAAAAAACCCAAACGATAAGGTATGTTTGCATGTGCATCGGAAAAGTCGATTCGCTTGAAATAGTATTCGCTCAATCGACTAACGAACTTTCGGCTCTTAGATAGGTTGATACCTTGTGTGTGTATATGTTGATGAAGTGTGAAGTAAGTATGATTATGAGAATGTGTATTAATAAAGTGATTCATTTAGCTATGTGAACGTAATACTTTAGTCAAAGCCGATTTCATTACTTGAAACTTACTAAGCATTAAAATGCTTACCCTGCTGCTTTGGCTCTTTGTTTTTTCAGATTTTGTTCGTTAGCTATCGGATTCGGGATCATCAAGTCGAAGTCATCCACACTATCAAAGCCCTTTTGGTACTCTTTTAGTTGAACTCTGGATATGGCATGTATAGGACTACCCTTTGTTGTTTTTCAAGTACTTTTGTGATGTATGTGTGTACCATGCGAAAATGGCTCGTAGAAGTGGAGTATGGCATTAGACCATTTGTGTTTATGTATATATATATGGTTTCATGATATGACTATGGACTGGAATGGAAGTGTTGGGCAAATGATCAGCCATTGGAATGGCTAAATATGATCATATGTGGACCTATGTATGACAAAACTCTAGTTGGTCCATGGAAACCACGAAATAGGTAAAGTTTACCTTGAAAACAGATGCTGACAGCAGCAGTGGTGTGGATTTGAAAAATCACTAAAATTTGTAAGAATGGAATTAAACAGTGAATAAATTATGTAATCTAACCTTGATGAATCTATTTTCATATGAAAGTAACGAAACGATCATATGAACAATATATTAAGAGATATTAAAGTTCTCGTGAAACAGGGCCAGAACGGTTTCTGGATCCCCTATTTCGACTTTGAAAATTTACCATAAATTATCCAGAGACAATTAGAAGTCATGCCTTTTATGTATAGATTTCCCTTTAAGTCTAGTTTCATTAGAAACAAACGGCATGAGTATTGAAGCTCTGTACAGGGAGATATCCAAGTCGTAATACATGAAGGTCAGAGTAGTCGAACCCAGAATCAGGGGAGACTTTAACTAATAAACTGTACCAATTGGCCTGACCAAAAAATCCTAGAAATAAATCCACAGATGGATATATGAGTCTAATTTTAGGGAAAATTTACGGAATCAGTTTTCGAGTTTTGGAACTCGAGATATGATTTTTAAGACGACAGTGACGCAGTTAGCCAGCACTCTCTGAATTTATTATTTTTTTAAATGGACCGTGAAAACAAAGTAATTAAGTCTCATTAGCACCTCGCGTTCGACTCGCACAACGGTATTGGGTACGGGTGTTACAATTTTATTGGTATCAGAGCTACGGTTTAGTCGATTCTAGGACTACCGTAATACGTTTGGGTCTAGCTATACATGCCATTATGTGATTAATTGATAGTGTGGTAATTTTTGACAGTTGGATTTGTGTTTATTTATAGTAATGGATCCCGATCCCAACCGAGCGATAGCTGATGATGTGGAAAGTGTGGCGCTTGCTCCTTTTGAGGGACAACGCCATGACTCTCAACTTATTGCTAGCAATCCGAATGATGAGGCTAGGCAAGCTTTTTATAGCGTGATGAATGATTGGTTCAACCAATACATTTGAACTAATACTACTGCTCCACAACCTCCATTCCCGACTAATACAACCCCACACCTACAATACCTCCGAGAATCGACCAAATAAGGTCAAATAAGCCCCAGCTGATGTAATCCGAAAACATGGGGCTATCTGAATTTAAAGCTACGGATAGCGATGATGCCGAGCAAGCTGAATTTTGGTTGGACAACACTATCCGCACTCGATGAGCTATCTTGTACACCGATGAATGCCTAAAGTGTACTATCTCCTTGCTACGCGATTCGCTTACTATTGGTGGAGTACTCGACTTCACAGTGCCGAGAGCAAGTAACTTGGGAGTTTTTCCAAACCGAGTTTCGAAAAAGTATATCGATCGAGATTTGTTGATCAAAAACGGAAGGAATTTCTTGAGCTTAAGCAAGGTTCTATGTCAGTTATTGATTACAAGCGAAAATTTGTTAGACTCAGTAGATACACTCGGGAATGTGTTTCGTCCGAGGTTATCATGTGTAAACGCTTCGAGGATGGGCTGAATGAAGATATAAAAATGTTCGTTGGCATTCTTGAAATACGAGAGTTTGTAGTACTTGTTAAGCGAGCTTGTAAAGCCGAAGAGCTTAAAAAAGAAAAACAAAAAGTTGATGTGGGAACTGGAGAGTTTCGTAAAAGATCCTCGGAAAGTCTCTTCAACAGCATCAAGAAATTTCGAGATGATGTGGGCGGTCTAGAGGCACTTGGGCCTTTTAGACGAGATCGTGATCGACCCCAATGGGTACACGAGGCACTTGATGCGCCAAAGTGTTGGGAATGAACGCCGAGACGAATCGGAGTGTCGACATTGTGGTAAATGGCATTTGGGAGTCAGAGGTTCCATGACCGCTCTCGCTATAAGTGTGGATCACCGACCACTTTATCATGGATTGCCCGAGGTTGCTCGAACAAAATGTAAGTCGAGTGGGAAACCAAAGTGCTACTCTCGCTCGGGTAGACCGTCTAGAAACACGGCAATGCTAGTGGCGGTCGAGAGGATCTAGAGGTGCTACAACCAGATCTCGAGGCTCGTATACCGCTAGAGCTTATGCTATACGTGCCGCGAGGATGCTTCTTCACTGATGTTATTAACGGTACTTTTACTCTCTTTGATACTAATGTAATTGCTTTGATGACCGGTTCTACTCATTCTTATATTGTGAAACCTTAGCATCCAAGAAGACTTTACCTATTGAGTCTCATCGAGTTCGTAATTCGGTGTCAAATCCCTTGGGTCGTTACGCACTTGTCGACAAAGTGTGTAAGAAATGTCCCCTAGTAATTCGAGGTTCCTGTTTTCCGGCGGACTTGATGCTTCTGTCGTTTGATGAATTTGATGTTATTCTCGGTTTGGATTGGTTGACCGTGCATGATGCGGTTGTGAATTGCAAAAGCAAGACTATTGATTTGAGGTGCGCAAATAACGAGATAATCTGAGTTGAGTCTACGGACTTGAATGGGTTGGCAACTGTAATACCCTCAATGTTGGCTCAGAAATATGTAAGAAAGGGGTATGAAGCATACCTTGTGTATGTATTTGATAACAAGGAATTAGAAAAAGAAACTTGAATCGGTACCAGTAATTTGTGAATACCCGGATGTTTTTCCCGAAGAATTACCGGGTTTACCACCTGTTCGGGAAATAGAGTTTGGCATCGAATCGGTACACAGGACCACACCGATTTCGATAGCTCCGTATCGTATGGCACCAACTAATTAAAGGAGTTGAAAGCTCGCTTGCAAGATTTGGTGGATAGAGGTTTTACTCGCGAGTTTTTCACCTTGGGGTGCACCAAAGTGTTGTTTGTGAAAAGAAGGACGGAACCATGAGGTTGTGCATCGACTATCGTCGACTTAATAAAGTGACAATAAAGAACAAATATCCGTTCACAGATCGATGATTTGTTCGATCAACTGAAGGGAGCCTCGGTGTTCTCAAAATAGATTTGAGATCGGGCTATTATCGATTCTTGAATTCGAGATTCGGACATACCCAAAACCGCCTTGAGCGAGATATGGTCACTACGAGTTCTTAGTGATGCCGCTTTGGGCTCACTAATGCCCTCGGTATTTATGGATTTGATGAATCGGATCTTGCACCATATTTGGATCGGTTCGTAGTTGTGTTCATTGATGACATCTTGGTCTATTCAAGAGATGAGACCGAACATCTTTGAGCACCGAGATTAGTGTTACAAATTTTACAGGATAAGCGCTTATATGCCAAGTTCAAGAAATGTGAGTTTTGGTTACGAGAAGTTAGCTTTTTGGGTCATGTAGTATCTGTATCGGGCATTCGAGTTGATCCGAGCAAAATTTCAGCCATACATAACTGGAAGCCTTCAAGAAATATTACCAAAGTTCGGAGCTTCCTAGGGCTCGCCGGTTATTACCGACGATTTGTAAAAGGTTTCTCGATAATAGCCACACCAATCACGAAGCTATTTCAAAAGGATGTTAAGTTCGAATGGACGGAGAAATGTCAGAAAAGTTTCGATCAACTGAAAACTTATTTGACTGAAGCTCCAATTTTAGTGCAACCCGAATCAGGCAAAGAGTTTGTCATTTATAGTGATGCATCCCTACTTGGGTTGGGTTGCGTATTGATGCAAGAAGGTCGAGTTGTGGCCTATGCGTCGAGACAATTGAAGCCACACGAGAGAAATTATCCGACCCATGATCTCGAAATAGCCGCCATCGTATTTACTTTGAAAATATGGCGACATTATTTGTTTGGTGAGAAGTGCCATGTATTTTCAGATCACAAAAGTCTCAAATATTTGATGACTCAGCGAGACTTGAATCTGCAACAAAGGCGTTGGCTTGAGTTGTTGAAAGATTATGAGCTTGTCATTAATTATCACTCGAGAAATGCTAATGTGGTTGCGGACGCCTTAAGCCGAAAATCACTATTTGCTTTGCGAGCGATGAATGTACACTTGTCTGTTCTACCCGACAATGTGTTAGTAGCTGAATTAAAAGCCAAACCATTATTGATTCATCAAATTCGTGAAGCTCGTAAAGTCGATGATGAATTGGTTGCAAAACGGCCGAGTGTGTTCGAACAAGGAATCAAGTTTCAAATTGATGATGATGATTGTTTGAGGTTCGAAGTCGTTTGTATGTTCCAAGGAATTGAACTCATTTCGATGATTCTGAACGAAGCCCATTGTAGCCGAATGTCAATTCACCCGGGGAGTACGAAAATGTACAATGATTTGAAACGTCGGTTTTGGTGGCATGGTATGAAACGAGACATCTCCGACTTTGTTTCGAGATGTTTAATATGTCAACAAGTGAAAGCGAAACATCAAGTGCCTTCAGGATTACTTCAGCCGATCACGATACCCGAGTGGAAATGGGATCGAGTCACAATGGACTTTGTGTCCGGACTGCCATTGTCAGCAAGTAAGAAGGATGCGATTTAGGTTGTTGTTGATAGACTGACTAAGTCGGCTCACTTTATCCCCGTGCGTACGGATTTTTCATTGGATAAACTAGCTGAATTGTACGTTTCTCAGATTGTGAGATTACACGGGGTATCGATTTCTATTGTGTCAGATAGAGATCCGAGATTCACCTCGCGATTTTGGAAGAAATTGCAAGAAGCTTTGGGTACCAAGCTGCATTTTAGTACCGCTTTTCATCCACAAACCGATGGTCAATCTGAGCGGGTAATTCAGATACTTGAGGATATGTTGAGATGTTGCGTCCTTGAGTTTAATGGTTCATGGGAACGATATGTACCTTTGATTGAATTCGCTTACAACAATAGTTTTCAATCAAGTATTAAGATGGCACCTTACGAGGCTTTGTACGGGCGTAAATGCCGTACACCATTGTTTTGGACCGAGCTCGGTGAAAGCAAAATTTTCGAGTGGATTTGATTAAAGATGCTGAGTAAAGTAAAAGTAATCCGTGAAAGTCTGAAGATAGCCTCCGATCGTCAGAAGTCGTACGCGGATCTGAAACGAAAAGACATTGAGTATCAGGTGGGAGATAAAGTGTTTCTAAAAAGTTTCGCCTTGGAAAAAGATACTCAGATTTGGCCGTAAAGGCAAATTGAGTCTGAGGTTCATCGGGCCATATGAAGTATCCGAACGAGTTGGTCCAGTTGCATATCGATTGATTTTGCCTCCTGAACTTGAAAAGATTCACGACATCTTTCATGTTTCGATGCTTCGACGTTATAGATCTGATCCATCGCACATAATTAATCCATCAGAGGTTGGAATTCAACCCGATATGAGTTATGAAGAAGAACCGATTCGTATCCTAACTCGTGAAGTGAAAGAGTTGCGAAACAAAAGGGTTCCATTAGTGAAAGTGTTATGGCTCAAATACGGGATGGAAGAAGCTACTTGGGAACCCGAGAACTCTATGAAAGAGCGATACCCAAACCTATTTACCGGTAAGATTTTCGGGGACGAAAATTTCTAAAGAGGGGGAGAGTTGTGACAGCCTTAAAACGACCCTAGTCGGAATGTGGTTTCGGGACCACAAAACCGAGGTATAAAAATAATTTAATATTCATTTTGATGCCTATAATATGTGTTAATTCGTGTGTGACATTTTTGACGTTTTGATTTAGAGTTATAAATGTGAATTTCGCTAAAAAGGACCTAGTAGTAAACTTTGAAAGTAGGATAGGAAATGTGATGACTAATTGAATCATGCATGCAAAACAATGGTTTTGCATGTCAAATACCCCTTCTTTTTATAAGTGGTGGCCGGCCATGATGGTCACATATAAATAATATGTATTAAATCTTAATTAAATGACTATTATTTTATGCAAAAGAAAGGAAATAAATAAAAGAAAGAAAAAGAAAAAGGGTAATGAAAACAAAGCTTGTATCCTTGGTTCTAGCTTGGCTGAAACTTAAAGGAAGAAAGGGATATAGCATTCGGTTGTCTTAAGCTCAAAATAAGGTTAGTAATTCATGTTAGATTTTGGAATTTTAGCTTAATTTAAGTTAATTACTAAGTTCTTTAATTAGCCTATGTTAAAATTTTGGACTTGGGTGGTGAATGAAGCATTCGGCCATGGTTGTTAGTGAAGAAATTTGATTACCTTCTTCATGTTTTAATGAGAAAATGTGATATGGGTGTTAAGCCAGAATGATATTTAAGTACGAATGTGTTTGTATGGATGTGCTTATGAGTATGACTTGAGATAAAATGGTGGTAATGTTGTATACACTTGATAAGTATGTTAGATGGTTTGAGAGTTGAACTAGTTATCAAGTTCTTTAGGTAGCCCATGCTAGGAATTTTGATTTTGGCATGACTAGGACTTTCGGCCATAGTAGCTATTGAGGGTTTAGGTTTGTGATTCATGTTAAATTGGATGATAGGAAGAAAATCGGCTTGTGTATGTGTAGTTGCCGAATGTGAATTTTGGTAACCTTTCTTGTAACATTGGCATTTTAAAAGTGATGGAATGGGGATTTAAGCTTGATAAGATTTTGTTAAGGATGAATGAAAAAAAAATGTGTATTCGGCTAGGGATGATATGATTGATTGGTGAAGTGGCTAATAGGTATTTTTAATGAAATTATGCCAAGGCGAATGTATCATGAAGTAAATAAAATGCTAAATCGCATTATGTGCTTATACTGAATAATCGGCTAGGGAGGTTTGATATGAAGCTTTGATAAGTTTGAGAGATGAATGACCGAATGAGCAATAGGTTATGTATGGATGAATTTTATGCATATGTTTGTGTGTAGCATTAGTAATTTAATGGCATTCGACATTTTTAATTAAAATTTGAAATGAATGCTTGGAAGATTAAATAGGTCGCTCTAATGACCAAATATGCTAAAAGTTAAAATATGGACAAATGATCTGAATGAATTGGTTTTTGAATTGTATATGGTAGCCGTATGTATGTGTTTGATTGAGAAGTAAATTTGTTTGAATTAGCTCAAGAGCTTAGAGGACCAAAGTTGGATAAAGGGAAGGAAAAACTGATCGAATAGTCGTCGAAATCGTTCGACAACATCCGAGGAAGTCTTGAGTAATGACCCTACTTGAATTATATTGAAATGATTTGTCATATTATGGCGGATAGCCGAATGTGCGTAGGGACTACGTTATAAAGTCAATTGAAATCATGCTCTTTGTGTGTGGATATTGAGCCGAAATTGGAAAGGTTTGATAAATGTTTTATGTTTGAGCCTTAGTAACGAAAATGAAATATGGATGTGTCATGATTATTGATATATGTGTGCATGAGCATTTGAATGATACCCGCTAAGTCCCAAGGCATTTATGCTAGTGATTATATCCGGCTAAGACCAAGGCATTTGTGCCAGTTGTTATATCCGGCTAAGACCAAGGCATTCGTATGAGTTGTTATATCCGGGCTAAGACCCGAAGGCATTCGTGCGAGTTGTTATATCCGGGCTAAGACCCGAAGGCATTTGTGCGAGTTGCTATACCCGGGTTAAGACCCGAAGGCAATTGTGCTTGTGGTTATATCCGGCTAAATTCCGAAGAAACTTGGTTTGAAGGTGAGCGTTTTGTGCTGTAATAAATTCAATTAATACGCTCGAAAAAACCCAAACGATAAGGTATGTTTGCATGTGCATCGGAAAAGTCGATTCATTTGAAATAGTATTCGTTCAATCGACTAACAAACTTTCGGCTCTTAGATAGGTTGATACCTTGTGTGTGTATATGTTGATGAAGTGTGAAGTAAGTATGATTATGAGAATGTGTATTAATAAAGTGATTCATTTAGCTATGTGAACGTAATACTTTAGTCAAAGCCGATTTCATTACTTGAAACTTACTAAGCATTAAAATGCTTACCCCGTTGCTTTGGCTCTTTGTTTTTTTAGATTTTGTTCGTTAGCTATCGGATTCGGGATCATCGAAGTCAAGTCATCCACACTATCAAAGCCCTTTTGGTACTCTTTTAGTTGAACTCGGATATGGCATGTATAGGACTACCCTTTGTTGTTTTTCAAGTACTTTTTGTGATGTATGTGTATACTGACCATGCGAAAATGGCTCGTAGAAGTGGAGTATGGCATTAGACCATTTGTGTTTATGTATATATATATGGTTTCATGATGTGACTATGGACTGGAATGGAAGTGTTGGGCAAATGATCAGCCATTGGAATGGCTAAATATGATCATATGTGGACCTATGTATGACAAAACTCTAGTTGGTCCATGGAAACCACGAAATAGGTAAAGTTTACCTTGAAAACAGATGCTGACAGCAGCAGTGGTGTGGATTTGAAAAATCTCTAAAATTTGTAAGAATGGAATTAAATAGTGAATCAATATGTAATCGAACCTTGATGAATCTATTTTCATATGAAAGTAACGAAACGATCATATGAACAGTATATTAAGAGATATTAAAGTTCTCGTGAAACAGGGCCAGAACGGTTTCTGGATCCCCTGTTTCGACTTTGAAAATTTACCATAAATTATCCAGAGACAATTAGAAGTCATGCCTTTTATGTATAGATTTCCCTTTGAGTCTAGTTTCATTAGAAACAAACGGCATGAGTATTGAAGCTCTGTACAGGGGGATATCCAAGTTGTAATACATGAAGGTCAGAGTAGTCGAACCCAGAATCAGGGGAGAATTTAACTAATAAACTGTACCAATTGGCCCGACCAAAAAATCCTAGAAATAAATCCACAGATGGATATATGAGTCTAATTTCAGGGAAAATTTACGGAATCAGTTTTCGAGTTTTGGAACTCGAGATATGATTTTTAAGGCGACGATGGACGCAGATTAGCCACTGTCTGGAATTTATTTTTTTAAATGGACTGTGAAAACAAAGTAATTAAGTCTGTTAGCACCTCGCGTTTGACTCCGGCAACGGTATCTGGTACGGGGTGTTACAGCCTAGACATGGGCGTGTCTACTGGCCGTGTGTGGCACATGGACTGGCACATGGGCATGTGGTCAGCCGTGTGACCCAAGTCAGAAACCCCCCTTAGAATTCACACGGCCTGGCATACGGGCATGTCCTCAGCCGTGTGGTACAAGTCAATATGTATGCCCTACTTTTACACAGCCTACGACACGAGCGTATTTGGTAGCCGTGTGAGGCACACGGCTTGTTCACACGGACGTGTGACCCTTAAATGTTGAAAAATTTTCTAAGTTTCTCAAAGTTTGAACATGTTATCGGTTTAGTCCGGAACCATTTCTAACCATGTTTTAAGGTCTCGTAGAACCTTATAAGGGACATTATGATTGTTTTGAATGCATATTGATTATGAAGGTATAAATGTATGTTAATGAGTTGTGTTATCCGGTAATGCCTCGTAACCCTATTCTGGCGTCAGATACCGGTTAGGGGTGTTATATTTTATTGGTATCAGAGCTACGATTTAGTCGATTCTAGGACTAACGTAGCGTGTGAGAGTCTAGCTAAACATGCTATATATATAAACTGCGATAGTGTGATGATTCCTGATAGTTAAAATGTGTTTTTCGTATAAAAAATAGACCCCGATCGAGCCGTAGTGGATGATGTTGAAAGTAATGCACCTGCCCTTGTCAAGGGGTAGTGCAGTCTGATTCTAGATTCGTATCTAGTTGCCAAGGTGGAGAGGCTAAGTAAGCCTTCTTCCAAATGATGAGTGAGTGGTTCATGGAGTTCGTTCGAACGAACCCGACTGCTCAACAACCTCCACCCCCTTCTGTTCCTCAACAAATCCCAACTATGCCACAAGTGATAGATCCGATTCGATTGAGTAAGCCGCCAGTGGATAAGATACGTAAACACGGTGCTGAAGAGTTTTAGGCTATAGATGATGATGATGCTGAGAGGGCTGAGTTTTGGCTCGAAAACACAATTAAAGTGTTTGATGAATTGTCCTGTACTCCAAATGAATGTATCAAGTGTGTTGTATCTTTGCTAAGAGATAACACATATCATTGGTGGAAAGCATTGTTATCAGTAGTTCCTAGAGAACGAATTACTTGGGAATTCTTTTAGACCAAGTTCCAAAAAAAGTATATAAGCCAAAGATTTCTCGATCAGAAATATAAAGAGTTTCTAGAGTTGAAACTCGGTCAGATGACAGTAATAGAGTATAAAAGAGAGTTCGTACAATTAAGTAAATATGCTCGGGAATATGTTTCTACCGAAGAGATCATGTGTAAACGATTCTTTGACAGACTGAATAAAGATATTAAACTTCTGGTTGGGATTTGGAAATCAAAAAATTTGTTGTGTTAATTGAAAGGGCTTGTAAAGCCGAGGATCTCAACAAAAAAAAGCTTATTTTGAAGCAAGAGATTCGAGAAAGAGATCAGTTAGTAAATCTTATTGGTCTGCATCGAAGAAATTCTAAGACTCGTTTAATCGTCCCAATGCATCGGTGGGACATTCAAATAGAGATCGAGTGAGACAATAGTTGAGTTTCAAAGCTCCAGCTACTTCAATAGCTAGTGTTGGGAGTGTGAGACCTAGCTGACCTAAATGTAAACATTTTGGTAAAAGGCATCCGGGTGATTGTAGATCAAATGATCGGGCCTATTTTAAATGTGATAATTGGATCATTTCATTTGTAATTGTCCTAAGTTGGTTGAGCAAGATACAGTACAGAATATGAGGCTGAGTAACATTTCAGCTAGAGGTAGACCAACCAGAGACACAGGAAATGTGAGTGGTAGCCAGAAAACGACTAAAGACATTGTTGCAAAATCTAATGCTAGAGCACCTGCACAAGCCTATGCTATTCACGCTCGCAAAGAAGCGTCATCTCTAGACGTCATTACCGATACTTTTACTCTCTATGATACTAAAGTTATTGCATTGATAGACCCAGGATCAACTCATCCGTATATATGTGTGAATTTAGTATCCAATAAGACTTTTCCTGTAGAGTCTACTGAATTTGTAATTAGAGTATCTAACCCCTTAGGCAAGTGTGTATTGGTTTATAAAGTGTGCAAGAACTGTCTGTTGATGATTCAAGATTTTTATTTTCCGGTTGATTTGATGTTGTTACCATTTGATGAATTTGATATAATTCTGGGTATGGACTGGCTAACGTTGCATAATACTATTGTGAATTGCAAACGAAAGAAGATTAATTTGAGATGTCAGAATAATGAGATTATCCGGATTGAGTCAGATGATCTGAATGGCTTGCCAACGGTGATTTCATTGATGTTAGCTCAGAAATATGTGAGAAAGGGGTGCGAAGCTTATTTCGCTTATGTGCTCGATATGAAAGTGACTAAAAATAAGATTGAATCAGTACCAGTTGTGTGTGAGTATCTAGATGTGTTTCTCGAAGAGTTACTAGGTTTACCACTGATTCGAGAGGTTGAGTTTGGCATTGAGTTAATGCCGGGTACAACGTTGATATCGGTAGTGTAACACCCCGTACCCGAGACCGTCGCCGGAGTCGGACACGAGGGGTTAACGGGCTTAATCCATTTACTTACACAGTCCACTTTTTAAAAATTTCCAGGCAGTTGGCTAACTGCGTCACTGTCACCTTAAAAATCATATCTTGAGTTTCACAACTCGAAAATGAGTTTCGTTATTTTTCCCTGAAACTAGACTCATATATGCATCTACAAATTTTTTTCTAGAATTTTCGGTTGGGCCAATTAGTACAGTTTACTAGTTAAAGTCTCCCCTGTTATAGGGTTTGACTACACTGACCTTCCTGCAATGCGACTTAGATAACTCCTTGTACAGGGCTTCAATCTTATGCCGCTTGCTTCTAAGGAAACTAGACTCAAAAAGGATTCTGTACATATATGGCATGACTTCTAATTATTTCTGGTTAATTTATAATGAATTTCCAAAGTCGGAACAGGGAATCCAGAAACCGTTCTGGCCCTGTCTCACGAAAACTTAAATATCTCTTAACATACTGTTCATATGATTGTTTCGTTACTCTCCTATGAAAATAGACTCGTCAAGGTTCGTTTATATAATTTATTCACTATTTAATTCCATTCCTACTATTTTTAGTGATTTTTCACATCCACATCACTGCAGCTGTCAGCATCTGTCTTTAAGGTAGGCTTTACCTATTTCATAGTTTCCATGATTCAACTAGCCCTTAAACATAAATAGCACAAAATATGATCATGATTAACCATCCCAATGGCTAATCGTTTCCAAACATTTCCATACTTCTTAATGAACAACATACAATGATTATAATACCATGCCCAAAGTATACTTAAGCCATTTTCGCATGGCTATCCAAACTTGCACAAAACCGAAAGGTACATGACCTACAACAAAAGGGTAGTCCTATACATTAACCAAAATATCCTCTCACTACTAGTCTATTCTATACATGCCATAAGATATTCCAAAACGTAGCAGTACCAAACAGGTGGATAGTGATAGTGTGACTAGTTCTTGACGATCCCCAAGCCTGTAGCTTCCAAATGAGATCTATAAAACAGAGGAAACAAAGTAAACGGAGTAAGCATTACAATGCTTAGTAAGTTTTAAGCAGTGTCAACAGATAACAACCAAATTATAACATAGTTGTTTGTATTTTTATTTCACTCTTCCTTCGGGCATACCATACCCTTTTCCAAATATGCACGTCTCATCATATGTAATAGGCAGATAAATTCTCACTTGATGGTGACCTCTTATGATCATAGGTACATTACATATTTTTACGACTTCCCACATTGACCAAATGCACAATAATCATAGAACAGTCTTATTGCTTTACTCACATGTGCATCACATAACGACCTTGTGATTTAGTCTAAATCAAACTTAAATATAATCTCAAATACATACCGACCAACTTAACGCATTGAATGTATTTATTACTAATTGTCACTTTGTGAAGTCGCATAATCTTACGCTTTACTTGAATCTTCACCAAAACCTTTAGTTCGGGCTTACCGGACAAAATCTCCACACGTAGTCATCGGGTCATTAGAGCTCGAATATAGTACGAGCACGAAGCCTCACGGTCATTAATCGATGATAATATTCTCGCATAAAGCTGCGGGTTTTAACCCGGATATAGTACTAACACAAATGCCCTTCGGGACTTATCACATTTATACACTTTCACATCCATCACGTTGGCCACTCGGCCCTATCACATATATACACTTTCACATTCATCACATTGGCCATTAGGCCTTATCACACATATACACTTTCACATTCATCACATCGGCCATTAGGCCTTATCACATATATATACACTTTCACATTCATCACATCGGCCATTAAGCCTTATCTCATATTTATACACATTCACATTCATCGCGTAGAATCTTAAATCAAAATATAAATTTTCATGTATTCACATCACAATTATTCAAATATACTTCACATAACACATATACTATCATGTACAGACTTGGTCTTGGCCGAATCTACATCAATCATTTTCCAATGAATAATTCAATTTCACGCCATACTATCATTTCATATTCGAATACTCATAAACTTACAATCTCACAAATTTTAATATCAAAGGTCCATCCAACACTCATATATCATTTTACAATATCACGAATTAGAATTCAAGTATGGGTTTAATCAATAGCTTATGAGCAGCTAAAACAAGTTTTATCCATGTTTACAACAAAATCACATATTCGCTATGAGCTGTTTTCCTGAGCAATGGTCACTAAATTATTTATAACCGGAGCTACAAGGCTCCAAATCACTTGCCGTTAATTTTCCCTGAATATAGACTCGTATATCTTCCATCCATAAATTTTTCAAAATTTTAGGTTTGGCCAATCAATACCAGATTTTTCTTAAAGTTTCCCCTGTTTCACTATTTGACTAACCTGGCCAGTCTTCACTACGAATCAAAATTCTCATTGTAAAGAATTCGAAGTATGTTCTATTTGATTTCATTTGAAACTAGACTCATTAAGGAGTATAAGCATATAAATTTTATCTTGTAACCATTTTTGTACAAATTATAGTGATTTTCTTAAAACAGAACAGGGGATTTCGGAGTCATTCCGACACTGTCTCACAAAACTTTAAATATACCTTTATAGGAAATTCCTTTGCTTACACAGTTTCTTTTATAAGACACTAGACTCAATAAGCTTCATTTTCATATTTTATTCAACTTCTAACTCGCCTTCTACAATTTTTGGTGTATTTTCAAAGTTACAATACTGCAGTAACTCAAATCTGTCAAGACTAGTTCGGCACTTAAACTATATAAATTCATCCTTCTCGCTACTAAGTTTATATAATCTTTAAGCATACTAAAGTAAAGTTCAAACACTTAAGAACTTACCTCGGATACTGTTGAATAATTACAAAATGGCTTTTCAATTATATTCGCCTTCCCGCTATACAAGATTGATTCCTTGAGCTCGTGAACTAAATCAACCAATTTAACAACTCAATTTACATTCGGCAATGTCATCACATACATAACAAAATTAGATTCATTTCTTAAACCATCCACGGCAAATCACCTTCCAAGAACCTTAATTTACTTTAAGCTAAACCACTTCATGGTATACATATACACATTCGCTAATATAAAACAAGGTTAGCACTTAGCGAAATAATTTCTTTAACATTTTAAATTTCATTCGGTCTAATCTCCATATCAACTACTAATTCACAATAAGAATCAAATCCAAAATCAGCTACTATAATATATATCTAAATGCAATGTAGCTACTTAGTTGATTATCAATTATCACTTAATTCACATATTAACACATAACATCTCACATTAGCAATTCATTTGTATTATTCGAATACAAGCTCAACATGCAACCTCATCCCTTTAGTTTTCCATTCAATAATCGAACACAAAGATCACATGTCTAACTCACTATCCAATCTTGATTTCTAACACAAATACTCTCCCTTAACCGAATGTCCATAACCAATTTACAAAACATTTTCACTTCAAACTAAAATAATACCTTATAATCAACTTATAATCGGCAATTACAATCTAATCATCTCTAATTTCTAACACCTTAACCACCTTTTCATATAATTATAAAAAAATTTCCCGAATTCATGAATGAATTTCCGATTTCACACCCCCCCTTTTTTTTTATCAAAATAAGAATTCAAGCTAAAATCACTAAAATCTCTAAGCTCACAAATCAACTTGCATTATAAATCATCAACCACAAAGTCCTCACGCCAAGACAACCATGGCCAAATGAGCTATCCCAACAATTTATAAAATTCAAACCATAGGCTAATTAAAATACTAGATAACCACTTAAAAGTATATGAATTTCCCAAAAAAATAAAAATCAAACATACCTTCTTAAAGCATTTGTAAGTGCCGATTGTTCATGAATTCTCTTCTTCTTTTTACTAAGTGAATTCGGCAAGTGGGAAAGAAAGACCCTCCTTTGTTTTTATCACCCATTTCTTTTAATATAAGTTCACATTTCATATTATTTATTCATTATTCCTTTTGTAATATAAATTATTAACATATAATAGATATAATATGGTTTAACCCATAACATGGCCGGCCACCATCATGAAAAATGGGGACTTTGACATGCAAGTCCCCATATTTAATCCCTGCAACAATTTGGCCATTTAAAAATTAACCAACACATTTTCAATGTTTCTCACATAAGCCCTTTTTGATCAAATTCGCATTCAATCGACAAAATCAGAGTACCAAAAATTCACACACAAATTGTAACATAATATAGACATGAAATTTAATAATCAATTATTTGTGTGACTCGGTTTTGTGGTCTCGAAACCACTTCCCGACTAGGGTCAAGTTAGGGATGTCACAGGTAGCTTCATACAAAATGGCTCCGACAGAGTTAAATGAATTGAAAGCTCAATTACAAGAATTAACTGACAAAGGGTTTGCAAGACCGAGTTTCTCACCTTGGGGTGCTCTTGTGTTGTTTGTGAAAAAGAAAGATGGCACGATGAGAATAAGTATAGACTATCTACAGCTTAATAAAGTGATGATCAAAAATAAATATCCTCTGCCTAGAATAGATGATTTGTTTGATCAATTGAAAGGGGCTACAGTGTTTTCAAAGATAGATTTGAGATCGGGCTATTACCAATTGCAAGTTAAAGACTCTGATGTACCAAAGACTAGTTTTAGAACGAGGTATGGACATTTCAAATTCCTAGTTATGCCTTTTGGACTAACGAATGCACCTGTTGTCTTTATCGACTTAATGAACCACATTTTTAGACCGTACCTAGATCAATTTATTGTTGTGTTTATAGATGATATTTTGATTTATTCGAGAGATGAAACTGAGCATGTTGAGCATTTGAGAATTGTATTGTAAACTCTTCGTGATACAATGTTATATGCAAAGTTCAGTAAATGTGAATTTTGGTTGCGTAAGGTTGGTTTTCTGGGGCATATTGTGTCAGCATCGAGTATTTGAGTCGATCCGAGCAAGATTTCTGCAATAATGAATTGGAAGCCTCTAAGAAATGTATCTGAAGTCCACAGTTTTCTGGGACTGGTTGGTTATTACCGAAGGTTTGTAAAAGGCTTTTCGATGATGGCAACTTCGTTGACAAAATTGCTTCAAAAAGATGTAAAGTTTGAGTGGTCAGATAAATGTCAGAAAAGTTTTGATCAGCTGAAAACTGTTTTGACTGAAGCTCCAGTATTAGTACAGCTAGAATTAGGTAAAGAATTTGTGATCTATAATGATGCATCGTTGAATGGTCTAGGCTGCATTTTGATGCAGGAAGGCGAAGTCATAACTTATGCCTCGAGACAGTTGAAGCCGCATGAAAAGAATTACCCAACTCATGATTTAGAGTTAGCAGCTATTGTGTTTGCATTGAAGATTTAGCGTTATTATCTATTTGGTGAGAAATGCCATGTTTATTTTGATCACAAAAGATTGAAATATTTGATGACTCAGAAAGATTTGAATTTGCGACAACAGAGATGGCTAGAACTGTTAAAAGACTACGAGTCAGTAATTGACTACCATCTAGGAAAAACAAATGTTGTTGCCGATACATTGAGCTAAAAATCTTTGTTTGCTCTACGTGCAATGAATACTCAGTTGACTTATTCTGATGATGGCTCGATAGTTGCTAAGTTGAAAGAGAAACCGTTGTTCGTACAACAGATTTATGAGGTTCAGAAGACTGATAATGAAATGTTAGCTAAACGAGCTCAATGTGATTCTAACCCTGATTTAGAGTTTCAAGTTGATTCTAATGAATGTTTGAGATTCAGAGGTTGAATATGTGTTCCGAGGAATTCAGAGTTAATTTAGATAATTTTGAATGAAGCACATAGTAGTCGTTTATTTGTTCATCTGAGAAGTACAAAGATGTATAATGATTTGAAATAGCTTTATTTGTGGCATGGCATGAAGCGTGATATTTCAGAGTATGTTTTGAAATGTTTGATTTGTCAACAAGTTAAAGCTGAGCATCAGGTACCGTCTGGTTTATTGAAACCGATTATGATTTCGAGTGGAAATGGGATAGAGTGACTATGAATTTTGTTTCAGGTTTGCCCATATCCCCAGTAAGAAAGATGCAATTTGGGTTGTTGTTGACTGGTTGACAAAATCAACTTATTTCATTTCAGTAAGAACAGATTATTCGCTTGACAAGCTTGCTGAGTTGTATATCTCCAAGGTTGTGAGATTACATGGAGTACCTGTTTCTATTGTTTCAGATAGAGATCCGAGATTTACGATGAGGTTTTGGAAGAAATTGCAAGATGCACTAGGTACAAAACTACATTTTAGTACCGCATTTCACCCACAAATGGATGGTCAATCCGAGTGAGTTATTCAAATACTCGAGGATATGTTACGTTGTTGCATTCTTAAGGTCGAAGGTACATGGGAAAAGTATTTTCCGTTGATTGAATTTGCATATAACAATAGCTTTCAATCGAGTATTAAAATGGCACCGTACGAAGCTTTATACGGTAGGAAATGTCGAACACCGTTGTACTTCTAACACCCCTAACATGTATCCGTCACCAGACTAGGGTTAAAGGCATTACCAAACAATTCAGAACATTTAACATTCAATTTTATAAACATTATAGCATCAGAGGTCAAACATTAGTGTGGAGTCCCTTATATAGGTCATCGAGACCTTAAACATGCATTATAAACGGGTCGGGACTAAACCGATCACATACAAATTTTTTCCAGTACTTAAACATTTTTCAAACAAGCACAGGTCACACACCCGTGTGGGCAGGCCATGTGCCTCACAAGGCATTAGACATGTCCGTGTGTCTAGGTCGTGTCCAAACAGGGCATACATACTATCTTATTCACATGACCACAAGATATGCCCGTATGTCATGGCCGTGGTCGACACTGACTTGGGTTACACGGCTAGCCACACGCCCGTGTGCCTTGGCCGTGGTCGAGCCTAACTTACAAACGTACGGTACCCCAGGGGACACATAATCGTGCAACATGACCGTGTGTCACACACAGCTGAGACACAGGCCTGTGTCTCTGCCCGTGTAGACAAAATAGGCCATTTGAATAGCCAATTTGCCACCTAATTTGGGTCAAACCTACAAGCACCAAATCAAGCATATTTCCAACACAATTTCAGCCAATTTCCATTCTCAACTCATCAACCAAATCATACTAAATCTAAACTAAAATCATACCAAAACATATGTTCCATAAATTCCAAATATACAAACACATCTCATGCCAAAATCTTGTCAAATTGACCACTTCCTTTGGCCGACCAAATGCACATCATAATGGCATATTTGCATCACATAACATATATCAATATCAACCATAAGTTTTAACTCAAACTAGCCATATCACATGGCATAATATATACACTACAAAACATATCTAAATACTCCTAGCCTATACATGCTATTTACCATATATACAACTCTCAAAATGGTACCAAAATGGATGTCCGATAGTGTGAGTGAGTCTCTGATGATTCCCGAATCTGAGCTTGCTTTATAACTCTTTAAGATAGAGAACATTTCATATAGTAAGCTTAGAGCTTAGTAAGCTCGTGGTATAATACATTTAACTCAACATTTAAAAGCTATAAGACATATTAGCTAACACATAGTGATATTCATATCACTACTCAACCTCATTCATTACCATTTCTCATGTCATACTATTTTCTTGGTTCTCATATCCGTGTACATAACTCATGCACAATATTATCGATGACATACTTTCATCTATCTCATACACCATATCGTTAACCATAAATATTCATTACATATCTGCACAAACTCGTACTTAACTATTACATTATCACTTCAATGCTCGATACACTAATTCGTTAGATCATCTTTCCACGTACAAGAACATCGCACACTTAGTACCAATAATCTAGCCGAAGCTATAAAATGTCGCACAATTAGTGCATTCATTTTAAACCGAAACTATCTCAATATTGAACACTTAGTCCACATATAGCCGAAGCTATTCCAATTCACACACTTAGTGCTATTTATAGCTGAAGCTATTTCAAATCTCACACTTAATGCCGAACATAATCTATTTATCATCGTACTCACACCATAGTCAAATATATACAATTTAAGCATTATCAAAGCACTAAAATATAAATTGTAACATAATTTATCCCGTATGAACTTACCTCGTACTCGGTATTGTCGATCCAGATTGTCCACTCTATAACCTTTGACTTTCCTCGGTCTAAGTCCAAATTCTTCTTTTCTTGATCTATATGTATTCAAAATTAACCCTTTTATTCAAAAATTCATTCAATTTGATCCATATACATATATTTACGGCATTTTGCAATTTAACCCTCACATTTTCACATTTTAGCCCCTTTTTTCATAAAATCACAAACTACACAAAACTCCTGAAAACTATGTATTAGGAAAATCTTCCTATGGTCCTTAGAAAGCCATAATTTTCATTTATTTCACATTTCAACCCCTTAATTTACACTTTTCTCAATTTAATTCCTAATATGCATTTTTATCAAATACTAAGCTTTCATATTCTACCAATTAACATTACAAAACTCATGGATTCATCAATGGCATAACTCAAAATATTCATCAAAATTAGAAATTCAAGTATGGGCTTTGTAATATACAAAACACCGATTACAAAAACGTAGAAATTATCAAAAATAGAACAACAACACATACCTAATTAGCCAAGATAAGTGCCGAAACTTAAAGCTCTTCAAACTCAGGTTTTCTTTCCTATTTTCAATGGATGAACACTAAAAATGATGGATGAAATATGTTTGTTTTATTTTATTTCATCATAATGCACTAATTACCCTTTTACCCTTGTAATAAAACATTAATATTCCATTAACTAATGTCCATTAATGTCATTAAATCAAAACCATGGTCAAATAACCACATAAGGACCTCACAATTATAAAGCCAAATTAAATGGGCACTTTTAACATATAACAGGCAACTTTTACATTTTACGCGATTAGGTCCTTTTTATTAAATCATCACACAAATGATTAAATTTTAATATGAAACTTTCACACATGCTAATTCGCACATCATAAGCATGGAAAATAATATTTAAATATTTTTTTGACTCGAGTTTGTGGTCCTAAAACCACTATTCTAACAAGGGTCTAAACCGGACTGTCACAATACTAGACTGAGCTAAGCGAGAATAAGATTCACGGGGTTGATCTGATCAGAGAAATAGAAGAAAAAGTAAAAGTAATTCGCGATAGTTTGAAAACAGTGTCAGATCGTTAGAAATCATACGCAGACTTGAAACAGAAAGATATTAAGTTTTAGATCGGGGATAAAGTGTTTTTGAAAGTATCTCCATGAAAGAAAATACTTCGATTCGACCGTAAAGGAAAATTGAGTCCGAGATTCATAGGGTCATATGAGATTATTGAGCGAGTTGGACCAGTTGCTTATCGGCTAGCATTGCTGTTTAAGTTAGAAAAGATTCATAATGTGTTTCATGTATCGATGCTACGAAGGTACAAATCTGGTCCCTCGCATATTATTTCTCCGACGGAAGTTGAGATTCAACTAGATTTATCATATAGTGAAGAACTTATCAGAATTCTAGCTCGTGAGATCAAAGAGCTGAAAAATAAAAGAATAGCATTAGTAAAAGTGTTATGGCATCGACACGGGGTAGAAGCTACGTGGGAACCCAAGGATGCTATGAGAAAACAATATCCAAACCTATTCATTGGTAAGATTTTCGGGGACAAAAATCCCTAAGGGGGGAGAGTTGTAACAGCCAGATTTTAGCTCAATCAGAATAGTGGTTTCGGAACCATAAATCTGAGGTCATAAAATTATTTATATATTATTTTTAGTGTTTACAGTATGTGAATATGCATGTACAAAAATTTTGTGAGTTAATTTTTTCGTTTAATAGTTCAATTTGAGAAAAAGACTTAATCACGTAAAATGTAAAAGTAGCATGCTATAAGTTAAAAGTGCCAAATTACTATGGCTTATTAATTGGGAGGTCCTTATGATGTTATTATGCCATTGATAAGGTTAATGGACATTAATGGTCTTACATTATGTGTTTTATAATGGTTTTTATTAAGGGTTAATATGGTAAATTATGTATTATGTGTAATTAAATAAAACCAAAATCAATTTTTACTCATCTTTTTCCATCTAGTTGCTGAAATTGAGCAAGAAAATAAGCTATTCTTTAGGTTTTCATTCAGTCAATTTGGAAGTAAGATTAAGGTATGGTTTTTGATCCGTTTTTTATGATTTCTATGTTTTTGTGATCGTTGCTTTGAGTACTAATTTGCCCGTGTTTTAATTTTTGAATTTGATGATGATTTTGTGAAGTGCCATTAATGAATGCTTGAGATTTTGAATATTTGATGATGGAAAATGAGTAATTGTTGATAGATTTTAATGTTTCGTAAAGTGATTTTTGACAAAGATGTCAAATAAGGATTTAATTGAGAAAAGTGTAAATTGAGGGGGTTAAATTCTAAAATAAATGAAAAATATGGGCTGCTAGGGACCTACAGAGAATTCGGCTAAGCATGGGTCATATTGAATTTGGTGTATGTATGAAATGAGGACTAAATTGAATAAATGCGTAACTTTAGGGGCTAAAGGGTAAAAATGCTCAAATATGTGTTCGTGGATGAAATTCAATGAATTGAGGAATAAAAGAGTTAACTTTGAATTTATATAGACCCTGAAGGAAAGAAATCGGATTTAGATTGAGGGAAATCAAAAGTTATCGAGTAACCGATCCGATTCGTCTATTCTTACTATCAGGTAAGTTCATATGCAAATAAATGTCTTTAAATTGAATTATATGTGGTTTATTATCATTGAATTGCTACAAATGTCGAATGAGAAAATACGAGCATGAATCAACAAAGTTATGACATCTGAAAGTCCCGTACGAACCCTAGGAATAGTATAGGATACGAATGTCATGACATTAGGTTATTGAGATGTGATTACATGTAAGACCATGTTTGAGACATTGGCATTGTATTGAGATTATGTGTAAGACCAAGTCTGGGACATTTGCATCGTTAATCAATTTCGTGTAAGACCCTATCTGGGATAGTGGCATCAATATGTGATAACATGTAAGACCATATATGGGATATGGCATTGTACGAGCTTATGTGATTTCTAAGTATCCTTAAGTATTCTGAATGGTTCAAGGGAAAAGTCAAGTTGAGAAAGAATATGTGAATGAGCTAAATGACTCAGGTACATACAAGGTTCATACGAGTATTGAGAATTGAAGTAAAGGATGAATTTGATTAAGATATTGAATATATGTTCAATGAGAAATGTTTGTGAATTTGAATGAGATTAGCCATGTTAAACATATTTGAATTGAATTACATATGTTCATGTGATAGTTTATTTGTATATGGCTTACTAAGCTTTTAAAGCCTACTTTGTGTGTTCTTTCCATGTTTTATAGATTATCGAAGCTAGCTTGGACTCAGGGATTGTCAGGAATACGTCATCGCAATATCAATCATCTTGTTGGTTCTTTTGGAGCTTTGTATATATGGCATATGGCATGTATAGGCTAGTGTCATTTTGGTATGTTTTAAGTTATAATATTAGCCACGAGATTTGTCTTGTAAATAATAATGTGTATGGCCATTTGAGTTGGCTTGATTTATATGTTATCAAGTGATATATGTGAGGTTTATAAGTTACTATGTGTTTTGGTATGTTTGCCATGGTTATTAGTTTTGCTAAGTGATTTTTTATTTGGTTGATTAGTTGATGATGTATTAATGCTTGGAAGATCTGCATATTGTGGTTTGATTTTGAGATAGAGATATGGTGCAAATTGTACCATGAAATAGATGATAATTTGATGAGTAAATGCATCTATTGGTCATGTGAGATTGATGATTTGGGCATATTGATTTGGTATGTTTTGAATAAGGATTTGAGTTTTTGAAATGAATGTGGATAGATGGCATGATATGTGAATGAAATAGTATGTTTTAGCTGCTAAAATATGTATTAAAATGGTATCATATGGGTTGCATTGTGTATATAAAAGTAGGGTGTCAAAGTTGGCTTTGTAAATGGCCTATTTTTGTCCTCACGGGTAGAGGCACGAGCGTGTGTCTCAGCCGTATGCGACACATGGTCATGTTACACGACCGTGTGTCCCCTAGGGTACCCTTTGAATTAAAGTCAGTGTACCCTACAGTTTTGATACGTCCTAGACACACGGGCGTGTCTACTGGATGTGTGTGGCACACGGGTGTGTCCTCGGCCATGTGGTACAAGTCAATATGTATGCCTTATTTTCACACGGCCTGTGACACGGGCGTGTCTGGTAGCCGTGTGAGGCACACGGCCTATTCACAAGGGTGTGTGAGCCTTAAGTGTTGAAAAATTTTCTAAGTTTCTCAAAATTTGTAAATGTTATCGATTTAGTCCCGAACCATTTATGATTGTTTTGAATGCATATTGATTAGGAAGGTATAAATGTATGTTAATGAGGTGTGGTTTCCGATAATGCCTCGTAACCCTATTCCAGTGTCGGATACGGGTTAGGGGTGTTCTGAAAAATCGGTGAGGTTTACCTTACTATTTACTAGTCATGGGTAGGGGACAAATCAATTCAATTGAGTCTTGTTGAAGGATGGCCAACCATGTTGCTATGATGATTTCTTTAGTTAGCTTGTTTTAGTGTACAAGCAATCTTTCATACATCTTGCTACTTTGCTCTTTACCCAGATCTCTATTTTTGTTGCTACAAAATCCCAACAACTCTTAGCTAGACCTGATGTTTTGAATGCATATTGATTAGGAAGGTATAAATGTATGTTAATGAGGTGTGGTTTCCGATAATGCCTCGTAACCCTATTCCAGTGTCGGATACGGGTTAGGGGTGTTGCAGAAAATCTGGTGAAGGTTTACCTTACTATTTACTAGTTATGGGTAGGGGACAAATCAATTCAATTGAGTCTTGTTGAAGGATGGCCAACCATGTTGCTATGATGATTTCTTTAGTTAGCTTGTTTTAGTGTACAAGCAATCTTTCATACATCTTGCTACTTTGCTCTTTACCCAGATCTCTATTTTTGTTGCTACAAAATCCCAACAACTCTTAGCTAGACCTGATACAAGATCCACTTTAACAATATTTATGCAAATAAGGCGTACTATTCCTTAAGTGTACTTGTTCTCAAGCCAAGTCTTTTTTTACTTAAAAACACCTTGAAATTAAATCCCTAGGTACCGCCAACAGGAAAATTCTTTGTTAGTATGCGCCAAAATCTATTTCACCAACCAACCAACCAAGTGGCAGATCATGTTATTCTAGTGCGCCAAAACAGAATTAACATGCATTATATCACTCTTACTTGGATTCGTCAATTCTAAAGTGTAACAGGTTACATGTTTACTCTTGCAAATGCATCAGTTAGTTGGAAGTCTACTTGACAATCAACAGTTGCCTTATCTACTAAAAAAATAGAGTATATGGAAATCATAGAGGCTATAAAAGAGGAAATTTGGATTCAAAGGTTGCTTGGTGAACTTTAAATTACGCAGAAATCTGTTAAAGTGCATTGTTATAGTCAGTGTTATTCAGTTAGTAAAGAATCAAGTTTATCATGCAAAGACGGAGCACATTTATGTCTGGTAACATTTTGTACTAGAGATTCTAGAAGAAGGTGGAGTAAATACCTAGAAATTTTCAACCACTTAGAATCCTACCAATATGATGACTAAGGTTGTGATTGTGAATGTTGTTTTGCAAAGAGATTGAAAATGTGAAAATTTGCTAAGGTGAAGATTTGTTGAAATAACACAATCCCACATCTAAAAAATACAAGGTTGTAGAGCATTTTTACTACAATAAATAGAGGAAGTTTCTTTGTAACATCCTTTACTTGACTTGAATTACCAGACCCGAATATTGGATGTTACAACACATAAACACTTAACCAAAATTTTTACAATTGATGTATAGCCAATCTAAACATACTTCTTATTCCTTCATTTACCATATAAAAACAAAAGATTAAATAAAGAAAATGTTTAAGAATACATTAGAATTTCAAAAGCAATATATGACATTACCACTTAAAACTGTGTTAAAGACAAACTCAACGTGGCATAGAGTACTAAGCGCCATGGCCTTATGGTGTTCTCTGAATGCATAACATTTGTAACATCCCGAAATAGGGCCTAGTTGAAACAATGGTTTTGGGACCACAAATTTGATGTTAAAATATTTGTTTTATGATTATTATGAGGTCTAGAATATGAAAATATGCATGTGTTAAAGTTTCATGAGGAAATTCTATGAGTAAGGTGTCTAATTGGAAAATAAGGACCAAATTGAATAAAGTAAAAAACTTGGATTCTAGAAGAAATTTACATGAAATTGCTTTTTATTACTAATTAAAAGTCCTTAAAGAGAATTTTTCCCAATTTCTAAGTTTTTGGACAAAAATGGGCATGTATGGATAAAATTTTAAAGAAAAGGGCATTTTGGTTATTTGGCTAATTAATGAAATAAAATGGGAATATGAAGGCAAAAATTAGCCATTCTTCTCCCTCATCTAGCTGAATTTCTCAAGCCCTCCATAGCTAGGGTTTTCAACATTTTCAAGCTCAATAGTAAGTGCTCCCAAGCCCCGTTTTTAATGTTCTTCGTATTTTTGAAATCCCGATAGCTTACTCTCCCCATTTCTACCCATATTTTGAGTTAGGGTTCATGTTTGAAAAGTGACCCATGTGTGACATGTTTATTCTTTGATGTTTTATGGAGGAATATGAAAGTTGGATGTGTGTTAAACATCTTTTTCTACGTGATTTTCATGAAAAACCCCTAAAAGGACCTTTTTGCAAAAGGTGTAAAATATGTGGTAGAAATGTGATATAATGGAAAAATGTGGGCTGGCATAAGAGGAAAGAACATTCGGCTAGGCTTGGTTAATATAGAAAATTCATGTATTTCATCATACGAGCCTAGGGACTAAATCGTAAATAATGTGAAAGGAAGAGGCAAAATGGTCATTTTGTCCGGAGGCAAAATTTAGACTCGAAAAGTATAATGTGAGGTATTAATAATTCATTTTTATTGTTATAGACCCCGAAACAAATTTCAGAGGTCGATAGAGGGAAACGAAAGGTTTCGAAATAACCGAAACGTGGAACCGACACAAATACCAGGTAAGTTTGAATAACTTTAAGTAAACTATTAATATGCCTAATTGCATGTGTTATGAATGTATGATAATTGGTTATAATGATGGCATGAAAATCCATGTAATGTGTTAATAATAATGATATGATAATAAATGTCCTGGTTGAAGTAAAAAGGGAAATCTTACATGACTTGAGATCCTGCATGTGTTGCAGAAAAAGGATTTAGCCCGGACGGGTAATCCGTTGATCTCAAATATAGAAAGGATCTAGCCCGGATGGGTATTCCTTGAGTGATTGAGCCTCCCGAAGAATATGTGTGCATAATGGATTTAGCCCAGACGGGTAATCCAACTAGGGTCTAAATTTAGCCTGGACTGGTAATGTAACACCCCAAACCCGGCCCAGACATTATGGTCGAATCTGACGTGCCACATAGAAGTCTAAAAATCCATGATTCGTTTTAGTGTTTAAAAACTGACTTTTGTTAAGCTAACAAAGTGAATGGAAGTTGGGCACCAGGTAGGAATCCGTAACAGAGGAGGTGCGCCATGAAGGCTGCTTAAGTACCAAGCTCTTCGGTTGGATCCAATCCTAGACATGCCCACAACCATTGCCACACTTGGTTATATCGAGTTGAAATTTAGTTAAGTTGATATCTTTGATAAATCGGATAATCATGGCGTTGTGTTAATTTGAAATCAAGTATCGTTTTGAAAACACGTCCTAAGTCTAGCCCATTTATTATCAACCAGATTAAAGTTATTAAAAATTAAATAATCCCAGAAAAGAAGAAAATAAAGTTAAAATGGCCTTATTACAACCCAAAAATAAATAATAAATAAGGTAAACTTAAGAAAACCAATCACTTATTCAAAAGCCCAAAAGCGACCACCGTGGCCACTCTGAATCCCCTCCGGCTCCAAGTCAAATCAAGGCCCACCTGCAAGGTTAAGGAAAGGGGGTGAGTTTGGAAACTCAATGTGCAACAAGCCCCTTCCAGAGCCTAAAACAATATCAGCCTGCCGGGCCTCAGCCCAAATCCAATCTCAACATATACTGGGCCGAAGCCTTTTCATTTACCATATTGCATAACACTGGGCCTAAGCCTTTTCATGTTTCATATTACTAGGCCGAAGCCTTTACTGTAAACGGTATGGCCCATAGGCCCATTTCACTATCACATGTAATGCCAATGAAAGAATGCAAGCCCATTTGTAGAGACCACTAGACCCACCATCCGCTACTCTCCACCCATACCAACCAAGCTCTCCATGTGGGGAATAACTCAACCCACCCAGCCAAAACTCTCCTTTGGCAAAGATAGTGCTTTATCATATAACCGAGGCCTAGCCTCTTTTAATAACGGGTAAAAGCCCTTTTAAAAACGGGGCATAAGCCCTTTTGATGGCCGGGCATAAGCCCTTTTGCACTTCCTCCATCCATATAAAAACCCAACCCAATGCATTTATGAATACATAATGTGCATATCATACATATCATGTGCATATCGTACATATCATGTGCATATCATACATATCATGTGCATATCATATCAATCATGTATATCAAAATCCCATGTATCAATTTTAAAATTAAACCTTGGGGGTATAATGGTCATTTTTACCTAGGGGCAAAATAGTCATTTTCATATTATAAAGGTAATTTCATAATTTTACCAAATATTAGGGTTTTCCATGTTGATTAACAATTACTAACAATTCATGTGTTTAAACAGCGATTCTGGCCCATTTTTAGCGAAACTGAGTTATTGGGCCTAAAACCTCTAATGGGCCCTACATAGTCGATTTAGTCATCTAGGCCCATTTAGCCTATACTCCATAATGGTTTTACCAGTCTTAACGCGCAATTTAACAGGATTTTATTTCCTACCAAATTTACCCAAATGGGCCCGTAAGCCCATTGGGCCCGATTTCAGCCCCTCGAGGCCCAACTTATTGTGATGCCAAAAATCGTGCTCTTACATTTTCCAACGTTCCCGATCATCAACTTAGAGAATCTAACTAACCAATGAGCGTTCGCTTGCTCACAAGTCCTCGAAATGCCAGAATTTTGGCATTTCAGCTTTTCGGCATTTATCGATTTAAGCTATGAAAGAAGGTTCGTTACACACCTGATTTGCGATATTCCTCGATGAGATCTCCCATACGATTTCTCCTATAATCAACCGCTTATGGATCAGCTCACAATAATTAAACCAAAACGAGAACCATCTATTATCAACACTTACACATTCAGCCACCATCCATAATGGCCTTAGAATCCATACCTTTGCCGAAGTTCATGACTAGATTTAGTCACTCCGATGATTCGAGCTAATCCAAGTCGACACTCCGCCTTGCTGCTCCTCTACTATACAAACCATAAAAAGATCAAAAGAAGAACCCAATAAGGCCTATACCCACATTCGGCCACCTCCCTAAACTATAGGGGTTTCGGCTTTTGTCAACAGTTACTATTAAAATCGCTTTAGAGTACGAACACTTACCATAGTCTCTCTTCTTGAATCCGTTTAAGCCTAGAAGATAAAGGAATTGACCACCCAAAAAGTGAAAAGAAAAAGAGGGTTGCTGGTCAACAAAGAATCGGTACCACCTAGCTTCACAGATTTTGGCTTTTGCGGTATTTTGGTAGAAGTGGAGGTAGGGGAAAGAAACAATAAATTAATGGAGGGAAGTAGTGGGCTGGTTTGGAAGAAGAAAAAGGAAGAAAAGATGAAAGGAAGGGTGGTAGATTCGGCTAGGGAAGAAGAAAGAAGAAAAAAGAAGACTAATCCTATGGTTACAAAGGAGAAAACGGCACAACAAGTACCCAAGTGTTGAAAATCCCTAACTAAAACCCCTCTGCCGCTCTAATCCCCTCAAATCGGCTAACACTATCCCCATCTCAAATCCCTAAAATCTCTCCCCTTATCCCTCCTTAATCCATGCATTTGACTGTTTCAAACTCTCTTCCATAGAGTTTCATTCAACTACAACTTCTGCATGCTCAAAGCATAAAAATTAGTATCATACTTTCCATCACAGGGAATCGATCCCAGGTCTTCCCCCAACCACTTACGCGCCACCTTTATAGCTCCTTACTGGCATCACTTAGCCACTTTAGTAGAGGCTCTTTTGTGATACATTTTACCCACAAATTTTAATAAGACCACCTATCCAAAGCCCCTAACTTCTTAAGTCCAAAATTCAAAAATTTCTACCGAGTTTTGGCCAACACATGGGCCTTCCATAAGCCCATTTACATACTCAAATTATGAATTTCACAACCAAATACCAAATTTTAAAAACTTTACCAAAATATCGAGAATCGCGAAAAAACCCGAAAATCAAGATGTTACAACTCTACCCTCCTTAAAGAAATTTTGGCCTCGAAATTTACCTGATCCAAACAGTTGAGGGTATTGTTGACGCATTGCTTCCTCGGTTTCCTAAGTAGCTTCTTCTTTGCCATGGTTTCTCCAAAGTACCTTCACTAATGGAACTGACTTCCTTCTCAGCACCTTGACGTCACGATCAAGTATTTGCACAGGTTCTTCTTCAAAGGTCAAATCTGACCATACTTCGGTTTCTGTAACTGGCACGATATGAGTTGGGTAAGAACGATATCACCTTAGCATGGACACATGAAAAAAGTCGTGAATATGATCCAACTCTAGAGGTAACTCTAGCTGATAAGCCACCGGCCCTATCCACTTAATAATTCGATAAGGCCCAATAAACCGTGGACTCAACTTGCCCTTCTTACCAAATCTCAATATCTTTTTCCAAGGCGAAACTTTCAAAAAGACCATGTCCCCAACCGCATATTCAATATCCTTACGCTTCAGATCGGCATAAGACTTTTGTCGATCCGCTACCTCCTTTAACCGATTCTTGATCACCTTAATCTTGTCTTCAGTATCTGCTACCAACTCTGGCCCAAGTACTTGCCTTTACCCCAACTCTGCCCAACAAGTAGGCGAACGACACCTTCGCCCATATAGTGCCTCATAAGGGGCCATCTGAATACTTGCTTGGTAACTGTTGTTATACGCGAACTCCGCCAATGGAAAATAGTCCTCCCAACTGCCCCTAAATTCAATAACACAACCTCTCAACATGTCTTCTAGAATCTGAATGACCCTCTCTAATTGCCCATCCGACTAAGGGTGAAAAGCCGTACAAAAATTCAATCGCGTTCCCAGCGCCTCATGTAACTTCTGCCAAAACCGAGATGTAAACCTTGGGTCTCGGTCAGAAATTATCGATACTGGCACCCCAAGCAACCTCACTATCTCTGCCACATACAACTTGGCCAGCTTCTGGAGTAAGTAATCAGTTCGAACAGGTATGAAATAGGTAGATTTCGTGAGCCTATCCACAATTACCCAAACTGAATCCTTCTTGGAAGGTGTCAATGGCAACCCACTTACAAAATCCATAGTTACCCTTTCCCACTTCCAAAGTGGTATCTTTACCGGCTGTAACAATCCTGAAGGCAGTTGATGTTCGGCCTTCACTTGTTGACACGTCAAACATCTCCCCACAAATTCGGTCACTTCTCGCTTAAGCCCAGGCCACCAATATAGCTCCTGCAAGTCTCTATACAACTTACTCACTCTTGGATGCATAGCACAAGGTCCATTATGTGCCTCTTTCAAAACCATCAATCTCAAGTTAGAGTCCTTTGGCATACAAATTCTTCCTCGAAAACAAAGAACTCCATCATTAGTTAACCCAAAGTTGGGATCCTCCCTCTTCTCAACTTGCTGAAACTGAGAAACCAATGACCCATCCTCTAACTGTTGCTTCTTAATCTGCTCCACCCTAGTCGGTTTCACTTGTAACTCTGCTAATAAGCTTCCATCATCATACAAACTTAAATGAGCAAACATTGCCTTCAACTCTGCTACCGCCCTTCGACTTAACGCATCAGCCACAACACTTTCCTTACCTGGATGGTACTCAATCGAACAATCATAGTCCTTTAACAACTCTATCCACCTTCGTTGTTTAAGATTCAGCTCCTTCTGAGTCAGCAAATACTTAAGACTCTTGTGATCCGTATAGATAATGCATCTCTCTCCATACAAGTAATGCCTCCATATCTTAAGCGCAAAAATCACCGCTGCCAACTCTAGGTCATGTGTAGGATAGTTTACTTCGTGAGGCTTAAGCTGTCGTGAAGCATAAGCGACCACTTTACCCTCTTGCATCAACACGCAGCCTAAACCTACATGTGACGCGTCGCTGTACAGAATGAAATCCTTACCAGACTCTGTCTTAATCAACACTGGCACTTCTGTCAAAACCTTCTTCAGTTTCTAAAAAGCCTCATGCTGCTTATTCGTCCAAACAAAAGGTGCTCCCTTCCTTATAAGCTTCGTTAACGGTGCTGCCAACACAGAAAATCCTTCCAAAAATCTCCGGTAATAACCTGCCAACCCCAGAAAACTTCGGATTTCTGCTACTGACCTCGGTGGCTTCCATTCCAGAATTGCCTCAATCTTTAAAGGGTCCACCTTGATCCCTTCAGGTTCAGTTTTACTTATGAATACCAAGTACGCCTCACAACCTTTCCAAATCAACTTCTCAGCCCTTAAAGCCGAAACAACATTGGACAAATAATTCCTTCGTTCCCCTATGACCATTATCTCCTCTTTTTTGGTAGTTCTTAGTACCATTCTCTTTGCAGCACAGTCCAACGTCGCCTTACGCTTAGTTAGCCAGTCCATTCCCAAGATACGATCAAAATCCCCAAATGGAAGCTCAATCAAATCTCCTTCAAAAATCTTATCTTGTGTCTCCAAAGGTACCGCCCTAAAAAGTTTATCTACCTTAACCGAGTGTCTTAAAGGGCTTATCACCGATACCCCACTCACAGTCTCCTCAGGAAGCACACCCAATGCCCCAGATACATCACAAGAAACAAACGAGTGAGTGGAACCCACATCAATCAAAGCAGTGCAAGGTGTACTATGAACAAAGAACATACCGGTTATAACATCAAGAGCGTCACCCTCCTCATGACGTCGTGCAGCATAAACCAATGCCGGCTGTCGAGCTTCAGCATGTCCAGCACCCCTGTCAGGTGCCCCACGTCCTCATCCATTACTATTGCCACCTCTACCTTGCCCACGACCTCTCTGTGGTGGTGGTTCTCCTCACTGTGGTTGGACATCCCTTTGTTCCGCAGCTAGTTCCTGAGCTGTTCTCCGAGGACATTCTCTGAACTTATGCTCCTTGGACCCACATAGAAAACATGCTCCAGTTCGTTTCCAGCACTCCCCCATATGCACCCTACCATAGTCCCTGCAAGCCTGCGGTCTAAAAGTATTCACTGGAACTGCTCGAACTGGTTCCTCCATTCTAGCTCTTTTAACATTCCTATTCGTAGTACTTGAGGGTCTAAAATCCCTCTTAAATCTGGGTCGATCATTCTCACGATTCTGCCGCTCTGTCCGTTTTACCTCCTCGGCTATCTTAGCCTTCTCCACCAATGCAGCAAAATCACACTCCCTCTGTGGAGCTATCAATATCCTAAGCTCATCGCAGATACCATCCACAAATCGAACACTGCGCTCATATTCAACAAGAACTATCCTTCAGCGTGTCGACTCGGCCTCAAGAATTACGCCTCATACTCATGTAATGTCTTATTACCACGAGTCGATTCAAGAATTCCTTTCGACGGGCATCCACATAACTAGCTACAACATACCTCCCCTTAAAAGCAGTTTTGAACAATTCCCAGGTTACTCATTCAATCGGGGTACTCTCCCTTACGGTGATCTACCATCGATATGCTTCATCTCGTAGCAACGACATAGCCCCCTTCAACTTTTGCTCCACAGAGCAATATAAATCATCCATAATCCGCTCTGTTGCCTCTAGCCAATATTCAGCCACATTTGGGGCTACTCCAGATACGCCCCTAAAAACTTCTGCTCCGTTAGTTCGGAGTCACTCTGAGATGGATCCGCTATTTACTGTCCCAGTGCTAGCTCCAGCCACTCTTTCTAAAACCCTTAACATGGCTTGGGACAAAGCATCATCCCCCGCAGCCCGATCATAAGACCCAGTCTCAGTTGCCTGTGGCACGGATGCCTCCTCAACTGGCCTATGCCCCGAGGATGAAGATTCAGCTTGCACCCTTCCGCGACCACGTTCGCGGCCTCGTCTACGTGCTCCTCTTGTACTCATATCAACTTATCTGATTACGAATTTTATGACATTAGTTTAATGTTCAATTGTTTATTACGAGGTGTCTTATGGAAATATAGCAGTTCAAGGATTATTTTCGCAACGTCGTAGCCTAACTACAGTTCTCACTCCTACCGTTTTACAGTTCTACCCTATCAAAAGTATTATAGTAGGGTCTCAGTTCTATTTATAGCATCATCTCAATTTCACATAACGTAAAGAAAGTATACTTATAGACTTGGTGTCGGGAATTCAGTGTGCCACTTCTTTCTCCAAACCAAAAACCACAAACCATGTATTTAATCACAGAAAATAGAATTTCTTAAAATTTGAAAAAAATACCTTTGTTTTGAAATTCTCGATTTTATACCCATTTTAAAAACCAGAAAAACTTAAACCATTTTATCATGTATACCTTTGTAAAATATCTTTGAGAAGATCTTTTCAAAACCATTTCAAAAGATACCCTTCTTGGTCACCAGGTAGGAATCCGTAACAGAGGAGGTGAGCCACGAAGGCTGCTTAAGTACCAAGCTCTTCGGTTGGATCCAATCCTAGACATGCCCACAACCATTGCCACACTTGGTTATATCGAGTTGAAATTTAGTTAAGTTGATATCTTTGATAAATCGGATAATCGTGGCATTGTGTTAATTTGAAATCAAGTATCGTTCTGAAAACACGTCCTAAGTCTAGCCCATTTATTATCAACCAGATTAAAGTTATTAAAAATTAAATAATCCCAAAAAAGAAGAAAATAAAGTTAAAATGGCCTTATTACAACCCAAAAATAAATAATAAATAAGGTAAACTTAAGAAAACCAATCACTTATTCAAATGCCCAAAAGCGATCATCGTGGCCACTCTGAATCCCCTCCGACTCCAAGTCAAATCAAGGCCCACCTGCAAGGTTAAGGAAAGGGGGTGAGTTTGGAAACTCAATGTGCAACAAGCCCCTTCTAGAGCCCAAAACAATATCAGCCTGCTGGGCCTAAGCCCAAATCCAATCTCAACATATACTGGGCCGAAGCCTTCTCATTTACCATATTGCATAACACTGGGCTTGTAATGCCCCGTACCCGAGACCATCGCCGGAGTTGAACACGAGGTGTTAACAGACTTAATTCATTACTTAAACAGCTCAAACAATTTATTTTTAAAATTTTCAGTCAAGCTAACAATCTGCGTCACAGTCTCTTTAAAATTCATATATCGAGTTACGAAACTCGAAATCCAATTCCAAAAATTTTCTCTGAAACTAGACTCATATATCTATTTACTAATTTTTTTCCTAGAATTTTTGGTTGGGCCAATTAGTACAGTTTATTAGTTAATGTCTCCCTGTTTGTGGTTTGACTACTCGACCTCTGTATTACGAATCAGATATCTCCTGTCAGAGCTTCAATGACTATACCGTTTGTCTCAAATAAAACTATACTCAATAAGGAATCTGTAAATATAAAGCGTGACTTCTAATTATCTTTGTAAAATTTATGGTGAATTTCCAAAGTCGAACAGGGGGATCCAAAATTGCTCTGCCCAGTTTCAAAAAATTTAAACATCTCATAAAATATAGCTCATATACTGTTTTGCTTCTTCCATATGAAAATAGACTCATCAAGATTCGATTCCATAACTTATTCATTATTTAATTCCATTTCTACTATTTTTAGTGATTTTTCAAATTCACGTCACTACTACTGTCTGAATCTATTTTATTGTAAATTTTACCTATTTCATGGTTTCCATGGATTAGCTAGCAATTTGATATACATAACACCAAATATGATCATGATTAGCCATTCCAATGGGTAATCATTACCAAGCATTTCCATACCACTCAATAACCATATCATAAGACCATATATACAAAATGATTATAATGCTATACATGCCATACTCAAAATATACAAGCCATTATGCCAAGATGGTATACGGATAGTGTGAGCGAGCCTCCGATCGTTCCCGATTTCCGAGCTGGCTTGTCAAAACTACAAGGAATGAAAAGGAGGGAGTAAGCATAAATGCTTTATAAGTTCACATGCAAATAGCAAGTAACATAACCATATAAGCAAACATAAAACATCATTTGCATAATAATCACCAAGACATTCATATCACATTTTCATTTATCATCTTACCATATTGTTGTTATATCGAGTTTTCAACCTGAGGGTTAAGTACATACCTGTTCAAAGTATCCATTTCACAACACTTACCAATACGTCCCTTTCATCTTGAGTATTCCTCCATTTGAGTAGAACTTTACCCGTTGAACACATCGGAATATAATTCGGATACATGGAAAGTTTGCACATAAGTGCCACATATGTAGCCAAGCTACTATGTAACCCGCCCATAAGCGAACTCAAACTCAACTCAACGAGCTCGAGCGTTCGCATCCATGAGTGAACTTGGACTCAACTCAACGAGTTCGGATGCCTAGTTACATCTCACGAACTCGGACTCAACTCAACGAGTTCGGACATTTGCATCCATAAGTAAACTCGGACTCAAATCAACGAGTTCGGATGCTCAACCATCCTAGTGACGTGTCACTTGTATCCTAATCCATTCCTAAGGTTCAACGGGACCTTTTTCCCAATCATGTGTCTCAACCATCTTCTACGGAATGCCGATATCGATACGCGGTAATATTTCACATTTTCCAAGTATATCACATAATTTGACATATTATCAAACAATTATCACAAGTATAATTTTTCATAATAATTAACATATCATTTAAATAACATAAAAACATTTAAAATAATAACTATGTTACCAACATTTACATATGAACTTACCTCGTATGCGAAAATGGCTACTTTTACCATTTCGTCCACAACTTGGTATTTTCCCCATTTTAGTCCGAATTTCAGTTTTCCTTGCTCTATCATATAAAATATAGTCTAATTAGGACTCACATTTTTCAAATTGACCCAAAATCATATTTTGGCAAATTTACAGTTTTGCCCCTAAACTTTTGAATATTTACACTTTTGCCTCAAAGCTCGTAAATTAAACTTTAGCCTATTTTCTTATGTTTTATGACATGCTGATCATTTTTCCCTTCTATGGAAACATCAAATTCTCACTCTAACATGTACTTATGACTATTAGGTATTTTTACCGATTAAGCCCTTTTGCTCGTTTTCGCTTAAAACCGAGTAGCACAAGTTGTCTAACATAATTTAAAACCTCATATTCTATCATAAAACACAAAAATACACAAATTTCACCTATGGGTATTTCTCCAAATATAAATCCTAGGTTAAATTATTGCTAGCATAAGCTTAATCGAGCTACCGGGACTCCAAAAACGTAAACATCATTAAAAACGAGGCTAAAACGGACTTACAATCGAGCTTGGAAGCTTGAAAAACCCTAACCATGATTTCGCCTTACTATATTCGGTCATGGGGTTGAAGATGAGCAAAATTGGCTTTTAATTTTGTATTTTTATTCATTTTGCCCCTAAATGACCAAAATGCCCTTACAACTAAACTTTCCAAAAATTCCATCCATGTCCAATTTTTGTCCATAGACTTAGAAATTGGTAAAATTTTTATTTAAGACCTCCTAATTAATATTGCAAAACAATTTCATACTAGAAAATTCTAGAATGCAAGTTTTGCAAATTATTCGATTTAGTCCCTAATTTCAATTTAAGCACTTTATGCATAAAATTTCTTCACGAAATTTTCACACAATCATGCAATCATATCATAGACCTCAAAATAATCATAAAATAATTATTTCTATCTTGGATTTTGTGGTCACGAAACCACTATTCCGACTAGGCCCAAAATTAGGATATTACAACTCTCCCCCCCTTTAGGGATTTTCATCCCCGAAAATCTTACTAGAAAAGTGGTCTTCACTTTTAATCTCATATTCGGTGCCGAAGAACTTTCACTTAGGCTGTACCTCCAATACATCTCTTTAATTTCTCATATGATCTGAAAGCTTACAGTTTCAACTCTCAACTGTTCTTAAATTTTCAACCATTCTCAGTTTCCCATGATATCATGACATAAAACCCGGATCTCAACTTGATTTAATGGAGACCGGAATTCCAAGAAATCCAACAATCAAAGAGACCTGAAATTCCATAGATCTGATGAGTAGAAATTCATTTAATACCGATATGATTTATAGATCTCGCCAAACATTTAACAATAGGATACATCACATTTTCCTCTTTCCGCCATAGAAATAATTCTGATATGGCCTCAAGAATAACCCTTCTCATTTCCATCCCAATATCAACACTAACAAGGATAATTTTGATAGATCCCAATGCTCAGCTTTAACCTCTTTAACAACTCCGATTTTATATAACATCGGATGCTCTAAACTATCACATTACCTCACTGTCTTGAAACACATCCCAATTCATACAACAGTACATTACTGAAAGTCAGGAAGTCTTTACTCAATGTAGACTAGTTTAGTTCAGACACTTCGGTTACCAATATTCTCATCTATCCGAACTCTGTCAACATGTAATAAACTTTTCAGCTTTCACAAGATGAAAACCTTATCATTCGTAGTGACTTTAACTAATATCAAACTCTTTCTAATAAATATACACTTCTCGTTCAGACTATTTACTCTTTTATTCGTACAAAATGAAATTCTATTATCAGACTTGGGAAAAATAATCCTGAAATAATTGTCACATGAAATCTTTCTAATAGATAATTCACCATACCAACTGAAACTCGCGCTTTTACCACTTATGCCTTTACTGATGTCAATTCCTTACACAGAAATTAGAAAAAAAACCCCAATACTAAAATCACCACATTACCAAGATCAAATTAGAAGTATAGTCATATTTGACATGATTATCACGAGCTGAAGAACGCACTTCAAACACGAGTCATAATTGACAAATTATGGAACAAAGATAACAAGGAAACCGAATAAAGAAATCCAAGATAGAGAAATCCAGAATAAAGAAATCCAGAATAAAGAAACCCAAGATACGATACTATGCCGGAGAATCGAAAACCAAACTCATAGAGAAAATACAAAATACCCCGATAATTCTTCAAAGAAAGAAAGTCCAGAAGAAAACATCATTTAATCCCACTGAAATCAAATATAACAAGATCAATATATCTTCCCATACATATATATCGATGAAGCATCAAGTAGAAGAAAGCAGAATCATAATATCATATGTATTCTCTCATCAATTCTTATCGATTTAAATGAAATAGAATACCCGATGAAATAGAGCAATATAAATTATAAACCAGTCAGACTACCAATGCTTTCATCCAACACCAGAATTAGAAGACATTCCCATATAACAAGAATTTCTTTCAGAAGATCAATAGCCATAGAAATATTTCTGAGAACGGGTGAACACATAGAACATCTTAAAAGAGACTGCTAAATCTGCCCATTCATAACTGTCACACTCAGATAGTTCACATTTCAAATATCATTTCCCCAACTAGTTCTGCCGTCACAAATTTCATATTAAACAATTCACTAAAGAATGCCAGTTCTGAATAAATTTTAATTTACACTTTTCTCGACCTTGCACCTGAGTAATTCGATTTACCAAAGAGAATTCCTTCTCTAACTGGGACAGTGCATAATTCCAATAATTTTTACGTCAATCCGATACTTTACTGGCTCTGACTTTACTTATCAGCTCATTTTCAATCTCTAATCATACTTATAATTATTCTATCACTGTACTCTTTGGGTTCTCAACCGGAAACATATTCAATACAAATCTCATGAAATTCCATTATAAGTACCACTTCGGTAAGGGGGAGGCGTTGTAGGACCTTTGACTCGACTTTCTTATACATACACATATGACACAACTTCCATCATCATAGTAACATCATCAAAATCATGTCATTCATTCATGTTGGCTTACACCAATTTTCCTATTGTCCCATTTAGACAATATACTTATGCATACATTCTATGTTTTCTAGATAGCTTTACTTATCCATTCATTTAATTAATTTAATTCATGCTCATGACATCATACAAGGCCAAACAAACATAGATATTTGCATCACAATCACAACTTTCATTTCGTGCATCATCGTGTACATATCATTACAGTCATATAATTCAGTCCAACAATTTAACATAGATAAGTTCATTTCATTATAATCATTTATCTCATAAAAATTATATATCATTAACATTCATCAACATTCGACGTCCAAATCAAGACAAGGATATTTTCATTCGTATCATAATATTATGATCTTTATTCATACCTCTACTACTTTCTATTTATTCCGTTCATCTTATCAAGTAAGCCACATACACTACATCATATGAGCATTAAGCAAATATGAATATTTATCACATATGTATCATAAACCTTTATTCATACTTTTCTAAACCGAGACTTATCATAATCATAATTTTACTCAAATACCTTCACATAACATTAAACATGATCGGCGCAGCTCGGTTGGAGAGTACCCTGTCTAAATAAGACGATACTATACTCATACGCGTCGGAAGACATCACACTATCACAGATCAGTGGCATGTATAGCTAAACTTTTACGCATGCTAGGTTAGTCCGAGAACCGACTAAACCTGCCTTGATACCACTAAATGTAACGCCCCGTACCCGAGACCATCGCCGGAGTCGAATACGAGGTGTTAACAGACTTAATTCATTACTTAAACAGCTCAAACAATTTATTTTTAAAATTTTCAGTCAAGCTAACAATCTGCGTCACGGTCGTTTAAAAATTCATATCTCGAGTTACGAAACTCAAAATCCAATTCTGTAAATTTTCCCTGAAACTATACTCATATATCTATTTACTAATTTTTTTCTAGAATTTTTGGTCAGGCCAATTAGTACAGTTTATTAGTTAAATTCTCTCCTGTTTCAGGGTTCGACTACTCTGTCCTCTGTGTATTACGATTCAGATATCTCCCTGTACAGAGCTTCAATGACTATACCATTTGTCTCTAATAAAACTAGACTCAATAAGGAATCTGTACATATAAAGGATGACTTAAATTATCTTTGTAAAATTTATGGTTAATTTCCAAAATCAGAATAGGGGATCCAGAAATCGCTCTGGCCCTGTTTCACAAAAATTTAAACATCTCATAAAAAATAGCTCAAATACCTGTTTCGCTTCTTCCATATGAAATTAGACTCATCAAGATTCGATTCCATAACTTATTCATTTTTTAATTCCATTTCTACTATTTTTAGTGACTTTTCAAATTCACGTCACTACTGCTGTCTGAATCTATTTTATGGTAAATTTTACCTATTTCATGGTTTCCATGGATTAGCTAGCAATTTGACATACATAACACCAAATATGATCATGATTAGCCATTCCAATGGCTAATCATTACCAAGCATTTCCATACCACTCAATAACCATATCATAAGACCATATATACAAAATGATTATAATGCTATACACGCCATACTCAAAATATACAAGCCATTATGCCAAGATGGTATACGGATAGTGTGAGCGAGCCTCCGACCGTTCGATTTCCGAGCTGGCTTGTCAAAACTACAAGGAATGAAAAGGAGGAGTAAGCATAAATGCTTAATAAGTTCACATGCAAAAGCAAGTAACATAACCATATAAGCAAACATAAAACATCATTTGCATAATCATCACCAAGACATTCATATCACATTTTCATTTATCATCTTACCATATTGTTGTTATATCGAGTTTTCAACCCGAGGGTTAAGTACATACCTGTTCAAAGTATCCATTTCACAACACTTACCAATACGTCCCTTTCATCTTGAGTATTCCTCCATTTGAGTAGAACTTTACCCGTTGATCACATCGGAATATAATTCGAATACATGGAAAGTTTGCACATAAGTGCCACATATGTAGCCAAGCTACTATGTAACCCGCCCATAAGCGAACTCAAACTCAACTCAACGAGCTCGAGCGTTCGCATCCATGAGTGAAATTGGACTCAACTCAACGAGTTCGGATGCCTAATTACATCTCACGAACTCGGACTCAACTCAACGAGTTCGGACATTTGCATCCATAAGTGAACTCGGACTCAAATCAACAAGTTCGGATGCTCAACCATCCTAGTGACCTGTCACTTGTATCCTAATCCATTCCTAAGGTTCAACGGGACCTTTTTCCCAATCATGTGTCTCAACCATCTTCTACGGAATGCCGATACCGATACGCGGTAGTATTTCACATTTTCCAAGTATATCACATAATTTGACATATTATCAAACAATTATCACAAGTATAATTTTTCATAATAATTAACATATCATTTAAATAACATAAAAACATTTAAAATAATAACTATGTTACCAACATTTACATATGAACTTACCTCGTATGCGAAAATGGCTACTTTTACCATTTCGTCCACAACTTGGTATTTTCCCCATTTTAGTCCGAATTTCAGTTTTCCTTGCTCTATCATATAAAATATAGTCTAATTAGGACTCACATTATTCAAATTGAGCCAAAATCATATTTTAGCAAAATTACAGTTTTGCCCCTAAACTTTTACATATTTACACTTTTGCCCCAAAGCTCGTAAATTAAACTTTAGTCTATTTTCTTATGTTTTATGACATGCTGATCATTTTTCCCTTCTATGGCAACATCAAATTCTCACTCTAACATGTACTTATGACTATTAGGTATTTTTACCGATTAAGCCCTTTTGCTCGTTTTCGCTTAAAACCGAGTAGCACAAGTTGTCTAACATAATTTAAAACCTCATATTCTATCATAAAACACCCAAAATACAAAAATTTCACCTATGGGTATTTTTCCAAATATAAACCCTAGGTTAAATTATTGCTAGCATAAGCTTAATCGAGCTACCGGGACTCCAAAAACGTAAAAATCAATAAAAACGAGGCTAAAACGGACTTACAATCGAGCTTGGAAGATTGAAAAACCCTAGACATGATTTCTTATTGCTATATTCGGCTATGGGGTTGAAGATGAGCAAAATTGGCTTTTAATTTTGTATTTTAATTCATTTTGCCCCTAAATGACCAAAATGCCCTTACTACTAAACTTTCCAAAAATTCCATCCATGTCCAATTTTTGTCCATAGACTTATAAATTGGTAAAATTTCTATTTAAGACCTCCTAATTAATATTGCAAAAAAATTTCATACTAGAAACTTCTAGAATGCAGGTTTTGCAAATTATTCGATTTAGTCCCTAATTTCAATTTAAGCACTTTATGCATAAAATTTCTTCACGAAACTTTCACAAAATGCTGCAATCATATCATAGACCTCAAAATAATCATAAAATAATTATTTCTATCTCGGATTTTGTGGTCACGAAACCACTATTCCGACTAGGCCCAAAATCAGGATATTACAACTCTCCCCCCCTTTAGGGATTTTCGTCCCCGAAAATCTTACTAGAAAAGTGGTCTTCACTTTTAACCTCATATTCGGTGCCGAAGAACTTTCACTTAGGCTGTACCTCCAATACATCTCTTTAATTTCTCATATGATCTGAAAGCTTACAGTATCAACTCACAACTGTTCTTAAATTTTTAACCCTTCTCAGTTTCCCATGATATCATGACATAAAACCCGGATCTCAACTTGATTTAATGGAGACCGGAATTCCAAGAAATCCAACAATCAAAGAGACCTGAAATTCCATAGATCTGATGAGTAGAAATTCATTCAATACCGATATGATTTATAGATCTCGCCAAACATTTAACAATAGGATACATCACATTTTCCTCTTTCCGCCATAGAAATAATTCTGATATGGTCTCAAGAATAATCCTACTCATTTCCATCCCAATATCAACACTGACAAGGATAATTTTGATAGATCCCAATGCTCAGCTTTAACCCCTTTAACAACTCCGATTTTATGTAACATCGGATGCTCTAAACTATCACATTACCTCACTGTCTTGAAACGCATCAAAATTCATACAACAGTACATTACTGAAAGTCAAGAAGTCTTTACTCAATGTAGACTAGTCTAGTTCAGACACTTCGGTTACCAATATTCTCATCTATCCGAACTCTGTCAACATGTAATAAACTTTTTAGCTTTCACAAGACGAAAACCTTATCATTCGTAGTGACTTTAACTAATATCAAACTCTTTCTAATAAATATACACTTCTCGTTCAGACTATTTACTCTTTTATTCGTACAAAATGAAATTCTATTATCAGACTTGGGAAAAATAATCCTGAAATATTTGTCACATGAAATCTTTCAAATAGATAATTCACCATACCAACTGAAACTCGCGCTTTTATCACTTATGCCTTTACTGATGTCAAATCCTTACACAGAAATTAGAAAAAAAAACCCCAATACTAAAATCACCACATTACCAAGATCAAATTAGAAGTATAGTCATATTTGACATGATTATCACGAGCTGAAGAACGCACTTCAAACACGAGTCATAATTGACAAATTATGGAACAAAGATAACAAGGAAACCGAATAAAGAAATCCAAGATAGAAATCCGAATAAAGAAATCCGAATAAAGAAACCCAAGATACGATACTATGCCGAGAATCGAAAACCAAACTCATAGAGAAAATACAAAATACCCGATAATTCTTCAAAGAAAGAAAGTCCGAAGAAAACATCATTTAATCCCAATGAAATCAAATATAACAAGATCAATATATCTTCCCATACATATATATCGGATGAAGCATCAAGTAGAAGAAGCAGAATCATAATATCATATGTATTCTCTCATCAATTCTTATCGATTTAAATGAAATAGAATACCCGATGAAATAGAGCAATATAAATTATAAACTAGTCGGACTACCAATGCTTTCATCCAACACAAGAATTAGAAGACATTCCCATATAACAAGAATTTCTTCAGAAGATCAATAGCCATAGAAATATTTCTGAGAACAGGTGAACACATAGAACATCTTAAAAGAGACTGCTAAATCTGTCCAGTCATAATTGACACACTTAGATAGTTCACATTTCAAATATCATTTCCCCAACTAGTTCTGCCGTCACAAATTTCATATTAAACCATTCACTAAAGAATGCCAGTTCTGAATAAATTTCAATTTACACTTTTCTCGACCTTGCACCTGAGTAATTCGATTTACCAAAGATAATTCCTTCTCTAACTGGGACAGTGCATAATTCCAATAATCTTTACGTCAATCCGATACTTTACTGGCTCTGACTTTACTTATCAGCTCATTTTCAATCTCTAATCATACTTATAATTATTCTATCACTGTACTCTTTGGGTTCTCAACCGGAAACTTATTCAATACAAATATCATGAAATTCCATTATAAGTACCACTTCGGTAAGGGGGAGGGGTTGTAGGACCTCTGACTCGACTTTCTTATACATACACATATGACACAACTTCCATCATCATAGTAACATCATCAAAATCATGACATTCATTCATGTTGGCTTACACCAATTTTCCTATTGTCCCATTTAGACAATATACTTATGCATACATTCTATGTTTTCTAGATAGCTTTACTTATCCATTCATTTAATTAATTTAATTCATGCTCATGACATCATATAAGGCCAAACAAACATAGATATTTGCATCACAATCACAACTTTCATTTCGTGCATCATCGTGTACATATCATTATAATCATATAATTCAGTCCAACAATTTAACATAGATAAGTTCATTTCATTGTAATCCTTTATCTCATAAAAATTATATATCATTAACATTCATCAACATTCGACGTCCAAATCAAGACAAGGACATTTTCATTCGTATCATAATATTATGATCTTTATTCATACCTCTACTACTTTCTATTTATTTCGTTCATCTTATCAAGTAAGCCACATACACTACATCATATGAGCATTAAGCAAATATGAATATTTATCACATATGTATCATAAACCTTTATTCATACTTTTCTAAACCGAGACTTATCATAATCAAAATTTTACTCAAATACCATCACATAACATTAAACATGGTAGGCGCAGCTCGGTTGGAGAGTACCCTGTCTAAATAAGAAGGTATTGTACTCATACGCGTCGGAAGACATCACGCTATCACAGATCAGTGGCATGTATAGCTAAACTTTTACACATGCTAGGTTAGTCCGAGAATAGACTAAACCTTCTCTGATACCACCAAATGTAACGCCTGTGCAGAGACCGTCATGGAGTCGAACACGAGGTGTTAACAGACTTAATTCATTACTTAAACAAATTTCAAACAATTTATTTTAAAATTTTCTGTCAAGCTAGCATTACGTGTCACGATCGTTTAAAATTCATATCTCGAGTTCTGAAACTCAAAATCCAATTCTGTAAATTTTCCTGAAACTATACTCATATATCTATTTACTAATTTTTTCTAGAATTTTTGGTCTGGCCAATTAGTACAGTTTATTAGTTAAATTCTCCCTGTTTGAGGTTCGACTACTCGACCTCTGTATTACGAATCAGATATCTCCTGTCATGAGCTTCAATGACTATATCGTTTGTCTCTTATAAAACTAGACTCAATAAGGAATCTGTACATATAAAGTATGAATTTAATTATCTTTGTAAAATGTATGGTGAATTTCCAAAGTCAGAATAGGGGATCCAGAAATCGCTCTGGCCCTGTTTCACAAAAATTTAAACATCTCATAAAATATAGCTCATATACTTGTTTCGGGTCTTCCATATGAAAATAGACTCATCAAGATTCGATTCCATAACTCATTCATTTTTTAATTCCATTTCTACTTTTTTTTAGTGATTTTTCAAATTCACGTCACTACTGCTGTCTGAATCTATTTTATTGTAAATTTTACCTATTTCATTATTTCCATGGATTAGCTAGCAATTTGACATACATAACACCAAATATGATCATGATTAGCCATTCCAATGGCTAATCATTACCAAGCATTTCCATACCACTCAATAACCATATCATAAGACCATATATACAAAATGATTATAATGTTATACAAGCCATACTCAAAATATACAAGCCATTATGCCAAGATGGTATACGGATAGTGTGAGCGAGCCTCCGACCGTTCCCGATTTTCGAGCTGGCTTGTCCAAACTACAAGGAATGAAAAGGAGGAAGAAAGCATAAATGCTTAATAAGTTCACATGCAACTAGCAAGTAACATAACCGTATAAGCAAACATAAAACATCATTTGCATAATCATCACCAAGACATTCATATCACATTTTCATTTATCATCTTACCATATTGTTGTTATATCGAGTTTTCATCCCGAGGGTTAAGTGCATACCTGTTCAAAGTATCCATTTCACAACACTTACCAATACGTCCCTTTCATCTTGAGTATTCATCCATTTGAGTAGAACTTTACTCGTTGAACACATCGGAATATAATTCGGATACATGGAAAGTTTGCACATAAGTGCCACATATGTAGCCTAGCTCCTATGTAACCCACCCATAAGCGAACTCGGACTCAACTCAACGAGCTCGAGCGTTCGCATCCATGAGTGAACTCAGACTCAACTCAACGAGTTCGGATGCCTAGTTACATCTCACGAACTCGGACACAACTCGACGAGTTCGGACATTTGCATCCATAAGTGAACTCGGACTCAACTCAACGAGTTCGGACTTTTACATCCATAAGTGAACTCGGATGCTCAACCATCCTAGTGACATGTCACTTGTATCCTAATCCATTCCTAAGGTTCAACAGGACCTTTTTCCCAATCATGTGCCTCAACCATGACATAAAACCCGGATCTCAACTTGATTTAATGGAGACCGGAATTCCAAGAAATCCAACAATCAAAAAGACCTGAAATTCCATAGATCTGATGAGTAGAAATTAATTCAATACCGATATGATTTATATATCTCGCCAAACATTTAACAATAGGATACATCACATTTTCCTCTTTTCGCCATAGAAATAATTCTGATATGGCCTCAAGAATAATCCTTCTCATTTCCATCCCAATATCAACACTGACAAGGATAATTTTGATAGATCCCAATGCACGGCTTTAACCCCTTTAACAACTCCGATTTTATGTAGCATCGGAGGCTCTAAACTATCACATTACCTCACTGTCTTGAAACACATCACAATTCATACAACAGTACATTACTGAAAGTCAGGAAGTCTTTACTCAATGTAAACTAGTCTAGTTCAGGCACTTCGGTTACCAATATTCTCATCTATCCGAACTCTGTCAACATGTAATAAACGTTTCAGCTTTCACAAGATGAAAACCTTATCATTCGTAGTGACTTTAACTAATATCAAACTCTTTCTAATAAATATACACTGCTCGTTCAGACTATTTACTCTTTTCTCCGTACAAAATGAAATTCTATTATCAGACTTGGGAAAAATAATCCTGAAATAATTGTCACATGAAATCTTTCAAATAGATAATTCACCATACCAACTGAAACTCGCGCTTTTATCACTTATGCCTTTACTGATGTCAAATCCTTACACAGAAATTAGAAAAAAAACCCCAATACTAAAATCACCACATTACCAAGATCAAATTAGAAGTATAGTCATATTTGACATGATTATCACGAGCTGAAGAACGCACTTCGAACACGAGTCATAATTAAAAAATTATGGAACAAAGATAACAAGGAAACGGAATAAAGAAATCCAAGATAGAGAAATCCAAAATAAAGAAATCCAGAATAAAGAAACCCAAGATACGATACTATGCCGGAGAATCGGAAACCAAACTCATAGAGAAAATACAAAATACCCCGATAATTCTTCAAAGAAAGAAAGTCCAGAAGAAAACATCATTTAATCCCACTGAAATCAAATATAACAAGATCATTATATCTTCCCATACATATATATCAGATGAAGCATCAAGTAGAAGAAACAGAATCATAATATCATATGTATTCTCTCATCAATTCTTATCAGACGAAATGAAATAGAATATCCGATGAAATAGAGCAATGTAAATTATAAACCAGTCAGACTACCAATGCTTTCATCCAACACCCGAATTAGAAGACATTCCCATATAACAAGAATTTCTTCAGAAGATCAATAGCCATAGAAATATTTCTGAGAACGGGTGAACACATAGAACATCTTAAAAGAGACTGCTAAATCTGTCCAGTCATAACTGTCACACTCAGATAGTTCACATTTCAAATATCATTTCCCCAACTAGTTCTGCCGTCACAAATTTCATATTAAACCATTTACTAAAGAATGCCAGTTCTGAATAAATTTCAATTTACACTTTTCTCGACCTTGCACCTGAGTAATTCGATTTACCAAAGTGAATTCCTTCTCTAACTGGGACAGTGCATAATTCCAATAATCTTTACGTCAATCCGATACTTTATTGGCTCTGACTTTACTTATCAGCTCATTTTCAATCTCTAATCATACTTATAATTATTCTATCACTGTACTCTTTGGGTTCTCAACCAGAAACATATTCAATACAAATCTCATGAAATTCCATTATAAGTGCCACTTCGGTAAGGGGGAGGGGTTGTAGGACCTCTGACTCGACTTTGTTATACATACACATATGACACAACTTCCATCATCATAGAAACATCATCAAAATCATGTCATTCATTCATGTTGGCTTACACCAATTTTCCTATTGTCCCATTTAGACAATATACTTATGCATACATTCTATGTTTTCTAGATAGCTTTACTTATCCATTCATTTAATTAATTTAATTCATGCTCATGACATCATATAAGGCCAAACAAACATAGATATTTGCATCACAATCACAACTTTCATTTCGTGCATCATCGTGTACATATCATTATAATCATATAATTCAGTCCAACAATTTAACATGGATAAGTTCATTTCATTGTAATCCTTTATCTCATAAAAATTATATATCATTAACATTCATCAACATTCGACGTCCAAATCAAGACAAGGACATTTTCATTCGTATCATAATATTATGATCTTTATTCATACCTCTACTACTTTCTATTTATTCCGTTCATCTTATCAAGTAAGCCACATACACTACATCATATGAGCATTAAGCAAATATGAATATTTATCACATATGTATCATAAACCTTTATTCATACTTTTCTAAACCGAGACTTATCATAATCATAATTTTACTCAAATACCTTCACATAACATTAAACATGGTCGGTGCAGCTCGGTTCGAGAGTACCCCTGTCTAAATAAGACGGTATTGTACTCATACGCGTCGGAAGACATCACACTATCACAGATCAGTGGCATGTATAGCTAAACTTTTACACTCTCTAGGTTAGTCCGAGAACAGACTAAACCTGCTCTGATACCACCAAATGTAACGCCCCATACCCGAGACTGTCACCGGAGTCGAACACGAGGTGTTAACAGACTTAATTCATTACTTAAACAACTCAAACAATTTATTTTTAAAATTTTTAGTCAAGCTAACAATCTGTGTCACGGTCGTTTAAAAATTCATATCTCGAGTTACGAAACTCAAAATCCAATTCTGTAAATTTTTCCTGAAACTATACTCATATATCTATTTACTAATTTTTTTCTAGAATTTTTGGTCTGGCCAATTAGAACAGTTTATTAGTTAAATTCTCCCCTGTTTCAGGGTTCGACTACTCTGTCCTCTGTGTATTACGATTCAGATATCTCCCTGTACAGAGCTTCAATGACTACACTGTTTGTCTCTTATAAAACTAGACTTAATAAGGAATCTGTACATACAAATCATGACTTTAATTATCTTTGTAAAATTTATGGTGAATTTCCAAAGTCAAAATAGGGGATCCTGAAATCGCTCTGGCCCTGTTTCACAAAAATTTAAACATCTCATAAAATATAGCTCATATACCTGTTTCGCTTCTTCCATATGAAAATAGACTCATCAAGATTCAATTTCATAACTTATTCATTTTTTAATTCCATTTCTACTTTTTTTAGTGATTTTTCAAATTCACGTCACTACTGCTGTCTGAATCTATTTTATGGTAAATTTTACCTATTTCATGGTTTCCATGGATTAGCTAGCAATTTGACATACATAACACCAAATATGATCATGATTAGCCATTACAATGGCTAATCATTACCAAGCATTTCCATACCACTCAATAACCATATCATAAGACCATATATAGAAAATGATATATGCCATACTCAAAATATACAAGCCATTATGCCAAGATGGTATACGGATAGTGTGAGCAAGCCTCTGACCGTTCCTGATTTTCGAGCTGGCTTGTCAAAACTACAAGGAATGAAAAGGAGGGAGTAAGCATAAATGCTTAATAAGTTCACATGCAATTAGCAAGTAACATAACCATATAAGCAAACATAAAACATCATTTGCATAATCATCACCAAGACATTCATATCACATTTTCATTTATCATCTTACCATATTGTTGTTATATCGAGTTTTCAACCCGAGGGTTAAGTACATACCTGTTCAAAGTATCCATTTCACAACACTTTCCAATACGTCCCTTTCATCTTGAGTATTCATCCATTTGAGTAGAACTTTACCCGTTGAACACATCGGAATATAATTCGGATACATGGAAAGTTTGCACATAAGTGCCACATATGTAGCCAAGCTATTATGTAACCCACCCATAAGCGAACTCGGACTTAACTCAATAAGCTCGGGCGTTCGCATCCATGAGTGAACTCAGACTCAACTCAACGAGTTCGGATGCCTAGTTACATCTCACGAACTCGGACTCAACTCAACGAGTTCGGACATTTGCATCCATAAGTGAACTCGGACTCAACTCAACAAGTTCGGATGCTCAACCATCCTAGTGACCTGTCACTTGTATCCTAATCCATTCCTAAGGTTCAACGGGACCTTTTTCCCAATCATGTGTCTCAACCATCTTCTACGGAATGCCGATACCGATACTCGGTAGTATTTCACATTTTCCAAGTATATCACATAATTTGACATATTATCAAACAATTATCACAAGTATAATATTTTATAATAATTATCATATCATTTAAATAACATAAAAACATTTAAAATAATAACTATGCTACCAACATTTATATATGAACTTACCTCGTATGCGAAAATGGCTACTTTTACCATTTCGTCCACAACTTGGTATTTTCCCCATTTTAGTCCGAATTTCAATTTTCCTTGCTCTATCATATAAAATATAGTCCAATTAGGACTCACATTATTCAAATTGACCCAAAATCATATTTTGGCAAAATTATAGTTTTGCCCCTAAACTTTTGCATATTTACACTTTTGCCCCAAAGCTCGTAAATTAAACTTTAGCATATTTTCTTATGTTTTATGACATGCTGATCATTTTTCCCTTCTATGGAAACATCAAATTCTCACTCTAACATGTACTTATGACTATTTGGTATTTTTACCGATTAAGCCCTTTTTGCTCGTTTTCGCTTAAAACCGAGTAGCACAAGTTGTCTAACATAATTTAAAACTTAATATTCTATCATAAAACACCAAAATACACAAATTTCACCTCTGGGTATTTTTCCAAATATAAACCCTAGGTTAAATTATTGCTAGCATAAGCTTAATCGAGCTACCGGGACTCCAAAAACGTAAAAATCATTAAAAACGAGGCTAAAACGGACTTACAATCGAGCTTGGAAGCTTGAAAAACCCTAGCCATGGTTTCTCCTTGCTATATTCGGCAATGGGGTTGAACATGAGCAAAATTGGCTTTTAATTTTGTATTTTAATTCATTTTGCCCCTAAATGACCAAAATGCCCTTACTACTAAACTTTCCAAAAATTCCATCCATGTCCAATTTTTGTCCATAGACTTAGAAGTTGGTAAAATTTCTATTTAAGACCTCCTAATTAATATTGCAAAACAATTTCATACTAGAAACTTCTAGAATGCAAGTTTTGCAAATTATTCGATTTAGTCCCTAATTTCAATTTAAGCACTTTATGCATAAAATTTCTTCACGAAATTTTCACACAATCATGAAATCATATCATAGACCTCAAAATAATCATAAAATAATTATTTCTATCTTGAATTTTGTGGTCACGAAACCACTATTTCGACTAGGCCCAAAATCAGGATATTACAGGGCCGAAGCCTTTTCATGTTTCATATTACTGGGCCGAAGCCTTTACTGTAAACGGTATGGCCTATAGGCCCATTTCACTATCACATGTAATGCCAATGAAAGAATGCAAGCCCATTTGGGGAGACTACTCGACCCACCATCCGCTACTCTCCATCCGTACCAACCAAGCTCTCCATATGGGGAATAACTCAACCCACCGAGCCAAAACTCTCCACTGGCAGCATAGCTGCTTTATCATATAACTGGAGGCCTAGCCTCTTTTAATAACTAGGGCAAAAGCCCTTTTCGGTAAACTAAGGCATAAGCCCTTTTCGGTAAACTGGGGCGTAAGCCCTTTTGCACTTCCTCCATCCATATAAAAACCCAACCCAATGCATTTATGAATACATAATGTGCATATCATACATATCATGTGCATATCATATCAATCATGTATATCAAAACCCCATGTATCAATTTTATAATTAAACCCTGGGGGTATAATGGTCATTTTTACCTAGGGGCAAAACAGTCATTTTCATATTATAAAGGTAATTTCATAATTTTACCAAATATTAGGGTTTTCCATGTTCATTAACAATTACTAACAATTCATGTGTTTAAATAGCGATTCTAGCCCATTTTTAGCGAAACCGAGTTATTGGGCCTAAAACCTCTAATGGGCCCTACATAGCCGATTTAGTCATCTAGGCCCGTTTAGCCTATATTCCATAATGGTATTACCTGTGACAGCCCTAATGTGACCCTAGTCGGAAAGTGGTTTCGAGACCACAAAATCGAGTCATAAAAATAATTAATTGATATATTCTATGCTTATTATGTGTGTACATGAGTATGTGGAAGTTTCATTCTCTAATTTTGCCAATTGCATGAGAAATTATTAAATAGGGATCAATATGAGACATGGTGAAATATGATAGGCTAATTTTAAATGGCTTGTTAATGCATGATGACACAAGGGTGGACTTGCATGTCAAATTCCCTAATTCCTTTGTAGTGGCCGGCCAAGATGGATTGTTGATGGGCAATATATGTAATATCCTGATTTTGGGCCTAGTCGGAATAGTGGTTTCGTGACCACAAAATCCGAGATATAAATAATTATTTTATGATTATTTTAAGGTCTATGATATGATTGCATGATTGTGTGAAAATTTCGTGAAGAAATTTTATGCATAAAGTGCTTAAATTGAAATTAGGGACTAAATCGAATAATTTGCAAAACTTGCATTCTAGAAGTTTCTAGTATGAAATTGTTTTGAAATATTAATTAGGAGGTCTTAAAGAGCAATTTTACCAATTTCTAAGTCTATGGACAAAAATTGGACATGGATGGAATTTTGGAAAGTTTAGTAGTAAGGGCATTTTGGTCATTTAGGGTAAAATGAATTAAAATACACAATTAAAAGCCAATTTTGCTCATCTTCAACCCCATGGCCGAATATAGCAAGGAGAAACCATGGCTAGGGTTTTCAAGCTTCCAAGCTCGATTGTAAGTCCGTTCTAGCCTCGCTTTTAATGATTTTACGTTTTTGGAGTCCCTAGCTCGATTTAGCTTATCCTAGCAATAATTTAACCTAGGGTTTATATTTGGAAAAATACCCATAGGTGAAATTTGTGTATTTTGGTGTTTTATGATAGAATATGAGGTTTTAAATTATGTTAGACAACTTGTGCTACTCGGTTTTAAGTGAAAACGAGCAAAAGGGCTTAATCGGTAAAAATACCTAATAGTCATAAGTACATGTTAGAGTGAGAATTTGATGTTGCCATAGAAGGAAAAATGATCAGCATGTCATAAAACATAAGAAAATAGGCTGAATTTTAATTTACGAGCTTTGGGGCAAAAGTGTAAATATGCAAAAGTTTAGGGCAAAATTGTAATTTTTCAAAATATGATTTTGGGTCAATTTGAATAATGTGAGTCCTAATTAGACTATATGTTAAATGATAGAGCAAGGAAAACTGAAATTGGGCTAAAATGGGGAAAATACTGTTGTGGACGAAATGGTAAAATAGCCATTTTCGCATACGAGGTAAGTTCATATGTAAATGTTGGTAACATAGTTATTATTTTAAATGTTTTAATGTTTTTTAAATGATATGATAATTATTATGAAATATTATACTTGTGATAATTGTTTGATAATATGTCAAATTATGTGATATACTTGGAAAATGTGAAATACTACCGAGTATCGGTATCGGCATTCCGTAGAAGATGGTTGAGACACATGATTGGGAAAAAGGTCCCGTTGAACCTCAGGAATGGATTAGGATACAAGTGACATGTCACTCGATATTTGGGCATCCGAACTCGTTGAGTTGAGTCCGAGTTCACTTATGGATGCGAATGTCCGAACTCGTTGAGTTGAGTCCGAGTTCGTGAGATGTAACTAGGCATCCGAACTCGTTGAGTTGAGTCCGAGTTCACTTATGGATGCGAACGCCCGAGCTCGTTGAGTTGAGTCCGAGTTCGCTTATGGGCGGGTTACATGATTGCTTGATTGAATATGTGGCACTTATGTGCAAGTTATCCATGTATCCGAATTATATTCGATGTGTTCAACGGTAAAGTTCTACTCAAATGGAGGAATACTCAAGATGAAAGGGACGTATTGGTAAGTGTTGTGAAATGGATACTTTGAACAGGTATGTACTTAACCCTCGGGTTGAAAACTCGATATAACAACAATATGGTAAGATGATAAATGAAAAGGTGATATGAATGTCTTGGTGATGATTATGCAAATGATGTTTTATGTTTGCTTATATGGTTATGTTACTTGCTATTTGCATGTGAGCTTACTAAGCATTTATGCTTACTCCTCCTTTTCATTCCTTGTAGTGTTGACAAGCCAGCTCGGAAATCGAAACGGTCGGAGGCACGCCACACTATCCATATACCATCTTGGCATAATGGCTTGTATATTTTGAGTATGGCATGTATAGCATTATAACATTTTGTATATATGGTCTTATGATATGGTTATTGAGTGGTATGGAAATAGAAATGCTTGGTAATGATTAGCCATTGGAATGGCTAATCATGATCATATTTGGTATTATGTATGTCAAATTGCTAGCTAATCCATGGAAACCATGAAATAGGTAAAATTTACCATAAAATAGATTCAGACAGCAGCAGTGATGTGAGTTTGAAAAATCACTAAAAATAGTAGAAATGGAATTAAATAATGAACAAGTTATGAAATCGAAGCTTGATGAGTCTATTTTCATATGGAATAAGCGAAACAGGTATATGAGCTATATTTTATGAGATGTTTAAATTTTTGTAAAACAGGGCCAGAGCGATTTCTGGATCCCCTGTTATGACTTTGGAAATTCACCATAAATTTTACAAAGATAATTAGAAGTCATGCTTTATATGTACAGATTCCTTATTGAGTCTAGTTTTATTAGAGATAAACGACATAGTCATTGAAGCTCTGTACAGGGAGATATCTGATTCATAATACACTTAGGTCAGAGTAGTTGAACCCTGAAACAGGGGAGACTTTAACTAATAAACTGTACTAATTGGCCCAACCAAAAATTCTAGAAAAAAATTAGTAGATATATATATGAGTCTAGTTTCAGGAAAAATTTACGGAATTGGATTTAGACTTTCGTAACTTGAGATATGATTTTTAAAGCGACTGTGATGCAGTTAGCCAGCTTGTCTGGAAATTTTAAAATGAATTGTATGAGCTGTTTAATTAATGAATTAAGTCCGTTAACACCTCGTGTTCGACTCCGGCAACGGTCTCGGGTACGGGGTGTTACAATATATATGTTAATTAGATATTATAATAAGAAATTGGGTTATTGGAGATAAAATATTGTTAGTAAAAGAAGGTAAAAATGAAAAAAATGAAGGAATGCTCATCTTTCTTCTCCATTGCCGTGACTTGAGGGAGGAAGAAGAAAGGAATTCTTTTGCTCATGATTCAGCTTGGATGATGCTTAGGAAGAGGTAAGCACTTTGGAATTCTTGGAAATTTAGGTATAAATAAGGTGATTAGTTCAAGTTCTACTCATTCCATGGATTAAGTTTGGTTGTTTGGAGGTTTGATATTCGGCCAAGTAGTTTGAAGCTCTTGGTACATATACTTTTTCTTGAAGGTTGAAATTGGTTTGTTCATAAGGGGGTACCGAATGTGGTCATTGAAGGGTCTTAATGAACAAAATGTGTGGCTTGGGTTTATGACATTCGGTTAAGGAATATTGTGTGCTAGCAAGGTTGGTTTAATATATATATGTAAATCACTTTGTATTTGATGATTAGAAAAAAAATAGTGAAGGGCAAATTAAAATGATGTTGGATAAATTTTTAGTATAGTTGTGCTTAAGCATTCGGTCATTGATGGGCATTGTTGTAACCTAATTGCAGTTGCAACTCTTAATTTTGAGATGAATTTGTACATATAAGTTAAGTGAATGGTTAGGGCCGAATGAGGTGTATAAAATATTAAAGCATGCTAGAATTATACATTAGTAAGAATGTGTAATTGTACTAAATTCTCTATTTGAATTCGGTTAGGTATAGTCATGGTATGAGCTCATTAAGGGTGCTATCTTATAAGTGAATGTAGCTTTAGTTAACCTTATGTGCCATGCGTGTGCTAAAATAATTAATGAATTGGATGTTATTATAGGTGTATGGTTGGTCTTATTATTAAAAATAAGGGTTGAGTACCTTGAATTTCTCTTTGATATTCAAAATGATTAAATCAATTTAATTGTTAAATTAAGCTCAAGAGCAAGGGAACTAAATCGGATAAAGGAAAGGAGAAAGCAATCGAATAGCCGAGTTGGAACCGTTCTACCCAACACAAGGTAAGTCATTAAGCATATATTTGGTATTGATTAAAACGATCGTAATACCTATGCAATTGTGTTTAATGAGGTGAAATGTATACAAATGTATATGTATGTAGAGATGAAATTGTCGAATGTAAAAAAAGAAGTGAAGCGTGTAGAGTGGCTGGTTTTCGGCACTAAGTGTGCGGGCAATAAGTGTTCACGGTTGAGAGATTGGCACTGAGTGTGCGAGCTTGGAATGCATGGCACTAAGTGTGCGAGCTTGAAATGCATGGCACTAAGTGTGCGAGTTTAAAGTATATGGCACTAAGTGTGTGCGGCTGATTATTCAGCACTATGTGTGCGAACCCACTATGTATTTTCTATAGATTATTTACATTAAGGGTGCGACCTTACCGAGTCGATTTTGGACAGCGGAAAGGGTAAGTACCTTGAGTTCATGGCTAATAGGTGCTATGTTTATATTTGGAGTTGAGCGTGGTAAATTTTGAACCTATGTGATGATTATAATTGAAGTCACGTACATAAGGTTCATCGTGGAATAGGTGAAAGTTCGTTTAGTTGTATGATTGTAACGAAAATAAAATGATGTATGGAAATGCCTCAATTACTCTATTGAATAGCGTATGAAATGTCAATGTAGGACTTGGAATGAGATTGAATCGTAAGGTCTAAGAAACTATGGCATAGTTCGGTATGGACGGAGTACTTAGCCTCATTTCGTTGTTTCCTCTTGTGAAAATTTTATTAATGGATGGTAGTGTAATGCTTATGACTTACTGAGTTATATACTCATTCGGTGTTTGCTTGTCACCTATTTTAGGTTTCTTGGACTCGACTTTTTGCATACTCGGGACCGTCATCGAAGTCATCACACCGGCTAGCAACTTTTGGTATCTTCTTTTTAGTTGGTCTAGGAGAACATTTCGGCATGTATAGGCTATTATGTTTTGTTGAAATTTGGTATGTAAACTTTAGCCATGCGAAAATGGCATAATGTTCGGTTGGATTTGGTTCTATGATGTTTGGACACAAGTCTTGGTAATTCGGTTTTGGTTGAGTATTGGTTGAGGCCTACTCGATTATTATGCCATATGTCATGGCTGATTATTTTCGGTGTTAAATTCATGATTTGGTAATAGTGTAGTAGGGAGATGCTCGGTGATGATTAACCTTTGGCATGGCTAGTCATGGTCATAAATTGGTAATATGTATGATGAATTATTAGTTAGATCAAGGAAAAATCATGAAATAGGCATAGTTTGCTTTAGTAACGGATGCTGACAGCAGCAGTGATGTGAGATTGAAAAATCACTAAAAATAGTAGAAATGGAATTAAATAATGAATAAATTATGTAATCGAAGCTTGATGAGTCTATTTCCATATGGAAGAAACGAAACTACCATATGAGCTGTATGTTAGGAGATAATTAAATTCTTGTGAAACAGGGCCAGAGCGATTTCTGGATCCCCTGTTTCGACTTAGAAAATTCACCGTAAATTTTATCGAGATAATTAGAGGTCGTACCTTATATGTACAGATTTTTTATTGAGTCTAGTTTCATTAGAGACAAACGACATAGGCATTGAAGCCCTTTACAGGGAGATATTTAAATCGTAAGGTACAGAGGTCAGTGTAGTCAAACCTTGAAACAGGGGAGAATTTAATGAATAAACTGTACTAATTGGCCCAACCAAAAATTCTAAAAAAATTTCCCCATATAGATATATGAGTCTAGTTTCGGATAAAATTTACGGAATTGGATTTCGAGTTCCAGAACTCAAGATATGATTTTTAAAGCGACTACGATACAGTTAGCCAGCTTGCCTGGAACAAAAAAATCAAGAAAAAAATAAATAGGGGAAATAAATGAAGTAAGCTCGGTAACACCTCGTATTCGATTTCCGGTAACGGTCACGGGATTGGGGTGTTACATTACCAGTCTTAACGTGCAATTTAATAGGATTTTATTTCCTACCAAATTTACCCAAATGGGCCCGTAAGCCCATTGGGCCCGATTTCAGCCCCTCGAGGCCCAACTTACCGTGATGCCAAAAATCGTGCTCTTACCTTTTCCAATGTTCCTGATCATAAACTTAGAGAATCTAACTAACCAATGAGCGTTCGCTTGCTCACAAGTCCTCGAAATGCCAGAATTTTGGCATTTCAGCTTTTCGGCATTTATCGATTTAAGCTACGAAAGAAGGTTCGTTACACACCTGATTTGCGATATTCCTTGACGAGATCTCCTACACGATTTCTCCTATAATCAACCGCTTATGGGTCAACTCACAATAATTAAACCAAAACGAGAACCATCTATTATCAACACTTACACATTCGGCCACCATCCATAATGGCCTTAGAATCCATACCTTTGCCGAAGTTGATGACTAGATTTAGTCACTCCGATGATTCGAGCTAATCCAAGTCGACACTCCGCCTTGCTGCTCCTCCACTATACAAACCATAAAAAGATCAAAAGAAGAACCCAATAAGGCCTATACCCACATTCGACCACCTCCCTAAACTATAGGGGTTTCGGCTTTTGTCAACAGTTACTATTAAAATCGCTTTAGAGTACGAACACTTACCACAGTCTCTCTTCTTGAATCCGTTTAAGCCTAGAAGATAAGGGAATTGACCACCCAAAAAGTGAAAAGAAAAAGAGGGTTGCTGGTCAACAAAGAATCGGCACCACCTAGCTTCACAGATTTCAGCTTTTGCAGTATTTCAGCAGAAGTGGAGGTAGGGGAAAGAAACAATAGATGAACGGAGAGAAGTAGTGGGCTGGTTTGGAAGAAGGAAAAGGAAGGAAAAGGAAGAAAAGATGAAAGGAAGGGTGGTAAATTCGGCTAGGGAAGAAGAAATAAGAAAAAAGAAGACTAATCCTATGGTTACAAAGAAGAAAACGGTACAACAAGTACCCAAGTGTCGAAAATCCCTAACTAAAACCCCTTTGCCGAAATCCCCTCTCTAATCCCCTCAAATCGGCTAACTCTATCACCCTCTCAAATCCCTAAAATCTCTCCCCTTATCCTTCCTTAATCCATGCATTTGACTGTTTCAAACTCTCTCCTACAGAGTTTCATTCAACTATAACTTCTGCATGCTCAAAGCATAAAAATTAGTATCATATTTGCCATCACAGGGAATCGATCCCAGGTCTTCCCCCAACCACTTACACGCCACCTTTATAGCTCCCTAGTGGCGTCACTTAGCCACTTTACTAGAGGCTCTTTTGTGATACATTTTACCCACAAATTTTAATAAGACCACCTATCCAATGCCCTTAACTTCTTAAGTCCAAAATTCAAAAATTTCTACCAGGTTTTGGCCAACACATGGGCCTTCCATAAGCCCACTTACATACTCAAATTATGAATTTCACAACCAAATACCAAACTTTAAAAAATTTACCAAAATATTGAGAATCGCGAAAAAACCCGAAAATCAGGATGTTACAGGTAATTCAGATCCGAGCTCATTACGGGTGTTTGTCGCTACAAGGAATTTAGCCTGGACTGGTAATCTTGACATCACCCTATGAGTTGATATTACAGGGGATTTAGCCTAGACTGGTAATCCCGCCGCAAGATGTGAGGTTCACGGGAGTGTGAACTTGAGACGATTGCTCTTATGACTTGACGGTAAATGGATAATCCATCGAGACTTCCGAGAAACTCAATAGGATTCACATGAGATATAAAAATGAAAATGTCGAATGATGAGCTCATCTAAGACAAATTTACATGGTGTATTGTTAAGGGACTAACTTGTTGATTGAGTGCATGTGATAGGGAAACTATTTCATGCTTGTTGGTCTTATTGCCTAATATGGATGTGTGCTAATTAATCAGTAAGTTTACTTTCTATTTATTCGGGCTTACTAAGCACATAAATGCTTACCCCTCTCTTTTCCCTGTCTTACGAGCTCGAGGACTCATAGAGGTTGGAAGATGGTTGGAGAATCAACACACTATCATCTTGTCTAGCTTTGGTATATAGATACTTTTATTTTGTTCAATGGCATGTATAGGGCTTTTGTTATTTTTTTATATGTGTCGTTTGCTTAGCAAACATGAAGGCTTATAAAAGTATATGTGTTCACTTGTATATGGCCATGGAAATTGGCTCATTTTGATGTAGGTTATGACCTACAAATTTGTGCATGTTTATGTCCAAATGTTCCTGTGATAATTAAATATGGCATATCACAATTAAGTATATGTAATGTGACCCAATCACAAGGGATGGCTAGGTTATAATTGGCTATGAGTTAAGACAATGAGCCAAGCTTAATTAAGTTACCAGTCATAGAAATCCTTAATATAAAATGGGATAACTGAGCATGTATAAAATCGATGAGATGAGGTTTACATGCAATGAGGTATATTAAGGTCATTTAAGAGTATAATTAGACCATGTTAAGTGTTATTGAAAACTATAAGTGGGTACGAACATTATAGGGTGACTAAAGGATTGGAAAATAGCCTAACAAGGTCCACACGGGTAGACACACGGGCGTGTGTCTAGGCCGTGTGTGACACACGGATTGCCCCATGGGCATGTGATATGGTCGTGTGTCCCTTGCACCTAAAAATTTTAAGTCAGAATGCATGGTAGTAAACACACAGGTAGAGACAAGGCCATGTGTGTAACACCCGTGCAGAGACCGTTCTCGAGTCGAACACGAGGTGCTAATCGACTAATTCATTTACTCTCATGATCAATTAAAAATTTTTCCAGACGACTGCCTAACTGCGTCACTCTCACCTTAAAAATCATAACTTGAGTTCCACAACTCGAAAATCAGATTCGTAATTTTTCCCTGAAACTAGACTCATATTTCCATCTACATATTTTTTCTTAGAATTTTTGGTAGGGCCAATTAGTACAGTTTATTAGTTAAAGTTTCCCCTAATCCAGGGTTCGACTACACTGACCTTCACACATTACAAATTGGATATCTCCCTGTACAGGGCTCCAATACTGATGCCGTTTGTTTCTATAGAAACTAGACTCAGAGAGGAATCTATGCATATATGGCATGACTCCTAATTATCTCTGGTTAATTTACAATGAATTTCCAAAGTCGGAACAGGGATTCCAGAAACCGTTCTGGCCCTGTTTCACAAAAACCTAAATATCTCTTAACATACAACTCATATGACCGTTTCGTTTCTTCCATATGAAAGTAGATTCATCAAGGCTCATTTAAATAATTTATTCACTATTTAATTCCATCTCTACTATTTTTAGTGATTTTTCACATCCACATCACTGCTGCTGCCAGCATCTATTTTAGGGTAGACTTTATCTAACACATAGTTTCTATGACTCAACTAACCCTCTTGCATATATAGTCCAAAATATAATCAAGATGAACCATTCTAATGGCTGATCGTTGCCAAACATTTCCATGCCTCTTAATGAGCATATACATATCGAATGATTATAACATTATGCTCAAAACATTTATAAGCCATTTTCGCATGGCTATCTAAAATTATACAAATCCAAAGGGTCCATGACCCACAACAAAAGGGTAGTCCTATACATTGACCAAAATATCCTCTCACTACTAGTCTATTCCATACATGCCATAAGATATTCCCAAAAGCGTAGCAGTACCAAGCGGTGGGTAGTGATAGTGTGACTAGTTGCTTGACGATCCCGAGCCTGTAGCTTCAAATGAGATCTATAAAGCAGAGGAAACAAAGTAAGCAGAGTAAGCATTACGATGCTTAGTAAGTTTTAAGCGGTGTCAATAGATAACAACCAAATCATAACATGGTTGTTCGTATTTTTATTTCACTCTTCCTTCGGGCACACTATCCCTTTTCGAATATGCACATCTCATCATATACAATAGGCGATAAACTCTCACATAAAAGTGAGCTCATGTGACATAGATATATCGTATGATTTCACATAACCTCTCACACTAAACCGATGTCACATAATCATAGGAATAGTCCCATAGATTGCTCTCGTGTGCATCATATATAAACTTGGAGTACATACTGTTTAACCTTTCGCATTGCGTATATTTATAAGCAATTCTTATTACGAAGTCTTACGGGACATAATCTCCACACGTAGTCATCGGGTCTTACCGGACATAATCTCCACACGTAGTCATCGGGTCTCACCGGAACATATTTCAAGTTTCATGTACATTTAATCACATGTTACAACATTCACATTAGCCATTCGGCTTTACCACACATACACATCACACATATATTTCACATTAGCCATTCGGCTTTACCACATATACATATCACACATATATTTCACATTAGCCCTTGACTTTACCACATATACACATCACACATATATTTCACATTAGCCATTCGGCTTTACCACATATACATATCACACATATGTTTCACATTCATCACATCGGCCATTAGGCCTTATCACATATATATATACCTTCACATTCATCACATCGGCCATTAGGCCTTATCACATATATACTCTTTCACATTCATCACATTGGCCATTAGGCCTTATCACATATATATACACCTTCACATTCATCACATCGGCCATTAGGCCTTATCACATATATACTCTTTCACATTCATCACATTGGCCATTAGGCCTTATCACATATATATACACCTTCACATTCATCACATCGGCCATTAGGCCTTATCACATATATACTCTTTCACATTCATCACATTGGCCATTAGGCCTTATCACATATATACTCTTTCACAAATTTTAATATCAAGGATCCATCTAATACTCATATATCATTTTACAATATCACGATTTAGAATTCAAGTATGGGTTCAATCAATAGCTTATGAGCAACTAAGACAAGTTTTATCCATGTTTGCAACAAAATCACATATTCGCTGCGAGCTGTTTTCCTGAGCAATGGTCACTAAATTATTCATAACCGGAGCTACAAGACTCCAAATCACTTGCTGTTAATTTTCTCTGAATATAGACTCATACATCTTTCATCCATAAAATTTTCAGAATTTTAGGTGTGGCCAATCAATACCAGATTTTTCTTGAAGTTTCCCCTGTTTCACTGTTTGACTAATCTGACCACTCTTCGCTACGAATCAAATTTTTCATTGTTAAGAATTCATAATGTGTTCTATTTGATTCCATTTGAAACTAGACTCATTAAGGAGTCTAAGCATATAAATATTATCTTATAGTCATTTTTGTACAAATTATAATGAATTTCCAAAAACAGAACAGGGGATTTCGGAGTCATTCCGACACTGTCCCGCACAACTTTAAATATCTCTTTATAGGAAATTCCTTTGCTTCCACGGTCTCTTTTATAAGAAACTAGACCAACTAAGCTTTGATTACATGTTTTATTCAGCCTATAATTCCACACCAACAATTTATAGTGATTTTCTAAAATCACATTACTGCTGCTGTCCAAGCAATTTATTACAATTTGCTCTTAACCTTCCAAGTCCAAACACTTATGAACTTACCATTTGGGCTTAAGACATATCATGGCCACATCATATCTTATCAAATCAACTCGTTATGTCCTATTATGATTGAATTTACTCAACGATTAATCGCTTAAAACTTACCTCGGATGTGGTCGAACGATTTCGCGTCTATTCGATCACTTCTTCCCTTCCTTATCCAACTTGATCCTCTAGGCTCTTGAGCTTAATTAAACAAACAAATTGACTTAATCATTTGAGCATCGAAAAGAGGAATACAAGATACTTAGCCAATATATATACTCATTAGGCATCAAAGTCGCATATGTGCGAAATCATGAATCGAACTCAACACATTAGTTAATATTCCTCTTAGCGAATTTTCTAAGCCAAGAATAGGCATCAATATGCTTGCCTCTAACTGAATGCATGCACACCAATTTCCCTCATGTGGCGAATATACATGTCCATGTTGAGGCCAATTATACACTAATACCACACAAAAACAGCATACATTTTACTACTAACGCATTACATATCGTAGCTCAATACACCTCTCTCATTTACTTCATAACGAAACATCATCACAAGCAAATATACACTTGAAATAGTATATATGTCATACCAATACATCATGTGCAAACATATATTCATGTAGGTGCAAGGGCGAATTCTCAAGTGGCTTATATCCAAATATATACACATATCCAAAGCTTAAATCTTACTTACCATGCAACATGCATGAATCATACTTATGGATATACCATGGCGAATACCACAACACCATAATTTTGGTCATGATTAAACAAAGAACTTAGTATCTCCTTCAAAAATGCTAAAAGAAAATCTAAGAGTCCTCAATCCCCCATCACATGTTTCATCATCAAGCTTGATATTTAGCATGCAATGGCATTAACACCACTTTCACTTTGGCCGAATTTCATTCCCATGACATAGCAAAGATTTGAACCATGGGCTAACAAGAACATCAAGCTAGCAACTAAAAACATGCATGAATCTCATGGCACAACCTCAAACATACCTTAATCTTGATGCAAGTATAGCCAACCTCTTCCTAATCCTCTTCAAAACCAAACATGAAGCAAAATTCCTTCCTTCCTCTAGTATTTTCGGTCAAGGGAGAAAAATGGATGAACAATTTTTTTTCTTCTCTTTTCCTCAATACACTGCAAGGGGGTTCACTCACACACATTTTTTTTTCATTCTTTATTACCCATACTTATTTGTTTATTGTTTCTCCCTAATGCACCAACAAAACATGTTTCATGACATGTTTTGCCCATGATTCCTTGTCATGGCGGCCACTAGAACTTGGGGAAATTTGACATGCAAGTCCTCCCTTTGACTACATGCACTATTAGGTCCTTATAGATTAGCCTTTCACTTTTCAAAAGTGTCACACAAGTCCTACTAATTGAATTCACATGCAATCGGCTAAATCGAACTTGAAATTTTCACACATTCATAATTACATATTCTAGACAATAAATATTACATTCAAACATTTCGGTGACTCGGTTTAGCGGTCCCGAAACCACTTCCCGACTAGGGTCAATTTTGGGCTGTCACAATGTGTCTCAACCGTGTAGTGGGCATGGCCTAGCGAACGGGCGTGTGTCTTAGCTATGTGCTCCTAAATGCATGCTGATGTCATAAACAGAATTTCCAAGTTCTTGGACATGGGCAACCACACGAGCATGTCTAGGCCGTGTGAGTGACACGAGCTAGGGACACGGGCGTGTACTCGGTAGTGTGAGAACCCCTGTAGGTTCAAAATGGGAAATAAATTCAATAATTCCACACGGGCGTGTCCCAAAGCACATGGGCGTGTGCATTGTCTCCACACGGGCGTGTGAGACATTAACCTAGAAATTTCCTTAAAATTTTCTTAGGTCCTCGATTTAGTCTCGGACCATTTTCAATGTATGTTTTGGGCCTCGTAGGCCTATATTAGGACACTAAGATGTTGTTTGATTGGTTTCAAATTGGAACGAAATTTTATAACCCGTATTTCCCAGAAATATTCGAGTATGTGTCTGGTAACACCTCATACCTGGTCTTGGTCTTGGGTATGGGTAAGGGGTGTTACAACATCGTAACTCGAATTGTCACCTTGGTTCATTTCTGGCATGGTCCCTCCCAACATACCAACTCTTTAATCAAAACATGCATCATAAATATACACTTGTAAGTCTAACCAAACTTAGTGAATATTACCTAGATTATATTGGCATTCTTATTGTTGAATTCCTCAACTTGGAGATTTTTTATTTCTTTTCAATCTCTGGCGGATTATTTTCTAATACCAACGCTTACATATATGCCAATTCCCATACTTGACCACTACAAACACAATTCACTCATTAGGTAGATACCTGCTTTTTTACTCAACGTGGATCTCATTCCTCTTTTTCTTTGATAACGGATGCGTTCCTCAGAAGGATATTTGTACAGAATCTACCTTCAGAAGATTCTCACTTAGACAGATGTTGAACACTTCACCCAGTGTTGTGTACCAACTGATTTTATTCTAGCGGATACTTATATTAACTGATCTTTTAAGATGAACTTCATAAATATCCTACCTTTGGCAGATTTTCATACTGAGTTTGACAACTATCAAGTTACCAGCTAGATCATACCTTAAATCAACCTAGACCACAACTTATTCTAATAGATGAAACATTCTAATTCACCCCGTGGAATCTCAAACAACCATGTTACATATCGTGAAAAAGCCCAAGTTTGACAGTCAACTTAGACTCCAAATAACCTTTATACATAACCTGAAAATACTTAGATTAGTTGGATACTAGAGAATTTAGATAACTTCCTTACATAACATAAACAAACTCTGATCTGACAAACACTTAGACCACTCATATCTACGATTACACCAAGTTCTTTGTACTGGTGAGTTATTATGACTAATTCTCTCTTTAGAAACACTTCTAAGAACTCTTTCAAGAAATGACCCCAAGGTATATTCAATTTTACCACAAGTCTAAGGCCCCGAAAATAGGTCTAGTAGTTTTGGATAAGTTTACTGGGTTTCAAGTGGAAATTAGGAATTAATTGGGTTAGCGATTTATATTCGTAATTAGTTAGCTTAATTTCATCTAAAATTGGTAAATAATATTTGAAAAATAAAAATATTTTAGAAAATTTAATTTTATGGTTTTAAATAATTTTGGGTAAAATAAATATTTTGGGTTGAATTGGAATTAAAAATAATTTAAAATAGGGGTTTAATTGGGTGATTTAAATTATTAATTAAATGGGACTAATTTGAAAAACAAGGGAAATGTGTAAGAGATTTTATAGCAAATATACCATATTTTCAGAATTTTGGAGGGAAAGGAGAAAATTGTAAAACAAGAGAAAAGGGGGAGTGATTTGATGACAAATTCCCTAAATTTTAAAAATTAGGTGGGGGTTTTTCAGTTTTAAAAACTCTAAAACTACCTCACTTTTCACTCATTTTTTACCTGAATTGAGAGTTCTCTCTCTCTCTCTCTCTCTCTCTCTCTCTCTCTTTTCTTGTTTTCATAAATCAAATATTAGAGAATAGATCTAAACCTTTTCTCTCCCAAAATTCTCTCTAAAATCTGTCGAAATAATTTTTAAAGTTGGGCAAAAAGTCATCCGAATTTCTTCAAGCATTTTGATTCGAACTTCTAAATTAATGATTTGAGTTCATTGAAGGTAACCCTCATCTCTTTAAGTTGATTTCAATCATTATTTGTTAATTAAAGTGATTATAATGATTTTCAACTTTAATTTCTTCTTTCTTGAACTTGAGGATCAACAATGGTGGATCTTTAATTTTGAGTTGGAATCCAAATATTAATGGATGTATAAGCTCAAAATAGGTCAAATAAGAGGTTTTTAATCTTAAACCAAAAGATCAAACGTGTTTTATGGATAAATTTTGAGAAATTTGAATTTGATCAAGAACATGGATGATTTTTCTAAAAAATTATGAAACGGATTAAATGATGAAATTAATACTTAAAATACATGTTAATGGACTAGGAATGAAGATTAGAAGTCGTTTGAGGTGCTGAAAAGGGAGTTTAGTTGAGGAATTCCATATTTCAGCTTAGTTGTGCAACATCGGTAAGGTAGTTTAGAGCAATTATTTAGATTCGTATACTTTATCAAATTTCGTGTTTCTTGTTGCTATTGTTAGTTTCTAATGCATAATTTGTCTCTGTTAAAGCTCCACATCAAGAGGAAGAACATTCAAATCAAAATTGAAGCTCAAACTTGCTTGTTTGAACACATTTTTGCTTAAAAAGCTAAGTGTGGAGGTGAGTGACATAAAGGAAAATTTGGTGAATTGGTCTAATTATGTGTTAAATTAAAGGTTTAATTGGTGTTTTTAATGACTTAATTGCATATTGGATGGTTGGATTTGAAAAAATAGGTTTTATTTTATAAAAGAGCAAAATGGCAATTGGTTTGGTAAGTTGTGTATTATGCTTCTAGAATGATTAAATTGTATGGAATAAATTGATATTTGGAGCATGAATTACTGATTTATTTAACATTTGATAAAGGTGTTCTAATTGGTATATGAATATTTGGAAAATGATATTTTCTATGCTTAATTTTATTGATGTTAAAATTGTTTCGCAACATGCTTTTACTTGTATTTTAGCATTCTAAATTAAGTGATTAAACAACAGATTTTATGTAACACCCCTAACTTGAGACCATTACCGGAATAGGGTTACGGAGCATTACTAGAACTTACAGATTAAATAACAGATATTCTACACCATACAGTATTCATGTCAGAAATCAATCATCAAGTCCTTTATATGAACCCTCGAGGTCCAAAACATGCATTAGAAACGAGTCGGGACTAAACCGGGTATTCAAAATTTTTTTCACAAAATCTAAATTTTTTTCCTAGATGCAGGGGTCACACGCCTGTGTGGTCAGGCCGTGTAACTCTCTGACTTAGGTCACACGGTCAGGTCACACACCCGTGTGCTAGACCGTGTGTAGGTATAAGGGTCATATGGCCAAGCTATACACCCGTGTTTCAATATGCCAACATGATTTCCATCAACCAATCATTTAAGCACACACCAAACATGCTATAGCCTCATTTATACATATCAAAACATGTTCATCACAAGCCATTCCAATGGCTAGTTATAACCCAAACATTTACATGCCAACATTGGCTAATTAACCTATACATGTCATTTATAACCATAATTAATTTACCATATATACCAAGATGGGTTGATGGACAGTGTGAGTGATCTCCATCGATTCTTCCAGTCCATCAAGCTTCCAAATTACTATAGAACAAGGGAAAATAAAACAGAGTAAGCATGAAATGCTTAGTAAGTTTGTATAACATAGTAAATAACTTACCATATATTTATGTTCAAAATAAGCATGCAAGGCACTATCAACCAATTTTATCACAGGCCCTAAACACATATCCTCATCATGTTAGCAAAGTAATCACATATAATAGTCGTTAATCATGGATGAACAAAGTCATCAAGCATGATCCATATTCATGTAATTACCAATTCATGCATCATTATGTCTGGTAATGTCATTTCCATGTACACGGGTAATAGTTCGTTTCTAAGTCATACTATTTCATATAAACATCAAGAAACATGTATGAGCTCAATAATAACCAAATTCCCATATACATATACTTTCCACATCATGAATTCAAATAACATATACAAATCATACCCATGTATTTCAAGTAAATTTTCATAATATTTCATCTCAAGTTCAAATTATTTCATGTCAGGATTCTGCTCATTAAATCAATTAAAATATCAATAGAAATGTAACACCCCTATCCCGTACCCATCGCCGATTAGGGTTATGAGGCATTACCGACTAACATATAACTCAGATCAACTTCTATTATAAATTATCTAGTATAATATTAAATCAACTATCATGCTTCAATTTAATATTACACATGAACATAGAATTAAATAATCGAATAATGCCAACAAGGAAACATGAAACTTTTTTTTTTTAAATCCCTAACCAAGAGCATTTTGTTTCACAAATTTATCAAATATGTAAGTTTTAACTTTTATAACCTTTGTGAAGTATATGTGTAAAATGTTTTATAATTATGCAAGTATCATACACATCTGTGTGCAAACAACCACACATTATTTTCTTACAAATAATAAAATATTCTATAATAGTCTTTGTTAATTTGTTTATGACGTTTACATATGATTAATAAATATTCATAACAATAGCTCGAACAATTAAACTACTCAAGTAATCCAAAATGTTATAATAATATATCATTAGAGATCAGTACAAAACCATATTTACCTTGTAACGACCCGAACTTTAAGGTTATAAGAAAAGTGTATTTTCGGGTCTCTATTTCTGAAAAATAGAATAGAAAATATTTATTAAAAATAATTACGAAGTTAATTGAGTGATTAACTAGGCCTTAATTAAGTGAATTTAACTTAATTAAGAGGAATTAGGAAAAATGACTAAATTGAATAAATGATGAAAGTTGAGTTGTAGATTAAAAGAAAGTAAAAAGAATTAAAATGGCAATTAAGCCATTGACAATAGATGAGGTGGCTAATGGAAGAATATTATGTATATTAAATGTTATAATTGTTATTATTACGGTTTTATATTAAACTATTATTATTATTTAATAGGTGTTATTATTAAATAAATTAAAAGAAAGACAAGTGTATGGCAAAATAAAATACATGTGTAATAAATATTGTATATACATTTGTAAAATATGTATGTATTTACTTATTATTTAAGTAAATAATTAATGTATTTATTATCATTAAATTAATATTATATGATGAATAAATTAAATAAAAACAAATGTATGGATATGATTTGATACAAGTGTATAAATGAAAATATATACATTTGTAATACATGTATTTAATCATTAAGAGATATTTATTACTTATAAAATATATTTACTAATTAAATGATCATATTATAAGATTTTTATGAAAAAATATACTAAATTATGATAAATGTATGGTTATAAATGGATACAACTGTATTAATAATATACACATGAATAAATAAATAATACTTACTATTTAAGTATAAATACATGTATATATATATATATATATATAACAAAGTAAATAAAAGAATAGAAAAGAGAAAAGAAGGAGATGAAACAGAGAGCAGGGGAAAGAAAGAAAGAAAAAAGAGAAAAGAAAGATGAAAAGGGAAAATTGAAGGTTTGAAGTTTGAAGTTTTAATAGGTAAGTCAATTTAGCCCTTTTTACTTAATTTTGATGTTTTGAAAGCTTTGGGACAAGGTTTTTGTAACACCCTGAATTTGGGCCTAGAAGTTTTGGGCCTTGAGCATGGGAGCGGTTGAAGGCAGCTTATAATATTCTGTTGTGCATGCAAATTTCGTTAATGAAGGCTTGTTTTAGTGGTTAAGTGTGTTGAGAAGTGTTGGAGAAGTCCCGGTTTAAACACGGACTCTAGCAAAAAATTGGTTTAAGGTGAATCAAACCCTGGGTGTAGTAGGTAGGCCTTAAGAATATTGTTGGAGAAATTGTGACACAAAAAGCCTTGTGGCTAAGTGGTAAGAAGTGTGTGGAGCATCTGAGGGGAGGCATGAGTTCGAATCCCATGGCAAGCAAAGAGCATTTATTTTGCTAACAGGGCGGCAAGAGTTGGTGTTGAATTTAAACTCGATGTTGGAGGATCCCACATCGGGAAGCTAACATAAGAGTGGATGGAAAGTTTTTTAAAAGGGTTAATTAAAAATTTTGGTTAAAAAATACCCTTGGGTTTGTTTTTTTAAATCTTGGGTTTAAATATTAAAAAATTGTGGGTAAAAAGGGGGGAATTTTGGGAAATTAACACAAAGGGGTTTAAATGTTTTTTGGGCCGAAGGGGGTTTGGGGGTTGAATTTAAAATTTTTTTTGAAGGGGTTTTGTTTTTTTTGGGAAATGGGAAAAAAGTTTGGGGGGTTTTAGAAAAAGGGAAGAACCCGGTGGTTGAAAATTTTTCAAATGGCCTAAGCATTTCTAGTGGAGTCTTGTCATCAGAATGCTAATGTGTGTTTAATCTGGTCAATGATTTGATTTTAGTATATGTGAAAGTTGTATTATGTTTATGGTTGGCTTGATATGCTTAGTTGGATATGTCGTGATGGTAATAGTGCCTTAATGTGATAGCCTGTTGAGAAGTTAGTTCTTAATATGTGTATTTGACATGTTGTAGATGGGAGTAGTTACCCTTATAGAGTAATTGCAGCCGACTTAAGTATAATCCCAATGAATTTCATTTACTTAGCTTATTTAGATGATTAGCTTCGGATTCTAGGCGTTTCCTATTGATACGTAATTTTAGTTGAGTAATTACTAATATTGTGAACCGTACTACATTCGTAATTTGTTAGGTGCAATATGTAGCAAGTTTGTGGATTGTAAGAAGTGGTTGGCTTCGAGTAATGGTTCCAACCAGATGTTGACATAGGTTATAGCCTGAATGGTATAATTTCAGTCATTTATTAGAATCCGAATTGAGTCGAATTGTAATAATATGGCCTAATGGAGTCGTTTTAAGATTGAATTACTCATAGAGAATACCTCATTAGGTAGATCTTGTTAATTACGTGTAGGGTACGATCATTAGTGAAGTGATACTTACACGGATTAAAAAAGATTGTCATAATTGCCTAGTACCTGGATATGTTGCTGTTAAATGATGTGCATGACTAACCTTGTACTTGTATTTGTGAATGGATGTAGTAATGCTGATGTTGAAAGGTCTGATTAGCTTATTAGCTAATGATGACTGTTGTATGAATTTATGTTTGAATTAAAAGTATTTGTAAATTACAGTAATATCCGGTCAGATCGTCGTTAATCAAATCATATGCTAACAGTAGCGATCTTTGAGCATATAACCATCGTTGAGTGATTCATACCTTGATGCTAGTTTAAATACATTACCATGTGTAGATTACAATATGCTTCGTAGCATTATCTCGATCTTCATACAGCATTTAGTAGATCTTATCTTATAGATGTGACTCGATTATACACGTTTTACTCATCTATGCGATTGAAGCTATACGTTGGCTAATTCGAATGTTCGTATCAAAATTCGCTTGACTTTATATAAATTTGACCTAAACCATTTGATTACAAAGTTGTTAAGAATCCTGGGATCCTCAATTCTGGTAGAATTACTCGATTTTATCGAGAATTACATACCTCAGGTTAAATTACACAATACTTGATTTAGTAACATCTCATCATATACAATACCTGATCTGTGTGAAAATACCTTGCCCTGTGTCTATTGCTTGTCTCAAGTTTGTAGACATCTTCCGATTTGAATTGTGTATACATTAGTATGTATGATACCTTTGATTCTATCTTTACTCGATGATGATTCATTTCTGTATTTGAATTTGTATTGGTATGAATCCTATGTTCTATGTACATGCGTTACAAATCGTTGATCGTTACCAATTGTCATCGATATCAGCACAATGCCCGTTAGGGTAAATCGACTGTGTGTTAGATTCCCCAAAGTTGTGAATTCTATGTATCCTTAGTGTATATTGCCATATTGTACGTAAATTGCTGTGCTTTGATTGTTCAATAATGTCTGTTTGATTATGATCTGTTGTATATATGTCATTATTTCACATGGATATTTTCACTGGTGTCTGCTTATAGTTTCGTCTTACTGTATGTATGCCAATTTTATTCTGGCTTCATTTCGATCAACGATGTTATTGTGCCCATTCAAGCTAGTACATTCGATGCCTCTACAGCTAGTATGTGTCTGTTACGATAGACATTTTAAGTCAAACTTATTTGTCAATTTTAGATTGGTATTCAACTCCATTGTTAGTGCCAGGTATTACGCTTTGACTGATCGACGTTCTATTTCATTTGACATTATTCTATTCTCCATTTAGCATTCACATGTTGTTTGAAGCACCAGTTTCATTGTGGGTGCTTTTCGATGTTAGGGTTGTTAATTCGATTGTATCCGACTTTGTCCAATATTTAGTTAGTTTGTTAATTGTGATCCATTGGTCTTGTAACGTAGTTCCTTGATAGATTCATTGTGATCAATCTTACATCCTTGTTCCAATGACACTTTTATGATTGCTAAATGCTAAGTTATATGCATTCCATTTATTGTCATTTTCAAATTGTTATTAGGTCGATATATTTATCATTTGAAATTGTTAGTTATTGTTTAACTCATATTGTAACGTTGTAAACATTGTATTCAATTGATTGTAACTAATGTTTTATAGTAAGTTCAATGTTTTACAGTTAGTAATTTCAGTAGTATCTCAATTAAGCTAGTTAAATGAAGGGTTTAAGTAACATCTTTAGATCATCAGATTTGACCTACAATTTCAAGGGTTGAGTTTGAATTAGGATTAGAATTTTTATAAAACTTTTGACATGGTTAAGTTTGAAGAAATTTTAAAGTGATTGTTCAATGTTATCAACCAAGTTCAAATTTCAAGTTAATGTATACAGGTTATTTAGATAAGGTTATTTTAAACGGTTTTAAATGTTTAAAGAAATGTACGTGTTCGTAAATATCGGTTTGTGCTGTCATGGATATAGTCTTATAAATAGTTTATTGATTAAGAATTAGAGAATTGGATGTGGATATTAGTATGTAATGTTCAAATTGATCACCAGTGATTATGCGAATATTTCAAGTCATGTTAGGAAGGATAAGTACGATCCTAATGGCATTGAAGTTTGTGTTGACATGGAGTTAGCATTATAATTTTGGCTTAATGAAATTGTTGAAGTGTATAGGTTAGTTCAGTTTGAGCTAGTGATATATTGAGTAGAATGAGTCATGAAGTCCAATTAGATGATGTTCAGCAATCTAGTATGAATAGTTTAGAGTAAATTTTTAAGGTAGACCGCTTTGCAACTAGATTGATTGAGTGAACTGCTTGAGATAGCTTAACATTTAAACACCTTAATCTTTGTAAGATGTTAGTGAACCAATTTCACATGCCTGATAAAGTGATTGATGACAAACTTAAGGTAAACAACCGATAGCTAAAATTTGAATAACTTGGTTAGACTAGTTATGATAGAGGAGCACTAACCGAATAATCTGTGTAATTAACCAGAACTGTTAAACCAACCAATTATTACCAATTTGAATTACATCGACACTGATATCATTAATAGTCAAGATATGAATTAATAAGTACATGTAATCAGTGTAATTTGAATAACTTTAATTAATGTATAAATCCAAAAACGACATTAAAGCAGTTCAAGCTAATAATGTCCCATTAATAAGACAAAGAAAAATATTTAAATGGTACAAGTTTAATGGCCATATACAACTTAGACTAAGTAAATTGGAAATAACCACTATTAGCAGAGCCTTTCATCCAATCATCCCCTTATAATCCCAAGCCAATCAAGTTGCATATAGGCCATTTTAATTTAATATCAAGTATGAGTAAGCCTTGCAATCAACTTATGGCCAATACAATTCCACTTATCTAATCCCAAACCTCTCAACTCCACATGCACTTCCACCCTCAATACCATTAATTCGAATTAAAGTACTGACTCAATCAGCCCTATATCGCAAAATCGGATCATATAACAGCCTCGAATTAATGCTTCATAGTCATTTAAATCAATTAGCAACTTCGATATACATAACCACCATTCTTATAACCAATCGGCACATTTGCTAACCATATTAACCCTGCATAACTTTTATAGTAGGGGATTTCACATTGAGTTTTCGTAAACTCACCCCGCTTATTAACCTTTCGTAATTTCCAGCTTTAGATGGATCGGGTCATGCGAGGGCTCTGAGGAAGCCACACACAATGCTTATGTTATAGTTTTGATTATTACCTTTAAATTATTTTATGTGGGTTGTAGTAAAGCCGTTGTAATTTTCTCGATTTCAAATTTGGAATTTTATTTATTGTTCTTACAACTGCTAGTATTAGAACACGATTTTCCAAAGCAACTACTGTTATTCAAAACATCACATAACCGCAATTGTTTTTAAAGTAAGTTTCCACAACTACCAAGATTTTTACAAAGTTGTTAAGAATGTTACTCAAATGAGGTTTTCTAACAAGGTTTAAAAGGGTATAAGTTTTTAATTATTAAGAAGGGTTTTAATGGAAACATGGTTTTCGAAAAACACTTCAATGTGACACGCCAAGTTCGAGCCAAACTTCCAGGCCGTGTTTGGGGTGTTACATTTAGTGGTATCAGAGCTTGGGTTGCAACAACTCGGCTGTGGATTGGGTTTTCAAAGGTTGAATTTTAGAAAATTATTTTCAACCACGTGGTCTGTTTGAAGTATTTCTCTTAAAAAGTGTGGCACACCGAGTCTCCGCTACTAATCCGTAAGTCTTCTGAATACTTTTGTCTATTTAGAAATTGAAATACTATGGATTCCTTAGATATTGGTCTGAATTTAAATTTGGTATTTATTTTATGTGGATGTGATGTTTGGATATAGAAATTGTATATATGTGTGATAAATATGTGTCTGCTTCAGTGAATAAGTGTTGTATGTATGAGATGTTTCAAGTTCTAGATGAAGTGTGATAGTGAAAGTAGGATCAGAGTGCGCAGCGCTAGTGTAGTGGGGTAGATGTTACACGACTACCCTGTTAGATGGAAATTTCGAGGACGAAATTTCTTTAAGGGAGGTAGAGTCAGTAACACCTAAATTTGGGCCTTGAGCATGGGAGCGGTTGAAGGCGACTTATAATATTCACAGTGCATGCAAATTTCGTTAATGAAGGCTTGTTTTAGTGGTTAAGTGTGTTGAGAAGTGTTGGAGAAGTCCCGGTTTAAACCCGACTCTAGCAAAAATTTGGTTTAAGGTGAATCAAACCCTAGGTGTAGTAGGTAGGCCTTAAGAATATTGTTGGAGAAATTAGACACAAAAGCCTTGTGGCTTAGTGGTAAGATGTGTGTGGAGCATCCGAGGGAGGCATGGGTTGAATCCCATGGCAAGCAAAGAGCATTTATTTTGCTAACAGGGGGCGGCAAGAGTTGGTGTTGAGTTTAAACTCTGATGTTGGAGGGATCCCACATCGGGAAGCTAACATCAAAGAGGATAGGAAGCTGGCTTTAAATAGAGAGAACCATGAGGAGAGTAAAGGTACCTTTCTTGGCTGATCCCTTTCGCTTTATGGCGTGCTCGTTTGGGTTGGGCGTCGGCTAAGAGTGCTCGGAGCTTGGATTAACTCCAGTCTCCAATCAGGTGTGTATTTCTTACTACTCTAGCTGTAGGATGGCTACTTCGGGTCGCGATGGGCCGAAAGGGGCCATGTGGGCCCAATTGGATAAGTTGTTTGATTGTGTAGTAAATATTAGACTAGGCTAGGTGAATCTCATATTTGTGGCCAGATTTGGGCTAAAAGGGCCACACGAGCATGTGGGCCCATTTGGGCCAAGAATGGGCTTTAGGGCCATTCGTATTGTTATCCCTATTTAGAATACTTTAGTTTACCAAATTACTAAAATACCCCCAATTGTAAAATTACCAAAGTACCCCCAGTTTATAAAATTACCGAAATACCGTTGATTGTAAAATTACTGAAATGCCCTTGATTTGTAGAATTACCATTTTAGCCTCGATTTATAGAATTACCGTTTCACCCTCGATTTGTAAAATTACCGTTTTACCCTCGATTTATAGAATTACCGCTTTCCGTCACTTCTGTAATTCTTGCTTTTACCCTCGATTCTGAATTACTGCTTTACCCTCGGTTCTGTAATTCTGCTTTACCCTCGATTTGTAATTACTGTTTTACCCTCGATTTGTAAAATTACCGCTTTACCCTTGATTTACTGAAATTCTTGGTTTACCCTCGCCACAAAATTATCGCTTTACCTCGGCTTATAGAATTACCGCTTTACCCTTGATTGTGAAATTATCGAAATACCCCGTAGGGTAGAATTTTCAAATACCCCTATAGGTAGAATTCTCAAATACCCTTATAGAATAGAATTACCAAAATACCCTCGTAGGGTAGAATTATCGAAATACCCTTGTAGGGTAGAAATATCGAAATACCCTTGTAGGGTAGAATTATCGAGATACCCTAGTAGGGTAAAATTACTATTTTGCCCCTAGGGTGTTAAATGACCGCTTTTGCCCTTGTGGGCAAGTGATCGACTTAACCGTGTTTGATGATTTGATTGTGAATATATGTTGGTGATATGAATGACTTGACTGTGATTGTTTGATTCAAATATGGGCATGACATTACGCATACATGACATGTTGCATGGGTTGGGATTTTATGCGGAGGAAGCGTTATGGTGGCTATGCCACAAATATCTGTTCTGGTGGCTCTGCCACAATATCTGTTTTTGGTGACTTAGCCACAATATCTATTGACCGATCGATGGCTAAGTGTCGATCACGCTGCCGATGGCTGTGTGCCATTGTTGTGGGCTTCGTGCCTATTATAAACCCGTTATTAATGGCTCGTGCCAACCTAAATATGGCTTTGTGCCATCTTGACTATGGCTTCGTACAAACGATTTACCGTAGCTATGTGCCTAACATATTTTTTGACGACTGTGTTGATCATATTTACCGAAGGTCATGCGCCAGCTTATATTATCGCCACCGATGGCTTTGTGCCGGGTTAATATGATTATCTACTACTTTGCGCCACGATTCGTTAGGTGGGTTTGCCACATTATTCGATTTCGTGGCTCGCCACAATATTCAGATCTGGTGACTCACACGATATTCGCTTTTAGCGACCATGCCGCAAATTACGTGGTGTGTAGCGGATGGGTGGGTCGAGTTGTCTCCCCACATGGTGTAAGGTTGGTACGGGGGTGTATACTACCGATTGGGTTGGGATTGCATTCACATTCGATTCTCGATTACGATTACATTACTAATATCGATTCGATTCGATTCACATCGATTCTCGATTACGATTACTGCACCTAATTTTGATTCTCGATTCGATTCACATCGATTACGATTTTGATTACATTCGATTCGATTACGATTCTCATTTTGGTTCCAATTCGATAATGTTTCTTATTCAGAATGGGCTAAGGTCCATCTGATACTTGCTCTGTTGTAATGGGCTAAAGCCCGATTGGTACTTGAAATTGTAAGTAAGGGCAATGACTTTTAATTCTTTTAGATGACCGATCGCCTTTTATAGTAGGGGATTTCACACTAAGTTTTCGTAAACTCACCCGCTTATTAACCTTTCGTAATTTCCACCTTAGATGGATCGAGGCTGCGAGGGCTCTTGGAGGAAGCCACACACACTGTTTATGTTATAGTTTTGATTATTACCTTTAAATTATTTTTGTGGGTTGTAGTAAAGCCGTTGTAATTTTTGGATTTCAAATTTGGAATTTTATTTATTGTTCTTATAACTCGCTAGTATTAGAACACGATTTTCCAAAGCAACTATCGTTATTCAAAACATCACGTAACCGCAATTGTTTTTAAAGTAAGTTTCTGCAACTACCAAGATTTTTACAAAGTTGTTAAGAATGTTACTCAGCTGAGGTTTTCTAACAAGGTTTAAAAAGGGTATAAGTTTTAATTATTAAGAAGGGTTTTAATGGAAACATGGTTTTGAAAAACACTTCAATGTGACACGCCAAGTTCGAGCCAAACTTCCGTGCCGGGTTTGGGGTGTTACATTTAGTGGTATCGAGCACAGGTTGCAACAACTCGGCTGTAGATTGGGTTTTCAAAGGTTGAATTTTAGAAAATTATTTTCAACCACGTGGTTTGTTTGAAGTATTTCTCTTAAAAGTGTGGCACACCGAGTCTCCTACACGAATCCGTAAGTCTTCCAATACTTTTGTCTATTTAGAAATTGAAATACTATGGATTCCTTAGATATTGGTCCTGAATTTAAATTTGGTATTTATTTTATGTGGATGTGATGTTTGGATATAGAAATTGTATATATGTGTGATAAATATGTGTCCTTGGTGAATAAGTGTTGTATGTATGAGATGTTTCAAGTTCTAGTTGAAGTGTGATAGTGATAGTAGGATCAGAGTGCGCAGCGCTAGCGTAGTGGGGTAGATGTTACACGACTACTCAGTAGATGGAAATTTCGAGGACTAAATTTCTTTAAGGGAGGTAGAGTTGTAACACCACAATTTGGGCCTAGAAGTTTTGGGCCTTGAGCATGGGAGCGGTTGAAAGCGACTTATAATATTCATTGTGCATGCAAATTTCGTTAATGAAGGCTTGTTTTAGTGGTTAAGTGTGTTGAGAAGTGTTGGAGAAGTCCTGGGTTTAAACCTGGACTCTAGCAAAAAATTTGGTTTAAGGTGAATCAAACCCTGGGTGTAGTAGGTAGGCCTTAAGAATATTGTTGGAGAAATTGTGACACAAAAAGCCTTGTGGCTTAGTGGTAAGAAGTGTGTGGAGCATCTGAGGGGAGGCATAGGTTCGAATCCCATGGCAAGCAAAGAGCATTTATTTTGCTAACAGGGGGCGGCAAGAGTTGGTGTTGAATTTAAACTCTGATGTTGGAGGGATCCCACATCGGGAAGCTAACATAAGAGTGGATGGGAAGCTGGCTTTAAATAGAGAGAACCATGAGGAGGGTAAAGGTACCTTTCTTGGCTGATCCCTTTCGCTTTATGGCGTGCTCGTTTGGGTTGGGCGTCGGCTAAGATTGCTCGGAGCGTGGATTAACTCCAGTCTCTAATCAGGTGTGTATTTCTTACTACTCTAGCTGTAGGATGGCTACTTCGGGTCGCGATGGGCCGAAAGGGGCCATGTGGGCCCAATTGGATAAGTTGTTTGATTGTGTAGTAAATATTAGACTAGGCTAGGTGAATCTCATATCTGTGGCCAAATTTGGGCTAAAAGGGTCACACGAGCGTGGGCCCATTTAATGAGAATGGGCTTTAGGGCCATTCGTATTGTTATCCCTTTAGAATACTTTAGTTTACCAAATTACTAAAATACCCCCAGTTGTAAAATTACCAAAGTACCCCAGGTTTATAAAATTACCAAATACTGTCGATTGTAAAATTACTTTGAAATACCCTCGATTTGTAGAATTACCATTTTAGCCTCGATTTATAGAATTACTGTTTCACCTCGATTTGTAAAATTACCGCTTTATCCTTGATTTACGTAATTATCGTTTCACCCTCGGTTTATAAATTCTTGTTTTACCTCGATTCTGAAATTACTGCTTTTACCTCGGTTCTGTAATTCTTGCTTTACCCTCGATTTACGTAATTACCGCTTTTACCTCGATTTGTAAAATTATCGTTTTACCCTTGATTTACAGAATTACTGGTTTACCTTCAGTTTACAAAATTATTGTTCTACCCTCGATTTATAGAATTACCGTTTTACCCTTAATTGTGAAATTACTGAAATACCCCTGTAGGGTAGAATTTCCGAAACACCCCTATAGGGTAGAATTACTGAAATACCCTTATAGGATAGAATTACCAAAATACCCCTGTAGGGTAGAATTATCGAAATACCCTTGTAGGGTAGAATTACCGAGATACCCTTGTGGGGTAAAATTACCATTTTGCCCTTAGGGTGTTAAATGACTGTTTTGCCCTTCTGGTGGCTATGCCACAAATATCTGTTCTGGTGGCTCTGCCACAATATCTGTATTTGGTGACTTTGCCACAATATCTGTTGACCAATCGATGGCTAAGTGTCGATCACGCTACCAAAGGCTGTGTGCCGTTGTTGTGGGCTTCGTGCCTATTATAAACCCGTTATTAATGGCTCTGTGCCAACCTAAATATGGCTTTGTGCCATCTTGACTATGGCTTCGTGCCAAACGTATTTACCTGTAGCTATGTGCCTAACATATTTTTTGACGACTCTGTTGATCATATTTACCAAGGTCATCGCGCGGCTTATATTACAAACCGATGGCTATGTGCCGGTTATTACGATTAGCTATGGCTTTGCGCCACGATTCATTTAGGTGGGTTTGCCACATTATTCGATTCCGTGGCTCGCCACAATATTCAGATCTGGTGACTCATCACGATATTCTGCTCTCGCGACCATGCCGCAAATTCTATGGTGTGTAGTGGATGGGTGGGTCGAGTTGTCTCCCCACATGGTGTAAGGTTGGTACGGGGTGTATACGGCTAGATTGGGTTGGGATTGCATTCACATTCGATTCGATTCGATTCTGCATTACTATCTGATTCTCGATTCGATTACACACCTAATTTCGATTCTAATTACATTAATATCGATTACGATTCGATTACATTCTCGATTACGATTCGATTCTCATTTTGGTTCCAATTACGATAATGTTTCTTGATTCGTAATGGGCTAAGGTCCATCTGCATCGTCTGTGTAATGGGCTAAGGCTCGATTGGTACTGAAATTGTAAGTAAGGCCGGACCGGACTTTTAATTCTTTTAGATGACCGATCGTTCCTTTTTATAGTAGGGATTTCACATCGTGTTTTCGTAAAATCACCCCGCTTATTAACCTTTCGTAATTTTTCCAAATTTTAGATAGATAAGGGCCGTGAGGGGCTTTGAGGAAGCCACACACATCGCTTATGTTATAGTTTTGATTATTACCTTTAAATTATTTTATGTGGGTTGTAGATAAGCCGTTGTAATTTTCTCGATTTCAAATTTGTAATTTTATTTTTGTTCTTATAACTCGCTAGTATTAGAACACGATTTTTCAAAGCAACTCTCGTTATTCAAAACATCACGTAACCGCAATTGTTTTTAAAGTAAGTTTCATAACTACCAAGATTTTTACAAAGTTGTTAAGAATGTTACTCACCGAGGTTTTCTAACAAGGTTTAAAAAGGGTATAAGTTTTTAATTATTAAGAAGGGTTTTTAATGGAAACATGGTTTTCGAAAAACACTTCAATGTGACACGCCAAGTTCGAGCCAAACTTCCAGGCCGGGTTTGGGGTGTTACATTTAGTGGTATCAGAGCCTAGGTTGCAACAACTCGGTTGTGGATTGGGTTTTCAAAGGTTGAATTTTAGAAAATTATTTTCAACCACGTGGTCTGTTTGAAGTATTTCTCTTAAAAAGTGTGGCACACCGAGTCTCCGGCGCCGAATCCGTAAGTCTTCTGAATACTTTTGTCTATTTAGAAATTGAAATACTATGGATTCCTTAGATATTGGTCTGAATTTAAATTTGGTATTTATTTTATGTGGATGTGATGTTTGGATATAGAAATTGTATATATGTGTGATAAATATGTGTCTGCTTCGGTGAATAAGTGTTGTTTGTATGAGATGTTTCAAGTTCTAGTTGAAGTGTGATAGTGATAGTAGGATCAGAGTCTTGCGCTAGCGTTGTGGGGTAGATGTTACACGACTACCCTGTTAGATGGAAATTTCAAGGACGAAATTTCTTTAAGGGAGGTAGAGTTGTAACACCCTGAATTTGGGCCTAGAAGTTTTGGGCCTTGAGCATGGGAGCGGTTGAAGGCGACTTTATAATATTCTCATTATGCATGCAAATTTCATTAATGAAGGCTTGTTTTAGTGGTTAAGTGTGTTGAGAAGTGTTGGAGAAGTCCCGGTTTAAACTCGACTCTAGCAAAAATTTGGTTTAAGGTGAATCAAACCCTGGGTGTAGTAGGTAGGCCTTAAGAATATTGTTGGACAAATTGTGACACAAAAAGCCTTTTGGCTTAGTGGTAAGAAGTGTATGGAGCATCTGAGGGGAGGCATGGGTTCGAATCCCATGGTAAGCAAAGAGCATTTATTTTGCTAACAGGGGGCGGCAAGAGTTGGTGTTGAATTTAAACTCTGATGTTGGAGGAATCCCACATCGGGAAGCTAACATAAGAGTGGATGGGAAGCTGGCTTTAAATAGAGAGAACCATGAGGAGAGTAAAGGTACCTTTCTTGGTGATCCCTTTAAGCTTTATGGCGTGCTTTCGCTTGGGTTGGGCGTCGGCTAAGAGTGCTCTGAGCGTGGATTAACTCCAGCTCCAATCGGTGTGTATTTCTTACTACTCTAATCGTAGGATGGCTACTTGGTCGCGATGGGTCAAAAAGGGCCATGTGGGCCCAATTGGATAAGTTGTTTGATTGTGTAGTAAATATTAGACTAGGCTAGGTGAATCTCATATCTGTGGCGATTTGGGCTAAAAGGCCACAGCGTTGTCGGCCCATTTGGGCCGAGAATGGGCTTTAGGCCATTCGTATTGTTATCCTGTTTAGAATACTTTAGTTTACCAAATTACTAAAATACCCCAGGTTGTAAAATTATCAAAGTACCCCGGTTTATAAAATTACCAAATACCGTCGATTGTAAAATTACCAAATGCCCTCGATTTGTAGAATTACCATTTTAGCCTCGATTTATAGAATTCTTGTTTCACCCTCGATTTGTAAAATTACCGCTTTTATCCTCGATTTACGAAATTACTGCTTTACCCTCGGTTCTGAAATCATTGTTTTACCTCGATTTATAGAATTATCGCTTTACCTCGGTTCTGAAATTCTCGCTTTTACACTCGATTTACGTAATTACCGCTTTTACCTCGATTTGTAAAATTACCGCTTTGCCCTTGATTTACGTATTATCGGTTTACCCTCAATTTACAAAATTATCGTTTTACCTCGATTTATAGAATTACCGCTTTACCCTTAATTGTGAAATTATTGAAATACCTCGTAGGGTAGAATTTCTAAAACACCCCTATAGGTAGAATTACCAAATACCCTTTATAGGATAGAATTACCAAAATACCCCGTAGGGTAGAATTATCGAAATACCCTTGTAGGGTAGAATTACCGAGATACCCTTGTGGGGTAAAATTACCATTTTGCCCTTAGGGTGTTAAATGACCTGCTTTTGTTCTTCCGGTGGCTATGCCACAAATATCCGCTCGTGGCTCGCCATAATATCATGATTGGTGACTCGCCACAATATCTCTTGACCAATCGATGGCTAAGTGTCGATCACGCTACCAAAGGCATGTGTCGTTGTTGTGGGCTTCGTGCCTATTATAAACCCGTTATTAATGGCTCGTACAACCTAAATATGGCTTTGTGCCATCTTGACTATGGCCGTGCCAAACGATTTACACGTAGCTATGTGCCTAACATATTTTTTGACTACTGTGTTGATCATATTTACCAAGGTCAGTCGCCATTATATTACTCACCATGATGGCTATGTGCGAAGTTATTACAGATTATCTATGGCTTTGCGCCACGTATTCTATTAGGTGGGTTTGCCACATTATTCGATTCGTGGCTCGCCACAATATTCAGATCTGGTGACTCTGTCACGATATTCTGCTCTGCGACCATCTTTGCAAATTCTATGGTGTGTAGTGGATGGGTGGGTCGAGTTGTCTCCCCACATGGTGTAAGGTTGGTACGGGGTGTATACGGTGGATTGGGTTGGGATTGCATTCACATTCGATTCTCGATTCGATTACATTACTATCCGATTACGATTCTCGATTACGTCACCTAATTACGATTCTAATTTCATTACTATCTTGATTCTCGATTCGATTACATTCTCGATTCTCGATTCGATTCTCATTTTGGTTCCAATTCGATAATGTTTCTTGATACGAATGGGCTAAGGTCCATCTGCATCGTCTCTTGTAATGGGCTAAGGCTCGATTGGTACTGAAATTGTAAGTAAGGTCAGCTGGACTTTTAATTCTTTTAGATGACCGATCGTTCCTTTTTATAGTAGGGATTTCACATGAGTTTTCGTAAAATCACCCCGCTTATTAACCTTTCGTAATTTTTCCACCTTAGATAGATCGGTGTGAGAGGGCTCGGAGGAAGCCACACACACCGTTTATGTTATAGTTTTGATTATTACCTTTAAATTATTTTATGTGGGTTGTAGTAAAGCCGTTGTAATTTTCTCGATTTCAAATTTGTAATTTTATTTTTGTTCATATAAGCGCTAGTATTAGAACACGATTTTTCAAAGCAACTCTCGTTATTCAAAACATCACGAACCGCAATTGTTTTTAAAGTAAGTTTCCGCAACTACCAAGATTTTTACAAAGTTGTTAAGAATGTTACTCACCGAGGTTTTCTAACAAGGTTTAAAAAGGTATAAGTTTTAATTATTAAGAAGGGTTTTAATGGAAACATGGTTTTGAAAAACACTTCAATGTGACACGCCAAGTTCGAGCCAAACTTTCAGTAGGGTTTGGGGTGTTACATTTAGTGGTATCGAGCACAGGTTGCAACAACTCGGTTGTGGATTGGGTTTTCAAAGGTTGAATTTTAGAAAATTATTTTCAACCACGTGGTCTGTTTGAAGTATTTCTCTTAAAAAGTGTGGCACACCGAGTCTCCGGCGCCAAATCCGTAAATCTTCTGAATACTTTTGTCTATTTAGAAATTGAAATACTATGGATTCCTTCGATATTGGTCTGAATTTAAATTTGGTATTTATTTTATGTGGATGTGATGTTTGGATATAGAAATTGTATATATGTGTGATAAATATGTGTCTGCTTCGGTGAATAAGTGTTGTTTGTATGAGATGTTTCAAGTTCTAGTTGAAGTGTGATAGTGATAGTAGGATCAGAGCTTGCTGGCTAAGCGTAGTGGGGTAGATGTTACACGACTACCTGTTAGATGGAAATTTCGAGGACTAAATTTCTTTAAGGGAGGTAGAGTTGTAACACCACAATTTGGGCCTAGAAGTTTTGGGCCTTAAGCGTGGGAGCGGTTGAAGGCAGCTTATAATATTCTGTTGCGCATGCAAATTTCATTAATGAAGGCTTGTTTTAGTGGTTAAGTGTGTTGAGAAGTGTTGGAGAAGTCTTGGGTTTAAACCTGGACTCTAGCAAAAAATTTGGTTTAAGGTGAATCAAACCCTGGGTGTAGTAGGTAGGCCTTAAGAATATTGTTGGAGAAATTGTGACACAAAAAGCCTTGTGGCTTAGTGGTAAGAAGTGTATGGAGCATCTGAGGGGAGGCATGGGTTCGAATCCCATGGTAAGCAAAGAGCATTTATTTTGCTAACAGGGGGCGGCAAGAGTTGGTGTTGAATTTAAACTCTGATGTTGGAGGGATCCCACATCGGGAAGCTAACATAAGAGTGGATGGGAAGCTGGCTTTAAATAGAGAGAACCATGAGGAGAGTAAAGGTACCTTTCTTGGTGATCCTTTCGCTTTATGGCGTGCTCGTTTGGGTTGGCGTCATTAAGAGTGCTCGGAGCGTGGATTAACTCCAAACTCCAATCGTGTGTATTTCTTACTACTCTAGTCAGTAGGATGGCTACTTGGTCGCGATGGGCGAAAAAGGGGCCATGTGGGCCCAATTGGATAAGTTGTTTGATTGTGTAGTAAATATTAGACTAGGCTAGTCAATCTCATATCGTGGCGATTTGGGCTAAAAGGGCCACGAGTGTCGGCCCATTTGGTAGAGAATGGGCTTTAGGGCCATTCGTATTGTTATCCTGTTTAGAATACTTTAGTTTACCAAATTACTAAAATACCCCAGGTTGTAAAATTATCAAAGTACCCCAGGTTTATAAAATTACCAAATACCGCCGATTGTAAAATTCTTTGAAATGCCTCGATTTGTAGAATTACCATTTTAGCCTCGATTTATAGAATTACTGCTTTCACCTCGATTTGTAAAATTACCGTTTTATCCTCGATTTACGAATTACTGTTTTACCCTCGGTTACGTAATTCTTGTTTTACCCTCGATTTATAGAATTATCGTTTTACCCTCGGTTCTGTAATTCTTTGCTTTACACTCGATTTACAGAATTACCGTTTTACCCTCGATTTGTAAAATTACCGTTTTACCCTTGATTTACAGAATTACTGGTTTACCCTCAGTTTACAAAATTATCGTTTTACCCTCGATTTATAGAATTACCGTTTACCCTTGATTGTGAAATTACTTGAAATACCCACAGTAGGGTAGAACTTCCTAATACCCCATAGGTAGAATTACCAAATACCTTTATAGGATAGAATTACCAAAATACCCCGTAGGGTAGAATTATCGAAATACCCTTGTAGGGTAGAAATCTTGAAATACCCTTGTAGGGTAGAATTACCGAGATACCCTTGTGGGGAAAAATTACCATTTTGCCCTAGGGTGTTAATGACCTGCTTTGCCCTTGTGGGCAAGTGACCGACTTGGACCGTGTGTTTGTGATTTGATTGTGAATATATGTTGGTGATATGAATGACTTGATCGTGATTGTTTTATTCAAATATGGGCATGACATTCTCGCACACATGACATGTTGCATGGGTTGGGATTTTGTACGGAGGAAGCGTTACGTGGCTATGCCACAAATATCTCTGATACGGTGGCTCGCCACAATATCTCAGATTTGGTGACTCGCCACAATATCTGCTTGACCGATCGATGGCTAAGTGCCGATCACGCCACCAAAAGTCGTGTGTCGTTGTTGTGGGCTTCGTGCCTATTATAAACCCATTATTAATGGCTCTGTACAACCTAAATATGGCTTTGTGCCATCTTGACTATGGCTTCGTGCAAACGTATTTACCTGTAGCTATGTGCCTAACATATTTTTTGACGACTCTGTGTTGATCATATTTACCAAGGTTGTGCGCCAGTTATATTTCCGTCACTGATGGCTATGTGCGAAGTTATTACAGTTATCTATGGCTTTGCGCCACGTATTCTATTCGGTGGGTTTGCCACATTATCTGATTCTGGTGGCTCTACCACAATATTCGTGTCCGGTGACTCTGTCACGATATTCGCTCCGCGCACCATGCCGCAAATTACGTGGTGTGTAGGCGGATGGGTGGGTCGAGTTGTCTCCCCACATGGTGTAAGGTTGATGCGGGTGTATACTGGTGGATTGGGTTGGGATTGCATTCACATTCGATTCGATTCGATTACATTACTATCTGATTACGATTACGATTACATTCGATTTTGATTCGATTACGTCACCTAATTCGATTACGATTACATTACTAATCTGATTCGATTACGATTACATTCGATTCGATTCGATTCTCATTTTGGTTCCAATTCGATAATGTTTCTTATTTTGTAATGGGCTAAGGTCCATCTCGGTATTGTCTGTTGTAATGGGCTAAGGCAGATTGGTACTGAAATTGTAAGTAAGGTCAAAGACTTTTAATTCTTTTAGATGACCGACTGTTCCTTTTTATAGTAGGGATTTCACATGTGTTTTCGTAAACTCACCCCGCTTATTAACCTTTCGTAATTTCCGACCTTAGATGGATCGGGGCGCGAGGGCTCGGAGGAAGCCACACACACTGTTTATGTTATAGTTTTGATTATTACCTTTAAATTATTTTATGGGTTGTAGTAAAGCCGTTGTAATTATCTCGATTTCAAATTTGGAATTTTATTTATTGTTCTTATAATCGCTAGTATTAGAACACGATTTTCCAAAGCAACTCATCGTTATTCAAAACATCACGTAACCGCAATTGTTTTTAAAGTAAGTTTCGCAACTACCAAGATTTTTACAAAGTTGTTAAGAATGTTACTCAAACCGAGGTTTTCTAACAAGGTTTAAAAGGGTATAAGTTTTAATTATTAAGAAGGGTTTTAATGGAAACATGGTTTTGAAAAACACTTCAATGTGACACGCCAAGTTCGAGCCAAACTTCCAGGCCGGGTTTGGGGTGTTACATTTAGTGGTATCAGAGCCTGGGTTGCAACAACTCGGCTGTAGATTGGGTTTTCAAAGGTTGAATTTTAGAAAATTATTTTCAACCACGTGGTTTGTTTGAAGTATTTCTCTTAAAAAGTGTGGCACACCGAGTCTCCGGCGCCGAATCCGTAAGTCTTCTGAATACTTTTGTCTATTTAGAAATTGAAATACTATGGATTCCTTAGATATTGGTCTGAATTTAAATTTGGTATTTATTTTATGTGGATGTGATGTTTGGATATAGAAATTGTATATATGTGTGATAAATATGTGTCTGCTTCAGTGAATAAGTGTTGTATGTATTAGATGTTTCAAGTTCTAGTTGAAGTGTGATAGTGATAGTAGGATCAGAGTGCGCAGCGCTAGCGTAGTAGGGTAGATGTTACAGGACTACCCTGTTAGATGGAAATTTCAAGGACGAAATTTCTTTAAGGGAGGTAGAGTTGTAACACCCTGAATTTGGGCCTAGAAGTTTTGGGCCTTGAGCATGGGAGCGGTTGAAGGCAGCTTATAATATTCTGTTGCGCATGCAAATTTCGTTAATGAAGGCTTGTTTTAGTGGTTAAGTGTGTTGAGAAGTGTTGGAGAAGTCCTGGGTTTAAACCTGGACTTTAGCAAAAAATTTGGTTTAAGGTGAATCAAACCCTGGGTGTAGTAGGTAGGCCTTAAGAATATTGTTGGAGAAATTGTGACACAAAAAGCCTTGTGGCTTAGTGGTAAGAAGTGTGTGTGTAACACCCCAAACTCGGCCCAGACGTTATGGCCGAATCTGACGTGCCACATTGGAGTTGAAAACCCACGTTCCGTTTAAGTGTTTTAAAACCATACATTAATTTGAGTTAACAATGTGTATGGAAGCTGGGCACCAGGTAGGTATCCGAGACAGAGGAGGTGAGCCATGAAGGCTGCTTAAGTACCAAGCTCTTTAATTGGATCCAATCCTAGACATGCCCACAACCATAGCCACACTTGGTTATATCGAGTTTAAATTTGTTTAAGTGGACGTCTTTGATAAATCGATTAATCGTGGTGTTGAGATATTTTGAAAACAAGTATCATTTTGAAAACACGTCCTAAGTCTAGCCCATTTGAATAATTATTAACCAATTTTTAAAGTTATTAAAATTAAAATAATTACGAAAAGAAATAAAAGGAAAGTTAAAATTGGCCTTATTACAACCCAAAAATAAATAATAATTAAAGGAAATTAAATGAAAACCAACACTTATTTAAAAGCCCAAAGATGATCACCGTGGCCACTCTGAATCCTCTCCGGCCCAAGTCCCACATCAAGGCTCACCGCAAGGTTAAGGAAAGGGGGTGAGTTTGGAAACTCGAGTGCAACAAGCCCCTTTCGAGCCCAAAACAATAACGACTGTTGGGTCTAAGCCCAAATCCAATCTCAATCATGCACCGGGCGTAGCCCTTTTCATATTTCATATTTCATATCTTTGGTCAAGCCTTTTCATATTTCATATTCTTTGGGCGAAGCCTTTTCATATTTCATATTACTGGACCGAAGCCTTTACTGTAAACGGTATGGCCCTTAGGCCCATTTCAATGTCACATATAATTTCAATGAAAGAATGCAACCCGTTTGGGGAGACTACTCAACCCACCATCCGCTACTCTCCACCCGTACCAACCAACACACCATGTGGGGATTAACTCGACCCACCCCGCCAAACTCTCCACTGGCAGCATAGCTGCTTTATCATATAACTGGAGGCCTAGCCTCTTTTAATAACTGGGGCAAAAGCCCTTTCAATAACTGGGGCATAAGCCCTTTTATAACTGGGGCATAAGCCCTTTTGATAACTGGGGCATAAGCCCTTTTGATAAGCAGGGCATAAGCCCTTTTCACTTCCTCCATCCATATAAAACCCAACCCAATGCGCTTATGATTACCTCATGTGCATATCATACATATCATGTGCATATCATACATGTCATGTGCATCTCATACATACCATATTTATCAAAATCCCATGTATTAAAATCATACATAAACCCTAGGGGTATAATGGTCATTTTTACCTAGGGGCAAAACGGTCATTTTATGGTATAAGGGTAATCTCATGATTTTACCAAAATTAGGGTTTCCATGTTCATTAACGATTACTAACAATCCATGGGTGCAAACAGTGATTCGGCCCATTTTAGCGAAATCGAGTTATTGGGCCTAAAACCCTTAATGGGCCTACTTAGCCAATTTAGTCATCTAGGCCCATTTAGCCTATATTCCATAACGGTTTTAACAGTCTTATCATGCCATATAACAGATTTCGTTTTCTACAATTTTTACCCAAATGGGCCGAAAGCCCAATGGGCCCCACTTGACCCTCGAGGCCCAACTTACCAAGAACGCCAAAATCACATTCTTACCGTTTCCATCGTTCTCGATCACCGTCTCATAGATTCTAACTAACTAGTGAGCGTTAGGTTGCTCACAAGTCCTCGAAATGCCGAATTTGGCATTTAAGTATAACACCTTACCCGCTACCGTCATAGGAACGAGATACAAGGTATTACCGAACATAACACATACCATTAAACATAACCGAAATATAAATATGTCATCCAATTTGATAGTGCATCGTATAATATATGTCTTGAACAATATTAGCCAACTTTAATGGCTTGTACAAATTAGCTGGTCGAGTATCTTGTAACTAATATTTTAAACCTAGACAAATATGACACGTAACAAAATAATTAAGCCTATTATACATGCCATAATTCAAAACGTTTAGTTCAAATACCCTAAAGTATGATAGTGCGGATAGATCTTCACGATCCTTAACTCCCGAGCAAGTCAAGAACACTATAAGACAAAAGAGAGAAACAAAGTAAGCTTATAGCTTAGTAAGTAAGTATGTAAATACTAATTAAAAAAATCTAACATGTTTACACAACAATTCAAGTATATCTACTTTAACTTCACTATTCATTCCACTTTGATTAAGCTGTCTCTGCTGCGTCATATTCACTAAATAAATCATAACTCGAGTTACAAAACTCGAAATTCAAATCCGTAAAATTTCCTGAATCTAGACTCATAAAGCTTTTTCTAATTTTTTCTATAATTTTTGGTTCAGCCGATTAGTACAGTTTATTAGTTAAAGTTTCCCCTGTTACACAGCTCGACTGATCTGACCTCTGTTCACTACAAATTGAATTTCTCTCAGTACACAATTCAAACAACCCTGAAGTCTATTTCATTTAAAACTAGTCTCAATAAGGAATTTAGGAATGTAAACTATATTTCTTAATTTGCTTTGTACAATTTTTAATGATTTTTCAAAGTTGGAACAGGGATCACGTATTCATCCTGAGCAAGTCACATACAATTGTAAATATCTCAAAATATAGAATTCCTTTGCTTGCTCTGTTTCTTTTATATGAAAGTAGACTCATTAAAATTTAATTTCACATATCATTCAACCTCTAATTATATTCCTCCTATTTTTGGTGATTTTTCAAAATCACGTCACTGCTACCATCTAAAAACAGTTTTAATGCTAATTTCACTCTTTCACACATTCTTTATGCTAACCTCATTTTATCTTATATATGTATATACCACAATCATTTTCACCACATTTCATTCACCATAAGTGTAGGTCCAAACCACAATATCACCACAAAACCATCCCGTTGAACAATTCGGATCAATCCTCGATATTTAATGGTTTCAAAGACACGCCCCACCATCATACTTTGTTTAGTTCGGCTCTCTTGTACACATGGTGAACACTTAGTACCACTCATGCGACCCAACCGATTTGTCTCGTAGCTCTCTTGTCTACATGGTGTCCTTCACTTGGAATCACGCATGCGACCTAGCTACATTTATCTTTCACGTAGCTCTCTTGTCTACATGGTGTCCTTCACTTGGAATCACGCATGCGACCTAGCTACATTTATCTTTCACGTAGCTCTCTTGTCTACATGGGATACATCTCGTATCACACATGTGACCTAGCTACTACAGGTGTCTCAGTAGCTTTCTTGTACACATGATGTGCACTCAAAGATCATACATGTGACCTAGCTACGCCCTCTATTTCATTCGATCTCTCCAATGTTCAACCGGATCTCTCTCTATATTTATTTCCATTCTTCCAATAGTCGATTTATATTTTAACATCAGCTAGTATATTTATATAATAGGCTGAAATATAAGAATGTACATGAAATTATTGTAATATTTACATACAAACTTACCTTGGTGCAAAATGTGGAAATTTTGCAATTTAGTCCAAAACTTTTCCTTCCCTGCTCGAGATCAATTCGCGTCTTTCTTGATCTATAATAACACATTTAGCTCATTTAATACTCATACTATTTATTTTAATCCAAAAATCACATCATGGAAAAATTACATTTTGCCCCTAACTTTTCAAAATTACAATTTTGCCCCTAGGCTCGGAATTTAATTTCAGCCCTTATTCTTATATTTTATGATATGCTGAACATTTTTCTCTTCTACAACAACATCAAATTCTCACTCTATCATATAGTTATGAACAATAGGTATTTTTACCGATTATCTTGCTTTTACTCGTTTTCACTTAAAACCGAGTAGCACAAGTTATTTAACATAATTTAAAACCTCATATTCTATCATAAAACATCAAAATACACAAATTTCACCTATGGGTATTTTTCCAAATGTGAACCCTAGGTTAAATTATTACTAGCATAAGCTTAATCGAGCTTAGGATTCCAAAACGTAAAGAACATTAAAAGCGGGCTTGGAATCACTTACTATGGAGCTTGAAAATTGAAGAAACCCTAGCTATGAAGAGAGGAGAATTCGCAGCAACTAAGGAGGATGATGATCAATTTTGTGTTATTTTTCCCATTTTATTTCATTTAATATCCAAATGACCAAAATGCCCTCCTTACTAAACTTTCAAAAATTCCTTCCATGTCCTAATTTTGTCCATGAACTTAAAATTGGTCAAATTGCTATTTAAGACCTCCTAATTAATATTCCAAAACAATTTCATACTAAAACTTCGGGATGCAAATTTTGCGACTTATTCGATTTAGTCCCTACTTTCAATTTAAGTACTTTAGGCATAGAATTTCATCACGAAATTTTCACACAATCATGCAATCATATCATAAACCCCAAAATAATTATAAAACAATTATTTCTATCTCAGATTTGTGGTCACGAAACCACTATTCCGATTAGGCCCTAATTCGGGTTGTCCCAATTCTCCCTCCCTTTTGAGATTTTCGTCCCCGAAAATCTTACCGGTAAAGAGGTTTGGGTACTGTTTCCTCATAGCTTCCTCAGGTTCCCACGTAGCCTCTTCTATCCCATGTCTGTGCCACAATACTTTCACTAAAGCTATACTTTTATTTCTTAACTGTTTAACCTCTCGAGCCAAAATCTTTATTGGTTTCTCCTCATAGGTCATATCCGATCGAATCTCAATTTCATTGGGAAATCACATGTGAAGGATCGAACGATAACGTCGCAACATTGATACATGAAACACGATATGAATTCTTTCTAACTCTACCGGTAAGGCCAACCGATATGCCATGGTCCAATTCTCTCGAGAATCTCAGACGGCCCAATAAAACGCGGACTCAACTTGCCTTTTCGACTAAATCTCGTAATCTTTTTCCATGGTGACACCTTCAAGAACACTTTATCACCCACCGAAATTCAATCTCTTTTCTTTTAAATCGCATATGACTTTTGTCGATCTGAAGCGACTTTCAAGCAATCCCAATTACTTTTATTTTCTCTTGGTTTCTTTAACTAGATCAACTCCATGAATCTGCTTCTCACTAAGCTCGGTCCAATATAAAGGAGTTCGACACTTACGACCATACAAGGCTTCGTGCGGTGCCATTTGTATACTTGATTGATAAGCTGTTATTGTAGGCAAACTCAATCAAAGATAGATATTTCTCCCAACTACCTCCAAATTCTAAAACACAAAGATCTAAGCATATCTTGAGAAACACCGGATTACTCTTTCCGCTTGACCATCTGTTTGTGGATGAAATGCGGTACTAAAGTTCAATTTTGTACCCAAAGCTTCTTGTAACTTTTTCCAAAATCTCGAGGTAAATCTTGGATCTCTATCGATATTATAGACATAGGTACTCGTGCAACTTCACAATTTCAGCAATATATAATTCGCTAATTTATCAAGTGAGTAATCGGTGCGTCTTCGGTATAAAGTGGGCTGACTTTGTTAATCTATCAACCACTACCCAAACAAAGATCCTTCTTTTTAGGAGTTAAAGGCAAACCGGTTACAAAATCCATGGTAATCTTGTCCCATTTCCACTCGGGCACCATTACGGTTGAAGTAATCCTCAAGGCACTTGATGTTCACTTTTTACTTGTTGACAGATCAAACACTTGGTTACAAATTCAGAAATGTCCTTTTCATACCGCCACCAATACTGACTTCTTTAAATCATTATACATTTTTGTGCTACCAGATGAACTGATAAACAGCCATTGTGCGCCTCATGTAATATTTTCTGAATCAATTTATCGTTTTTCGGCACACATATCCTGTCTCGAAACATCAAACAGTCATCCGTCCAACTCGAAAATCGAGTCGTAACTTTGATTCGCATTGAGTTCTCATGATCCGCAACTCACTATCATTCTTTTGAGCATCACAAATCAATGGAGAAATAACGGTTTAGCTCTCATCTCTGCTAAGATTGACCCATCATCGACAAATGCTAACCCCGTGTTCATGGCTCTCAAAGTAAAAAGAAATTTTCGCTCAAGGCGTCAAGAACTTCATTTGCTTTTCCCGGATGATAATCAATTACTAAATCATAATCCTTTAATAATTCAAGCCATCTTCATTGTCGCAGATTCAGATCCTTTTGATTCATCAAGTACTTCAAACTTTTGTGATCGGTAAAATTCGGCATTTTCATCGTACAAATAATGTCGCCAAATCTTCAAGGCAAAAACAACAATGCCGGTTCCAAATCATGTGTAGGATAGTTCTTCTCATGCGGTTTTAAGCGTCTCAAGCATAAGCTACCACTTTACCCTCTTGCATCAACACACATCCAAGGCACATCAATGATGCATCACTATAAATTACTTAACTCCTTTCCCGACTCGGGCTGTACTAAAATTGGTGCTTCATCAATCGTGCTTTCAATTTTTCAAAACTTTGTTGACATTTATCAGTCCATTCAAACTTAACATTCTTTTGCAACAACTTAGTCATAGGAGAGGCAATCATCGAAAATCCTTCAACAAAACGTCTATAATACCCGGCTAAGCCTAAAAGCTTCTAACCTCGGATACATTCTTGGGTGGTTTCCAATCAACGATCACGAAATCTTGCTTGGATCCACCCAATACCATCACCGAGACTATATGCCCCAAAAATCGACTTCACGAAGCGAACTCACTTTTACTAAACTTGGCAAACAGTTTCTTTTCTCTCAAGATCGCAATATAGTTCTCAAGTGTTCGGCATGTTCAGACTCATCTCGAGAATAAATTAAAATGTCATCTATAAACACTACTACAAACTTATCCAAATATGGTCGAAGATCCGATTCATTAAGTCCATAAATATAGCTGGAGCATTTGTTGTCGAAAGGCATCACAAGAAACTCATAATGTCCATACCTTGTCCTAAAGGCGGTTTTCGCACATCGACTCCTTAACTCTCACCGGTAGTAACTGGACCTCAAATCAATCTTTGAAAACACTTGGGCCCCTTTAACGATCGAATAAATCATCAATCCTCGCAACGGTACTTGTTCTTTATAGTCACCTTATTAAGTCGACGGTAATCAATGTAAAGTCTCATTGAACCATCCTTCTTCTTCTGAATAATACAGAGCACCCAGGGAGAAACTCGGTCTCACAAATCCCTTGTCTGTTAACTCCTGGCAATCGAGCCTTCAATTCTTTTAATTCATGGAGCCATTCTATATGGAGCAATCGAGATCGGTGCGATGCCGGCAACAAATCAATGGCAAAATCTATCTCTGCTCGAGGCAACCCGAGCAATTCCTCAGAAATACATCCGAAACTCACAGACTATCGGATCTGATTCAAATTTCAGTTGAGGCAACTCAATATTCATTACATAAGCGGATAAGCTTCACACCTTTTCTCATGTATTTACGTAGACATGTGCGAAATCACCATAGGCAATTTATTTGATTCATCTGTTTCAACCCACGTAATTTCTCCATTTTCACATTTCAACTCTAGTGTCTTTTGTTTACAATCTACCTTAGCATCATACAATGTTAACGGTCCATTCCCAAGATAACGTCAAACTCACCAAATGGTAACAAATCAAGTTGGCGGAAAAACAGTGACCTTGAATCGTTAATGGGCAATTCTTGCAAACCTTGTCAACTAGCACATATTGGCCTAAGGGTTCGACACTTTAATCGTAAACTCAAGAAATTCAACAGCAACTTTTTATTGGATACTAAATTCATGCAAATATAGGAATGAGTGGACCCGGATCAATCAATGCAATAACAATAGTATCATAGAGAAAATGTACCAGTAATAACATCGGAGATGATGCATCTTCTCGCACGATAGCATAAGCTCTAGCAGGTGCTCTAGCTTCGATCTTGCCGTTAAATCTTTCATCACCGTTTTACTACTAGTCCCACCTCCAGATTTCTCGGTGGTCTACCTCTACTAGCGGTGGTATTCTATCTAGCACTCAAATCTTTCTTCTTTAACTTTCTCCGGACAATCTCTAATAAAATGCTCGTGAGAACCGCTTTTGAAACAAGCTCGCTCGGTCCCCAACACTCACCATAATGTTGCTCGCCACATTGCGACACTCGGGCTTTCTAGGTCGCACATTACCCATACTTGCCAATCAAGTAGCTTGAGCTTTAGACCCCGAATATGCTCTACCACGATCTCTGTGTGAATCCCCAATTGAAACTGTCATTCGAGGGTTTGTCTCTTTGGACCTCTTTGGTTGAGATTGAAATGGCTTGCTTATCTGTCTTTTTCTGACATCTCGGGCCTCAATAGCAGCTTTTCTTCTTTCTTTGTTCAATTCTTGGCTTTAAGAGCTCGATCAACCAATACTACAAATTCTTTCAACTCCAAAATTCCTACAAGCACTTTAATGTCCTCATTCAGCCCATCTTCAAATCTTCTACACATAATGGCCTCGGTGGACACACATTCCTGGGCATACTTGTTGAGTCTTACAAATTCGCGTTCATACTCTGCTACAGACATTTTCCCCTGCTTCAATTCAAGGAACTCCTTCCGTTTTTGATCAATAAATCGCTGACTTATGTATTTCTTTCTAAATTCTTCCCGAAGAAATCCCAAGTAACTTTTTCTTTGGCACCACTGCAACCAAAGTCTTCCACGGTGGTAAGTGAATCTCTCAAAAGTGATACAACACACTTTAAGCATTCCTCGGGTGTACATGAGAGCTCATCAAATACACGGTAGAATTTTCAAGCGAATTCCGCTTTCTCGGGATCATCATCGACCTTTGCTCTAAACTCTTGGCCCTTGTTTTGAATCTTGTCAACCGGAGGCTTGTTCATTCTTACCAAATCTATACCTTGAGCATTCTGAGAATCGTCCGAGGTATAGGAGGGGTGGAGGAGGTTGAGCATTTGGATTTGCTCGAATAAATTCAAGATACCAATTGTTCATCATTTGGAGAAAGGCATCCCGAGCCTCATCTCCTTGTCTCAATGTCTCGTGTCTACTTTCCACAGTAGCGGTCCCTTGTGCGGAGCCGGCGCATTACTAGCAAAGATCATTAGCCATAGCCTCCTTGAGGATCCATTACTATATTAAAACAAAACACGCTTTAGAATAATCGAGTCACCACACTATCACAATATTTTTATGGCATGTATAGCTAGACTTTTACACACACTTTATTAGTCCGAGAACCGACTAAACCATAGCTCGATACCACTAAATGTAACACCCTTACCTGCTACTGTCGTAGGAACAGATACAAGGTATTACGTAACATAACACATACCATTAAACATAACTGAAATATAAATATGTCATCCAATTTGATAGTGCATCGTATAATATATGTCTTGAACAATATTAGCCAACTTTAATGGCTTGTACAAATTAGCTGGTCGAGCATCAGTAACTAATATTTTAAACCTAGACAAATATGACACGTAACAAAATAATTAAGCCTACTATACATGCCATAATTCAAAACGTTTAGTTCAAATACCTAAAGTATGATAGTGCGGATAGATCTTCACGATCCTTAACTCCCGAGCAAGTCAAGAACACTATAAGACAAAAGAGAGAAACAAAGTAAGCTTATAGCTTAGTAAGTAAGTATGTAAATACTAATTAAAAAAATCTAACATGTTTACACAACAATTCAAGTATATCTACTTTAACTTCACTATTCATTCCACTTTGATTAAGCTGTCTCTGCTGCGTCATATTCACTAAATAAATCATAACTCGAGTTACAAAACTTGAAATTCAAATCCGTAAAATTTACCTGAATCTAGACTCATAAAGCTTTTTTTCTAATTTTTTCTATAATTTTTGGTTCAGCCGATTAGTACAGTTTATTAGTTAAAGTTTCCCTGTTACACAGCTCGACTGATCTGACCTCTGTTCACTACAAATTGAATTTCTCTCAGTACACAATTCAAACAACCCTGAAGTCTGTTTCATTTAAAACTAGTCTCAATAAGGAATTTAGGCATGTAAACTATATTTCTTAATTTGCTTTGTACAATTTTTAATGATTTTTCAAAGTTGGAACAGGGATCACGTATTCATCCTGAGCAAGTCACATACAATTGTAAATATCTCAAAATATTGAATTCCTTTGCTTGCTCTGTTTCTTTTATATGAAAGTAGACTCATTAAAATTTAATTTCACATATCATTCAACCTCTAATTATATTCCTCCTATTTTTGGTGATTTTCAAAATCACGTCACTGCTACCATCTAAAAACAGTTTTAATGCTAATTTCACTCTTTCACACATTCTTTATGCTAACCTCATTTTATCTTATATATGTATATACCACAATCATTTTCACCACATTTCATTCACCATAAGTGTAGGTCCAAACCACAATATCACCACAAAACCATCCCGTTGAACAATTCGGATCAATCCTCGATATTTAATGGTTTCAAAGACACGCCCCACCATCATACTTCGTTTAGTTCGGCTCTCTTGTACACATGGTGAACACTTAGTACCACTCATGCGACCCAACCGATTTGTCTCGTAGCTCTCTTGTCTACATGGTGTCCTTCACTTGGAATCACGCATGCAACCTAGCTACATTTATCTTTCACGTAGCTCTCTTGTCTACATGGTGTCCTTCACTTGGAATCACGCATGCGACCTAGCTACATTTATCTTTCACGTAGCTCTCTTGTCTACATGGGATACATCTCGTATCACACATGTGATCTAGCTACTACAGGGTGTCTCATAGCTTTCTTGTACACATGATGTGCACTCAAGATCATACATGTGACCTAGCTACGCCCTCTATTTCATTCGATCTCTCCAATGTTCAACCGGATCTCTCTCTCTATATTTATTTCCATTCTTCCAATAGTCGATTTATATTTTAACATCAGCTAGTATATTTATATAATAGGCTGAAATATAAGAATGTACATGAAATTATTGTAATATTTACATACAAACTTACCTTGGTGCAAAATGTGGAAATTTTGCAATTTAGTCCAAAACTTTTTCCTTCCCCGCTCGAGATCAATTCGCGTCTTTTTTGATCTATAATAACACATTTAGCTCATTTAATACTCATACTATTTATTTTAATCCAAAAATCACATCATGGAAAAATTACATTTTGCCCCTAACTTTTCAAAATTACAATTTTGCCCCTAGGCTCGGAATTTAATTTCAGCCCTTATTCTTATATTTTATGATATGCTGAACATTTTTCTCTTCTACAACAACATCAAATTCTCACTCTATCATATAGTTATGAACAATAGGTATTTTTACCGATTATCTGCTTTTACTCGTTTTCACTTAAAACCGAGTAGCACAAGTTATTTAACATAATTTAAAACCTCATATTCTATCATAAAACATCAAAATACACAAATTTCACCTATGGGTATTTTTCCAAATGTGAACCCTAGGTTAAATTATTACTAGCATAAGCTTAATCGAGCTTAAGGATTCCAAAAACGTAAAGAACATTAAAAACGGGGCTTGGAATCACTTACTATGGAGCTTGAAAATTGAAGAAACCCTAGCTATGGAGAGAGGGAGAATTCGGCAGCAACTAAGGAGGATGATGATCAATTTTGTGTTATTTTTCCCATTTTATTTCATTTAATATCCAAATGACCAAAATGCCCCTCCTTACTAAACTTTCAAAAATTCCTTCCATGTCCTAATTTTGTCCATGAACTTAAAATTGGTCAAATTGCTATTTAAGACCTCCTAATTAATATTCCAAAATAATTTCATACTAAAAACTTTTGGGATGCAAATTTTGCAACTTATTCGATTTAGTCCCTACTTTCAATTTAAGTACTTTAGGCATAGAATTTCATCACGAAATTTTCACACAATCATGCAATCATATCATAAACCCCAAAATAATTATAAAACAATTATTTCTATCTCGGATTTGTGGTCACGAAACCACTATTCCGATTAGGCCCTAATTCGGGTTGTCAGATTTCGGCTTTTCGGCATTTTATCGCTTTAAGCTATGAAAGGGTTCGTTACACACCTGATTTGCGATATTCCTTGACGAGATCTCCTATGCGATTTCTCCTATAATCAATTGTTAAATAGATCAGCTCGCAATAATTGAACCAAATTAAGAACTTTCCAATATTAACACTTACACATTCGGCCACCATCCATAATGGCCTTAGGCACCTTACCTTTGTCGCGATTGATGACTAGGCCTAGCTACTCCGGTGATCCAAGCTACTCCAAATCGACACTACACCTTGCTGCTCCTTCAATAAATAAACCAAAAATATTAAAAGAAGACCCTATAGAGTCTATGCCCATATTTGGCCATCTCCCTAAACTTGGAGTTTCGGCTTTTGACCAAAGCTACACTAGGAATTGTTTAGAGTTTGAACACTTACCACAGTCTTTCTCCTCTTGAATCTGGATGCCTAAAAGGTAAAGGAACCGAACGCCAACTATTGAAGAGGAAGAAAAAGGTTGTTGGTCACAAAGAATCGGCACCCCCTATCTTCACTGATTCGGCTTTTTGCGGCACTTCGGCAAAAATAGAGATAAGGGAAAACAATGGTGAATGAAAGGAAATAGTAGGCTGATTTGAAAGAAAGAAAAAGGAAGAAAATTGAGTAGAAGGGAGGTAGATTCGGCTGGAAAAGAAAGAGAGAAAAAGCTACACACCAAAGAACAAAATCGGCACAACTAAGACCCTAATGCCGAAATTACTAACCTAATGTCCCTCTGTCGAAAATCCCCTCTCCAAACTCCCTTATTCGGCCAACTCTATCCCCATATCACATCCCTAAAATCTCTCCCCTTATCCCTCCTTAATTTATGCATTTGACTTGATCCAACTCTCTCCTCTTACAGAATCCACTCAGGTTCCAACACTTACCCTTCCTGCACAAAAATAAATACTCCTATTTGCCAACATAGGGAATCGAACCCAGGTCTTCCTCTATGCCCACACGCCACCTTTTTAGGAGCTTAGTGGCGTCACCCTTGCCACTCTACCAAAGCTCTTTTTGTGTTACACTTTACCCACAACTTAATATAAGGGCACCTAGCCAGAACCCCTAACTCCTAAGTCCAAAATTTAAAAAATTCTACCGGGTTTTGGCCAACTCATGGGCCTTCCATAAGCCAATTTACATACCCAAATTATGAATTCCATCATCACATACCAAATTTTAGAAATTTACTTAAAATATCAAGAATCGCGAAAAACCCGAAAATCAGGATGTTACAGTGTGGAGCATCTGAGGGGAGGCATGGGTTCGAATCCCATGGTAAGCAAAGAGCATTTATTTTGCTAACAGTGGGCGGCAAGAGTTGGTGTTGAATTTAAACTCTGATGTTGGAGGGATCCCACATCGGGAAGCTAACATAAGAGTGGATCGGAAGCTGGCTTTAAATAGAGAGAACCATGAGGAGAGTAAAGGTACCTTTCTTGGCTGATCCCTTTCGCTTTATGGCGTGCTCGTTTGGGTTGGGCGTCGGCTAAGAGTGCTCGGAGTGTGGATTAACTCCAGTCTCCAATCAGGTGTGTATTTCTTACTACTCTAGCTGTAGGATGGCTACTTCGGGTCGCGATGGGCCGAAAGGGGCCATGTGGGCCCAATTGGATAAGTTGTTTGATTGTGTAGTAAATATTAGACTAGGCTAGGTGAATCTCATATCGTGGCGATTTGGGCTAAAAGGCCACACGAGTGTGGGCCCATTTGGGCCGAGAATGGGCTTTAGGGCCATTCGTATTGTTATCCCTGTTTAGAATACTTTAGTTTACCAAATTACTAAAATACCCCCAGTTGTAAAATTACCAAAGTACCCCCGGTTTATAAAATTACCGAAATACCGTCGATTGTAAAATTACTGAAATGCCCTCGATTTGTAGAATTACCATTTTAGCCTCGATTTATAGAATTAACGTTTCACCCTCGATTTGTAAAATTACCGTTTTATCCTCGATTTGAAATTACTGCTTTACCTCAATTTACGTAATTCTTGTTTTACCCTCAATTTACAGAATTATCGTTTTACCCTCAGTTTATAGAATTACCGTTTTACACTCGATTTACAGAATTACCGTTTTACCCTCGATTTGTAAAATTACCGTTTTACCCTTAATTTACAGAATTACTGGTTTACCCTCAGTTTACAAAATTATCGTTTTACCCTCGATTTATAGAATTACCATTTTACCCTTGATTGTGAAATTACTGAAATACCCCTGTAGGGTAGAATTTCAAAAATACCCTATAGGTAGAATTCTGAAATACCCTTATAGGATAGAATTACCAAAATACCCTGTAGGGTAGAATTATCGAAATACCCTTGTAGGGTAGAAATACCGAAATACCCTTGTAGGGTAGAATTACCGAGATACCCTTGTGGGGTAAAATTACCATTTTGCCCCTAGGGTGTCAAATGACTGTTTTGCCCTTGTGGGCAAGTGACCAAACTTGGATTTGTGTGTTTGTGGTTTGATTGTGAATATATGTTGGTAATATGAATGACTTGACTGTGATTGTTTGATTCAAATATGGGCATGACATTCTGCATACATGACATGTTGCATGGGTTGGGATTTTGTACGGAGGAAGCGTTCTGGTGGCTATGCCACAAATATCTGTTCTGGTGGCTCTGCCACAATATCTGTATTTGGTGACTCTACCACAATATCTGTTGACCGATCGATGGCTAAGTGCCGATCACGCTACCGAAGGCTGTGTGCCGTTGTTGTGGGCTTCGTGCCTATTATAAACCCATTATTAATGGCTCTGTGCCAACCTAAATAAGGCTTTGTGCCATCTTGACTATGGCTTCGTGCCAAACATATTTACCTGTAGCTATGTGCCTAACATATTTTTTGACGACTCTGTGTTGATCATATTTACCGAAGGTTGTGCGCCAGTTATATTTCCGTCACTGATGGCTATGTGCCGAAGTTATTACAGTTATCTATGGCTTTGCGCCACGTATTCTATTAGGTGGGTTTGCCACATTATCTGATTCTGGTGGCTCTGCCACAATATCTGTATCTGGTGACTCACACGATATTCGCTCAGCGACCATGCTGCAAATTCTGTGGTGTGTAGCGGATGGGTGGGTCGAGTTGTCTCCCCACATGGTGTAAGGTTGGTACGGGGGTGTATACGGCTGGATTGGGTTGGGATTGCATTCACATTCGATTCGATTCGATTACATTACTAATACGATTACGATTACGATTCATTCGATTACGATTCGATTCGTCACCTAATTCGATTACGATTACATTCGATTCGATTCGATTCTCATTTTGGTTCCAATTCGATAATGTTTCTTATTCGTAATGGGCTAAGGTCTATCTGCATGCTATGCATTGTAATGGGCTAAGGCCGATTGGTACTGAAATTGTAAGTAAGGTTTGGGGCGGACTTTTAATTCTTTTAGATGACCGTTCCTTTTTTATAGTAGGGATTTCACATCGTGTTTTCGTAAACTCACCCCGCTTTATTAACCTTTCGGGTAATTTCCACCTTAGATAGATCGGGGCTGCGAGGGGCTCGGAGGAAGCCACACACACTGTTTATGTTATAGTTTTGATTATTACCTTTAAATTATTTTATGTGGGTTGTAGTAAAACCGTTGTAATTTTCTGGATTTCAAATTTGAAATTTTATTTATTGTTCTTATAACTGCTAGTATTAGAACACGATTTTCCAAAGCAACTACTGTTATTCAAAACATCACGTAACCGCAATTGTTTTTAAAGTAAGTTTCCGCAACTACCAAGATTTTTACAAAGTTGTTAAGAATGTTACTCAGCTGAGGTTTTCTAACAAGGTTTAAAAAGGGTATAAGTTTTTAATTATTAAGAAGGGTTTTTAATGGAAACATGGTTTTCGAAAAACACTTCAATGTGACACGCCAAGTTCGAGCCAAACTTCCAGGCCGGGTTTGGGGTGTTACATTTAGTGGTATCAGAGCCTGGGTTGCAACAACTCGGCTGTGGATTGGGTTTTCAAAGGTTGAATTTTAGAAAATTATTTTCAACCACGTGGTCTGTTTGAAGTATTTCTCTTAAAAAGTGTGGCACACCGAGTCTCCGGCGCCGAATCCGTAAGTCTTCTGAATACTTTTGTCAATTTAGAAATTGAAATACTATGGATTCCTTAGATATTGGTCTGAATTTAAATTTGGTATTTATTTTATGTGGATGTGATGTTTGGATATAGAAATTGTATATATGTGTGATAAATATGTGTCTGCTTCGGTGAATAAGTGTTGTATGTATTAGATGTTTCAAGTTCTAGTTGAAGTGTGATAGTGATAGTAGGATCAGAGTGCGCAGCGCTAGCATAGTAGGGTAGATGTTACACGACTACCCTGTTAGATGGAAATTTCAAGGACGAAATTTCTTTAAGGGAGGTAGAGTTGTAACACCCTGAATTTGGGCCTAGAAGTTTTGGGCCTTGAGCATGGGAGCGGTTGAAGGCAGCTTATAATATTCTGTTGCGCATGCAAATTTCGTTAATGAAGGCTTGTTTTAGTGGTTAAGTGTGTTGAGAAGTGTTGGAGAAGTCCTGGGTTTAAACACGGACTCTAGCAAAAATTTGGTTTAAGGTGAATCAAACCACAGGTATAGTAGGTAGGCCTTAAGAATATTGTTGGAGAAATTGTGACACAAAAAGCCTTGTGGCTTAGTGGTAAGAAGTGTGTGGAGCATCTGAGGGGAGGCATGGGTTCGAATCCCATGGCAAGCAAAGAGCATTTATTTTGCTAACAGGGGGCGGCAAGAGTTGGTGTTGAATTTAAACTCTGATGTTGGAGGGATCCCACATCGGGAAGCTAACATAAGAGTGGATGGGAAGCTGGCTTTAAATAGAGAGAACCATGAGGAGAGTAAAGGTACCTTTCTTGGCTGATCCCTTTCGCTTTATGGCGTGCTCGTTTGGGTTGGGCGTCGGCTAAGAGTGCTCGGAGCGTGGATTAACTCCAGTCTCCAATCAGGTGTGTATTTCTTACTACTCTAGCTGTAGGATGGCTACTTCGGGTCGCGATGGGCCGAAAGGGCCATGTCCCAATTGGATAAGTTGTTTGATTGTGTAGTAAATATTAGACTAGGCTAGGTGAATCTCATATCTGTGGCCAGATTTGGGCTAAAAGGGCCACACGAGCGTGTGGGCCCATTTGGGCCGAGAATGGGCTTTAGGGCCATTCGTATTGTTATCCCTGTTTAGAATACTTTAGTTTACCAAATTACTAAAATACCCCCAGTTGTAAAATTACCAAAGTACCCCCAGTTTATAAAATTACCGAAATACCGTCGATTGTAAAATTACTGAAATGCCCTCGATTTGTAGAATTACCATTTTAGCCTCGATTTATAGAATTACCGTTTCACCCTCGATTTGTAAAATTACCGTTTTATCCTCGATTTACAGAATTACCGTTTTACCCTCAGTTTACAGAATTACTGTTTTACCCTCGATTTACAGAATTATCATTTTACCCTCGGTTTGAAATTCTTGTTTTACACTCGATTCTGAATTACCGCTTTTACCTCGATTTGTAAAATTATCGTTTTACCCTTGATTTACAGAATTACTGGTTTACCCTCAGTTTACAAAATTATCGTTTTACCCTCGATTTATAGAATTATCGTTTTACCCTTGATTGTGAAATTACTGAAATACCCCTGTAGGGTAGAATTTCCGAAATACCCCTATAGGGTAGAATTACTGAAATACCCTTATAGGATAGAATTACCAAAATACCCCCATAGGGTAGAATTATCGAAATACCCTTGTAGGGTAGAAATATCGAAATACCCTTGTAGGGTAGAATTACCGAGATACCCTTGTGGGGTAAAATTACCATTTTGCCCCTAGGGTGTTAAATGACTGTTTTGCCCTTGTGGGCAAGTGACCGACTTGGATTTGTGTGTTTGTGGTTTGATTGTGAATATATGTTGGTGATATGAATGACTTGACTGTGATTGTTTGATTCAAATATGGGCATGACATTCTGCATACATGACATGTTGCATGGGTTGGGATTTTGTACGGAGGGAGTGTTCTGGTGGCTATGCCACAAATATCTGTTCTGGTGGCTCTGCCACAATATCTGTATTTGGTGACTCTGCCACAATATCTATTGACCGATCGATGGCTAAGTGTCGATCACGCTACCGAAGGCTGTGTGCCGTTGTTGTGGGCTTCGTGCCTATTATAAACCCGTTATTAATGGATCTGTGCCAACCTAAATATGGCTTTGTGCCATCTTGACTATGGCTTCGTGCCAAACGTATTTACCTGTAGCTATGTGCCTAACATATTTGTTGACGACTCTATGTTGATCATATTTACCGAAGGCTGTGCGCCAGTTATATTACCGTCACTGATGGCTATGTGCCGAAGTTATTACAGTTATCTATGGCTTTGCGCCACGTATTATGTTAGGTGGGTTTACCACATTATCTGATTCTGGTGGCTCTGCCACAATATCTGTATCTGGTGACTCTGTCACGATATCTGTTCTGGCAGCCATGCTACAAATTCTGTGGTGTGTAGCGGATGGGTGGGTCGAGTTGTCTCCCCACATGGTGTAAGGTTGGTACGGGGGTGTATACGGCTGGATTGGGTTGGGATTGCATTCACATTCGATTCGATTCGATTACATTACTAATCTTCGATTCGATTACGGTTCATTCGATTCGATTACGATTACGTCGCCTAATTCGATTACGATTTTGATTACATTACTATCTGATTACGATTACGATTCTTTTATCGATTCGATTTTGATTCTCATTTTGGTTCCAATTCGATAATGTTTCTTATTCGTAATGGGCTAAGGTCCATCTGCAATCGTTTATTGTAATGGGCTAAGGCCCATTGGTACTGAAATTGTAAGTAAGGTCAGGGCGGACTTTTAATTCTTTTAGATGACTGATCGTTCCTTTTTATAGTAGGGGATTTCACACTGTGTTTTCGTAAACTCACCCCGTTTATTAACCTTTCAGGTAATTTCCAGCCTTAGATGGATCGGGGCTGCGAGGGGCTCGGAGGAAGCCACACACACTGTTTATGTTATAGTTTTGATTATTACCTTTAAATTATTTTATGTGGGTTGTAGTAAAGCCGTTGTAATTTTCTGGATTTCAAATTTGGAATTTTATTTATTGTTCTTATAACTGCTAGTATTAGAACACGATTTTCCAAAGCAACTACTGTTATTCAAAACATCACGTAACCGCAATTGTTTTTAAAGTAAGTTTCCGCAACTACCAAGATTTTTACGAAGTTGTTAAGAATGTTATTCAACTGAGGTTTTCTAACAAGGTTTAAAAAGGGTATAAGTTTTTAATTATTAAGAAGGGTTTTTAATGGAAACATGGTTTTCGAAAAACACTTCAATGTGACACGCCAAGTTCGAGCCAAACTTCCAGGCCGGGTTTGGGGTGTTACAGTTTTGATGAGATTAAGTGAATATTTTGAAAGTTATTAGATTTCTAAATATTGTTCATGTTGAATAAAAAGATGAATTAGGGGTTAGATTGATAGGAATTCAAGTTAGAAATGAAATAAGGATTGAATTGTAAAGTAATTCATAAGTTTTATGTTGTAGGGACTAAGTTGATGAAATTTTGAAATTAGGAAAATATGATGGAAATTTAATAGTTAAGTATGAGTTTGGACAAAATTTGAATAGAAATGAAGGTATGAATTGAGATAGAAAAAGTAAGTGAATTTAGTTCAGATTAAATTGAAATTAAAGTAGAAATTGAATAGAAATTGTATTAATTAGATATAAATTAGTAGTGAATTAACGAATATGAATTGTTTTAATTCCCATAGCTAACGTTGTCTCGGGAAATCTCGGCTAAGTAAGGAAAAATGGCAAAGACAACAGGAGTTAGCTCGAGAAAATACGGTTTGTATTTCTATAATCCGAACTTAATACTTAAATTGTTGGATTTATTATTTAATATATATATGTAGTAGGCGTTTTGAGATGATTATTTGAATTGGATTAAATATTGATTATATTGAATTGATTTATGAAAATATGTGAATGTTTGAATTGAAATGAATATTGATGTGGAAATTGAATAATAAATATTTGTTATATTGGAAAATATATATAGTTGGAAGTGTGATTAAATTGATAGAAAAATGTGATTATTGTGAAATTGAATATTTATTAGTGAAAAGTGAATGGAATTATATTGAATTGAAAATATATAGTTAATTAATTAAAATATGAATTAATTGAAAATTGAAAAGTGAATTAAATATCCTATTAACTAGTCGGGCTAGTCGGATATAGTTGGCAAGCCATAGGATATGGAAGAGTACGGGTTTTGTCGGCTTACTGATCAGGCACTTATATGCCGACTACTATTACTGTTACCGTTACTGTTACCAATTCGGCACTTTGTGTGTCGGATATTGTTACTGTTATTGTTACTGTTACTGTTTCGAATTTGTTCCATTGAGGTACTCTGTGTACCGTACTGTTATTGTTATTGTTCCAAATTTGTTCCGATGAGGTACTCTGTGTACTGTACTGCTACTATTACTGTTATTGTTACTGTTCCGGCTTCGGCCAATGAGGCACTATGTGCCGTATTGGTGTGTTGGTTGGATCCGTGTATCCGTCTAGGTCCGAGTCATGTTAATAGAGGAAAATAAAGGAATTGGAAAGATCGATTGTTACTGAATAATTTAATTGTTACTGTATATCTGATTTTTACTGAATAATTGACTGTTACTGGATAACCGATCTATTGATTGATACTGAACAACTAATTATTATTGAATAATTGATTATTACCGAATAACTGACTATTACTAAATAAATAATTGTTCCGATTGACTGATCGTTAATGAATATTACTGATTGATTAATTGCTATTGAAAAATAATAAATGATTTTGAATTTAAAGTAGACCAAAACATTGGTTGGAAAGTGAATGTTTGAATACTCATTGAGTTTGAAAAGTTCAATATATATAAATTAATATGTTTTATAATTGTTTAAGTGTTCAGATTATAGAAATACCACTGAATATACCTATACTCAGCGTACGGTTTGTTTCCGTGCGCAGGTTAAGTAAAGATAGAACGTTGAATCTGCATCCCAGGTCGATTCTGAATTCAATAAGGTAAAGTGTGTTAATTATTGGTAAAGGCATGTACCTAAGGTGTCTTATGTATGTGTCATTTTGAAATTGAAAATGTAAGGATGAAATAAATAAATTTAGGTTTGGTTATGATATATAATAGAATTTGGTTAATTTGGTATGAAAATTGATTTATTTGATGATATTTGATATTTGAATAAAATTAAATATTGAATAATATGTAAATGTTTAAATTTGGCAAATTATGAGTGTATCTGGTTGTTTTGGTATTTATGTGTATATTAATTGTAAATGTCTGATAGGTTCGGTAATGCTCCGTAACCCTATTCCGAGGACGATTTGGGGTTAGGGGGTGTTACATACCTTTCATCTAATTAGCTTCTATAGATTACCTTTGCCGAAACTCAAGTAAAAATAAACATAACACATATATATATATATATATATATTTCCTTGAAAGCACATACATGCATATTACAATGTCACATTATAAATCAAAATATTATTCTGGCAACTATCAAGTCACAAGGCTAGTCATTTCATCATAAGCAAAAATAGCTATACAAGCATGTACTGAAACTCAAGTTAGCTAAAACCATTTCATCCAAACTCATCTTATAACCGAATATACCAATACATTAATAAAATAGTCTTCAAGACTAATCATGTAATAAATTATAACTCACAATTATAAATCTTTAACCACATTTAGACCTATACAAAATATAAATCTTACATGTTGTATAATAAATATACCAAAACAGCATAACTCATGTTCGAATATGACCAAATAACATTTAATGTCAAACCACATATTAAAACCTTAATAGAGCATAACTACCGAATCCTCTCGCATATATTATCTAATTATGAATTATATTCAAAACAATCAAACATACCTAAGTTTATATAAATTAAGCCAACACATTCAAACCTCATCCAAGTCATTAATCAACTTCAATGCCCAAAACGGATATCACAAGAATCATTCAATCATAGCACCTAATCTTATAACCAAAAATGAACACTAACCATAATTAAACATAAACAATTTCAAGCAAGGTGGTTAAGCCATTTTCGCATGGCTTATAATATACATAACCAAAATCCAACATTACAAAGTATATTACAGTCTATACATGCCATAATACGAGTTTGATTTATTTAAGTACCGAAGCTGTAGATAGTGTGATAGACTTTGCTGACAATCCCTGAGCTTGTAACTTGAATCCAAAATCTATAAAACAAGGTAACATGTATACACAGATTAAGCTATTATAGCTTAATAAGTTATAAGCAAATATTCGTCACGATAACAATATCACTAGATTAAACCAAAACAACTTATAAAATTATAACACCTTTAAATTCAGATATATAAAATTCATATTATAATAGTATTCATTCTTAAATATCACTTGGCCGAATGCTCATGTAACTAGATTATCACTAATATCATTTAATTCCACCATCGAATAATCATCACCAACCTAGTTCATAATCCAAAAACACATCAGCCATGTCTTACAATATGGTTTCATATGTACATATAAATTATGTAACCGAATGTATAAAGTCACACATGCATATAATTGTAACTCATTCAATAATATTCACAAGATTGAATACACTTACCTCATTTTAATTATTAATAAGCTAATACATACCTATCTATTTATCTCATTTACACACTCGAACATAACTTATCTTTTCCCATTGAACCATTCGGAATTGGATAGGACACTCAGATAACCACATAAATCGTACAATGCCAATGTCCCAGACGTGGTCTTACATGTAGCCACAAATCGATGCCACTATCTCAAACAGGATCTTACTCATAAACACATACCGTAATCACATATCGATGCCATGGTTTACTCGCATATATATATATATATATATATATATATATATATATATATATCAGAATCCTATGTCATGCAATATGTATCCTAACTATTCCTAAGGTTCATGCGGGGCTTTCGGACGTCGTATCTCGGTCGAATCGTATTCGTAAACATAGTTCCCAAACATTTTCACATTCGGTTATTATTTATTCAAACTCATAAAATTCAAATCAGCATTATACATTCACAAATATTTAAAATTTACGACATTTATTTGCTTATAAACTTACCTCAGACGTTATAAAACGAGACAGGGCTGCTAGTCGATGACATTTGCTTTTCCCCGATCCAAATCCGATTTCTTTGGTTCTTGATCTAAACATATTCAAATTAAGCTCATTCAAAAATATTTTCATTCAATTTAGTCCAAAAACACATAAATAGGCAAATTACCATTTTACCCCTGACATTTATAATTTTTACAATTTAGCCCCCATTGCACAAAGCAATAAATACACAAAATTTCCCTATACTTTTGTTGGGCCAAATTTTACCCACTCTCAAACAAGTCCATATATTCAATTTATTTCACATTTTAGTCCCTCAAATTATTATTTTTGCAATTAAGTCCTAATTACTCAAAATCATCAAAAATTCCAATACAAAACATGTTAATCTAAAACATATCTTCCATTTTCCAACATCAAACAACAAAAACCACAAACTATCAACAATGGAACAACTCAAAATATTCATCAAAATCAAAAATTAAAGCATGGGTCTTGAAGATTACTAAACAACGATCTCAAAAACGTAAAAATTATCAAAAATCGAACAAAAACGAACCTTAATTGAGCTTGAATGTATGCCGAACCCTAGCTTAGTTTTCTTTCTTTTTCTTTGTTTATGTTTCGGCCAAAAGAACAAATGAATAAAAATGAATTTCATGACCTTATTTTAATTATTATATGTTTATTAAATAAATTACTTAAATAACCTTAATGATATAATAATAAAATTATTTAATATATGTCTTTAACCATCCACTACACTTAATATTGGGCTTGTTGCAACTTTAAGGCTTCCATTTAAAAAGCCAAGTCCAATCTAGCCCTTTTTAGAAATAACCACTGAATTTTCATTTTACGCGATTAAGTCCTATTATTTAATCGGGACAAAATTAAATCACAAAAATTTCACAGATATAAATTCACACATAATAAACACAGAAAGTAATTTTTAAAAAATTTTCGGACTCAGATTCGTGGTCCCGAAACCACCGTTCCAATTAGAGTCTAAATCGAGTCATTACAAGAAACCTAGGAAAATACACTCAGTGTACAAATCTATTATCTTAGATGAACATATTCATCTAACAAGTTCCATGTTCATATATCACCATCTCATACTTCCATACATCATGTATCATCACTATCATGTATTTCAAGCAGATATATGTAATAATTCATTTCGTGTTCATATTTTCTCTTGTCAAGATTTTGCCTGTTGAATTTATTTGAAATATCGATGGATACACATGTAGTACACTAGAAGTGTACAAATAAAAAACTGTCAATTCATATTCAGGGGTACCCATAAGGGCACATAATCAGGAAGCACACTCTCAAGCCATATAACAGGATGCTCATGTGAGCCATGTAACAGGATGCTTATCCGAGCTATATTAGGAAACTCATAAAAGTTTAAAATAAGAAGCTCATTAAGCTTAACAAGTAACTCCGAAGAGCTAATATTAGGGAGTTCAAGCGAGCCATGTCAAGAAGCTCATAAGAGCCTATATCAGGACGCTCACGAAGAGCTGCGTTTGCGTTCACAATAAATACTGGATTACAACAGATCGAATCGTGTAACAGGACGCTCACAAAGTGCTGTGGTAGTGCACAACACATGCAGGATCACTACCGATCAGGATGCTCGCAGGAACTATATAGGATGCTCGAGAGGACTTATAACAGGATTGGTCATCTTAGCTATAGGGTGTCTGCAACATATGATGGACCACAATCAATACAAAATGTATCCATCGACTTTCTTTATTCAAACGGGATTTAATTTTTTTATCGGGCTTTATCAGATATATATATTCAATTTCATATGCATGACAACTACATAATCCTCATACACGACATTCAACTCAAGCATATATATATACACAATTTAGTTACACGAACTTACCTCAATAAATGTTTGTGTACGTAAAATCTATTAAGACGACACTTTCTTTTTTCCTCGCTCTATACGAGTAAATTTATATACGAGTAAATTTAACATCAATTTAATACAATTTATACTCAAATCAGTCCAATTCATATCTTAGGAAAAATTACCATTTTGCCCCTATACTTTTAATTAATGATGATTTCGTCCCTAGGCTCGGAAAATAAAATTCATGAAATTTAATCCTTATTCCAAGCCTAGCCAAATTTTACATATAAAATTTACAGCCCATGTTTTTCATAAAATTTAGAATTTTTCATGAATTTTACAACTTTACAATTTAGTCTTAAAATCATAATTTCATCAAAATTCTCTTTACAAAAGTTGTTTATCTATCAACAACCTTTCATTTTCTATCATAAATTTCAAAATTTTAGCATACCCATCCATGGAAAAACCCTAATACTTTGATATCTTTACAAATTAATCCTTGAGATAGCTAAATTAAGCTATTACGATCTCAGAAATATAAAAATCATTAAAAATAGGCAAGAATACTTACCTAATCAAGCAAAATTAGTTGGCTTGAGCTTAGGTTTCCATGGCTAGGGTTACCATGCTTTTAATTTGGGAAATATGATATAAATGATGATATTTTTATTTTTATTTTATCATTTATCATCTTTTATTATTTCACTTTCCAATTTCATCCTTTTCTTATTTTATTTTCCATGGATAAATCATCATCCTTAACAAATAAGCATTTTTAATGGTCTATTTACCATTTAAGGACCTCAAATTTTGAATTTAATAGCTACTTAATCCCTTTAGCTATTAGAACTCAACTTTTGCACTTTGTGCAATTTGGTCCTTTATCAAATTTAAACATATAATCGATAAAATTTCTTTATGAAATTTTCATACGACATTATTATCATACTATAGATCATAAAATAATATTAAAATAAATTTCCTTTTCAAAATCAAATTTGATGTAACACCCCAAACCCGGCCCAGACGTTATGGCCGAATCTGACATGTCACTTTCAAGTCTTTAAGAAAACCCAGGCCTCTTCCAATGCCCTTCTTAGTGTTTTAAAAGATGGTCTTTGCTAAAGTGAATGGAAGCTGAGCACCAGGTAGGTATCCGAAACAGAGGAGGTGAGCCATGAAGGCTGCTTAAGTACCAGGCTCTCGATTGGATCCAATCCTAGACATGCTCACAACCATTGCCACACTTTGGCGCGGGATTAGGTTTTGTATGAAAATCGAGTTGTAATTCATTTAAATAGATGTTTTGATTAACTGATTTATTGTATCATTGTGTTATTTTGGAAATAGGTATCATTTTGAAAACGCACCCTAAGTCTAGCCATTTTAGATTAATAACAGTAAAACATATAGTATAAAATAAAATAATCCCAGAAAAATAAAAAGGCCTTATTACAACCCAAAACCAAATAATAATAATAACTACGAAAAAACTTGAAAAAAACCAGTTACTTATTGCAAAGTTTGAAAACGATTAGTACGGCCACTCTGAATCCTCTCCGCCTTCAAGTCTCCACATCAAGGCTCACCTGCAAGGTTAAGGAAGGGGGGTGAGTTTGGAAACTCAGTGTGCAACAAGCCCCTTTCAGAGCCCAAACTAATCTCAGCATACTGGGCCTAAGCCCAAATTCAGTATCAACATATACTGGGTTGAAGCCTTTCATAATTCATAACACTGGACCGAAGCCTTTTCAAAATTCATATCACTGGGCCGAAGCCTTTACTATAAGCGGTATGGCCCATAGGCCCATTTCAATATGACATGTAATATTAATGAATGTATGCAAGCCCATTTGGGGAGACAACTCAACCCACCATTCGCTACTCTCCACCCATACCAACCAAGCTCTCCATGTGGGGAATAACTCAACCCACCCAACCAAACTCTCCACTGGCAGCATAGCTGCTTTATCATAACTGGAGGCCTAGCCTCTTTTAATAACTGGGGCAAAGCCCTTTTTGATAAATTGGGGCAAAGCCCTTTTCGGTAAACTAGGGCAAAGCCCTTTTTGCACTTCCTCCATTTATATCAAACCCAACCCATGCATATAATGAGTATATCATGCGCATCTCATAACATATCATGTGCATATCATGTCATATCATGTATATCAAAATCTCATGCATCATATTCATAATTAAACCATAGGGGTATAATGGTCATTTTTACCTAGGGGCAAAACAGTCATTTTTCATATTTTAAGGGTAATTCTGTAAATTTTCCAAATATTACAGGTTTTCCACGTTCATTAACAATTATCAAATTTCAAGTGTTTAAACTATGATTTTAACGCGTTTTAACAAAATCGGGCTTTTGGGCCCAAAACCCCTAATGGGCCCTACGAATGCCAATTTAGCCCACTAAGCCCTCTTAACCCAAATTTTACAACAGTACTCACTGTGTTAACATGCAACTTTTTCCAATTTCCATTATCTATCAATTTTACCCAAATGGCCCGAAGCCCATTGGGCCCAATTCTAGCCCCTTGAGGCCCAACTTACCAACGTGCACAAAATTTGCGCTCTTACCTGTTCCATTGATCCCAACACCGACCATGTCGTATCTATCGCATCTAAAACCACATGCAAAATCTCAAGTTTCCAAAATGCCAGATTTAAACATTTCGACTTTTCAGCGAATATCTTACGGGGCTTATTACACACCTGCTTTGTGACGTTCGCTAACAAAGTCTCCCACGACAACATACAATTAAACTTCACCATACTTATTTTACAGTTCAAGCAATCAAACCCAAAGTCCACCTTACCATATTCGGCAAAGGAATCCCTAATAGCCATAGATCCCTTACCTTCACAGGGTCCGACGATTCGATTCAAGCTTATCCAAAACTAATACTCCATGTAACGTCCCCATACCCGAGACCATCGCTGGAGTCGAGCACGAAGTGTTACTAAACTTAATTCATCAATTAAACAACTTAAACAACTTATTACCAACCATGCATGACAACCAAGTATATGCACATCACCAATATCAAACATAACATAAATAGCTAGATTTATAAGTCAGAATCATTAGCTCACTAAAGACCAATATATTTGGCCAAATTATAATAACACATGTTATAAAATTAGGTCCCTATACATGCCACTCACGTGATAATTCTAGCATATGTGTTTATACTGTCAAGGTGTTGGCTTGATAGTGTGATGCTACCTCTGACGGTCTCCAACCCTGACAACACTAAAAGAAATGGAAAGGTGGGGGGGTAAGCTTTATGCTTAGTAAGCTCACATGAAATAATAATAAGCAATTTACTAACATGCTTCCCACAATAAAATTAACTCATTTGTACATTTACATATGTTCTGGTTAAGCTGTTTTCATGAGTAACAGTCACTAAATCATTTATATTTTGAGTTACGAAACTCCAAATTAAGATCCGTAAATTTTGCAAAACACTAGACTCATATATATTTCCACCATAAAATTTTCAAATTTTTTACTCCAGCCAATAAGTACAGTTTATTATTCAAACTCTCCCCTATTTTTCTGTTTAACAGCTTCGACCTTTCTTCACTAAAATTTATTTATCTCATAGTACAAAACTCGGATGATGTTCTAGTTTGTTTTTATTAAAACTAAACTCATACAAGATTCTAGGCATATAAATTATACCCAAAAATTACTTTTCTATAATTTTTAAAAAATTTTCCAAGTCAAAACAGGGGATCTCGAATTCATTCAGACACTGTCTCACAAGAATTCAAATATCACATAATATGGAATTCTTTTGCTTCCCCTGTTTCTTTTATGTGAAAATAGACTCAAAAAATTTAATTACATATTTTATTTGAAATTTAATTCAACTTCCACAATTTTTGGTAAATTTTCAAATTCATGCACTGCTGCTGTCCAACACTGTTTTACTACTAAAGTTCACTTTTGCACAATTTCATTTAATCCATTCCATTTTACCGAGGTTCTTTCAAATATCGAGCATATTGCTCATAAATTCAAATAAACATATACTTGCACTTGTTCATCACATAATCACTTTCACATTTATTTTCACTTAATCGATTTCCCGTTGAACTCATCGGAATAATAACAGATACACAACTGCCTGCATATTTTCTCATTTCCACACTTGTAGCTGAATCTATCTGGTACGCATAGTAGCCTGCACTTAGTACTACACATGCGACCAATTATCCGGTACACGTAGTAGCCTGCACTTAGTACTACACACGTGACCTAACCATTTGATACACGTAGTAGCCTGCACTTAGTACTACACACGTGACCTCACAATAGCTCATTTGTATCGTTTCTATTCCGAAGGTTCAACCGGGAAATTCCTCACTTTTTAACATTTTACTAAAGTGTCCGTAATCAATTTAAATTCATAACTTACATCAAATAACCATTTGATAGGCAGCCACATTTCATATGATATCAAAATATATTAACATAAAAAGAATTGATAGATTATTTATATACGAACTTACTCGAAGTGTCGATCTCACTATCCATAGTACCAATTGTTCATTCATAGTATAATAAGACACAACTCAAATATCAAATCAGCTTTTAAGAATTTACATAACATATATCACATATTTCATAATAACAATCTTCATATCATATAAATAAAATTAATGATAATAATCATCATATCATATAAATAACATTATATTACTTAAATTGACAATCATGTTACCACATTTACACATGAACTTACCTCGATACAAAATATTAGCAATCGAGCCTATTCCTTGTAAACTTTGTTTTTCCCTCGATCACGACTTGAATCTCGTTTCTCTTGATCTATAATACCAAATTAATTTATTTAATACATACATTCATCAAAACAGCCTTTAATACGAGCTTTGGCAAAATTACCATTTTGCCCCTAAACTTTTGCATAATTACACTTTTTCCCCTAGGCTCGGGAATTAAACTTCATCCCTTATTCTTATGTTTTATGACATGCTGGTCATTTTTTCCTTCTATGACAACATCAAATTCTCACTCTAACATGCACTTATGACTATTAGGTATTTTTATCGATTAAGCCCTTTTACTCATTTTCACTTAAAACCGAGTAGCACAAGTTGTCTAACATAATTTAAAACCTCATATTCTATCATAAAACACCAAAATACACAAATTTCACCTATGGGTATTTTTCCAAATACGAACCCTAGGTTGAATTATTGCTAACATAAGCTTAATCAAGTTACCAGGATTCCAAAAACGTAAAGAACTTGAAAAACGGGGCAAGAACGGACTTACTATTGAGCTTGGAAAGCTTGAAAACCCTAGTCATGGCTTCCCCCATGCTAATTTCGGCCTCCATATGAAGCAGATGACCATTTTGTGCTATTTTTCCCATATTATTTCATTTAATATACAAATGACCAAAATGCCCTTACTACTAAACTTTCAAAAAAATTCCATCCATGTCCAATTTTTGTCCACAAACTTCAAAATGATCTAATTACCATTTAAGGACCTTTGATTTAAAAACTCATAACAATTAAACACTTCTAACATGTAAAACTCAACTTTTGCACTTTTTACAATTTAGTCCTTTTGACCAAATTGAGTGCCCAAACGTCGAAATTTTTGAATGAAATTTTCACGAAATCATTCCGTGAAATCGTAGACCATAAAAATATAATAAAAATGAAATTTTCCTCGTCGAATTTGTGGTCCCGAAACCACTGTTCCAACAAAGCCCAAAATCAGGATGTTACATTTCTCCCCCCTTTAGGGATTTTCGTCCCCGAAAATCTTACTAGAAAAGTGGTTTTGGTTTTTCAATTGGATTCCTCAATCCTATAATCGATGTCAAAGAACTTTCACTCAGGCTAAACTTTTACTACCTCTCTCTTTAAATTTTACAAACAAAAATCGTAAGTGGTATTCACTTTACAATACTTTTTTCTGAAACTTAATCTCTACTAAAAAGCTTATGTACTCAAAAGTCCGATCCATACCATTATGTTACATATACATTCGCACTGTAACCTTTTCGATTCAAATAGCAAAACTAGTCAATTCATCTCGGCCTCATACTCTTTATAATTTCACACACCCAATTATTTGTCAATTCAACCTTCGCCACTTTTTATTTCAAGCCTCTCCTGGCTTTCCAAAGAAATCATGATATGAAACTCGGATCTCAATCCGATTAGTGGAGATTAAAATTCTGTGATATCTAACATTCATAAAGACATGAAATCCTATAAATTTGGTGAGTAAACATTTGGGTATACCAGCATAATTTGCATATCTCATAACGTTTAACAAAACTACATATTATTTTCCTCTTTCAAGGACAGGAACGACTCAGACAATAAAATCCATATTAACCTTTTCTATTTCCATTCTAATTCCCAGACGGAAAAAATAATTCTGATAGTTCTTGCTATACATCTTTAAACTTTCAACATTTCAAGAATTTATACTCAAGGATAAACAATGATCGTTTTAGCATTTTTTTTTATACCCAAATTATCTTCATATTATCAATATCAGATCTTCTTATTCACAAGTATGCACATCTCATTAAGTTCTAGACATATACTCCATACAGATTGAACAAACAAGTCGACCTTATTCATCCGTAATTGATATTTCAAGAAATTCTCTCTTCTAGTCAACAGAACGATTCAACATGCATCATTCCAAATTCACTCATCATGCTAATCAAAGACCATAACAAATGCATTAGCATAAGTAATACTGATACCTCAACTGAATACATTAACTCTGATTAACTTACTTGAGAAAGGAAATTCACCATACACATTGGGACTTGAAATTTCACCACATTATCAGGATCAATTCAGAGGTATAGTCATATTTGTTATTTATATACATCAATCACAAGCTGAAGGTCATGCTCTAAATGCAAGCCATGATTAACAAGTTACAAGATAAAATATCCAGAAAAAACCAAGATAGAGAAATCTGAAACAGAGAAGCCAAGAATAAAGAAATCCAAGATAAAGAAATCCATGATACGAGAATCCAATTTACAACACTGCATCAGAAGACCGAGAACTAGACTCATAAAAATATGAAAGTCCCCAATAGTTTTTTTTTTCAAAGAAAAGAAATCCAGAATAACATCATTCCAAACCACTGACAATAAATACAACCGGAACTATATGCTTCTCATATATATATAAAATCAATCAGAGCAATGATCGGTAGTAATAGAATCATGGCACCATACACAATTTCTCATTGATTCCCAATAGGCGGAATATAACAAAATACCAGAGAAAAACAGAATCATACAGATTATAATTCAATTAGACTAACAACACATTCATTTAACGTTAAGATCAGGGAACATTTCCTTATTTCGAACACTATTCCTTTAACTATTTCTACCATCCCAAATTCCATAATATTCCCTTCACTAAGTAAACCAGTTCATGGGGGAATTTCAATCAATACATTTCTCGACATCATACCAGGATAGAACGTTTTAACAAAATTAACTTTTCCGCTAACTGCGATGTTGTGAAAATTAAACAATCTTTCGGTCAATTCGATATCTTTCTAGCTCATGTCTGTACTTATCAACCCATTCTCAATCTCTAATCATGCTTATAACCATTCCATCATTGAACTCTTTGGTTTCTCACCTGGAAACTCATTCAACATAAATCTCAGGAATTTCCCTTATAAAACACCACTTTGGTAAGGGGGAGGGGTCGTAGGGCCTCTGACTCAACTCTCATATACAAATGTAACACAATTTTCATTATAGCAATCATATTTCAATCATGTCATTCATTTCAAGGAACTAACATTCATATTGATTTTACACTCACTTTTTAGTTATCTCATTTAAACAAGTGTACTTATACATTTATTTCAATGTTTCCTAGATAATATTACTTATGCATTCATTAAATCAGACAAGTCAAGCACATAATATCATATAATGGCCAAACAAACATGGATAAGTATATCACAGTCTAAACTTTTATCTTACACATCATCATATACATATCATTCAATTATATATATCAATCCAAGCAATTTAATACATTTACTCAAGTTATACGAGCTTACCAATCATAATCATCCCAACCAATATACATGAATATTCATCTTATCAATATTTTTGATAAGTTACTCAAACACATGCATTTTTTCAAATAAATCGATCATATACATCATGGAATTATCTATTAATCATAGATAAACTCATTTCACCATGTACACATTTCATGAATCCTTATTCGTACCTTTCCAAGTTTCAGTTCGTCATGACTATACTTTACTCGAACATTTTAGCATCACATTCAACATGGTCGGTGTAGCTCGATTGGAGAGTACCTTTGTCTAAACAAAATGACTCTCACACGTGTCGAAGACATCACACTATTACGGATCGGTGACATGTATAGTTGGACTTTTACACATGCTAGATTAGTCCGAGAACCGACTAAACCATAGCTCTAAAACCACTAAATATAATGCCCCCATACCCGAGACCATCGCTGGAGTCGAGCACAAAGTGTTACTAAACTTAATTCATCAATTAAACAACTTAAACAACTTATTACCAACCATGCATGACAACCAAGTATATGCACATCACCAATATCAAACATAACATAAATAGCTAGATTTATAAGTCAGAATCATTAGCTCACTAAAGACCAATATATTTGGCCAAATTATAATAACACATGTTATAAAATTAGGTCCCTATACATACCACTCACTTGATAATTCTAGCATATGTGTTTATACTGTCAAGGTGTTGGCTTGATAGTGTGATGCTGCCTCTGACGGTCTCCAACCCTGAGCTAACCTGACAACACTAAAAGAAATGGAAAGGAGGGGGGTAAGCTTTATGCTTAGTAAGCTCACATGAAATAATAATAAGCAATTTACTAACATGCTTCCCACAATAAAATTAACTCATTTGTACATTTACACATGTTCTAGTTAAGCTGTTTTCTTGAGTAATAGTCACTAAATAATTTATATTTAGAGTTACAGAACTCTAAATTAAGATCCGTAAATTTTTTAAAAAACTAGACTCATATATCTTTCCACCATAAAATTTTCAAAATTTTTACTAGAGCCAATAAGTACAGTTTATTATTCAAAATATCCCCTGTCTCGCTGTTTAACAGCTTCGACCTTTCTTCACTAAAATTTATTTATCTCATAGTACAAAACTCGGATGATGTTATTTTTATTAAAAGTAGACTCATACAAGATTCTAGGAATATAAATTATACCTAAAATTATTTTTCTATAATTTTTAACAATTTTTCCAAGTCAAAACAGGGGATCTCGAATTCATTCAGACACTGTCTCACAAGAATTCAAATATCACATAATATGGAATTCTTTTGCTTCCCTGTTTCTTTTATGTGAAAATAGACTCAATGAAATTTAATTACATATTTTATTTGAAATTTAATTCAACTTCCACAATTTTTGGTAAATTTTCAAATTCATGCACTTCTTCTTTGTCCAACACTGTTTTACTACTAAAGTTCACTTTTGCACAATTTCACTTAATCCATTCCATTTTACCGAGGTTCTTTCAAATATCGAGCATATTGCTCATAAATTAAAATAAACATATACTTGCACTTGTTCATCACATAATCACTTTCACATTTATTTTCACTTAATCAATTTCCCAATAATAACAGATACACAACTGCCTGCATATTTTCTCATTTCTACACTTGTAGCTGAAGCTATCTGGTACGCATAGTAGCCTGCACTTAGTACTACACATGCGACCAATTATCCGGTACACATAGTAGCCTGCACTTAGTACTACACACGTGACCTAACCATTTGACACACGTAGTAGCTTGCACTTAGTACTACACATGTGATCGAAGTTATCAGGTACGCATAGTAGCCTGCACTTAGTACTACACATGCGACCAACAATCTAGTACACGTAGTAGCTTGCACTTAGTACTACACACGTGACCTCAAAATAGCTCATTTGTATCGTTTCTATTCTGAAGGTTCAACCGGGAAATTCCTCACCTTTCAAAATTTTACGTAAGTGTCCGTAATCAATTTAAATTCATAACTTACATCAAATAACCATTTGATAGGCAGCCACATTTCATATGATATCAAAATATATTAACATAAAAAGAATCGATAGATTATTTATGTACGAACTTACTCGAAGTGTCGATCTCACTATCCATAGTACCAATTGTCCATTCATAGTATAATAAGACACAACTCAAATATCAAATCAGCTTTTAAGAATTTACATAACATATATCACATATTTCATAATAACAATCTTCATATCATATAAATAACATTAATGATAATAATCATCATATCATAATAACATTATATTACTTAAATTGAAAATCATGTTACCACATTTACACATGAACTTACCTCGATACAAAATATTAGCAATCGAGCCTATTCCTTGTAAACTTTGTTTTTCCCTCGATCACGACTTGAATCTCGTTTCTCTTGATCTATAATACCAAATTAATTTATTTAATACATACATTCATCAAAACAGCTTTTAATACGAACTTTGGAAAAATTACCATTTTGCCCCTAAACTTTTGCACAATTATACTTTTGCCCCTAGGCTCGGGAATTAAAATTCATCCATTATTCTTATGTTTTATGACATTCTGATCATTTTTTCCTTCTATGACAACATCAAATTCTCACTCTAACATGCACTTGTGACTATTAGGTATTTTTATCGATTAAGCCCTTTTACTCGTTTTTACTTAAAACCGAGTAGCATAAGTTGTCTAACATAATTTAAAACCTCATATTCTATCATAAAACACCAAAATACACAAATTTCACCTATGGGTATTTTTCCAAATACGAACCCTAGGTTGAATTATTGCTAGCATAAGCTTAATCAAGTTACCGGGATTCCAAAAGCGTAAAGAACTTGAAAAACGAGGCAAGAACGGACTTACTATTGAGCTTGGAAAGCTTGAAAACCCTAGCCATGGCTTCCCTCATGCTAATTTCAGCCTCCATATGGAGAAGATGACCATTTTGTGCTATTTTTCCCATTTTATTTCATTTAATATTCAAATGACCAAAATGCCCTTACTACTAAACTTTCAAAAAAATTCCATCCATGTCCAATTTTTGTCCACAAACTTCAAAATGGTCTAATTACCATTTAAGGACCTTTGATTTAAAAATTCATAACAATTAAATACTTCTAACATGTAAAACTCAACTTTTGCACTTTTTACAATTTAGTCCTTTTGACCAAATTGAGTGCCCAAACGTCGAAATTTTTGAACGAAATTTTAACAAAATCATTCCGTGAAATCGTAGACCATAAAAATATAATAAAAATGAAATTTTCCTCGTCGAATTTGTGGTCCCAAAACCACTGTTCCGACTAAACCCAAAATCAGGATGTTACACTCCAAGCCTTGCTGCTCCTCCAAAGTTATCTATTTTACTACATAAACCATACAGGTCAAAAGGAAAGGCCCCCATAAGGCCTATGCTTCAAATCAACAACCTCTCTAAACCATAGGGGGGTTTCGGCTTTTCTCAACATTTACCACTAAAATGGTTTGGAAAACGAGTACTTACTAGATGAAGGGGTCGGTCACCACAAATAAGGAGAACAGAAAAGATGCTGGTCTAAAAGCATACGGCCCAACCAACCTTCAAAGGTTTCGGTTCTTGTGACAATTCGGCAAGGGGGATGAAAAGAAAGGAAGTAGTAGATGAAAAGAAAGGGAGTATTGGTTTGGTTTTGGTAATAAAAGAGAAAGAAACTGGATGAAGAGAGTGGTGTTTTCGGCTAGAGAGGAAAAGGGAAGAAAAGAATGACTCTATGGTGTTTAATAGAAGAAAATCGGCACAACTACAGCCCCTAATGCCGAAATACTACCCTCAAACTCCCCAAGCGGATTTCTCCTCCCTAATCCCCACTATTCGGCCAACTCTATGCCTCCCTTCAAATCCCTAAAATCTCTCCCCTTATCACTCCTTAATTCAAGCATTCAACTGATTCAAACTCTTTCCAACAGAGTTCCATTCGGCTTCAAAATTCTGCATGCTCAAGGCATAAAAATAACAACACAATTGCCAGCTTAGCGAATCGAACCTTGGCCTTCCCCCAACCACTTACACGCCACCTTTATAGCTTCCTAGTGGCGTCACTTAGCCACTTTGCCAGGGGATCTCTTGTGTTACATTTTACCCACATCTTTTAATAAGGCCACCTATCCAATGCCCCTAACTCCTTAAGTCCAAAATTCAAAAATTCTACCGGGTTTTGACCGACACATGGGCCTTCCATAAGCCCATTTACATACTCCAATTATGGATTTCACAACCAAATACCAAACTTTACAAAATTTACCAAAATCTTGAGAATTACAAAAATCCCGAAAATCAGGGTGTTACAACTCTACCCTTCTTAAAGAAATTTCAGCCTCCAAATTTTACCTGATCCAAACAGTTGAGGGTACTGTTGACACATCGTCTCCTTTGTCTCCCAAGTAGCTTCTTCTTTGCCATGGTTTCTCCAAAGTACCTTCACCAATGGGACTGACTTTCTTCTCAGCACCTTGACGTCGGGATCAAGTATCTATACAGGTTCTTCTTTGAAGGTCAAATCCTACTGTACCTCAATTTCTGCAACTTGCACGATATGAGTAGGGTCAAAATGATATCGCCTTAGCATGGACACATGAAAGACGTCGTGAATACGATCCAACTCTGGAGGTAACTCTAGCTGATAAGCCACCGGCCCTATCCGCTTAAGGATCCGATAAGGCCCAATGAACCGTGGACTCAACTTGCCCTTCTTACCAAACCTCAAAATCTTCTTCCACGGTGAAACCTTCAAAAAGACCATGTCCCCTACAGCATACTCAATATCCTTACGCTTTAGGTCAGCATAAGACTTTTGTCGACCTGCTGCCTCCTTTAGCCGATTCCTGATCACCTTAACTTTGTCTTCAGTATCTGTTACCAACTCTGGTCCAAGTACTTGCCTTTCCCCTAACTCTGCCCAACAAGTAGGTGAACGACACCTTCGCCCATGCAGTGCCTCATAAGGAGCCATCTTAATACTTGTTTGGTAACTGTTGTTATACGCGAACTCCGCCAATGGCAAGTAATCCTCCCAACTGCCCCTAAAATCAATAACACAACCTCTCAACATGTCTTCTAGGATCTAAATGACCCTCTCTGACTGCCCATCCAACTAAAGGTGGAAAGCCGTACTAAAATCCAATCGCGTTCCCAATACCTCATGCAACTTCTGCCAAAATCGAGATGTAAACCTAGGGTCTCGGTCAGAAATTATCGATACTGGCACCCCATGCAACCGCACTATCTCCGCCACATACAACTTGGCCAACCTCTAAAGTGAGTAATCGACTCGGACAGGTATGAAATGGGCAGATTTCATCAACCTATCCACAATCACCCAAATTGAGTCCTTCTTTGAAGGTGTCAATGGCAGACCACTCACAAAATCCATGGTTACCCTTTCCCATTTCCAAAGTGGTATATTCACTGGTTGTAACAATCCTGAAGGCAGTTGATGCTCGGCCTTTACTTTTAATTCAAAGTCTGGATTCTCCCCTTTCTCAGCTTGCTGCAACTGAGAAACCAACGACTCATCCACCAACTGCTGCTTCTTAATCTGCTCCACCCAAGTCGGTCTCACTTGTAATTCTGCCAATAAACTTCCATCGTTAAACAAGCTTAAACAAGCAAACATTGTCCTCAATTCTGCCACAGTCCTTCGACTTAACGCATCAGCCATGACATTTGCCTTACCCGGATGGTACTCAATCGAACAATCATAGTCCTTTAACAACTCTATCCACCTTCGTTGCCTAAGATTCAGCTCCTTTTGAGTCAGCAAGTACTTAAGACTCTTATGATCCGTATAGATAATGCATCTTTCCCCATACAAGTAGTGCCTCCATATCTTAAGCGCAAAGATCACCGTTACCAACTCTAAGTCATGAGTAGGATAGTTTACCTTATGAGACTTAAGCTGTTGTGAAGCAAAAGCCACCACTTTACCCTCTTGCATCAACACGCAGCCCAAACCTATATGTGACGCGTCACTATACACAGTGAAATCCTTACCAGACTCTGGCTGAATCAACACTAGTACCTCAGTCAGAACCTTCTTTAACTTCTCAAAGGCCTCTTGCTACTTACTTGTCCAAACAAACGGTACTCCCTTCCTTATAAGTTTCGTTAATGGTGCTGCCAACACAGAAAATCCTTCCACAAATCTTCGATAATAACCTGCCAACCCTAGAAAACTCAGGATTTCTGTTACTGACCTCGGTGGCTTCCACTCCAGAATTGCCTCAATCTTCCGAGGGTCTACTTGATCCCCTCAGCAGACACAACATGCCCAAGAAAGTTACTTCATTCAGCCAAAACTCGCACTTACTGAACTTTGCATAGAGTTGCTTTTCCCTCAGCACTTGCAGCACAATACGAAGATGCTCATCATGCTTCTCTTCCATTTCCGAGTACACTAAGATATCATCGATAAAAATGACTACGAACTGATCCAAGTACAGTTGAAATACCCAATTCATCAAATCCATGAATGCTACCGGTGCATTAGTCAAACCAAAGGGCATAACTAGAAACTCGTAATGACCATATCGAGTTCTGAATGTCGTCATATGAATATCCTATTCTTTGACTCTCAACTGATGATATCCTGATCGAAAGTCGAACTTAAAAAATACTGAGGCTCCCTTCAGTTGGTCAAACAGATCGTCGATTCTTGGCAAAGGATACTTGTTCTTGATCGTCAGTTTGTTCAACTGCCGATAGTCAATACACATCTGCATGGTTCCATCTTTCTTCTTTACGAACAACACCGGTGCACCTCATGGAGAAACACTTGGTCTTATAAACCCTCTATCCAACAGTTTCTGGATCTGAGCTTTCAGTTCCACCAGCTCATTTGGTGCCATCCGATAAGGTGGAACAGACACTAGAGCCGTTTCAGGTAACAAGTCGATTCCGAACTCGACTTCTCTGTTCGGATATAGTCTAGGAAGTTCCTCCGGAAATACATCTTGAAATTCTTTGATGGTCCTAACTGACTCCACAGTCATCCCCTCAGGTTCAGCTTGACTCACAAATGCTAAAAATGCCTCACAACCTTTCCGAATCAACTTCTCAGCCCTTAAAGCTAAGACAACATTGGACAAATAGTTCCTTCGCTCCCCTATGACCATTATCTCCTCATCCTTGGTAGTTCTTAACACCATTCTCTTAACAGCACAATCCAACGTCGCCCTATGCTTAGTTAGTTAGTCCATTCCCAAAATAAGATCAAAATCCCCAAATGGCAACTCCATCAAATCTCCTACAAATATCCTATCTTGTGTCTCTAAGGGCACCTCCCTAAAGAGTTTATCTACCTTAACCGAGTGTCCTAAAAGACTTATCACCGATACCCCACTCACAGTCTCCTCAGAAAACTCACCCAACACCCCAGATACATTACAGGCAACATACGAATGAGTGGAACCCACATCAATCAAAGTAGTGTAAGGCGTGCTATGAATGAAGAACGTACCGGTTATAACATTAGAAGCATTACCCTCCTCACGACGCCGTGCAGCATAAACCAACACCGGCTGTCGAGCTTCAACATGTCCAGAACCCCTGCCAGGTGCCCCATGTCCACGTCCATTACCATTACCACCCCTACTTTGCCCACGGCCTCTTTGTGGTGGTGGTCCTTCTCGCGGCTGTTGGACACCTCTTTGCTCTGCATCTTGATCCCGAGCCGCTCTCTGAGGACACTCTCTGAACTTATGTTCCTTTGACCCACATCAGAAACATGCCCCTGTTCGTTTCTAGCACTCCCCTATATGTACTCTGCCACAGTCCCTGCAAGCCTGCGGTCTAAAGGTATTCACCGAAACTGCTCGAACCGGTTTCTCCATTCTAACTCTTTTAGCATTCCTATTTGCAGCACCCAAGGGTCCAGAATCCTTCCTAAATCTGGGCGATCCCTCTCACGATTCTGCCGTTCAGTTCATTTTACTTCCTCGGCTATCTTAGCCTTCTCTACCAACGCAGCGAAATCACGCTCCCTCTGTGGAGCTATCAGCACCCTAAGTTCATCGCGGAGGCTATCCTCGAACCGAACACTGCACTCATATTCGGTCGCAACTATCCCGCTAGCATATCGACTTAGCCTCAAGAATTTCACCTCATACTCCGCAACAATCTTATTTCCCTGAGCCAGATTTAAAAATTCCTTTCTACGGGCATCCACATAACTAGCTCCAACATACCTCCCCTTAAAAGCAGTCTTGAACAATTCTCAGGTTACTTGTTTGATCGGGGTACTCTCCCTTACAGTGATCCACCACCGGTATGCCTCATCTCGTAGCAACGACACGGCCCCCTTCAGCTTTTGCTCCACGAAGCAATCTAGGTCGTCCATAATCTGCTCTGTTGCCTCTAGCCAATATTTAGCCACATTTGAGGCTACTCTAGATACGCCCCTAAAAACCTCCGCTCCGTTAGCCCGGAGTCGCTCAGAGATGGATCCCTTATTTGCTGTCTCGGTACTAGCTCCAACAACCCTTTCCAAAACCCTTAACATTGCTTGGGACAAAGCATCGTCCCCCGCAGCCCGATCATATGACCCAGTCTCAATTGCATGTGGCACGAATGCCTCCTCAGCTGGCCTATGCCCTGAGGATGAAGATTCAGCTTGCACCCTTCCACCACCACGTCCGCGGCCTCGTCCACGTGTTTCTCTTGTACTCATATCGAATTATCTGATTACGAATTTTATGACATTAGTTTAATATTTCAATTGTTTATTATGAGATGTCTTATGGAAATATAGTAGTTCAATGATTGTTTTCGCAACGTCGTAGCCTAGCTACAGTCTTAATCCTATCATTTTACAGCTCTACCCTATCTAAAGCATCATAGTAGGGTCTCAGTTCTATCCATAGCATCATATCAATATCACATGACATAAAAGAAAGTATACGTACAGACTTGGTGCCGAGGATTCAGTGTGCCACTTCTTTCTCCAAACCATTTAAAACAAACAAAACAAAAAAAAAACATGTATTTGGTCACAGAAAATAGAAATTCCTAAAAATTGATTTAAAATACCTTTGTTTTGATATTCTTGATTGTTGCCAGCTTAGCGAATCGAACCTTGGCCTTCCCCCAACCACTTACACGCCACCTTTATAGCTTCCTAGTGGCATCACTTAGCCACTTTGCCAGGGGCTCTCTTGTGTTACATTTTACCCACATCTTTTAATAAGGCCACCTATCCAATGCCCCTAACTCCTTAAGTCCAAAATTCAAAAATTTTACCGGGTTTTGGCCAACACATGGGCCTTCCATAAGCCCATTTATATACTCCAATTATGGATTTCACAACCAAATACCAAATTTTACAAAATTTACCAAAATCTCGAGAATTACGAAAATCCCAAAAATCAGGGTGTTACATTTGTGGTCCCGAAACCACTGTTCCGATTTTACCAAAAACGGGTTGTTACATTTTATGCCTTTAATGTATGATTATATTGGAAACATTGCATGATGGATCCATTGGGTATAGTTGGCATGCCATAGGATTTGTGAGTACTTACAATTATTTGTGATATTGTGAGCATATGGCTCTTGGTGGACTGATTTGTTTGGAGTAGATAAAGGAGTGTTGAGCTTGAGTCTCCACTCATCGAGTTATTTAAGGCACTATAAGGGAGTGTGTGGCTTCGACCCGCTCAATTCAGAGGACTATATTTGATTTGTGGGAGTTTGGAGATCCGTTTATCCAATGTATGATCATACGTTTACTTATTGCCATAGATGTATTATGCCAATATAATTGATTGATGGTACCAATATAATTGAATGTTTATGTGTTAAAATATAATTTTACGTCATGTAAAAATTGATTCTAAATTCTTGAAATAGCATATGATGTTATGGTGAAATGTTAACATGTTGTGACTGAAAATTTAATGCTTAATTGCTTTGATTTATGTATGATTAGGTGCAAATTACTTGATGTTTTTACTATCATTCACTAAGCTTTTTAAACTCACACCCTCACATTTCGTGCAAATAATTTCCAAGTGTAAGGAGTTGAGAAGCGAGTGCAAGGGCGATCCAAGAATATGGCTCAATAATGGCTTAAGAAATTTACTTTAGAGACTATATAGGGGCATTGTGATGCTTTTGAAACTAGTGTTATTTTACTTGTAATTGACATTGGACATTAAATTTTGGACTTTAATTTTGGTGATTTTGTAATTTCTTTAATAGATGATTTTATGTCGAATATATGTTTGATTTATGGTATGTTGATGAGTGTTCGTATGGTGTTTGATAACACGGTGTATAAAGCATGTATTTTATACTAACAATGTTTAATTGAAGTTTACCATGGAGTGGATTGCTTGCGACTATGGTATGTAGCTTGTGCGAATTAATTGGTGTTTGCTAAGCGTGTAATTGGGTGTTAAATTTTGATTAATTGTTGTATATTTGTTGTAAATAAATTAAATTGGAGATGTGTGGATGTTTATGGTAATTAATTGTAGATATTTCAAGTTTAATGGGTAAGTAAAATATGTAAAATCGGGGAACTAAGATGAATTTTTAACAAAATAGGTGCAGTGGTTTACACACGGGCATGTGGGTTTTTGGGGGCTTAATTTTTGATTTTTGTAATCTAGTATTCTAATTTACTTAATTTATAATTTAGTCATAAAACTTGATTAGATTAATTGAAGCCTTTAATGATAGGAAAACTTGGTAATATTTTAGGATTAGACTTGTAACTGTAAATATTTGGTAGAAACACTCTTAATTTTTAATATGGAAAATGTACTAAAAGTTTATAAAAGCTACGGTTTAGTCCCTAATAATAAAACTTGAATTAGACATAGTAAATGAATTGGAATTAAGCTGAAATTTTTAACGCTTGCATAATTTGATTAAAAAAAGGTCGATAACTATTTAGAAATAAAATTGGGATATGTTAACCTTAGGTGATGAAATGACCAAAATACCCTTAAGTTTAAATACTTATAAAAAGTTTAAAAATGGTTCACAAATTGCTTCTGTATTAATAAATGATAGTTAATTAGTCATAAATGAGGTGTTATAAGATTGGGGTGTGCATCGGGTGGTCGTTAGCTAAAGAGTCACTTCGGTGGCTAATGTAACGCTTTGAATTCAGGTTGGTCCATTCCAGTCGGGTTTGGGGTGTCACAACAAGACTATGCAAACAGAGATATCTTCAAACTTACCAAATCTTTATCATAGCACCAGCTAGTGGAAAGTCTCAAAGCTTACCCAGATCACACCACATAGGAGGTTTACCAAATTTTGCCACAAGGGCATTACATAATATGATACAGAGACATCATAAAAAATGCCACAAAGGCATCGCAGAATACCCCAAAAGTGCGTTACAAAATATGCCGCACAGGCATCACAGAATGCACCACAAAGGCTTTACAGAGGCTTTACAGAATACGCCACAAAGGCTTGTCCCGATAAACTATATCAAAATGTGCCATGGGTTTTTCCCTCATGGTCTTATACATATCTTCATGTCATGATCTGTCAGTCTGGTTTACATCTCTCTGAAGGCAACATCATGATTATCCTCATTATCATATGATGCCATGGGTGTCTACCACATAATCTTACACATATCTACATATCGTGATCTGCCATTCTAGTTAGCAATGTACGTGCCTTACCGGAGGCATCACAAATGGTTGTGGTACTCATTTAACACAGAACACACTTACCTAGATTTGTTCACACACTTTGACAAATTCATACTCTTCTATATCTGATTTTACATGCGTGCATACCACACATCATCTTATTCATGCAACAACTCATATATCTCATTTGTAAACATGCAGAACTCCTATGATACTTCACACACACATGTATTCATCAGCTTTTTTGAGAAGATACCAACACACGAATAACCATTATACACCTAATCCATCCAATTGACTCCTAACCAATCATGCTACAGAACCCACCTTGCACAACATTCGAGCAAACCGAATGTACCATACATTTGGGGTAACTCTCATAAGGCGTGCTCTTGAATATGATCGAATCTCCCAAAATTTTCTCATACTCTTACTAGGTGCTTTATACTTAACTAAAAATCTGAGGCGTACTTTTCGTTTGTCGTACTCTTCCTTTAATTGAGGAACACCTCGAGATGAAATCATTAGATACTTATACAGGCAGATACTTTATTCGCCAAACTTTAGTTACTGGAAGCTTGTAAAATGGCGGACTATGCTACCATAGTACGCCAAAATAGATAACCTTCACATCTATTCGCTTTCTTCTCGAATCTGCCAAATTTTGGGTTGTGACATTCTTTACCTTTAAATCATCCAAAATTTGTCATTTTTTTCTTAAGGAAATTTTTTTCTCTTTCTATTTGTAATTTTCACTTGTATCTTTTTCAATGAAATAAATTTGGTAGTATCCAAGGATGTAAATGTAATTTGTTGAACATCGTTAAATTTCTGGTGCTCTTTATCGTTTTATTTATCTTTCAATATTTTGTAAGGTAAAATTGTAGTGATAGAATGTGCTAGTAAATTGTAGAGAGATTTTGTTTAAGAGGTTGGGTTTTAAATATGATTGTTTGTGACCTTTCCAATCTTTTTTTTGAGAATTAAACTTTGTGTAGTTTTCAAGTACAATAATTTATTCTCTTTTACCTTATTTATACAACAAGAATAAAAAGCAAAATAAAATAAAATAAAAACTAAAATTAAAGAAAATGGCCATACTCATTTTCAAAACTCAAAAAAAAAAATCATTACGGTAATACAATTTTTATACAGTTTTAAAATTTTCAAAATAGTACATTCGAAATTAATAAAGTGATAATATATCTTAAGATAAACTTAAATTTGAATTTCATAAATAAAAAATGGAAATCTTTCTATTTTGTATAGTTAAAAATTTTAATTGTGGATTTATAAAACTGAGATGTAATCACAAAATATTTTTGTTAAGTTTGTTGAATGTCAATCATTCGCGTTTGGAAGGAAAAAAAGAAAACATACTAAACGAAAATTTACTTCAGGCACACTCTTTTTCCACTTTGCCTCTTATGCATGGTAGTGTATTCTCTCACGTTATGGGCATTTGACGTGGTGATTAGATTTCTTATTCAATTATTGTACTTTTTACTAAAATATAGTCGGTGGGAAATTAATTTTTAAATGATTTTTAACATTACGTTTAAATTTTTTAAGATAAATTATACCATAGGTTATATTTCTTTTAACATCAACTATGGTTTTTTGGATTGGTTATTTAATTAATTAATTTTTTTCATTTTTATTAATTGTGGTTAAGCATTTAAGGGAAGAGTAATATGACATTTAAAAAATTAGTATAATAACAAATTTAACTTTAAACTTTTATATGTTATATCGATTTAGTTATAATTTTAAAAAATGAACTTTAAAATTTATAAATAATCTCAATTTGATTTTAATTCTAAAATTAAAAAATATACATAAATATTTTCAAAAATATAATAATAAATTTATATTTATATTAATATTAAATAAAATAATTATAATATTAAATAAATAAATAAAACTCTCTTCCCTTCCCCACCTCACTCTGCCTCCTCACCCCACCTCTCAGGTTCCCTCTCCTTCCCTCTCTGTTGCTGCTGCAGTAGAAAACTCTTTTAAGATAACGTTGTAAAGCTGTACTTTTCTTTAATTTGTGTTCTAAAGTATGCTATTAAAGAAGTTACAGTAACAAGATTTCAACTTTATTTATGGAAGAATGTTCGAGCTTAGCAATAGACATTGTAATATCGTTTTATTTGATTCTTTTGGCATGCTGTCAGTGGGTTCCTACTATTGCAATTGCTTCCGTTGTGTCTGATGATGAAACCGCATTTTTTTTATTGATTTTATGTTTGGCCTACTTGTATGTGTTTTTTGCCCAATGATGGAAAACTCATTGAACGAGAGTAGTATTTCTAGTGGGGGGAAAATTAATTAAGATCATTAAGCCAAGGGTTTTCTACTGCAGCAGCAGCAGAGAGGGAGAGAGACGCGGGGAGTTTAGATGTGTTAATGGGCTGGGTAGGACTGAGTTTGGGCTAAGCTCAATTAAAAATTTAGGCCTGTTTGTTAGATTTGAACCCAGTTCAAAAAATAAGTTTAAAATTTTATTTAAACTCGATCCGGATAAAAATCTTAAAACCTATGCCGGACCCGGCCCGTCCATATTAATTTTTATATTATTTTTAAATATATATAATAAATGAAAATACTAAAAATCAAAATAAATATTTCCAAACAAAGTGAAAATAAATTTTAAAAGATATGTATACTTAAATAACATTAAGATAGATATAACTTAACAAGCAAATGCCTTTAATATAATAACAAAATTAACAAATGTGTTTAAAATAATGACAAAATTAACAATAAAATAAGTTTTATATAATATCTAAACAATAACAACAAAATAGTAGCAACATAATAATAGAATGATAGCAAAATAGGGAGAAAACAATAAGAAAATAATATTAAAAACAAAAAAAAATTGTTTTTTTTTCCTTTAGTGATTTCGGGCCAGGTCGGGCTCGGGCCAAAAATACCTTACCCAAGGCCTGACCTGTTTCTTAAATAAATCTTATTTTTTGTCCAAGCCTATTTTTCAGGCCTATATTTTTGTTCAAACTCTCCCACATTTTGAGTAGGCTTTCGGGCTACCATGAATAGGTCTAAGGAGTTGAGGAATTTTTTTTAATTTTTATTTAATATTAATATAATTATTAATATGAAATGTAATTATTATATTTTTTAAAAAATATTTACTTATTTTTATATTTTATATACTATTATTTCTTGTTAATAATTATTTTTATTTTTATATTTTTAAAAATATTTATATATTTTTATATATTTTTGAGTACTTTAGAATTATGATTAAATTGAGATATTTTTTATTTTAAGAATTAATTTTAAAATTATAATTAAATTAATATAATATGTAAAATTTGAGAGTTGAATTTATTTTATATAATTTTTAATTGTCACGTCATTTTCTCATTAGACATTTAACGGTAATTAATAAAAATAGACAAAATTCAAGGATCAATTTAAAAGAAATTACAATTAAAAGAAAAAAATAGCCTATACTTAAGTGACCAATTCACTCTTTTTTAATAAGCAAGACTTTGATCACACCTAGGAAGGGAATTTTTAGATGGGATCCAAATACATCCGATGGTTGGAATAAAATTCCAAAAAAGCAATACCATTCTGCCTTTTGGATCATGCCACATTATATTTTTAAGGAAAAGTGTTGCAGATTCTGCGAAATGTGTAAATAACCTTTCAACCGTTCACAACATACAAGTGGAGAGAGAAAAAAAAGGAGTAAAAATAAAATTATTTAATATTAATTAAATATAAAAAAATTAATAAAAAAATAAAGCAACACATGCAGTCCTGACATGTTTCATCCGCAGGAATCGAACATTTGCTTTTTTAAGACATTTTTTATTTTAAAAGTCCACTATTAAGTCCTTCCTTACCTTATATGTTTATATCATGACCCTTAATTTAATTTTAATTTATCTTTTACTCCATTTCTTTAATTTATTTTATTCAATTATTGAATCCATTTATATTTCATATCGCGATTTTATTTATTTACATTTTTTGTATTTAGATGTGTTTATGAGACGGGTTAAATCAGTCTAAATATAATATTAACATATTTTATGCTTATTTAAATTCAAATGAAACCCTCTCATATTTACAAAAACTAATCTAAGCCCATTTAGGCTAGCCCATATTTTTAAAAAATATTTATATTATATTATTTTAATATAATATAATTTTATACATATTTTATTTATTGAAATTTTTATATAGTCATCTTAACATTATTTTAATGTTTACATTAGAGTAGTATTACGTATTTAATATAGGTTTTTTTTAATGTGTTCTAAATTACATAATATATAAAAATAACATAATATAAAGTATTATAAACTTAAATTGGGTCAGGCTCGGGCTCGGGCCTTAAATGTTCAAGCCCAACCCATATTTTAAACGAGCCTAATTTTTTTGCCCAAACTCATTTTTCGAACCTAATATTTTTGTCCAATCCCTCCCAAATTTCGAGCGGACCTTCGGGCCTAGATGAGTAACCTGATCCATAAATAAGTTTATTTGTGTTTCACTTAGATTTAATTATTATTAATTAATTTGAGTTATATTTTGCATGATTTATGATAAATATATAATTGTTTATTTGTGGTTATTTTATTTAATTTTAGTAAAATTATTATAAATTGATTTAAAAGATGGAGAATCCTTGATGGTTGAGCTTTATTTGCTGAGAAAAATAGTATAAAACTTATGTACGCACAAAAATTTTGATATTGAGTTTCATGAATTTCCAATAAAACACTGCGAGGTTTATCAAGAATTAATTTTTGTGTAGCGAATATAATACAAAAAATTTAATTCAGATGTTAAATTGGGATTAGATCAATGTAACATCCTTACCCATCCTACATAAGATATAGATGGGAGATGCCACTAAAACATATAAAAGAATCTCATAAATATTTAAGATTTTAAACTTTGAAATAGTTTAATAAATTAGTATAAATGAAGTAAATTTAATTTGGAGGTTTTGAAATCTTTTGAAAATAACTCATGGGTGATTAAAGGTGTATGGAACCAAAAAAGAGTTTCGGCTAGCTGAAAACCCACGAAACAATATAGTGGCACTATCCAATGGGCTATGTATCAACACATGGTCTCCATATATCGATACTTAAGCCTATATATCAGTACCTTAGGGCCATGTATTGGAACTTATGCCCTATATAGTGGTTTTTTAGCTATCAACTTCAAAAGTTTTGGTACGTTTAGTATAACTTCTGAAACATGGACCCATAGGATCAAAATTTGGCCACTGACTTGCAGAGTTTCAATACCCACACCCTAAGTTCTAAAAAACATGGGTGCATGGAACTGGCAATTCAAGTTAAAGGCACCTCAAGCAAACTTCAAATCACCTTCTAACAAGGATACCACAAAAACCACTCAATTTCACTCGAAAATCATGCTTATTTAATCTCAAAACATGTCTTAACTTTAGAAATACATGCACATTTCTAGAGTAGACTTGACAACCTTTTTTTAAATCATGCACACATTTGAATTGAAACAAAACCTCATCCCTAGTTTGTCACGATTCAAAGAAGTAATGGCATGCATGCTTGACAAATAACCATACTTAACTATGACAAAACCAAACCATGGAATACTCTAATTACAACATTATTAACATGACTACAATCAAACTTTACTCTAATTCCCATTTTTTAAAATTAAGAGAGGGAAACACCTCTTCTTTTCTCTTATGGCTACTACCAAAATTTTCCCTAAAAATACCTTAAATTTCTTTCAATACTCTTCACACAATTCTTTGATTTCTTCCATTTCTTCCAGTGAGATTTTGCCAGTGGAAAGGTTTTTCTAACACCAAATTCGAGTTTTGATCATTAAACATGTTTTTCAAATTATTTTCTATTTTTTCAATTTTTTGAGGTAATTTTTATTTTAGGGTGAGAAAGCTTCGATTTAAAGTTGTTTTTAGACTGGATTACTGATGAGATTGAGTTTAGCTTAGATTGGGTTAATTGAAGAATGAGTTAGAACTGTGACACCTATACCGACGGGTCTGGTTGCTAAGTAACCGTCATCATCGAAACAAGCTAGGAACAATTTACAACTATTATGAAAAAAAAAACCAAAATTTACCTTCATTAACCATACTTAATTTAGTTCACATATTGTTAGTAACATTATAACGTTTTTAATTAGCTGACCTACTAAAAGAAAATACACTATTTCTAGTTTAAAAATCTTAACAGGCAGACTTATGAAAAACTAACAATAATAGTTTTAAAATATTTGAATCGATTTCTCTTCGTTGAAACATAAAATACTATAGTTCATACTAAGTTACAAAAGAAATTCTAGCCCTGAGGCTCAGCCTCTAAATCGCCCCACTATACGCATGTTACAGTTAAAAGTACAAGTTCACCTAAGCTTGAACGAATTTTAGCTTGATCCCTCTTCAACTACTTATATAAACCAATCTACTTGGAAAACATAACAAAAAACTAAGTTCAAATGAACTTAGTAAGTTACTAATATATCATACTGTTTATGAATTTACAAGCTAGAACTTTATGGTTTGATCTATTGTTTGACATCACTTGCACAAGTATAGTTTGCACATCTTCCTAGCATACTCTTGTTCTTCCTTGCGTTGGCTCGACTTGAAAATTTGTACACTTCCTACATTGTAACAATCCTCCATTTCTATTTGCTTGTATTATAGGCGTAAATGCATATTACTTTTGCTTACCCATATGTACTGATTTCATACGAGATGGGTTATTACCTCTTTTGTCAGCAGGACATATGCAAATTGCTTTAGCAATTATTATCATTGCGGATTATCATACGGCAAAATGATTCTAGAAAACTCATGCATGGAGATTCACACTTGGAGAATGTTTACACGAGGATTTACACATAGAGTCTTATATATGCGGGCTTGAGTTTAGAGAATACATACTTACTTGTGAACCTTTATAAGTAGAATCATAATCATAGATTCATATATACAGGTTCTTATTGTGAACTCATTCTTAAATGTTAGTCACTGCCCAAATCTTGTTTGGTAGATAGTCACTACCAGACTCTTGTTTGGTAGATTCCACGCATAACATTGTCATAAAGCTTAGAGAACAAGTCCAGTGGACAGTCGTAACTTGAATCATGAGATAAGTCAAATGGATCGCCTTATCTTGTGTGCCCATGGCCATGAGAGTTGCTTACATACGTAAGGCTTTAAGCCTTAGACTCCGTAGACTCTCATACTTGAAAGAACCTGCGTAAGATTGTCACAAACATGTGCACATATATCTCCGTATAATCCAATCGAACCTCTACAAAACCAAATATCATGTGTATATATTCTCTGTACAATCTATCGAAACCTCCGCAAGACCAATATCATAAGGCATAGAGTGCACAAGATAACATTTCTTCATTTTTCATCTGCCATTACATACTTCCATATTCCATATACTATTCATTTTCACAACTAATATATAACAAGAAATCAAATAAACCTACTGTTAATAACACAACATAAATCATACCAAACATATAATCCAACAAACCATATCAGTGATAACCTCTTCAAAAATTACTTTACCAGTAGCAGTCTAACTAACTTATACTAACAACCAGGAATGCATCTGCAGATCAACACTTTACATGGGTTGATAGTACAACAAATATCTCACAGCAACACTTTACAAATATACATAAAGCAAGCACTAATGATGTGAGTTCAGAAACTCACCAGCAAAATACCTGAAAGCTGATATTGACTACATCTGCTTAACCTTCCCTTATCGCTTGAGCCTCTTCTCAGTTAGCTAAGCATAACAACCACATTAGAAACAAAATGAAGGCATAAATATGAAATAAAACCATGATTCATTTGCATGCATAGAAAATTTAAAGATTAACTATGACCTTAACCATCACAGTACAAATTCGATGAATTAAACTGAAACCCTCAATTTTTCTTCCCTTTTCTTCAATCAAAAGATACAAAAGAGTTAGAAAATTACCAGTTTACTATATTCTGAACCTAAAAAGCTAATACGTTAGTTTTGTTCCCTTCATGCATATCACTCGAAGAATTGATCATTATCAACATTAATGTTCCTCATCATAATGTTTCCCACTAAAAAAAATACTTAATTCTAAAGTAGCGAGAATAATAATGGAAATTTAGCCAATTACTAAATTAGTTAGCAAGATTCATGCAATTACACTAGGACCCTCATAAACAAGAAGTTTTATAATTAGTTACCCAGAATTACAATTGTACTTATCCTTTAAAATTTTCAAGTGTGACAAGAACAAAGTTTTAGTATTTATCGAGTGTTTTGTCATTGTTGAGTGCTTGTTAACCGAGGAAGTTGGCGATGTTAAGTTTGGATTTAAATGAATTTTGGATAGTTTAGGGTCCCTGGAATGTATTTCTATTAATAAAATTGATTTAGAATGGATAATTTTAAGTTTTGTTAATTTCAGTCTGTGATGACTCGAATTTTGTCAGTGTTAGAAAAATTAGTGTCAAGATTGAAATGTTTAGGTCGTTAGCTAGCAACTAAGCTAAGGGTCAAAGGTCAATTAATACATTATTAAGTTTAACTTAGTGGATTAGCATGGCATGGTCCTTTGATTTCCACTTAACTTAGTGGATTAGCATGCCATGGTCCTTTGATTTCCACTAACTTACCGAAGATAAGATCATGGCCCTTAATTTCATAGTTAATTAAGAATAAATAAATAATTAATGTATGTATATGGCTTAGTGGGAGACCGAAATGAAAAATAAACTTCATTCTCATTCATCTTCTAGACTACCTCCGCCACTGACATGTAAACACTTGGGTGGAGAATCAACAAAAATACAATCAATATACGTGCGATGTACTTGGAAACACAAAAATATATAGACTTTTTCAACACCTTTTGAGTTTTGATTCATGCAGTTTTGTAGTAATTTTTTTCAAAATTTATACTTTAATTATAAAATAATTAATTTGCACTCAAATTATTAACATATTGAATTTTAATTGTTTTTATAATAAATTTACACATTTTTTTTTTATTTTCGACAATTTTGCACAAAGGGTGAAAATCGGCTGAGTAGTCACCTCAAGAGGCTTGAATCATTGGGTCAATTTTGCCATCGAGTGAATCAAGAGTATGTTTAATTAATTTTCCAGCCATGGAAGATCCAAAAATATGTATTGAATACATTTTAAAATTAATTTTTAATGCAATTTAGGGTTCAGGTATTTCTATGTTTTGAAAATATTCAATTTTTTTTCTATATTTCCAAGTTCTGGTTTAGCTGTCTTCATTAATGTATTCAATTTGTTTTTCTATAATAATCCGAAAATCCTAATAGTAAAGCCCCATTGTAGGAAAGAAGAAAACAAAGAATGTTTCCCTTCCTTAGAAGAACCAATTCTTCTGCAAACTTTGTTTCCAATCAATCCCAAGAGTTCGAGAAAACTCCGAGAAAACTCGCTCCCTTTTTGGAGCTATCAAAACCCTGAGGCTATCTCTTAGTCCATCCTCAAACCTAATGCAACGCTCATAGTCCGTTGCCGCCATTACTCTTGCATACCTACTAAGGCGTAGAAACTCTGCCTCATACTCCGCCACTGATTTGTTTCCTTGGGTCAAGTTCAGAAACTCCTTCCTTCTAGCATCCACATAGCTTGCACCCACATACTTCCCTTGGAATGCAGCTTTGATAAACTCCCAAGTGAACCACTCCAGTTGGGTGCCCTCTTTCACAGTCAACCACCACTGGTAGGCTTCTTCCCTAAGCAGTGACACTACCCCTTTCAGCTTTTGTTCTGGTGAGTAGTCCAAGTCCTCCATTATCCTTTCAGTGGCCTCCAACGAATATTCCACAACGTTAGGAGCCACGCCAGCCACGCCCTTAAAGATCTCAGCCCCGTTCGATCGAAGTCGCTCCGGAATGGACCCCTAATTTCCAGTGCTATTATTGGGCCCAACGACCCTTTCCAAGATTCTCAGCATTGCCTGCGATAATGCATCTTCTCCCGTGACCTGATCATATGATCCATTCCCAGCCACAGGTGAGGCCGGAGCCTCTTCTATTCCAACACCGGGCATATGGCCTGATGCCGACGATTCAGCCCTAACACCTCTGCGGCCTTGGCCATGGCCTCTCGCACCTCTTTTAGTGCTCATAATCGATTTTCGAGTTTTCTGAATTAAAATTTTTATGAAGTCTTAGTTAGTTTCAATATTTAACCCGATGTTTTATGAAAGTATTTAAGGAGAATATTGTTTTCGAAAATCCTCTACAGTTTCAAGTTCCTGTGGGCTTTGGTTCGATTCTAACAAAATCATCTAAAGTAGCCCTCTAACTATCTACTGTATAACAATTTAAAGAAACTTTAGAATAAGAATACTTACTTGGTTCGACACCGGAGACTCGGTGTGCCGCTCAGTAAGACTTCCTCTTTTCCAAAACATTGTAAATTTTTTTAAACAAAAAAAGAAACCAAGTAATAAGGCCCAAGTCATAGCCCGAGTTTTGCAACCTGGGCTTTGATACCACTAAATATAACACCCCAAACCTGGCCCAGACGTTATGGCCGAATCTGACGTGTTACATTGAAGTGTTTTAGCAAAATCTGTGTTTTTATTGAAAACCCTTCTTAAACACACCTTTCAGTTGTGAAAGCCTTGTTTTAAGCATTTGATTTAAGAAAACTTATCATTTAGAAATTAAGTTGTGGCAACATAGAAAACATACTATAATTTAGGAAACCCATGTTCAACTTCTCGTAATTACAATGGAAATAATAATCCTTCCAGTAATAATAACATAATGAAAACCTTATTACAATCTGGTCTGAAACATACTTAATAAAATAAAACTTATAAGCTTCAAAAAAATTCCAAATTTGTCTTGCTAGCTGGCCACCCAAAGTCCCTCCAAACATCGAATCATCTACTAAGCATCACCTAAAAATAAAATAAAAGAGGGCGTGAGTTTTTGCGAACTCATTGTGTACAACCCTTAACGGAAAAAAAGCATTCAAAAATCATCATACATCAAACATGCAATGCAATCCCATTCAAATTATCCATCCGCTACACACCAGCTCTGTCCCCCATCACACAATGTGGGGATATAAATATCGACCCACCCAGCCCACACACCAATGGTAGCCCAGTTGCGGAACTACCTTCATTTACATATTGGGCTTTAAAAGCCGTCGGTGGATCCACGATTGTCAGGCAACCATGCGATCCTCAAATACTTCCTCCAGTCCATAGTTGCCACCCCATATGCAAGCTAAGCAGAACATCATATATATGCATGTCATGTCCACAAAACTTACATTCAACACCTAGGGGTATTTTGGTCATTTTCGGCCTTAGTGGCATTTTGGTAATTTTCCCTTATTACTGTTTTCACTTGCCTTGGCCCATGAACAAGTCCCGCGAGCTTAGATGAACAATTACTATGCACCAGATGGGATTCCAGAGAAGATGAGGTGGGTCATTAAGACCGCTTAAGTACCAAGCTCTCCCTAGATCCGATCCTAGACATGCATATATACCCGTTGCCACACCTTAACCCTATGACTTGTCCATGGTCTCAATTAATTAATTAAGTTTTATGTAGTCATCATATACTAGGCCCAATACCCCTACATACATGCATATAGCCCACTGGCCCAATCTTATTCAAATGGCCCATTTGGCCTAGTTTATATTCTTATGGTCCACTAGGGCCCAATTCTCATTCATATGGCCCATTAGGCCCAAATCATATTATATTCAAGCTCACATACAAATTTTCTAACACATAGCATCATTTATCAATCTTTGCCTATTATTGGCCCAACAGCCCATCAGGCTCGTTCAGCCCATTTCGGCCCATTTGGCCAATTATCAACCCAAGTCCACAGAATCGCTCGTAGGCCTTAGGCAACCTATCGGTTTCCTCTCCACGAGTGTTTGCACACTCGTGTGACTACCGTAACCCAACTTTCGGCTTTTTGGCATTTCAACTTTTCGGCTTTTCGGCATTTTGGCTTTTCGGCTTTTGTCGATTCATTGTGTGTGTACAGTGTATGTACACACCTGGTAAGCAAGCGTGATGCGATCTCCTAAGCCCAAACCTACATTCGATATCACTCAAAGATTAATCTTACATACTTATCGAATACTTTACCAAAAGTCAGAATCTCACCTTAACCTTACCTTGCGCGATAAGTATAACAGCCCCTTCACTAATCACAATCAACTCCTAAATCTGCACCAATCATAACTATTAAAACCAGAATAATAGGTGACTCATATCCAACACAAGCCCCCTTACCTTACTATGGCTATTCGGCCAACCTTAACCAATGGATGAGGAATACTTACCAAAACCGCAACACCTAAGGAGCAATTCGACAATGAGCTAAGATCTGAGATCCGATACTAATTCCCTACCATAGTTGTTTAGAAAGAGTGAGGGACAATATTCGATTCTTAGCAAAGAAACCGATTGGAAGAACAATACTTACACTAGATTTGATAGAAGTAGAAGGAGTAGTGATTGCACCAAGGGTATTCGACCAAAGAGGTTCAGCCCTTTACGATTTTTTATGGCAAAAGAGGGTTATTCAGCTCTAAGGAAAAAGAAAGAAAAGTCAACAATGAGGTCGAGTAAGAATAGAATTCAGCACAAGGAAGAAGAAAAAGAAAAGATAGTAGAGAGTTTTCGACTTTTAGAGAAAAGAGTTTCTGGTAACAGGGTGGAGGAAATTTGACATTAGATTCATACCCTAGCATTCAACACCTATTTATAAGTCTTATAGTCGAATTTTCCCATGCCCAATTCCCCATTCGGCTCCATCACTTCTTTTTTCTCATCTCCTCGTTTTTCTCCCTGATAACCCCTTGATCCTTTCCTTAATTTTCTCTCCTGAACACTTCCCTTGGAGTCTACTTTCATGCAACTTCCATCCTTCTAGAAGGCCAAAATTGAACTTCTAAAAATACTAAGCTAGGATTCGAACCTTGGACCTCCTTGCTAGCTATTAATGCCACCTCCCTACACTTTAAGTGGCGTCACTTAGCCACTCCTCTACTAGGCTTTTTGATACTATTTTCCCCTAACTTTATTTAATAGCCCAACTACTTGCCAGCCCTGATTCTTTTAATAACTAAATTATAATTTCTTCTACCCCTTAATTCGAACTCAAACCTCAACAAAATCTACTAAAATTATCGCTTGGATAAGAATATTAAACACAATTTTTATCAAAATCGAAAACAAAGAAAGTTTGGGATTTTGGGATTTTTGGGTTTCGGGATTTTTGGGGCGTTACATTTATGGTTTCTTTGATTGACAAAAATATTTTACAATCTTTGACACTCCAAATACATACCCATAACTACAAAATGCTTCCTGGTTCAGAAGTATTAATTTTAGTCTATAGACTTCACTTCAAAGCTATGTATTTTGTAATTAATACAAAGGCTTTACTTCAAAGCCCCAAAGGAGAAACCCTCTTAACAGAAATAAATACTTCAAGATCTCATACCACAATCCCAAGAACAATATAATGGCATGAAATAAACCTTCCTGATAGATGGAAACTTGAAAGTGCTACAGACCCTATGGCACCAACTCTAATAAGAAACACTTCATTAAGTGAAATTTCTCAACACCAAGATGACACAGTTGAATTAATATTCAACAGGCCACGAAGAATACCTCCAAGACATTCCTTTGAAACAGGAAGTACCAACACAACTTTTAAAAGGTTAAATTTAGAAGAAGAGTCAAATCCAGAAACACAAACAGCATATTTTAGGGTAGCTAGAGCCTCTATCTCATCTATCCCAACAACATTTAGAACCAATTTAAAAGGAATAGATAATTCCTCAAATATAGCTCAACCTATCTATGCCAGACAGGAAGAGAGACCCCAAAATTCACCTAATATGTCACCAACATATTCATCAATGACTAATAATGCAAGACAAGGAGAAAATTCAGAAATATTTGTTTTAGAAAAAACTTTTGAGATAATAAGGAATGGTGTAGAAAACACTTCTATTCCAACATAAATAAGCAAAAAAGAGAAGTTTACTTTAAAAATTATAATGATAAAAAAGAAAGCATTCAAGAATATTATGAATTTATGAATACTCATAAAATTCATATAAAATTCTTTGAATGGTTTGAAGAATATTATTCAGAATCTGTTAATACAATAAAACATAATACTAGATGACAGACTAATAAATGAGAAGTTGAATCTCAACATCCCCCTTTAATGGAGGTTCAATATCTTCACAAAAATACTGGAATAAAAGCAAATCCTTTAAGAATGAGAGCTCCTGATGCAGGAGAACAAATCTCATCAAAAGATATTAAAATGATAGTAGATCAAAACAACTATACAAAAATCAGTCTTTATACAATAAGAAAACAATTAGATTATATTGAGAATTTGGTAGAAAGTCAACCGATTAGGAAAGAACTAGTAAAAGAGGTAACAAGAAAAAGTTTTAAAGAACCAATATTTACACCTTATGAGATTCCAAAACCTTTCCAAAAATCCCAAAATGATTTTTTAACAGAAATCCAAAATAGACTTGATGCTTTGGAAAGTTACAACTCTGAATTAACTGCACTTGATACCCCAATGCAAGCCCAACATTCAGTAAATATATTACACCAATCCTCCCAATCCGACTCTGACTAGTCAGATGAACAACAAATTAACAAGATGGCTTGGAAAGAACCAAAAAGATTATATTACCCAAAAATCATTGCACCTGATCTTAATATAGATGAAAAACCGGTTTTTCCAAAATAAATACAATGCTAATACAATTTATGAATGGAATATTGATGGAATATCTGAATACGATATTCTTAGTTTATTACAACAAATGACAATGGTTTCAAATGTTTATAAAACCCAAAACCAAAATGGATTAATCAGTGATCATGTTATAGCCAATCTTTTAGTTACTGGATTTACTGGTCAATTAAAAGGATGGTGGGACCATGCACTCACTAAAACCCAACAAGAAGAAATCTTAAAAGCAATAAAAAAAGATGATCAAGGAAGAATTATTTTAGATGAACAAGGAAGAGAAATCCAAGATGCAGTAGCAACTTTAATTTTCTCAACCTCTAAACACTTTATAGGAGATCCTTCTAATCTTAAAGATAAAAATTCAGAATTATTATCAAATTTAAAATGCAAAAAATTAACCAATTTTAAATGGTATAAAGAAGTCTTTATGACTAGAGTTATGCAAAGATCTAATAACTCGAACGACGGAAATGTGCAAGTGTACACAATTGCAACAAGTAATAAAGTGACAAGTAAATGTCGAGTTATCGTACCCACAGGGACTGTGAAAAGGATTATTTATGATGCAATTTAAAACACTTTGGTGAAGAAAAATATTTTGTTTTAAAATGGGTGATTAAGAGAAATAAGATTTTAAACTAAATAACTAAAGAAATAAATCTCAAATGTACGATTTCAAAATATGATTTAATCAAGATGACATAATTGTGCTGATTTAATTACATTTCTTTAACTTAGAATTATTAAACTCATGCTTATGTTGTTACAAATAAATTCACGGCAACTCGGTAATTTGCTAACTTATGAACATATTCACCTACACAAATCCATTCATCTCCTAACATATCCCTATGTTAATTCAAACGATTAAACAGATTTTAATAAGCAAACATGTTATGGCACATACATACTCATTAAATTGAACTAATCTCTTGCATATCCCTATGCCAATTCAATCGATTAATTAAATCTAATAAGCACATAAAAGACTATGTGAGGTAAGAAGGTATCCCTACCTTGAAACAATTTAATCACAATAATCTTGCAAGTTATGCAAGGCAAGTGTATCGCCAGATACATTGCTAATTTAACCTTCAGCTACCTTAGAAGAATAAACATGCACTGATTAAGTATTGCATCCATTAATTATAATTTCAATCCGTTTAAATAATTTATTCATTAGCTACCTCATAATTGTAATGCAAGAATAGCTTAGGCATGATTTTACTTAATCAAGCATTTTACCAAGGCCTATAACAACATAAACACAATTTTAATAATTTAAGTAGATGAAATGCAATCAAACCAACACGAATTAAATTCAAGCTAAACTGATTAAATTAACCATTCCAACAACATAAATATTCATAGATATGTTCATCATAACAACAAAAATTAAAGAGATAGGGAATAAGAATCAAATCCTGTGCTTTTTCGTGGCTTGACTAGGTTGCTCTGTCTTCGTTCTTTGTTGTCCTTGCCTATAAAGGCTGCTATGAACACTTAAATGTTGCTCCAAAATGGCTGAAGAGTAACCCTTTCCCAAGGGGAGAAATCGGAACAAGAGCAAGGGACTTGAAATGGAAAAATGAGAGGAGAAAGTGAGAGAGGAGAAAAAAGATGTGAATAAATTGAGGTGTGCTTTGAATGATCAGCCAAGAGGGGCTTTTTATAGCTGAATGTGGCATCTAAAATTTTCTAAAAATAGCAGCCAAAGAGCCACCCCTTGGCCAGTCATCTATGTGGCAAAGTTGATGGCTTCAACTTTGCTAAATATGGCTTGGGGCAAATCTATAAAGCCACCAATTGTGGAGGGGCCTGAATGCAACTTTGACAAGTATTCAAGGGATTCTTTGAAAGCTTAATTAATCAGCTAATAAGATGATTTGGGTCAGCATATGGACGGTTTTGGGCTGCCCAATCCTTGGCCGATTCAGTTCAATCGGTTCGGTTCAACTGGACCACTTTTTCCATAATTTATTTAGCCCAAATTAAATTGGGTATAAATTAAAATTAATTATATTATGAATTAATATACATAATTGGACCGTCTTAGGCTGGAAATTAATTCGCCTCGATACTTCAAATTGCTTCTCAGTTTTGTGTTTCTGCCAGTGTCTGCCGAGCCATTTTTCGCCCTTTGCGCAAATCTGTCGAAAATAACCAAAATTCCTCAAAAATAATTATAAAATTAAATAAATTTCAACATGTTAATATTTTAAGTTCACTTTAATTATTTTATAAAAATTAATTATTTTTCGACAATAATTTAACCGAATTCGCATGAATTTAAGTTAAAAAGGGTATGAAAAGTGTGTAAATTTTTGTGTTTCCACACCCCCAAACTTAATTCATTGCTCATCCCGAGTAATGCAAAAATTTTGAAAAGAATTTCTCGGAAGCACCTTCGAAAAATTCCTTCAGAACAACATTTTTCCCAAAATTATGAATTTAATATACTTGTGCTCAAAGACAAGAAATTTGATAGTTATGCTACTTAAGTATACATATCGTTCAAATTAATCTCAACAACTATTATAATAGCAAAAATTAGACTAAATGCTTCCTAATAAAGTCATGTTAAACCTTACCAATGTAATTTTATTCCCTTTATTCAAGATTAAGCTGCAATCAAAAGTTTAACTTATGTCTTCATATGTTGTACGTAGCAATTTCTCTCCACTAATGAAGGTAGCATTGGAACTTTTGAATCAATAGGTCTTTAATAAGGTTGTAACGTGGCTAGGCTTAAGGGTAGGTAAAAGATAGATAAATTTAGGCTTTTAAACCCTAGACTCAGCTTGTATTGGACCTTCGAAATAATTACCTTCAATGCATCAACTTTCTTTGCTTTCACATGCTCTTTTGTACATCTTAATTTAAGAACTCATTGTTTTTTATAAATCGAGCATTTTACTGAATGTACTATAATTTTAGAGCATTCAATACTTTTTTTCTTCTTTTCAACTCACCCAAACTTATTTTTAAAGGATACTTCAAATAGTATTGAGTCTAGTGTTTGGGATAATTTTAAGATAGTTAAGAGAGAAGTGATGGCTAAATTTGCAAGGGTTCAAATAAAATTAGGCCATATAGTCTCAAAGTCAGGTTTCAAAGGATAAAAATTTCATCATGGTTGGCTTGAAAGGCTCAAATGGTCCAAAAAAAGTTGCTTAAATCCTTTTCAATGTTCCATGCTTCCTAAGATTTCGCCTCCAGAAACTACTAAGTCAATTCTAAAGACTTAAACTTTTATGCACGCCTAACTTTCGTAAGGAACTAAAAATTTATGGTACGATCTATATGCTTTATTAGAAATACATTCATATCATTATTAAGCTAACATAATAATTTATTGAAATAATAGAACTTTATTTATACTGAAGTTTAGCATACTTAACAAAATTTCAAATTATTGAACAAAATATACCCTAATCATAATTAAAAGAAAAAATTTATTTTGAGTGGAAATAATTCAAATTCAATTTTTCGGCCCCCTACTTAAGATGAACAATGTCCTCATTGTGTAAAGTGAATAGATACTATACACCAGGTAGGATTCTAGAAAATAGGAGGTGAGCCAAATTGACTGCTTAAGTACCAAGCTCTCTCTAAATCCAATCCTGGACATGTATATACCTATTGCCATACTTTATTCTTTGCGACTTGTTCAAATTTTATTTATCATTTTCTTATCTTATTCTGCGAAAATAAAAATTCTTAAGTAAACCTAATCCTAAAATGACCTAAGAATAGAAATAAAATAAGGTCAAGATTCCCTCTTTTATTTATATGTAGACTCTTTCGAATTTGACTCATCTTTTGTTCCATCATTATTGTCTTTGCATGAATCGCTTCGCTCCTTCTTCGATAATGGACTCCATGGTTCAAATATAAAATCTAAAAATTCAAGCACAAAAATAAATGGGTCATTGTAAATTTTCTTAAGAGCACTTCTCATCGAGTCATCCCTTATTTTTGAGTATCTCCAGTAAGCTTGTTGCTGCCATTGCATATGCTGCATTATGTCCATCAACTTTGACAGCTCATCTCAAAGATCTAGGCTAGGCGGTTGAGCTTTGAACATTGAGGTTTCGTCATCAGGTTCAACTTCTGGTTCTAGTGGTTCCATCTTATCAGGGACTTTAGCTGATTACATTAGTTCGATCTCTGTGGGATCTTTTTCATCTTCTTCTGGATCCTCATTTTTTTCAATTCACTATTGTAGAACAGAATCTCCAGCTATTTGATAAGGTCTCAATCTGTGATTGTGCCTTGGCTATAACCTGTCTTCTTTATGTTTACTAGAATTTTAACTTTCAAGCACATAATTGTTATCGTAAAGGGAAAGTAGGCTGGGCCAGAACATCTAACGGCACAATTCCACATCTCTCTCAGGATGATTTTTCCAACATCAATGGTCTTTCCAGTTAAGATCGAGTATAATAAGACCATTCGCTCTAATGAAATTGTAGTCCCATGTGAGCTAGGCATAAGGTTGAAACGGATGAAATAGAACCATACCTTTGCAAGTGGTATCAAATATTCTCTTTGACAAGTGTGGATTCCTTGCTTTGACACAATCCACTTAGAACCTAGAACTGTAAGTTCCTCAAGAATTTCTTGCAAATTTTCAAGTTTGATATTGCATATCAACGAAGAATAATCTTTGTTTTCGAAATCAGGCAATTCAAATAACTCATTAATAGCATTTAAAGTTATTGGTATCTTGGTTCCGCGAACTGGAACTTCCGTGAACTTGCTTGAGGTTAAATTCGCATAGAACTCGTGAACTAGTTCCTCATCCACACTAGGTCTCTTCTCACAAAATAATTCCCAATTGAGGGTTTCAGCAACTTGATGAATACGTGCCATAAAATCTTTGTAGTTGCTCTCTTTCAATGTAAAGCCTTTCTTTGGATGCATCTGTTGATTTTTGAAGATACTCTCGTATCTTGGTTTGGCTTCTTCACAATGAAACTTGTTTTGTGTTTCATCAATTTGGGCGCAGGCACGAGTTCTCTTGCGAGGCATGATTAACTTGGTCATAGGATGGAAACAAATATTTTCACAAAAATTTAATTAAATAAAAATTATTAATGATTCAATAATTTGAAAAATTAAATAATTAAATAAAATTAAAAATTTAGGAGAAAATTTAGTCTTACCACCTTTTTTTTTAGAACTCCTAAAAAGTAAATAGTTAGAAAGCAAAAGAGGACAAATGGAAGTAGGTTGGAGGATTTGGCTAAGGATGGGTGAGAGGGTGGTGTCGTTCGGGTGTGTGAGGTAGTAGTGCACAACAAGCGTTGGGTAAGCAGCAACGCACGCAGGCTAGGCTGGATGTGCGAGCAGCGAGCGGATCCTCGTGGAGAAGACCTGACATGAGCGCACGTGGGACCTGGGCACAGGTAGCAATGCGCGAGATGAGGGCCTAGTGTGGGCAGTAGCATGAGCTGGGGCTGCTGGCCGAATGGCTGTTTTTCAGCTAGGAGGTTTTAGCACTTGAAGGTTTTTGGTGCTTTTGGATTTTGAGTGATGAATGATGAAGAAGGTGGTATTTATAATAAAGGAAATAAGACTTAAAGTAGAATTCTTAGAGAAATTTAATAGCTAAAAACTCTAAGTTCTAATTCTAATCCAGTTAACAATAATTAATAATTAAATATATGCATATTAAATTATTAATGCTATTAATTTATTTAAAAATAAGATAAACTAATCCTAATTCTATGCTAAATTAATAAAATTAATATATAAATTATAATAGATATAATTATATATTAGAGATTATCATCTTAAAAAAAACTTATCAAATAAAATAGGATTAAATTAACACTAATCTTAACTTTATATAAAGTTGATAATAATTAATAAATATTATAATGGATATAATTATATATTAATAATTATCATCTTTTTTTATTAAAAACATTTATTCTAGAAGCATTTTGAAAATATTTACAAAAAGAGGCATCTCATTTTATTATTTACAAAAAGAGCAACCAAATTTTAAAAATACTTCAATTAAGTCCCTAGACTTAATGAAAATTTGAAATTGAGTTGCAATTTAAAACTTGGATCAAAATTGACCCTCTTATTTGGAAAACCAAAAATTTTATTTTATTTAGGGAATAATTTCTCGGGAAATTATGTTAAAATCAATTCCCAGGAAAGATTGGAGGGGTCACAAGCGGTCCTGCTTAAGTTCCAATCTCTTAAACAGAATTTATTTAAACATACTAATCTCGAAAATATACCCTAAATAATTTATTAAAAAGGAAAATAAGAAAATTAAAACATTTGATAAAATGAATGAAATTTTATTTCATTCAGTCTTATCTCCCCAGTAATGTTTCAGACGCCGAGCATTAACTTGAAAATTATCTCCCTTACTGTAACATCCCGAAATAGGGCCTAAACGAAATAGTGGTTGCGAAACCACAAATCTGAGGTAAAAAAAAATTATTTCGATTAATTTTTAAGGTTTATTCATTGATTGAATAATTGTGTGAAAATTTTGTGAAGAAATTTTATGTATAAGTGCCTAATTTGATAATTAGGACTAAATTGTAAAATTAGCAAAATGTGTGTTCTAAATAATAAAGGGGATCTAATTGAAATGGGTTCTTAAAGTGGAGGTTCTTATTTAGAAATTAGACCATTATATTTAAGTTTGGACAAAAATGGGCAAGAATAGGACAAATTTGAAAGAAAAGCCTTTAAGGGCATTTTGGTCATTTAGTAATTAAAAGGATTAAAAAAGGAAAATAAAGCCAAAATTGGTCCATCTTCTTCATGGAGGCTGAATATAGCATGGGGGAAGCCATGGTTAGGGTTTTCAAGCTTTCCAAGCTTTCCAAGCTCAATAGTAAGTCCGTTCTAGCCTCGTTTTTAATGTTCTTTACATTTTTGGAGTCCTAGTAACTTGATTTAGCTTATTCTAGCAATAATTCAAGCTAGGGTTCATATTTGGAAAAATACCCATAGGTTAAATGTGTTTATTTTGATGTTTTATGGTATAATATGAAACTTTAAATTATGTTAAACAACTTTTGCTAAGCGATTTTAAGTGAAAACGAGTAAAACGATATAATCGGTAAAAATACCTAATGTTCATAAGTACATGATAGAGTGGGTATTTGATGTTACCATAGAAGGGAAAAATGTTCATCGTGTCATAAAACCTAAGAAAAATGGATAAATTTTAATTTCCGACCTAGGGACAAATTTGTAATTCTGCAAAGTTTTAGGGGCAAAATTGTAATTTTCCAAAGTTTGAGTTAGGGAATGTTTTGAATAGTACATTAATTAAATAAGTTAAATATAATGTTTTAGATCCCAGAAAGTGAGATTTGAACCTAGAACTAGAGAAAAACCGAAAATCGGGAAAGTTGGTAAAATGGTCGTTTTGGTAACGAGGTAAGTTCATATGTTTAACAAGCATTTAATTATGCATATTTGAATGATAAATTGATATTTTGGCCATAAATACTTTAGTATTGAGTTTCAGATATAATGATTAATGTTCGATAATAATTCGATATTGGAAAGAGAACTTGTATAATTTATATGTAAGACCATATTTTGTATTATGGCTTTGTATGATAACAAGAAAGTATTGACTAGTATAGTTTGATGAGAATAAGTTAAGTTGATGATATGATGAGATTGAGAATGTAAGTCTGTAAGTTGAGTAGCATTTTATTATTATGCAATTATTGTTATTATTAAGTTATGCGACTTGTGACAGCCTTAAAACGACCCTAGTCGGAATGTGGTTTCGGGACCACAAAACCGAGGCATAAAAATAATTTAATATTTATTTTGATGCCTATAATATGTGTTAACTCATGTGTGACATTTTTGATGTTTTGATTTAGAGTTATAAATGTGAATTTCACTAGAAAGGACCTAGTAGAAAACTTTGAAAGTATGATGGGGAAATGTGTGATGACTAGTTGATCATGCATGAAAAAATGAGGGGTTTGCATGTCAATTTCCCCTTTAATTTGCTAATGGCCGTCCATGACAAAGATTATGGGCAAAACATGTCATAGACATGTTTTGTTGGTGCATCATGGTGGAAAAAAATTAATGAGAATGGGTAATAAAGAAATGAAAAAAAGTGAGTAGTTGTTTCCTCCCCATTGCCGTGAATGTAAGAAGGAAAAACAAAAAAAGAGTCCATCTTTCTCTCATCTTCTTGGCTGAATGAAGAGGAAGAAATAAGGGAACTTACCAAAAGAAATTCGCATTCTTCTTTAGCTAGTAAGAGGTAAGTTTTGAATTGTTGATTTAGTTTTATGATAGGTTAAGCTAGTAATTGGAGGCACTCTTAGTAATGTTAAGAAAGTTGGAGCTTTTATGGTGGTTTGGGCATCATGCCGTGAATCTAAGTGCTAACATTGGAGGTCACTTGCATGTTGTTTGGGTTAGAAGGGAGATGATAGTATGGAATGAAGATTTTTGAATAAGTAAGGTTAAATTTAATTTGGTATAATCGGCCATATAGGTGTATATGTTTGTGAAAATATATATATTTTTTTTGTTAACTCCTTACAATCGATTGAAGGAGTAATATTGGCTTATAAGGTTGAGTTGATTCATGATGTTGTATATTAGGATTAAAAATACTTGAGACTAGGTTAACTAAATAGTGATAATACATTCGACCTTGAAGCATTAATCGAATAATGGTTGAGGTTTTGATATTTTGAACAAGGATAGTTGTGAAATGGGGTGAAAACCATTAAATTATACACATAAGTATCCAGCAAGAAAATTAAACTACTAAATGTATTTATTTTAGATCAAGACATCAAAGAGGGAGAATCAAACAAAGGCAAAGCAAAGATAATCGAGTAGTCGATTGGGAATCATTTCATCCAATATAAGGTAAGTCATTAAGCATATATTTTGTATTAATTTAAATGGTCATAACGTCTATGTGATAATGCTGAATGGAATGATAAATATATATATATACATGTATGCATGGGGTGATGAAAGTATCGAATGAAAAAGAAAAGAGGTGAGATGTATTGAGTTATTGGTTTCGGCACTAAGTGTGCGAGTGTAAACATTTATGATCATGAATTGGCACTAAGTGTGCGAGTTCAAATTGTATAGCACTAAGTGTGGGAGTTTGATTATATAGCACTAAGTGTGCGAGTTCGACTATTAAGCACTAAGTGTGCGGCCTTATTATACATTCTCTAATAAATATACATGCTCTAAGTGTGCGGCCTTATCGAGTCAATCATGGACAGCGGTACGAGTAAACACCTTGAGCTCATGAGGAATAGACATTTTATTTATATTTGGGATTGAGCTTGGTAAGTCTTGAACCTATGTGGTGATTATACTTGAAGATAAATGCATCCAATGTCATATGGTGTAATGTATGAAATATCAAAGTAGGGCTTGGTATGAGATTAAACCGAAATGCCTAAGAAATTATTGCACAGTTTGGGTGTGGATGGAGGATTTTAATCCCGCATTATTTATTTTCTCTTATGATATATTATTACTGAACGACAATGTAATGCTTATGACTTACTGAGTTATATACTCACTTGGTGTTTGCTTGTCACCTACTTTAGGTTTCTTGGACTCGTCTTTTTGCGTGCTCGGGATTGTCATCGAAGTCATCACACCGGCTAGCAACTTTTGGTATCTTCTTTTTAGTTGGTCTAGGAGAACATTTCGGCATGTATAGGCTAATATCTTTTGTTGAAATTTGGTATGTAAACTTTTAGCCATGCGAAAATGGCATAAATGTTCGGTTGGATTTGGTTCTATAATGTTAGGTCGCAAGTCTTGGTAATTCGATTTTTATGCCATATGTTATGGTTGATTATTTTTGGTGTTAAAATTCATGATATGACAATAGTGTAGTAGGGAGATATTTGACAATGATTAGCCTTTGGTATGGCTAGTCATGATCATAATTTGTGATATGTATGATGAATTACTAGTTAGATCAAGGGGAAATCACGAAATAGGCATAGTTGCTTTAGTAACAGATGCTGGCAGCAATAGTGACGTGAGATTGAAAAATCACTAAAAATAGTGGGAATTGAATTAAATAATGAATGAACTATGTAATCGAAGCTAGATGAGTCTATTTTCATATAGAAGAAACGAAGCCACCATGTCAGCCGTATGTTAAGAGATATTTAAGTTTTCGTGAGACAGGGCCAGAACAGTTACTGGAGTCCCTGTCCTGACTTTGGAAATTCATCGTGAATGGACCAGAGATAATTAGAAGCCATGCCATATATGTACAGATTCCTTTTCAAGTCTAGTTTCTGTAGAAACAAACGGTATCAGTATTGAAGCCCTGTACAGGGAGATATCCAAGTTGTAATGTGCAAAGGTCAGAGTAGTCGATCCCTATAACATGGGGGACTTTAACTAATAAACTGTACTAATTGGCCTGACCAAAAATTCTAGAAAAAAAATTGTAGATGTATATATGAGTCTAGTTTCGGGAAACATTTACGGAAATGGATTTCGAGTTTCAGAACTCAAGATATGATTTTTAATGCGACTCGTATGCAGATTGGCAGCTTGTCTGGGAAATTTCTAATAAGTGATTTGAAGTCTGTTAACACCTCGTGTTCGACTCCGGCGACGGTCTCGGGTTCGGGGTGTTACAATTTAAATTGGTATCAGAGCTATGGTTTAGTCAGTTCTAGGACTACCATAGCACGTATGAGTCTAGCTATACATGCCTTAATGTTAATGTTTAAATGTGTGATGACTTCTGACGGTTAAAACTTTTGCTTTGATTAGTAAATGGATCCGGTGTAGAGAGAACCTTGGCGGATGACGTTGAAAGTGTAGCGGCTGCTCTGCACAAGGGACGCCACTGTTGAACCTCACCATCTGCGAATAATCAAGGTGAGGGGCTAAACAAGCCTTCTTTACCATGATGAACGAGTGGGTCGCCTAATATGCCCAACCAATCCGGTGTCCAACACTTCCGAATTTGAATAATTCACCCCAAGAGCCCGTAATGGCATCGCCATCGATCCCGTGAGGCCGAGTAAGCCACCAGAGACTTGATTAGGAAGCGCGGGCTGAGGAGTTCAAGGCCATAGTTGCTTGATGATGCCGAAAGCGCCGAAGTTCGCTTGATAACACCATTCGAGTGTTTGATGAACTGTCATGCACACCCGATGAATGTCTAAAGTGTGCTATATCCTTGTTGCGAGACTCAGCTTACTATTGGTGGAGGAATTTGATTTCCATAGTCCCAAACGAACGAGTTACTTGGGATTTCTTTCAAACAGAATTTCAAAAGAAATATATTAGCCAACGGTTCATCGATCAAAAGCGTAAGGAATTCTTGGAACTTAAGCAAGGCCGTATGACAGTATCTGAATACGAACATGAGTTCGTAAGACTTAGTCGGTATGCTCGGGAGTGTGTGGCTGATGAGGTTGCTATGTGCAAGAGATTTGAAGAAGGATTGAATGAAGATTTAAAGCTACTAGTGGGTATTTTGGAGATAAAAGAATTCGTAACACTAGTTGAACGAGCCTGCAAGGCGGAAGAACTTGGAAAGGAGAAGAAGAAGGCTGAATTTGAAGCTAGAGACTATCGTAAAAGATCGACGGTAAAGCTCCGCTTCTACAGTAAAGAAGTTCGTGGAGGACACTAATAAATCAAGACGATCAAGGAATTTCCATTAGAGCACGGCCATCGACGGACTCGAGCTACTTGGTAGCTAGTGTGGGCAATAATCGCCAAGAGAAACTCAATGCCCACAATGTGGAAGACGACACATAGGTGAATGTTGGGGTAAGTCTACTAACAGGGCTCATTACGGATGCGGTTCAAGGACCACTTCATTAGAGATTGCACGAAGCTTGATGAGAAGAATAGGATGCAAGGTGCAAGACCTAGTGGAATGACAACTAGAGGTAGACCACTAAGAATTTCAGGAGGTAGGGGTGGTAGTCGAGAGGGGCCACCGATACACGCTGTTCGATCCGAGACCAGACTCGCTAGGGCATATGCCATCCGTGCACGAGAGGAAGCATCCTCCCCGATGTTATCACCGGTACTTTCACTCTTTTGATACTAATGTAATTGCATTAATCGACCTCGCTCTACTCATTCTTATGTATGTGAGACTTTAGCATCCAAGAAGACTCGCCTATTGAGTCTCATCGAGTTCGTAATTCGGTGTCAAATCCCTTGGGTCGTTACGTGCTTGTCGACAAAGTGTGTAAGAAATGTCCCTAGTAATTCGAGGTTCCTGCTTTCAAAGCGGACTTGATGCTTTTGCCGTTTGATGAATTTGATGTTATTCTTGGTTTGGATTGGTTGACCGTGCATGATGCGATTGTGAATTGCAAAAGCAAGACTATTGATTTGAGGTGCGCAAGTAACGAGATAATTCGAGTTGAGTCTACGGACTTAAAGGGTTGCCACCGTAATATCATCAATGTTGGCTTAGAAATATGTAAGAAAGGGTGCGAAGCATACCTTGCATATGTACTTGATGACAAAAATTAGAAAAGAAACCCAAATCAGCTTTGGTTTGTGAATACCGGATGTTTTTCCCAAGAATTACCGGTTTACCAATTGCTCGGGAGGTAGAGTTTGGTATTGAGCTTGTACCGGACTACACCAATTTCGATAGCTCCGTGATCGTATGGCACCAACCGAGTTGAAGGAGTTGAAAGCTCGCTTGCAAGAGTTGACGGATAGAGGTTTCGCTCGACCAAGTTTCTCACCTTGGGGTGCACCAAGATTGTTTGTGAAAAGAAGGACGGAACCATGAGGTTGTACATTGACTATCGTCACCGAATAAAGTGACGATAAAGAATAAATATCCGTTACCGCGTATTGATGATTTGTTTGATCAACTAAAGGGAGCCTCAGTGTTTTCAAAGGTAGATTTGAGGTCGGGTTATTATCAGTTACGGATTCGAGATTCGGATGTACCCAAAACTGCTTTTAGAACGAGGTACGGTCACTACGAGTTCTTAGTGATGCCGTTCGGGCTCACTAATGCCCCTGCGGTATTTATGGATTTGATGAATCGGATCTTCAGACAGTATTTGGACCGATTCGTAGTTGTGTTCATTGATGACATCTTGGTCTATTCAAGAGATGAGACCGAACATGCTAAGCACCTGAGGTTAGTGTTGCAAATTTTACGAGATAAGCAGCTTTATGCTAAGTTCAGTAAGTGTAAGTTCTGGTTAAGAGAGGTTAGCTTATTGGGTCATGTGGTATCTACATCGGGTATTCGAGTTGACCCGAGCAAAATTTCGGCCATACTTGACTAGAAGCCTCCGAGAAATATTATCGAGGTTCGAGCTTTTGGGACTTGCTTACATTACCGACGGTTTGTAAAAGGTTTCTCGATGATAGCCACACCCATGACGGCTTACTTCAAAAGATGTTAAGTTCGAATGGACGGAAAAATGTCGAAAAGTTTCGATCAATCGAAAACTTATTTGATCAAGCTCCGCTTTAGTGCAACCCGAATCGTGCAAAGAGTTTGTCATTTATAGTGACGCATCCCTACTTGGGTTGGGTTGCGTATGACAGTGCAAGGAGGTCGAAGTTGTGGCCTATGCGTCGAGACAATTAAAGCCACATGAGAAAAATTATCGACCCATGATCTCGAATTAGTCGCCATCGATTCGCCTTTGAACATATGGCGACATTACTTATTTGGTGAGAAGTGCCATGTGTATTCGGATCACAAAGTCTCAAATATTTGATGACTCAAAGAGACTTGAATCTGCGACAAAGACGTTGGCTCGAGTTGTTGAAAGATTATGAGCTTGTCATTGACTATCACCCGGGAAAGGCTAATGTGGTTGCGGATGCCTTAAGTCGTAAATCACTGTTTGCCTTACGAGCGATGAATGTACACTTGTCTGTCCTATCCGACAATGTGTTAGTGGCGGAATTAAAGGCCAAACCATTATTGATTCCTCAAATTCGTGAAGCTCAGAAAGTCGATGATGAATTGGTTGCAAAATGGGCTGAATGTGTTCCGATTGTGGAATCAGAGTTTCAAGTTGATGATGACGATTGTTTGAGGTTCAGAAATCGTTTGTGTGTCCTAAGAAATTCAGAACTCATTTCGATGATTCTGAACGAAGCTCATTGTAGCCGAATGTCAATTCACCCGGGGAGTACGAAAATGTACAACGACCTGAGACGCCAGTTTTGGTGGCATGGTATGAAACGAGACATTTCCGACTTTGTTTCGAAGTGCTTAGTATGTCAGCAAGTGAAGGCGGAACATCAAGTGCCTACGGGTTTGCTTCAGCCGATCATGATACCTGAATGGAAATGGGAGCGAGTCACGATGGACTTTGTATCTGGGTTACCAAAGTCTGCAAGTAAGAAAGATGCGATTTGGGTTGTTGTCGATAGACTGACTAAGTCGGCTCACTTTATCCCCGTACGTACGGATTTTTCATTGGATAAGCTAGTTGAATTGTATGTTTCTTAGATTGTGAGATTACACGGGGTACCTATTTCTATCGTGTCGGACAGAGATCCGAGATTCACCTCGCGATTTTGGAAGAAATTGCAAAAAGCCTTGGGTACCAAGCTACATTTTAGCACCGCTTTTCATCCACAAACCGATGGTCAATCCGAACGGATAATTCAGATACTTGAGGATATGTTGAGATGTTGCATCCTCGAGTTCAGTGGTTCATGGGAACGGTATTTACCTTTGATTGAATTCGCCTACAATAATAGTTTTCAATCAAGTATTAAGATGTCACCTTACGAGGCCTTGTACGGGCGTAAATGCCGTACACCATTGTTTTGGACCGAGCTCGGTGAAAGTAAAATTTTCGAGTGGATTTGATTAAAGATGCTGAATGAAAGTAAGAATAATTCGTGAGAGTCCAAGGCAAGATCGATCGTCGAAGTCATACGCAGATTTAAAACGAAGAGATATTGAGTATCGTGGGAGACAAAGTGTTTCTTAAGGTATCGCTTGGAGAAAGATACTCGATTTGGCCGTAAGGGCAAGTTGAGCCCGAGGTTCATTGGGCCGCACGAAATCTCCGAACGAGTTGGTCCATCGGCAGATAGATTGATTTTGCCCCGAACTTGAAAAGATTCACGACGCCTTTCACGCTTCGATGCTTCGACGTTATAGATCCGATCCATCACACGTGATTAATCCATCGAGGTTGAAATTCAACCCGATATGAGTTATGAAGAAGAACCGATTCGCATCCTAGCTCGTGAAGTGAAAGAGTCTGCGAAACAAAAGGGTTCCGTTAGTAAAAGTGTTATGGCTCGACACGGAATCGAAGAAGCTACTTGGGAACCCGAGAACTCTATGAAAGAGCGATACCCAAACCTATTTACGGTAAGATTTTCGGGACGAAAATTTCTTAAGTGGGGAGAGTTGTGACACCTTTAAACGACCCTAGTCGGAATGTGGTTTCGGGACCATTAAAACCGAGGCATAAAAATAATTTAATATTTATTTTGATGCCTATAATATGTGTTGACTCATGTGTGACATTTTGATGTTTTGATTTAGAGTTATAAATGTGAATTTCACTAGAAAGGACCTAGTAGAAAACTTTGAAAGTATGATGGGGAAATGTGTGATGACTAGTTGATCATGCATGAAAAAATGAGGGTTTGCATGTCAATTTCCCTTTAATTTGCTAATGGCCAGCCATGACAAAGATTATGGGCAAAACATGTCATAGACATGTTTTGTTGGTGCATCATGGGTGGAAAAATAAATTAATGAGAATGGGTAATAAAGAAATGAAAAAAAAGTGTGAGTAGTTGTTTCCTCCCCATTGCCGTGAATGTAAGAAGGAAAAACAAAAAAAAGCATCCATCTTTCTCTCATCTTCTTGGCTGAATGAAGAGGAAGAAATAAGGGAACTTACCAAAAGAAATTCGCATTCTTCTTTAGCTAGTAAGAGGTAAGTTTTGAATTGTTGATTTAGTTTTATGATAGGTTAAGTTAGTAATTGGAGGCACTCTTAGTAATGTTAAGAAAGTTGGAGCTTTTATGGTGGTTTGGGCATTATGCCGTGAATCTAAGTGCTAACATTGGAGGTCACTTGCATGTTGTTTGGGTTAGAAGGGAGATGATAGTATGGAATGAAGATTTTTGAATAAGTAAGGTTAAATTTAATTTGGTATAATCGGCCATATAGGTGTATATGTTTGTGAAAATATATATATATTTTTTGTTAACTCCTTACAATCAATTGAAGGAGTAATATTGGCTTATAAGGTTGAGTTGATTCATGATGTTGTATATTAGGATTAAAAATACTTGAGACTAGGTTAACTTAATAGTGATAATACATTCGACCTTGAAGCATTAATCGAATAATGGTTGAGGTTTTGATATTTTGAACAAGGATAGTTGTGAAATGGGGTGAAAACCATTAAATTATACACATAAGTATCCAGCAAGAAAATTAAACTACTAAATGTATTTATTTTAGATCAAGACATCAAAGAGGAGAATCAAACAAAGGCAAAGCAAAGATAATCGAGTAGTCGATTGGGAATCATTTCATCCAATATAAGGTAAGTCATTAAGCATATATTTTGTATTAATTTAAATGGTCATAACGCCTATGTGATGATGCTGAATGGAATGATAAATATATATATATACATGTATGCATGGGGTGATGAAAGTATTGAATGAAAAGAAAAGAGGTGAGATGTATTGAGTTATTGGTTTCGCACTAAGTGTGCGGGTGTAAACATTTATGATCATGAATTGGCACTAAGTGTGCGGGTTCAAATTGTATAGCACTAAGTGTGCGAGTTTGATTATATAGCACTAAGTGTGCGAAGTTCGACTATTAAGCACTAAGTGTGCGGGCTTATTATACATTCTCTAATAAATATACATGCTCTAAGTGTGCGGCCTTATCGAGTCAATCATGGACAGCGATGCGAGTAAACACCTTGAGCTCATGAGGAATAGACATTTTATTTATATTTGGGATTGAGCTTGGTAAGTCTTGAACCTATGTGGTGATTATACTTGAAGATAAATGCATCCAATGTCATATGGTGTAATGTATGAAATATCAAAGTAGGGCTTGGTATGAGATTAAACCGAAATGCCTAAGGAATTATAGCACGCTTTGGGTGTGGATGGAGGATTTTAATCCCGCATTATTTATTTTCTCTTATGATATATTATTACTGAACAACAATGTAATGCTTATGACTTCTCGAGTTATATACTCACTCGGTGTTTGCTTGTCACCTACTTTAGGTTTCTTGGACTCGCTTTTTTGCGTGCTCGGGATTGTCATCAAGTCATCACACCGCTAGCAACTTTTGGTATCTTCTTTTAGTCGGTCTAGGAGAACATTTCGCATGTATAGGCTAATATGTTTTGTTGAAATTTGGTATGTAAACTTTTAGCCATGCGAAAATGGCATAAATGTTCGGTTGGATTTGGTTCTATAATGTTAGGTCGCAAGTCTTGGTAATTCGATTTTTATGCCATATGTTATGGTTGATTATTTTGGTGTTAAAATTCATGATATGGAAATAGTGTAGTAGGGAGATATTTGACAACGATTAGCCTTTGGTATGGCTAGTCATGATCATAATTTGTGATATGTATGATGAATTACCGCTAGATCAAGGGAAATCACGAAATAGGCATAGTTGCTTTAGTAATGATGCTGGCAGCAGCAGATGATGTGAGATTGAAAATCACTAAAAATAGTGGGAATGGAATTAAATAATGAATAAATTATGTAATCGAAGCTCGATGAGTATATTTTCATATAGAAGAAACGGCGACCATGTGAGCCGTATGTTAAGAGATATTTAAGTTTTCAGAGATGAGGCCAGAATAGCATCGGAGTCCCCGTCCTGACTTTGAAATTCATCGTGAATGGACCAGAGATAATTAGAAGCCATTCCATATATGTACAGATTCCTTTTCGAGTCTAGTTTCTGTAGAAACAAACGGCATCAGTATTGAAGCCCTGCACAGGGAGATATCCAAGTCGTAATGTGCAAAGGTCGAGTAGTCGATCCCTGTAACATGGGGGACTTTAACTAATAAACTGTACTAATTGGCCTGACCAAAATTCTAGAAAAAATTGTGGATGCATATATGAGTCTAGTTTCGGGAAAATTTACGGAAATGGATTTGAGTTTCGAACTCAAGATATGATTTTAATGCGACTCAGATGCAGATTGGCGGCTTTGTCCGGGAAATTTCTAATAAGTGGTTTGAAGTCTGTTAACACCTCGTGTTCGACTCCGGCGACGGTCTCGGGTTCGGGGTGTTACACGACTAACCTTTAGAATTTGAGCAAGTATGTTTCAGCTATGACTTGACAAGGCATTGATATCTCAAAGTCCATTGTTGTACCATGGCAATTAAGGAAGAATTTACGGAAAATTCCATGTTCATAACATGGCATTTAAGGAGGAATTGACGGTTAAGGGTACTATGTAAGACCATGTCAAGACATGGAATTGGAAAGGCAAGGATCCCGTGTAAGACCATGTCAAGATATGGCATCGGCATTGTGACAGCCCAAAATTGACCCTAGACGGGATGTGGTTTCGGGACCACAAAACCGAGGCATAAAAATAATTTAAAATTTATTGTGATGCCTATGATTTGTGTTAAATTGTGTGTGACATTTTTGATGATTTGATTTAGTGTTATAAAGGTGAATTTCATTAGAAAGGACTTGTGTGAGAAAACTTAGAAATGAGATAGGCAAATGTTGAAGTGGCCTATTGATGCATACTAGGAAATGTTGTCCTTGCATGTCAAATTTCCCAAATTTGACTGTAGTGGCCGGCCAAGGTGGGTATGATGGGCAAGGGAAAACATGTTTCCAACATGTTTGGTTAGTGAGTTATGTATGAAGGAATATAATAAAAATTAGCATAAAAAAATGAACAAAAAAAAAAAGAAAGATGAGCATGGATGCCCCCTTGTTGCCGTGAGTAGAGGAAAAAGAAAGGAGAAATTTTTGTTCATCCATTTTCACTTCTTGGCCGAAAATACTAAGGAAAAAGGGGGAGGATTTTTGCTTCATGCTTGGTTTAGAAGAGAACTAGAAGGAGATTTGGCTATACTTGCATCAATATTAAGGTATGTTTGAGGTGGTGTCATGAGATTCATGCTTGTTTTGGTTGCTTACTTGATGTGCATGTTAGCCATGGTTCAAATCCTTGTTATGCCATGAAAATGGTATTTAGCCAAGGTTGATATTGTGTTGAAACTATTGCATGCTAAATGTGAAGCTTGCTATTGATGCATGTAATGATGGATTAACTACTCTTGAAATTTCTTTTTAGTATTCTTGAGTAGGGCATCGAGTCCTTTGTTTAACCATGACAAAAAATTTTAAAAGGGCATGGTGTGTGAGGTATTCGCCATGGTATGCTCATGAGCATGGTTTATGCTTCTTGCATGATATTAAAAAATTTGTGTTTTGAATGGTTATGGACACCTTAAAATTCGCCTTGCACCTATGTGTGGATATATGTTTGCACATGATGTTTTGGTTATGAAGTAAATGATAAATGTGTTTGTTTAAAAAATAAATTGTTGGAGAATGTTTGTAAAATTTCAAGTATATTCGCCATTGGGTGAGTATGTAAGTGATGTTGAATCAAGTTTTGGTGCATATTTGGTGATGTGTATAATCGACCAAATGGGTGATTAGTAAAAAAATGGTTGCGAATATACAAGCATACATATGCATGTGTAGTTGAATTATGAATGTTTAGCAAGATGGTTAAACTAGTTGATTTATTGATTAAGCTCAAGGAGTTAAAGAAGGAGAATCAAGCAAGGAAAGACGAAGGTCATCGAGTAGCCGACTTGGACTGTTTTACCCAACACAAGGTAAGTCATTACATATATTTGGTGTTGATGTAAATGACCATAATATATACGCAATTGTGTTTAAATGAGTTGATGTGTAAATGAAAATGTATGTGTATGGAATGATGCCATGGTTGAATGTATAAAGGCAGCAACATGCATAAGGTATTGGTCTCGGCACTAAGTGTGCGGGTATAAATGGACACGGTGACAAGATTGGCACTAAGTGTGCGGGTTTAAATTGTACAGCACTAAGTGTGCGAGTTTGATTATATAGCACTAAGTGTGCGAGCTGAAAATATATAGCACTAAGTGTGCGAGCTGAAAATTATATAGCACTAAGTGTGCGAGCTGAAAATATATAGCACTAAGTGTGCGGATTCACTATATGCTCTTGTATTACAATTGGCACTGAGTGTGCGACATTATCGAGTTAATCCCGGACAGCGGATCGGGTAAGTACCTTGAGCTCATGACGAATAGGCAATACATTCATGCTCGAGGTTGAGCTTGGTAAGCTTGAAATCTATGTGATGATTGCAATTGTATGATTGTGGTGCGAATGAGTTGGTGTGTAAAAATGCCTCAAATATCTTATTGTATAGAATATGAAATGTGGATGTATGACTTGGTATGAGATTGAACCGAAAGGTCCGAGGAATTATGGTATAGTTTCGATATGGATGAAGTACCTAGCCTCGTTTATTGTTTGATGTTGCGAAAACTTTATTAATGGATGGTTGATGAATGCTTATGACTTACTGAGTTATAAACTCACTCGGTGTTTTCTTGTCACCCATTTTAGGTCTCTTGGACTCGTATTGTCACGTGCTCGGAACCGTCGTTGAAGTCATCACACCGGCTGGAAACCTTTTGGTATTGTCTTCGTAGTTGAACTAGGAGAACAATTGGCATGTATAGGCTATTATGTTTTGTTGAATTGTGGGTTGTAAACTTTAAGCCATGTGAAAATGGCCTATGTGGTCGTCGAGTGGGATGCTAGAACCTATAGCCACGAGTCTTAGAAACTTTAATTTTGATAAGGTGGCCATAAATTGTGTCATGTATGATGGATGATTAGTAAGGCCAAGGAAAGATTCATGAAATTGACATAGTCTACTGCAGTAACTGTTGCTGACAGCAGCAGTGAGATGAGATTGAAAAATCACTAAAAATAGTAGAAGTAGAATTAATTAGTGAATAAATTATGAAATTGAACCTTGATGAATCTATTTGTATATGGACGAAACGAAACGACCATATGAGCAGTATACTGAGAGATATTAGAGTTCTTGTGAGACAGGGCCAGAACGGTTTCTGGGTCCCCTGTCGCGACTTTGAAAATTTACTATAAATTATCCAGAAAGAATTAGAAGTCATGCATTATATGTGCAGATTCCATTTTGAGTCTAGTTTCTTTAGAAACAAACGGAACCAGTATTAAAGCCCTGTACAGAGAGATATTCAAGTTGTAACGTGCGAAGGTCAGTGTAGTCGACCCCTGTAACATGGGTGACTTTAACTAATAAACTGTACCAATTGGCCTGACCAAAAATTCTAGAAATAAATCCAGGGATGGATATATGAGTCTAGTTTCAGGGAAAATTTACGGAACTGATTTTCGAGTTCTGGAACTCGAGATATGATTTTTAAGGTGACAGTGACGCAGTTAGCTAGCCTGCCTGGAACTGAAATCAATTATTGTCAAGAGAGAAAAAAGGGAAGTAAGCCCGGTAACACCACGTGTTCAAATCCGGTGACGGTCACGGGTTTGGGGTGTTACGGGCATTGATTAAGGACTCCATGTAAGGCCACATCAACATGTGGCATTGGCACTAAGACAAGGGTACCATGTAAGACCATGTTTGGAACATGGCATTTGGTAAGACAAGGATACCATGTAAGACCATGTTTGGAACATGGCATTTGGTAAGATAAGGATATCATGTAAGACCATTCCGAGGCATGACATTGATGAGTTCTATAAGGCAAGGAAATCATGTAAGACCATGTCAAGACATAGCATTGATGAGTTACTATAAGGCAAAGGTCCCATGTAAGACCATGCCAAGGCATGTCATTGGTGAGTTCATAATGTAATGCCCCGTACCCGAGACCATTTCTGGAGTCGAACATGAGGTGTTAACGGACTTAATTCATTACTTAAACAGCTCATACAATTCATTTTAAAATTTCCAGACAAGCTGGCTAACTGCATCACAGTCGCTTTAAAAATCATATCTCGAGTTCTGAAACTCGAAATCCAATTACGTAAATTTTTCCTGAAACTAGACTCATATATTTATCTACTAATTTTTTTTTCTAGAATTTTTGGTTGGGCCAATTAGTACAGTTTATTAGTTAAATTCTCCCCTGTTTCAGGGTTCGACTACTCTAACCTCTATGTAATACGAATTAGATATCTCCCTGTAAAGAGCTTCAATGACTATGCCGTTTGTCTCTAATAAAACTAGACTCAATAAGGAATCTTTACATATAAAGCATGACTTCTAATTATCTTTGTAAAATTTATGGTGAATCTCCAAAGTCAGAACAGGGGATCCAGAAATCGCTCTGGCCCTGTTTCACAAAAATTTAAACATCTCATAAAATATAGCTCATATACCTGTTTCGCTTCTTCCATATGAAAATAGACTCATCAATCTTCGATTACATAACTTATTAATTATTTAATTCCATTTCTACTATTTTTAGTGATTTTTCAAATTCACATCACTACTGCTGTCTGAATCTATTTTATGGTAAATTTTACATATTTCATGGTTTCCATGGATTAGCTAGCAATTTGACATACATAACACCAAATATGATCATGATTAGCCATTCCAATGGCTAATCATTACCAAGCATTTCCATACCACTCAATAACCATATCATAAGATCATATATACAAAATGATTATAATGCTATACATGCCATACTCAAAATATACAAGCCATTATGCCAAGATGGTATATGGATAGTGTGAGCGAGCCTCCCACCGCTCCCGATTTTCGAAATGGCTTGTCAAAACTACAAGGAATGAAACAGAGGAGTAAGCATAAATGCTTAATAAGTTCACATGCAAATAGCAAGTAACATAACCATATAAGCAAACATAAAACATCATTTGCATAATCATCACCAAGACATTCATATCACATTTTCATTTATCATCTTACCATATTGTTGTTATATCGATTTTTCAACCCGAGGGTTAAGTGCATACCTGTTCAAAGTACCCATTTCACAACACTTACCAATACGTCCCTTTCATCTTGAGTATTCCTCCATTTCAGGAGAACTTTACCCGTTGAACACATCGGAATATAATTCGGATACATGGAAAGTTTGCACATAAGTGCCACATATGTAGCTAAGCTACCATGTAACCCGCCCATAAGTGAACTCGGAATCAACTCAACGAGCTCGGGCGTTCGCATCCATAAGTGAACTCAGACTCAACTCAACGAGCTCGGATGCCTAGTTACATCTCTCGAACTCGGACTCAACTCAACGAGTTCGGACGCCAGATCCATAAGTGAACTCGGACTCAACTCAACGAGTTCGGATGCCCAAATATCCCAAAGGACATGTCACTTGTATCCTAATCCATTCCTAAGGTTCAACGGGACATTTTTACCAATCATATGTCTCAACCATCTTCTATGGAATGTCGATACCGATACTCGGTAGTATTTCACATTTTCCAAGTATATCACATAATTTGACATATTATCAAACAATTGTCACAAGTATGATATTTCATAATAATTATCATATCATTTAAATAACATTAAAACATTTAAAACAATAACTATGTTACTAACATTTACATATGAACTTACCTCGTATGCGAAAATGACTACTTTTACCATTTCGTCCACAACTTAATATTTTCCCCATTTTAGCCCGAATTTCAGTTTTCCTTGCTCTATCATTTAAAATATAGTCTAATTAGGACTCACATTATTCAAATTGACCCAAAATCATATTTTGGAAAAATTACAATTTTGCCCCTAAACTTTTGCATATTTACACTTTTACCCCAAAGCTCGTAAATTAAACTTCAGCCTATTTTCTTATGTTTTATGACATGCTAATCATTTTTCCCTTCTATGGAAACATCAAATTCTCACTCTAACATGTACTTATGACTATTAGGTATTTTTATCGATTAAGCTCTTTTGCTCGTTTTCACTTAAAATCGAGTAGCACAAGTTGTCTAACATAATTTAAAACCTCATATTCTATCATAAAACACTAAAATACATAAATTTCACCTATGGGTATTTTTCCAAATATAAACCCTAGGTTAAATTATTGCTAGCATAAGCTAAATCGAGCTACCGGGACTCCAAAAACGTAAAAATCATTAAAAACGAGGCTAGAACGGACTTACAATCGAGCTTGGAAGCTTGAAAAACCCTAGACATGGTTTCTCCTTGCTATATTCGGCCATGGGGTTGAAGATGAGAAAAATTGGCTTTTAATTTTGTATTTTAATTCATTTTACCCTTAAATGACCAAAATGCCCTCACTACTAAACTTTCCAAAAATTCCATCCATATCCAATTTTTGTCCATAGACTTAGGAATTGGTAAAATTTCTATTTAAGACCTCCTAATTAATATTTCAAAACAATTTCATACTAGAAACTTCTAGAATACAAGTTTTGCAAATTATTCGATTTAGTCCCTAATTTCAATTTAAGCACTTTATGCATAAAATTTCTTCACGAAATTTTCACACAATCATGAAATCATATCATAGACCTTAAAATAATCATAAAATAATTATTTCTATCTCGGATTTTGTGGTCACGAAACCACTATTCTGAGTAGGCCCAAAATCAGGATATTACACATAAGGCAAGGATACCATGTAAGGCCATGTCAAGACATGGAATTGATGAGTTACTATAAGGCAAAGGTCCCATGTAAGACCATGCCAAGGCATGGCATTGGTGAGTTCATAAGGCAAGGATACCATGTCAGACCATGTCAAGACATGGCAATGGTAAGTTCAAAAAGGAAAAGGTTCCCGAGTAATCCAAAGAGTAAGTTAAAGAAACAACAAGGTGAGAACATGAAGAAAGAGTACATGTATGCATTTAAGGCTTATTTAATATTGAGATTGTAAGTAATTGAGATTATCAAGTATTAAGTAAGTGATGAGTTTTCAGTTATGCTTGTGACACTTTATGACATGATTGGCAATATGCCTATATTATGAAAGAGTACTCATGTGTTAACTGAGATGTTGCAGGTATGTAAGCAAGCTATTAAATAAGGTGCCTTTTGTATTCTGAGCCTTTGGTAAGGTTACCGATAGCAAGATGGGAAAGTAAGAACTAAACATTATTTAAGCAAATTATGACAGCATAGTAGTAAGCTAAATTGATTGCTAATGCTTATTATTTTACATGTGAACTTACTAAGCTTTATAAGCTTACTTCTTTCATTTTCTCATGTTTTAGAGTACTTAAAAGCAAGCTCAGGTTGGAGGCCATCGGAGATCACTTCACACTATCGACTATCAAGTTACCAAATGGGTATCTTCGTTTACAAACGTTCTAGTTAATGGCATGTATAGGGACTTAGCCATTTTGTGTGTATGCCCTTATGATATGGCTAAATAATGGTATGTAAATATTTGATAATGATTAGCTATTGAAATGGCTAATGAAAAACATGTTTCAGTGTTATGTATGCCTAAATGGTAGTTAATACAAAGAAATCATGAAAATGTGAAATTAGCATTAAAATAGTATTGAACAGCAGTAGTGATGTGATCTTGAAAAATAACCAAGAATAGTAGAAATGGAATTAGGTAATTAATAAGATATATAATTAAAGCTTATTGAGTCTATTTTCATATGAAAGAAACAGAGTAAGCAAAAGTAGTGTATATTAAGAGATATTTGAATTTTATTGAGACAGGGTCAAAGTGATTTCTGAATCCCCTATTATGAATTTATAAATTCACTAAAACTTGTAAAAAAATAATTAGGAGTTGTAGTTTATATTTCTAGATTCCTTAGTCAATCTACTTTCAAGATAAATAAATGGCATGATTATTTGAATTCTGTACAAGGAGAAAATTGATTCATAGTGAGGAAAGGCTAGAGTAGTTGAACAATGCAATAGGGGAAACTTTAACTAATAAACTGTACTAATTAGCTAGACCAAAAATTCTGGAAACAAATTAGTAAGAAGATATATGAGTCTAGTTTCAGGGGAAATTCACAAATTTAAATTTTGAGTTTTGTGACTCGAGTTATGATTTATTAAGTGACTATGACACAGGTGTGCAATTTTATAAGGAATAATGAAATAAATTGTTTTGATTTGTCTAAGTGTTTGAAAAAATTTTAATGTTCTCGGTTTGGTCCCGAACTATTTCAATTCCTTGTTTTAGGGTCTCGAGGGCCCTTTTTAGGGACATATTAAATGAATGTAAATAAATTAATTTTAAAATAAAATTTTATGCCCCGAATTAGTAAGTTAAGTCAAGTAACGCCTCGTGCTCGACTTCAGCGACGGCTCGAGTAAGGGGTGTTACACTTACCTTGGAGTTCAAAAACTCTATATGGATGGATGTGATGAATTTTAAATGGACCGGACCAACGTGATTTTAATTTAACTAGAAAGAACCTTAATCTGGAATTAAATAACAAGACTTGCTGACCTGCTTCAATTTCTCGAACTCAAATGTGCTTGTCATGCCATTTCTTAAGTCTCTCATTTAGTAATTTGGAATTTTCATACGAGAACATTCAGAATTCCTCTACCTCATTGAGTTGGAGCATTAGTTTCTCTTTAGAAAACTTTGGATCCAAGTTGAGTTCTCGTAGGGCGCAGTAAGCTTTGTGCTCTAACTCCAGGGGTAGATGACAGGCTTTCCCAAAGACCAACCTGTAGGGTGACATCCCTAAAGGTGTCTTGTATGCTGTTCTATAAACCCGTAAAGCATCATCTAGTCTTTTGGACCATTCTCGTTGGTTTGGGAAAACTATCTTTTTAAGTATGCCTTTGATCTCCTTGTTCGCCAGTTCGGCTTGCTCATTCGTCTGCGGATGGTAAGCTGTAGCGACCTTGTGTTTCACTCCATGTTTATCTAATAATCATTTCAACCACTTGTTCACAAAATGGGACCCTTTATCACTGATAATAGCTCTTGGGTTTCCAAACCTTGTGAACACGTGTTTCTACAAAAACTTAATTATAACCTTAGCATCATTTGTCAAATAAGCTTCAGGCTCGACCCACTTAAACACATAGTCCACTGCTACTAATATGTACCTGTGACCAAAAGATGGCGGAAAACACATGTTTCTGCAAAAACTTAATTACAACCTTAGCATCATTTGTCGAATAAGTTTCAGGCTCGACCCACTTAGACACATAGTCCACTGCTACTAATATGTACCTGTGACTAAAAGATGGCAGAAAAGGACCGAGAAATTCAATACCCCATACATTAAACAATTCTACCTCAATGATATTTCTTCGAGGCGTCTCATTTCTGTTGGTGACATTTCCAACCCTTTGACATCGATCACAACTCTTTATGTAAGCATATACATCCTTGAACAATGTTGGCCAAAAGAATCCGGCTTGCAATACTTTGGCCGCAGTACGTGTACCTCCGAATTGTCCCCCACTTGGAGCTGAGTGACCATGGTTTAGAATCTTTTGTACTTCATCTTCTACCACGCATCTCCTGATCATTTGATCTGCGCACTTTTTAAACAAGTATGGTTCTTCCCAAAAATAGTACTTCACATCATGAAGAAAATTTTCCCTTTGATGATATGTCTTACCAATTGGCATCAAATCACAAGCTAAATAGTTAGCAATATTAGTAAACCAAGGGGTATTATGGACATGATTTACCTTCAGTATGTGTTCATTTGGAAACGTCTCTCGAATTGGTATAAGAGGAGAGTTCCCTTCTTGCGGCTCCAATCTGGACAAGTGATCTGCTACTTTGTTTTCCACTCCTTTTCGATCTTGAATTTCTAGATCGAACTCTTAAAGTAGAAGTACCTATCGGATCAACCTCGACTTAGCCTCTTTCTTAGAAAGTAAGTACTTAATTGTCGAGTGGTCCGTATAGACAGTCACTTTGGTACCTATAAGATAAGATTGAAACTTGTCAAAAGCAAAAACAATAGCAAGTAACTCTTTCTCTGTTACCATATAATTTAGTTGAGCTCCTGTCAGAGTTCGACTTACGTAGTAGAAGGGATGAAAAACTTTGTTCCTTCACTGGCCCATCACAGCTCCTATCGTGAAGTCACTTGCGTCACACATCAATTCGAATGGCAAATCCTAGTCTGGAGTGATGATTATGGGTCCTGTAACTAACCGACTCTTCAAATATTTGAAAGCCTTTAAGCATTCCTCATCAAACTTGAACGTCGAGTCCTTCTCCAATAATTCGCATAAGGGTTTAGCAATTTTGGAGAAGTCCTTGATAAATCTTCGATAGAAACTGGCGTGGCTCAAAAAGCTCCTAGCACCCTTTACAAATGTTGGAGGTGGGAGTTTCTTAATAACATCTATCTTTGCTTTATCAACCTCTATTCCATGTTTTGTTATCCGATGCCCTAGAATAATCCCTTCTCGTACCATAAAGTGGCACTTTTCCCAGTTGAGTACTAGGTTTGTTTCTTCGCATTGCCTTAGTACCTTCGCTATACTGGCTAAGCAATCATCATAAGTATCTCCAAATACTGAAAAATCATCCATAAAAACTTCCAAATACTTCTCAACTATATCAATAAAAATAGACATCATACACCTTTGAAATGTAGCAGGTGCATTACATAAACCACATGGCATGCGTCTAAATGCAAATGTACCATACGGGTAGGTGAATGTTGCCTTGTGTTGATCTTCTGGTGCTTTTGTAATCTGATTATACCCTAAGTATCCATCAAGAAAACAGTAGTAGTCTTGCCCTATGAGTCTATCCAGCATCTGGTCCAAAAACGGCAAAGGAAAGTGATATTTCCTAGTCACCTTGTTCAACTCTCGGTAATCAATGCAAATTCTCCATCCTGTAACCGTTCTAGTCGGTATCAACTCGTTATCCATCCTGTAACTGTTCTAGTCGGTATCAACTCGTTATTCTCATTTTCAATGACCGTGATACCTCCTTTCTTTAGCACACACTAGACCAGATTTACCCATGAACTGTCTGAGATGGGGTAAATTATACTCGCATCTAACCACTTGATGATTTCTTTCTTTACTACGTCCTTCATGATGGGGTTTAGTCTTCGTTTTCCATCAATCATTCCTTTTTTTCCATCTTCAAGGATAATCTTATGCATGCATACAGATGGACTAATTCTGCGAATATTGGATATGGTCTATCCAATAGCCTTCTTGAATTTTTTCAATACAAGGATGAGTTTCTCTTCTTGCTCATTAGTTAGTTCTGCTGAAAAAATCACAGGCAGAGTAGCAGCGTTACCTAAATAAACATATTGCATATGTGAAGGTAGTACCTTAAGTTCCAATTTAGGTGGCTCCTCAATTGACGCTTTTGGTTAGGCATAATTCCTTTTCTCTAATTCCAAATATTCAAAATGGGATTGTGGATTAAATCCCTTTTGATTAGCTTCTAAAAATGCTAAGTATTCATTTTCCTCTTCATCATTCGGAGGATCTGATGTCAAAATTTATTCCATTGGATCCTCAACATAGTTGAGCTCCTTTTTCATTATTAAATCCTCTAAATTGGGCACTGTAGAACAATCATCAGTTGTGTCAGGAAATCGCATAGACTTAAAAATGTTAAATGTTACCTAATCATCCTGAACACGCATAGTAAGCTTGCCCTTCTGTACATCAATAAGGGTCCTTCCGGTTGCTAAGAATGGTCTTCCTAAGATAATTGGCACATTTTTTTCTGCTTCAAAGTCTAGGATAACAAAATTAGCAGAGAAGATAAATTTATCTACACATACCAATACATCCTCAATTTTTCCTTTTGGATGAGCTAAGGATCGATCTGCTAATTGAAGTGTAACCGTAGTAGGTTTAATATCACCTATCCCTAACTTCCTAATTATTGACATAGACATCAAGTTAATACTCGCACCTAAGTCACATAATACCTTACCACAATATGTTGCTCCAATGTTGCAAGGTATGGTAAAACATCCAGGATCCTTCAACTTTGGGGGTAATTTGTCTTGAAGATATGCATTGCATTCCTTCGTCAGAGCTACCGCCTCAAATTCTCCAAGTCTTCATTTTTTGGATAAGATATCCTTCATGAATTTGACATAGTTCGGCATTTGCTCAAGTGCTTCAACCAATGGGATGTTGATATGAAGTTGCTTGAGTACGTCTCGAAACTTTTTGAATTGAATCTCCTACTTCTGCTTCTGAAGTCTTTGAGGGTAGGGTGGTAGTGGATTCTTTATTGGAACTGGTTGATTCATCTTCTGTGGCAATTTTACATCTAGCGGACTTGTTAGTTGATCATAATTAGCTGGTCTAAAATTACCTTGTCGGGTTTTGCAGATTCTGGTTCTTGTGAAACTGGAATTTCAACACTCGGTTGAACTTCTTCTGAATCTTAAGCGTCAGCTTGCTCCTTTTCAGCTTTGATGGTGTTGGGCTCTACTGTCTTTCCACTCCTCAATGTCAATGCTTTGGAATGCTCCGTCCCCAGATTCCTTGGATCCTCCGTATCACTAGGTAAAGCACCTAGTGGTCGGTTCCTGAGTTCAGTTGCAAGCTAGCCCATTTGGTTTTCCAGGTTTTTCAATGTAGCTGCTTGGCTTTGGATTAAGGCATCATTCTTGGCCATGTATGCCTTCAACAGATTTTCTAAGCTATTGAATAGTTTAGCTTGGGTTGGTTTCTGAACTTGTTGGGGAAAACTAAGTGGCTGGGTTGGTCTAGGTTAGGCGTAAGTGTTACTAGTTCTAGCTCATTGGTTACTCCAGGAAAAATTGGGGTGATTGCACCATGATGGGTTATAAAAATTGGATTGCAGTCCTTGCCTTCCTCGATTTTGGTTCTGGTTACCTATGTAGTACATGGATTTTGGGTTTGATGGAAATTTTTTGAACAAATGTCCTTTCCCACAGTAAAAACACACTATATTTTCAAATTGGGTTGGTGGCTGTGCCTCGAAACTGTTAGACCCATTAGTAGTAAGGTTTTTTAACATTGAGGATATTGATGATACCTGAGATGTGAGTGAAGTAAGAGTTTTTACTTCATGTATTCCAGTAGCACATCTTCCTGATGCTATTCGATTGGTTGGCCATTGATAATTGTTGCTGGCAATCCTCTTAATGATTTCATAAGCCTCGTTATAAGACTTAGAAAGGAGAGCACCATTAGCAGAAGCGTCCACTACCATCCTTGTGTGAGCATTGAGACCATTATAAAATGTCTCAAGTTGGATGCAATGTGGGATTCCATGATGAGGGCACTTTCGTAATAACTCTTTGTATCTTTCCCATACCTCATACAAGGACTCATCATCCATTGTTAGAAGGCAGTGATCTTGTTCCTCAACTTAGCATTCTTGCTAGGCGAGAAATACTTCATAAGGAATCTTTCTGCTAATTCTTACCATGTGGAAATTGAGTTTGGTGGCAATGAGTTCAACCAGGCACGAGCTCTGTCCCTTAGTGAATATGGGAATAGCTTCAATCGTAATGCATCTTCAGGTACTCCAGCTAATTTGAAAGAATTGCTCACCTCCATAAATAGTCTTAAGTGTAGGTGAGGATCTTTGGTAGGCATTCCACTGAATTGGCCCACTGTCTGAAGCATTTGGAACATGACTGGCTTTAGCTCGAATTTTTGTACTTCAATTTTGGGTCTCCTAATACTTGGATTAAGTTCATTAAATACTGGCAAGGCATACTGTCGTAAAGCTCTATCCCTATCATCAGCAATAACGATAGGATTTTCAGCAGGGTTTGCTCTATTTTCTTGGATCGAATTTTTGAACTTCATATCTTCAGTCCTTCTCTGATTTGCTTGTCTTCTTCGCTGTCGGAAAGTTCATTCAATCTCAGGGTCTACAAGGAGTAGGTCAATAATTCGGTCAATACTCATAAACACCTGAAATATTCACAAAAAAATTAATTAAATTAAAAATTAAATAGGAAAAATAAACAAAAATGTAAAACTAACAAATTCATAATTAATGACTTTTTAAAAAAGTCCCCGGCAACGACGCCAAAAACTTGGAACGATGGAAATGTGCAAGTGTACACAATCACAACAAGTAATACAGTGACAAATAGATGTCGAGTTATCGTACCCACAAGGACCGTGAAAAGGATTGTTTATGAATGCAATTTAAAACACTTTGGTGAAGAAAAATATTTTGTTTTAAAAAGGGTGATTAAGAGAAATAAGATTTTGAACTAAATAACTAAAGAAATAAATCTCAAATGCATGATTTCAAAATATGATTTAATCAAGATGACATAATTGTGTTGATTTAAATACATTTCTTTAACTTAGAATTATTAAACTTAAGCTTATGTTGTTACAAATAAATTCACGGTAACTCGATAATTTGCTAACTTATGAACATATTCACCTACACAAATCCATTTATCTCTTAACATATCCCTATGTTAATTCAAACGATTAAACATATTTTAATAAGCAAACATGTTATGGCACATACATACTCATTAAATTGAACTAATCTCTTGCATATCCCTATGTCAATTCAATCGATTAATTAAATCTAATAAACACATAAAAGACTACGTGAGGTAACATGGAATCCCTACCTTGAAACAGTTTAATCACAATAATCTTGCAAGTTATGCGAGGCACGTGTATCACCAGATACATTGCTAATTTAACCTTCAGCTACCTTAGAAGAATAAACATGCACTGATTCAGTATTGTGTCCATTAATTACAATTTAAATCCGTTTAAATAATTAATTAATTAGCTACCTCACAATTGTAATGCAATAATAATTTAGGCATGATTTTACTTAATCAAGCATTTTACCGAGGCCTATAACAGCATCAACACAATTTTAATAATTTAAGTAGATAAAATGCAATCAAACCAACATGAATTAAATGCAAGCTAAACTGATTAAATTAACCATTCCAACAACATAAATATTCATAGATATGTTCATCATAACAACAACAAAAATTAAAGAGATAGGGAACAAGAATCAAATCCTGTGTTTCCATCTTCATTCTTTGTTGTCCTTGCCGATCAAGGCTACTATGAACACTTCAATGTTGCTCCAAAATGGCTTAAGAATAATCCTTTCCCAAGGGGAGAAATTGGCACAAGAGTAATGTGACAGCCCAAAATTGACCCTAGTCGGGAAGTGGTTTCGGGACCGCTAAACCGAGTCACCGAAATGTTTGAACGTAATATTTATTGTCTAGAATATGTATTTATGAATGTGTGAAAATTTCAAGCTTCGATTTAGTCGATTGCATGTGAATTCAGTTATTAGGACTTGTGTGACACTTTTGAAATGTGATAGGCTAATCTATAAGGACCTAATAGTGCATGTAAACAAAAGGGGGACTTGCATGTCAAATTTCCCCTAATAGCTAGTGGCCGCCATGACAAGGATTATGGGTAAAAACATGTCATAAAACATGTTGGGACAATGGTGTATGTAAGAAAAAATAAAATAATGAGCATGGGAATTTAATAATGAAAGGAACAAAAAAAAAGAGAATGGTGAGTGTTCCCCCTTTGCAGTGAGTTGAAGAAAAGAGAAGAAAAATTTGTTGTTCATCTTTTTTCATTTCTTTGAGCTGAAATTCTAAGGAAGATGGAAGGGTTCTTGCTTCATGCTTGGTTTGGAAGAGGATTAGGAGGAGGTTTGGCCATACTTGTGTCTAGATTAAGGTATGTTTGAGGTTGTGCCATGAGATTCATGCATGTTCTTAGTTGCTAGCTTGAGTTCTAATTAGTCCATGGTTCAAAACTTTGCTATATCATGGGGATGATATTCGCCAAGGTAGATTTTGTGTTAATGTCATTGCATGCTAAATATGAAGCTTGTTAATGATACATGTAATGGTGGATTGATGACTCTTGGATTTTCTTTTTAGCATTTTTTGAGTAAGACATTAAGTTTTGGAATTGATGGAATGGAGAGTATGCTTAAGTTGTGTTATGAACAACTATGTGTTAAATCGAGGGTTGCTAAGCTAGCTATTAAGGTGAAGTACAATGTTAGTGATTGATTAATAGTGTATATACATGTATGCATATTCGCCATCAAATTAAGAGCATAGGTGATGATGAGTCTATGCTTTGTACATTCGCCATATATATATATATGCATGTGTGATTGGATTATTGATAGTAGGGCTATAGCATATGGTTATGAGCCGAATAGCTAAGAGCATGAGGTAGCAAGATAAAAATTTTACCATGCCGTTCGTATGTCATAAAATCATTAAATTGTGAATATCAATATGTGTAGCAAAGCGGTTGAATGAGTTAATTTATTTGTTTAAGCTCAAGATCCTAAAGGAGAGGCGTCCAACAAGGGAAATCAAGGTCATCGAGTAGCCGACTTGGAATTATTTTACACCACACAAGGTAGGTCACTAAGCATATATTTTGTATTGATTTAAATAGACATAATGTCTATGTAATTATGCCGAAAGGAATGATAAATTTATATACATGTATGTATGTGGTGATGAAAGTATTGAATGAAAAGAAAAGAGGTGAGATGTATTGAGTTGTTGATTTCGCACTAAGTGTGCGGGTATAAACATTTGTGATCATGAGAATGACACTAAGTGTGCGGGTTTAAAATTTGTACAGCACTAAGTGTGCGAGTTTGATCATATAGCACTAAGTGTGCGAGTTGATTATATAGCACTAAGTGTGCGGACTCACTATATGCTTTTGAATCACTATTGACACCGAGTGTGCGACATTATTGAGTCGATCACGGACAGCGGATCGGGTAAGTACCTTGAGTTCATGACTAATAGGCGCTATGTTTATATTTGGAGTTGAGCTTGGTAAGTTTCGAACCTATGTGACAATTTAAATTGAAGTCACGTACATAAGAATTATCGTGGAATAAGTGAAAAGTCATGAAGATGTATGAATGTAACGAAAACAAAATGGTGTATAAAAATGCTTCAAATATCCTATTGATTAGTATGTGGAATGTGAATGTGTAACTTGGTATGAGATTGAATCGAAAGGTCTATGGAACTATGGTATAGTTCGGTTTGAATGGAGTAATTAGCCTCATTCCATTTTGTTTCCTCTTGCGATAATGCTATTAATGGTTGGTAGTGCATTGCTTATGACTTACTGAGTTATATACTCATTCGGTGTTTGCTTGTCACCTATTTTAGGTTTCTTGGACTCGACTTTTTGCGTATTCGGGACCGTCATCGAAGTCATCACACCGCTAACAACTTTTGGTATTTTCTTCGTAGTTGGTCTAGGAGTACATTTCGCATGTATAGGCTGTTATGCTTTGTTGAAATTTGGTATGTAAACTTTTAGCCATGCGAAAATGGCGTAAATGTTCGGTTGGAATTGGTTTTGTGATGTTTGGACACAAATCATGGTTATAATTTGGGACATGCATGATGAATTATTAGTTAAATTAAGGGAAAGTCATGAAATAGGCATGGTTTGTTTTAGTAATAGATGCTGACAGCAGCAGTGGTGTGGATGTGAAAAATAACTAAAAATAGCAGGAGTGGAATTAAATAGTGAATAATTTATTTAAATGAGCCTTGATGGATCTACTTTCATATGGAAGAAACGAAACGGTCATATGAGTTGTATATTGAGAGATATTTAAGTACTCGTGAAACAGGGCCAGAACAGTTTCTGGATTCCCTGTTCCGACTTTGGAAATTCATTATAAATTAACCAGAGATAATTAGGAGTCATACCATATATGTATAGATTCCTCTTTGAGTCTAGTTTCTATAGCAATAAACGGCATCAGTATTGAAGCCCTGCACAGGGAGATATTCAAGTTGTAACGCACGAAGGTCAGTGTAGTAGACCCCTGTAACATGGGAGACTTTAACTAATAAGGTGTACTAATTGGCTTGACCAAAAACTCTAGAAAAAAATCTGTAGATGGACATAGGAGTCTAGTTTCAGGGAAAAATTACGGAACTGATTTTCGAGTTTTGAAACTCCAGATATGATTTTTAAGGCGACAGTGATGCAGTAACCAGCTTGTCTGGAAATTTTTTTTTTTGGACTGTGAAAACAATTAAGTTAAGTCTGTGTGCACCTTGTATTCGACTCCGGTCACGGACTCGGGTACGGGGTGTTACAAGTAAGGGACTTGAAATGGAAAAATGAGAGGAGAAAGTGAGAGAGGAGAGAAGAGATATGAGTGAATTGAGGTGTGCTTTGAATGATCAGCCAAGGGGGTTTTTATAGCTGAATGTGGCAGTTAAAATTTGCTAAAAATAGCGGCCAAAGAGCCACCCCTTGGCCGGCCATCTATGTGGCAAAGTTGATGGCTTCAACTTTGCTAAAGATGGCTTAGGGCAAATCCATAAAGCCACTAATTGTGGAGGGGCTTGAATGCAACTTTGACAAGTCTTCAACGGCTTCTTTGCAAGCTTAATTAATCAGCTAATAAGCTGATTTGGGTCAGCATATGGACGGTTTTAGGCTGCCCAATCCTTGGCCGGTTCAGTTTAATCGGTTCGGTTCAACTGGACCACTTTTCCCATAATTAATTAATAATAATTTATTTAGCCCAAATTAAATTGGGTATAAATTAAAATTAATTATATTATGAATTAATATACATAATTGGACCGTCTTAGGCTAGAAATTAATTCACCTCGATACTTCAAAATGCTTCTCAGTTTTGTACTTCTGGCAGTGTCTGTCAAGCCATTTTTCGCCATTTGCGCAAATCTGTCGAAAATAACCAAAATCCCTCAAAAATAATTATAAAATTAAATAAATTTCAACATGTTCATATTTTAAGTGCACTTTAATTATTTTATAAAAATTAATTATTTTTCGACAAGAATTTAGCTGAATTTGCATGAATTAAAGTTAAAAAGGGTATGAAAAAGTGTGTAAATTTTTATGTTTCCAATAACCAACAACCATTTTGGAAAGAAAAGTTTCTAGCAGGACTTCCTACTTTACTAGGAGAAAAAGTTAGAAATTAAATAAGAGAAAATTACAAAGGTATTATTCTATATGAAAAACTTACATATGGTGAACTAATTAGTTTCATCCAAAAGAAGGATTAAAAATTGTCAAGATTTAAAATTACAAAAACAACTTAAGAAAGAAAGATATCAATGTAGAAAGGAATTAGGATCATTCTGCCACCAATTTGACATTAGGAATAAACCTTCTTCTTCAAAAATATGTTGCCTCAGAAAACAAAAAATAGGAGAAATAATATTTCAGAATATTATAAAAAACCCAAATATAGAAAATATAGAAAAGGAAAGAAACAACAAAAAACAGAAAACAAAACAGATAAAACAATAAAATGTTATAGATGTGGAAAACCAGGACACATCTCTAAATATTGCAAAACTAAAAGAAAAATTAATAATTTAAATCTAGATGAAGAAATAGAACAAAAATTAAATGAAATTCTCTTAGAAACAACTTCTTCTAAAAATGATACATCTACCGAAACATATGAATTACAAATAGACGAATTACATACAACATCCCAATCTTTTGATGATGAAAATGAACCCTCAATTAATATGTTAACCAAAGACCAAGAATTTATGATTGAAGTTATTGATAAAATTCAAGACCCAAAACTTAAAAGAGAATACTTTTTGAAATTAAAATCCTCATTAAAAGATAAACCGAAAAAGAAAAAGAAATTATTTCTAGTCAATCACCAATGTATAATATACAATATATAATACTTAACAAATATGAAAAATAAAACCCAGACAAATTACAAATTCTGAATTACAGCTAGAAATAAAACAAATTAAATTAGAACTTTCTCATCTTAAAATGGAACAACAAGAAATGAAAAAACAAATACAAACATTAAAACATGAAATCCTAGAAAATAGTTCATTAGAAACTGAACTCGAACATGAAGAAAATACACAAGAATATATGATGGTTCTAACTGAAGTTTCCATCCAAAGATATTTAATAAAAATAAATATCGTCATAAATAATGAATTTCAATTAGAAACAATAGCCTTTTTTGATACAGCAGCAGACTAAAACTATATTAAAGGGATAATTTCAACAAAATATTATGAAAAAGCATCAGAATCTCTTAAAGCTGCAAATGGTAAAAAACTAAAAATTACTTACAAAATTTCCAATGTAGAAATATGCAACAAAGGTATAAAATATCAAACATGTTTTTTAATGGTAAAAGATATTATCCAAGACATCATATTAGGAATCCCGTTCATATCCTTACTCAAACCATATAAAGTAAAAAATAATTCTATCTCCACCAAAATTTTAAACACTAAAGAAGAATTTCCTTTTGTAGAAAAACCAAAAATAAGAAATCTCAACCTATTAAAATCTTTATCTATCCATAATGGGCAAATCAATAATTTAATTAATCATAAACATAAACAAATATCTATTCTAAAAGAAGAAATATGTTTTATAAAATTGACTAAACAATTAGAAAAAGAGAAGTACAAAAAGGATAAATAAAATCAAAGTAGAAGAAGATCAACAATTTGTTCTGACATTCCTAATGCTTTTTGGAATAGGAAAAAACACGAAGTAACATTACCATGTGAAAATAATTTTGATGAAAGACAAATTCCCACAAAAGGAAGACCAATACAAATGAACAAAAAAATGGAAGAATTTTGTAAAAAAATAAATACAAGATCTTCTTAATAAAAAGTTAATTAGGAAAAGCAGTTCTCCTTGGAGTTGTTCAGCATTTTATGTAAGAAAAAATGCAGAACTCGAAAGAGGAATGCAAAGATTAGTAATTAATTACAAACTTCACAATCAAGCCTTAAAATGGATTAGGTACCCAATACCAACTAAGAAAGGTTTGTTATAGAAACTCTATAATGCAAATATTTTTCTCAAAATTTGACATAAAATCTGGATTTTGGCAAATCCAAATAAAAGAAGAAGAAAGATATAAAATGACATTTACTGTACCATTTGGACAATATAAATGGAATGTAATGCCTTTGGATTAAAAAATACTCCATCCGAATTTCAAGGAATAATGAATGATATCTTTTACCAATATTATCAATTCACAATAGTATACATCGATGATGTATTAGTGTTTTCAGAAAACCTAGAAAAACACTTCAAACATTTATCCATTTTTATAAAAGTCATAAAAAATAATGGTTTAGTAGTTTCTAAATCCAAGATAAGTTTGTTCCAAACCAAAGTAAGGTTTTTAGGTCATTATATTACCCAGGGAACCATTACCCGAATAGAAAGGTCCATAGAGTTTGCTAGCAAATTCCCAGACCAAATCCTTGATAAAGTCCAATTACAAAGATTCTTAGGAAGCCTCAATTATGTCATAGACTTTTATCCAGGTCTTAGCAAATTATGTAAATCATTATATGATAGGCTTAAAAAGAATCCACAACCTTGGACAAATGACCACACCAATATTATCACCCAAATTAAAAAACAAATCACTAAGCTTTCTTATTTATATTTAGGTGATCCAAATGCCCCCAAATTGTAGAAACAGATGCTTCTAAAATAGGATATGGTGGGATCCTAAAACAAGTTAAAGGGGGAAAAGAGAAAATAGTCTAATTTACTTATAGACACTGGAATCCAACTTAGCAAAATTATAGTACTATTAAAAAAGAAATTTTATCAATTGTTTTATGCATTACAAAATTCCAAAGTGATTTATTAAATCAAAAATTTCTTTTACGAATTGATTGCAAATCAACAAAGGAAGTTTTATAAAAAGATGTTCAAAATATTGCCTAAAAACAGATTTTTGCAAGATGGCAGACAATTTTGAGCATATTTGATTTTGATATTGAATACATCAAAGGAGAAACTAATTCTTTGCCTGATTTTCTCACCAGAGAGTTTTTTAAAAAATGCCACCAAAACTCAGAGACAAAGGAAAAGGAAAAATAGGAGAGTCATCCAAAACCCAAATTTCCTTAAAACCAATTAAGTCATGGCATGAAATTCGCCATGAAGAAGAAAATGAGAGATTATCATCCCCATCAAAATCCTCCAAAAATACAACTGTTCAAGATGCACAAGATCCAAATGAAATTGGTTCTCAAATAAAAAAATGGATTGAGTCCCTTTCTCAATCTCCAAAAGTTGCATTGGCTTTTTCTCAAATAAAAAAAGGAAACTCCTCTCAAGCAAATTGCTGGTGAAGCATCAAAGATTTCAAAAAATAAAGAGATTGTTTTATACAAACCAAAATCTCTCAAAAATATTTTAAAAGAGACATCTCTCCAAGATGTTTTCCCAAAAGAAATAGTAGTGTCTTCATAGACTGCTACACAAAAATCCTCACAACATTTTCCAAACAAATATTTTGAAAAAAAATCTTGTTATAGAGGAAGAATTTTTAGAAAAACCTCTACATATACTTGCTAAAGAACTTTTCAATGGATGGCATTTCAAGCCATTGGATTCCACAAAACCCTAATAATATTATGAAAACATACTAGTTAAAATTGGATCAATACTGTTCAAACACTACATAGACCCAAAAGATCCAAATTTTATTACCCATTCAACATCCCAAATATTAAAAATTCTTAAACCAAGGGATTGGAGTAAAAGTCCAAATTCTCCAAAGAAATTTCCAGCCAAATTTACCATCAAAATTGACCACCACCCATATTTCACATATTGGGATTACCAAATGGCATGGAACAACGCCTTCTTAATGAACAACCAACATATGAGGCTTTCTTGGCTCATATATTCCAAATACGACATCCAATTCAAATTCCCAAACTGGTTTCAAGAATGGTGGAATTGGTATGAACCATTATCCTTCGAGATCCTACCAAAAAAATTCAAAATTTATGGCCTAAATTATTTGACAAATTTTAACCTGAACTAGACTAAAAAATACATTTACAGAACAATCCATTTTTTTTCCAAAATTGTGCATTTCTTGGATTTTTTCTTGGAATTATTCCTATGAGCAAGATCAATGTTTTGAAATTCCATTACTAGTTCGAAACTACAGAACTAAATGGTGGGACAAGTTTAATGATGAAAAATATGATTCAAAATATTTGGATAATTTTTTCAACAAGAATCTGAGATTATGTAAGTCCGCAGCCCCTGATCAAACCACAACAAAATTCCTTCAAGCAAAATCGATAGCTAGTGCAATGTTAGCTCAAGCCAAGACCAAGAAGGAATACAAAAAACTCATGGTTGAAATGCTCAGCTCAATGGATTTTGAATCTGAAGATGAGAAATCTTTAGCTCTTTAATCAAAACCGTGGATCTTGTAGATGATACCACCTCAGTAACCATTACCAGGACCAAGAAAAAAGGATGCAAAAGAAAAAAAGAGGAACATGAAATATTCTCTACCGTAAACAGTAAATATTCCTTGAAAGAAAAGACGAGTGAACATAAAATATTCTCTTGCGTAAACAGTAAATATTCCCTGGTAAGAGCAGTAAGATTCTCTGGTGCATGAATAGTGAATATTCTCTGTATTTTTGTTTTATCTCATAGGGGCATATCAGTCATTTTACCAGAGGCATTTCAGTAATTTTATCAATTAAGGGGTCTAGGTACACTTACCGAACCAACAATATGTCCACAGTTGTCTCGGATGATCCGTGCAACCTTAACAGTCAAATAGTGAATATGGGCCCACGGCCTTTATTTGAGTCCATGTGGGCCCACTAGCCTGTGTGGCCCACATAGCCAGAAATGGCCTTGGCCATGTAGATTACACAGCCTGGCCCAATATTCTTCACGCGTTTGTGTGGTTTACGTGTGGCCCACACGGCTCACTTCAGCCCCAAAATGGCCCGCAATGACCTCGACCCATGAAATCTCTCATGGCTGGCCTCAATGATTATACGCCCATGTTTAGGCATGCGGACCACCATACGAGCGAGCGCACGCCCATGTAGCATAGTCGATCACTTATTTCGTCTTTTGCCGATTTACGTTTAGGGTAGTGTTTTTACACACCTTGTTTACGAAAATGTGCGAATAACCCATGTGCACTCCAACATATCAAACAGAAGCTTCGGTTAATCACCTAACAATCGAGTTGAAAAGAACCCAACCCAAAACACCTATTTAAGAGATTACCTATCACTCGCCTTGAACGATCGCTTGAGGCTTGTACAAGAGATTGCTTTCAACCCCCAAAGATTACCTGTATTCCAACAGAGACTTGTTAACTCTTACTATACACGCAAGTAGTTTAAACCTTGTGACAGCCCTAAATTGACCCTAGTCAGAAAGTGGTTTCGGGACCACTAAACCGAGTCATAAAGATAATTAACCGTCATAGTTGATGCTCATTATATGTACATATGCATGTGTGAAAATTTCATGTTTGAATTTGGTTAATAGTAAGTGAATTTTATCAAATAGGACTTATGTGAGAAAATTTGGAAATGTGCTAGGCAAATGTAAAGTGGCCTAATAATGCATGTTGAGAAATGATAGGTTTGCATGTCAAATTACCCAAAATTAAAGCATAGTGGCCGGCCATGCTATGGGTGGAAACATGTTGTAAACATGTTGTGTTAGTGAGTTATGTTAGAAAGAATAAAAAAGGGGTTAGGATTAAAGTAATGCAAAAAGGTGGAGTGATGAAAAAAAAAAGGTCTCATCCATGCCCCCCCTTTGCCGTGAATGGAAGAAAGAAAACAAAGAAAAAAAAATGTTCATTCTTGAACATCTTTGGCCGAATAGAAGAAAGAAAGGAAGGGAATGAGCTTGGAGAAAAATCGGCTATGAAGGCTCACTAGATTAAGGTATGTTTAATGTTGCTTTGAAAGTTCATACATCCCTTGGATGATTAGTCTAAATTCTAACTATCTCACGGATGGATTTGGGATTATTAGAGAGTTAGTATTCGACTAAGAGGCTTCAAAAGTTTTAGTTGAAGCCTTGAGACTATTAGCATGTTAGCTATATGGATGTGTTATGAGGCTTGAGGTGTTAGGTAAATTTGAACTCATCACCAAGTTCTTTAAGCAATCCAAGCTAAAAGTTTTGATATTGAGGTATCTTGAGCATCCCACCATGGTAGGAAGTAGAAGGAAAATATGGTTGTTGTTAGATGAAGTAGAGTCTAACAAATGAGCACATATGTGCATTAGTTGCTAGATGGAGAAGAATCGCTAGCAAGTTGTGTGCTAAGGCCGAATATAATTTTGTATATTAATGAGTAATGCATGTGTTGAATTGATGGAAAGGGGAGGATGCTTTACTAGTGTATATATGTGTATTGGCCAAGTTTTGAACTTGAAACAAAATGGTGTTTAGTCAATACAAGTGACCATACTTGTAGAATGTATTAATCATTGTAATCGGCCTCAACATAGACATGTATGTTCGGCCACATGAATGAGTACATAAGTTGATGTGTATGTTCTACCATAGGTAAGCATATTGATGGCTTTATCTTGACTTAGAAAATTCGCTAAGGGAATATGTTGAATTCGATTCGTGATTTCGCATGCGTATGTGACTCTAATGTCTAATGTATATATGGGCTAAGTACCTTGAGCTTCTTTTGATGTTCGAATGAATTGTATTAAATTGCTTAATGTGATTAAAAATGCGTATGACCATTTTGTATTTGAGCTAAAGGTGACCATATGACCCATCAAATTCATTGTCATGTTTGGCCATAAGCTAGCATAATGAGACTTTAATAAGTTAAATTTGTTTGAATTAGCTCAAGAGCTTAGAGGACCAAAGTTGGATAAGGGAAAGGAAAAAGTGATCGAATAGCCGCCGAAATAATTTGACAACATCCAAGGTAAGTTTTTGAGTAATGGAGCTTAGATTATGATTCGATTAGATTATGTCTTAAGTAAATCAAAATCATGCTCTTTGTATGTGGCTATTGAGCCGAAATTTGTAAGTGTGATAAGTGTTTTGTGTTTGAGCTTTGGTAATGAAAATGAAATATGGATGTGTCATGATTTATTGATATATGTGCATGGTTATTTGAATGATATCCGGCTAAGTCCCAAGTCTTTTGTGCTAGGTGACTATAACCGACTAAGATCCGAAGGCATTCGTATGAAGTTGCTATATCCTGCTAAGACCAAGGCATTTGTGCTAGCGATTATATCTCGGCTAAGACTCAAGGCATTTGTGCTAGCGACTATATCCGGCTAAGTCCCGAAGGCATCTGTGCTAGTGACCATATCCTGCTAAGACCAAGGCCTTGTGCAAGTAGTTATATCCGCTAAATCTCAAGATTACTTGAGTTTGAGAATGAGCGATCTGCTGTAATAATTTCAATTAATACGCCAGAAAATCTCAACAACGAGGTATGTGTTGTACATGCATTGGATTAATTGTTTCTCTTAAATAGTATTCGCCAATCGATTAAGGAGCTTCCGGTTTTGGTTAAGTTGATCCTTATGTATGAATATAAGGGTTGGAAATGTGAAGTAGGACCGATTTTTGAGAATATATGTGTATATGAAATTATTCGCTTAGTTATATGAATGTTATATCAGTAACACCCTGCACTCGATACCGCTGTTTGAGTCGAACGCGAGGTGCTAATGACTTAATTACTTTGTTTTCACAAATCCATTTAAAAATAAATAAATAAATTCCAGACAAGTGGCTAATCTGCGTCACTGTCGCCTTAAAAATCATATCTCGAGTTCAAAAACTTGAAAATTGATTCCGTAAATTTTCCCTGAAATTAGAGTCATATATCCATCTGTGGATTTATTTCTAGGATTTTTTGGTCTGGCCAATTGGTACAATTTATTAGTTAAAGTCTCCCCTGATTCTGGGTTCGACTACTCTGACCTTCATGTATTACGACTTGGATATCTCCCTGTACAGAGCTTCAATACTCATTCCGTTTGTTTCTAATGAAACTAGACTCAAAGGGAAATCTATACATATAAGGAATAACTTCTAATTGTCTCTGGATAATTTATGGTAAATTTTCAAATTCGAAATAGGGGATCCAGAAACTGTTCCAGCCCTGTTTCACAAGAACTTTAATATCTCTTAATATACTATTCATATGATCGTTTCGTTACTTTCATATGAAAATAGATTCATCAAGGTTAGATTATATAATTTATTCACTATTTAATTCCATTCCTACAAATTTCAGAGATTTTTCAAATCCACACCACTGCTGCTGTCAGCATCTATTTTCAAGGTAAACTTTACCTATTTCGTGGTTTCCATGGACCAACTAGAGTTTTGTCATACATAGGTCCACATATGATCATATTTAGCCATTCCAATGGCTGATCATTTGCCCAACACTTCCATTCCAGTCCATAGTCACATCATGAAACCATATATATATACATAAACACAAATGGTCTAATGCCATACTCCACTTCTACGAGCCATTTTCGCATGGCTGTACACACATACATCACAAAAAGTACTTGAAAAACAACAAAGGGTAGTCCTATACATGCCATATCCAGAGTTCAACTAAAAGAGTACCAAAAGGGCTTTGATAGTGTGGATGACTTCGACTTCGATGATCCCGAATCCGATAGCTAACGAACAAAATCTAAAAAAACAAAGAGCCAAAGCAACGGGGTAAGCATTTTAATGCTTAGTAAGTTTCAAGTAATGAAATCGGCTTTGACTAAAGTATTACGTTCACATAGCTAAATGAATCACTTTATTAATACACATTCTCATAATCATACTTACTTCACACTTCATCAACATATACACACACAAGGTATCAACCTATCTAAGAGCCGAAAGTTCGTTAGTCGATTGAACGAATACTATTTCAAACGAATCGACTTTTCCGATGCACATGCAAATCTACCTTATCGTTTGGGTTTTTTCGAGCGTATTAATTGAATTTATTACAGCACAAAACGCTCACCTTCAAACCAAGTTTCTTCGGAATTTAGCCGGATATAACCACAAGCACAATTGCCTTCGGGTCTTAACCCGGGTATAGCAACTCGCACAAATGCCTTCGGGTCTTAGCCCGGATATAACAACTCGCACAAATGCCTTCGGGTCTTAGCCCGGATATAACAACTCGCACGAATGCCTTCGGGTCTTAGCCCGAATATAACAACTCGCACAAATGCCTTCGGGTCTTAGCCCGGATATAATCACTAACATAAATGCCTTCGTGACTTAGCCCGGGTATCATTCAAATGCTCATGCACACATATATCAATAATCATGACACATCCATATTTCATTTTCGTTACTAAGGCTCAAACACAAAACATTTATCAAACCTTTCCAATTTCGGCTCAATAGCCACACACAAAGAGCATGATTTCAATTGACTTTATAACGTAGTCCCTACGCACATTCGGCTATCCGCCATAATATGACAAATCATTTCAATATAATTCAAGTAGGGTCATTACTCGAAGACTTACCTTGGATGTTGTCGAACGATTTTGACGGCTATTCGATCACTTTTTCCTTCCCTTTATCCAACTTTGGTCCTCTAAGCTCTTGAGCTAATTCAAACAAATTTACTTCTCAATCAAACACATACATACGGCTACCATATACAATTCAAAAACCAATTCATTCAGATCATTTGTCCATATTTTAGCTTTTAGCATATTTGGTCATTAGAGCGACCTATTTAATCTTCCAAGCATTCATTTCAAATTTTAATTAAACAATGTCGAATGCCATTAAATTACTAATGCTACACACAAACATATGCATAAAATTCATCCATACATAACCTATTGCTCATTCGGTCATTCATCTCTCAAACTTATCAAAGCTTCATATCAAACCTCCCTAGCCGATTATACGTATAAGCACATAATGCGATTTAGCATTTTATTTACTTCATGATACATTCGCCTTGGCATAATTTCATTAAAAATCCCTATTAGCCACTTCACCAATCAATCATATCATCCCTAGTCAAATACACATTTTTTTTTCATTCATCCTTAACAAAATCTTATCAAGCTTAAATCCCCATTCCATCACTTTTAAAATGCCAATGTTACAAGAAATGTTACCTAAATTCACATTCGGCAACTACACATACACAAGCTGATTTTCTTCCTATCATCCAATTTAACATGAATCACAAACCTAAACCCTCAATAGCTACTATGGCCGAAAGTCCTAGTCATGCCAAAATCAAAATTCCTAGCATGGGCTACCTAAAGAACTTGATAACTAGTTCAAATCTCAAACCATCTAACATACTTATCAAGTGTATACAACATTACCACCATTTTATCTCAAGTCATACTCATAAGCACATCCATCCAAGCACATTCGTACTTAAACATCATTCCGGCTTAACACCCATATCACATTTACTCATTAAAACATGAAGAAGGTAACCAAATTTCTTCACTAACAACCATGGCCGAATGCTTCATTCACCACCCAAGTCCAAAATTTTAACATAGGCTAATTAAAGAACTTAGTAATTAACTTAAATTAAGCTAAAATTCCAAAATCTAACATGAATTACTAACCTTGTTTTGAGCTTAAGACAACCGAATGCTATATCCCTTTCTTCCTTTAAGTTTCGGCCAAGCTAGAACCAAGGATACAAGCTTTGTTTTCATTACCCTTTTTCTTTTTCTTTCTTTTATTTATTTCCTTTCTTTTGCATAAAATAATAGTCATTTAATTAAGATTTAATACATATTATATATATGTGACCATCATGGCCGGCCACCACTTATAAAAAGAAGGGGTATTTGACATGCAAAACCATTGTTTTGCATGCATGATTCAATTAGTCATCACACATTTCCCTATCCTACTTTCAAAGTTTACTACTAGGTCCTTTTTAGTGAAATTCACATTTATAACTCAAAATCAAAACATCAAAAATGTCACACACGAATTAACACATATTATAGGCATCAAAATGAATATTAAATTATTTTTATGCCTCATTTTTGTGGTCCCGAAACCACATCCTGACTAGGGTCATTTTAAGGCTGTCACATATACTTCAGTTGAGCCTAATTTCATTGCTCAAAACTTACTAAGCATTAAATGCTTACTCCGTTTCTTTGAATCTCTGTTTTATAGATTTGGTTCGTCAGCTATCGACTCGGGATTATTGAAGTCGAAGTCTCCCACACTATCAAACCCACTTTTGGTACATTTTTGGTTGAACTTTGAAATGGCATGTATAGGACTACCCTTTTTGTTGTGGGTCATGTACCCTTTGGTTTTGTATAAATTTGGATAGCCATGCGAAAATGGCTTATATACACTTTGAGCTTAATATTATAATCGTCTTGTATGATGTTCATTAAGAGGTATGGAAATGTTTGGGAATGATTAGCCATTGGAATGGTTAATCATGATCATATTTGGTGTTATATATGATAAAGGGCTAGTTGAATCATGGAAACTATGTAATAGGTAAAGCCTACCTTAAAAATAGATGCTGATAGCAGCAGTAATGTGAATGTGAAAAATCACTAAAAATAGTAGGAATGGAATTAAATAGTGAATAAATTATGTAATCGAACCTTGATGAACCTATTTTCATAGGAAAGTAACGAAATGATCATATAAACAGTATATTATGAGATATTTAAGTTTTTGTGAGACAGGGCCAGAACGGTTTCTGGATTCCCTGTTCCGACTTTGGAAATTCATTATAAATTAACCAGAGATAATTATAAGTCATGCCATATATTTATAGATTCCCTTTCGAGTCTAGTTTCTATATAAACAAACGGAATCAGTATTGAAGCCTTGTACAGGGAGATATCCAAGTCGTAATGCGCAAAGGTCAGTGTAGTCGAACCCTGAAACAGGGGAGACTTTAACTAATAAACTGTACTAATTGGGTCAACCACAATTTCTAGAAAAAAATTTGTAGATGAACATATGAGTCTAGTTTCAGGAAAAATTTACGAAACTGGTTTTCGAGTTCTGAAACTCAAGATATGATTTTTAAGGTGACAGTGACGCAGTTAGCCAGCTCGTCTGGAAATTTAAAATGGACTGTGCAAATAAGTGGATTAAGCCCGTTAACCCCTCGTGTCCAACTCCGGCAACGGTCTCGGGTATGGGGTGTTACAATTTTATTGGTATCATAGCTACGGTTTAGTCGATTCTAGGACTACCGTACTACGTTTGGGTCTAGCTATACATGCCATTATGTGATTATTTGATAGTGTGGTGATTTCTGACATTTGCAAATGTGTGTATTTATAGTAATGGATCCCGATCCCGACCGAGCGGTAGCTGATGATCTTGAGAGTGTAGCGCCTGCTCCCGCACAAGGGACAGTGCCGGTGGACTCTCAACCTATTGCTAGTAATCCGAATGATGAAGCTAGACAAGCTTTTTATAGCGTGATGAATGATTGGTTCAACCAATACATTCGAACTAATACTACTGCTCCACAACCTCCATTCCCGACAAACACAACTCCCAAGACTCACGATACCTCCGTAGCTGACCATATAAGGTCAAATAAGCCCCAGCTGATGAATCCAAAGCATGGGGCTATGAATTTAAAGCTACGGACAATGATGATGCCGAGCAAGCGGAATTTTGGTTGGACAACACTATCCGGTACTGATGAGCTATCTTGCACACCGATGAGTGCCTAAAGTGTACTATCTCCTTGCTACGTGATTCGCCTACTATTGGTGGAATACGTTGACTTCACAGTGCCCAGAGAGCAAGTAACTTGGGAGTTTTTCCAAACCGAAGTTTCAAAGAAGTATATCAGTCAGAGATTCATTGATCAAAAACGGAAGGAATTTCTTGAACTTAAACAAGGTTCCATGTCGGTTACCGACTATGAACAAAAATTTGTAAGGCTTAGCCGGTACGTACGGGAATGTATTTCTTCAGAAGCCGTGATGTGTAAACGTTTCGAGGATGGGCTGAATGATGATATAAAGTTGTATGTTGGCATTTTGGAAATTCGAGAATTTGTGGCACTTGTCGAGCGGGCTTGCAAAGCCGAGGAGCTCAGTATGGAGAAAAGAAAAGCTAAGGTGGAAGCAAAGGAGTTTCGTAAGAGGTCTTCGGGGAAGCCCTTCCCACAGTCATCGAAGAAATTTAGAGATGGTTTAGGCCGATCTAGAGACACTTCGGGCTTATCTAGACGAGATCGCGATCGACCCCCTGTGAGTGCACGAGTCACTTCGGTCGCCAGTGTTGGAAATGATCGTCGAGACAGAACGGAGTGTCAGTATTGTGGTAAATGGCACTCGGGGAGTTGTAGATTCCATGACCGCTCTTGTTACAAGTGCGGTTCAGTTGACCACTTTATTAAAGATTGCCCGAGGTTGTCTGAACAGAATGTAAATCAGAGTGGGAAACTGGGTGCTACCACTGCTCGAGGTAGACCATCTAGAAATACGGGCAATGCTAGTGGTGGTCAGAGAGGATCTAGAGATGCAACGACCAAATCTGAGGCTCGTGCTCCTGCTAGGGCTTATGCTATACGCGCACGCGAGGATGCTTCCTCGCCAGATGATACTAATGTGATTGCTTTGATTGACCCTGGTTCTACTCGTTCTTATATATGTGAAACCTTAGCATCCAGTAAGACTTTACCTAATGAGTCTACTGAGTTCGTAATTCAGGTGTCAAATCCCTTGGGTCGTTACGTGCTTGTCGACAAAGTGTGTAAGAAATGTCCCCTAGTAATTCGAGGTTCCTGTTTTCAGGCGGACTTGATGCTTTTGCCGTTTGATGAATTTGATGTTATTCTTGGTTTGGATTGGTTGACCGTGCATGATGCGATTGTGAATTGCAAAAGCAAGACTATTGATTTGTGGTGCGCAAGTAACGAGATAATCCGAGTTGAGTCTACGGACTTAAAGGGGTTGCCAGCTGTAATATCATCAATGTTGGCTTAGAAATATGTAAGAAAGGGGTGCGAAGCATACCTTGCATATGTACTTGATGACAAAAAATTAGAAAAGAAACCCAAATCTGTGCCGGTGGTTTGTGAATACCCAGATGTTTTTCCCGAAGAATTACCGGGTTTACCACCTGTTCGGGAGGTAGAGTTTGGTATTGAGCTTGTACCTGGGACTACACCAATTTCGATAGCTCCATATCGTATGGCACCAACCGAGTTAAAAGAGTTGAAAGCTCAGTTGCAAGAGTTGACGGATAGAGGTTTCGCCGACCAAGTTTCTCACCTTGGGTGCACCAAGATTGTTTGTGAAAAAGAAGGACGGAACCATGAGGTTGTGCATTGACTATCGTCACCGAATAAAGTAACGATAAAGAATAAATATCTCATATCGCGTATTGATGATTTGTTTGATCAACTAAAGGGAGCCTCGGTGTTTTCAAAATAGATTTGAGATCGGGTTATTACCGATTCTGTAATTCGAGATTCGGATATACCTAAAACGCTTTCAGATTTAGATACGACCACTACGAGTTCTTAGTGATGCCGCTTGGGCTCACTAATGCCCTCATGGTATTTATAGATTTGATGAATCGGATCTTTAGACAAGATTTGGACCGGTTCATAGTTGTGTTCATTGATGACATCTTGGTCTATTCAAGAGATGAGACCGAACATGCCGAGCACCGAGATTAGTGTTGCAAATTTTACGGATAAGCGGTTATATGCTAAGTTCGAAGTGTGAGTTCGGTTAAGAGAGGTTAGCTTCTTGGGTCATGTGGTATCCGTGACGGTATTCGAGTTGACCCGAGCAAAATTTCAGCCATACTTAACCGGAAGCCTCCAGAAATATTATCGAGGTTCGAGTTTTTCGACTTGCTTACACTACCGACGGTTTGTAAAGGTTTCTCGATGATAGCCACACCAATGACGGTTACTTCAAAAAGATGTTAAGTTCGAATGGATGGAAAAATGTCGAAAAGTTTTGATCAATCGAAAACTTATTTGACCGAAGCTCCAATTCTAGTGCAGCCTAATCGTGCAAAGAGTTTGTCATTTATAGTGATGCATCCCTACTTGGGTTGGGTTGCGTATTGATGCAAGAAGGTCGAGTTGTGGCCTATGCGTCGAGACAATTAAAGCCACATAAGAAAAATTATCCAACCCATGATCTCGAACTAGCTGCCATCGTATTTGCTTTGAAAATATGGCGACACTACGTATTTGGTGAGAAGTGCCATGTATATTTGGATCACAAAAGTCTCAAATATTTGATGACTCAAAGAGACTTGAATCTGCGACAAAGACGTTGGCTCGAGTTGTTAAAAGATTATGAGCTTGTCATTGATTATCACCCGGGAAAGGCTAATGTGGTTGCGGACGCCTTAAGCCGGAAATCACCGCTTGCTTTATTTAGCGATGAATGTACACTTGTCCGTTTCTACCCGACAATGTGTTAGTAACTGAATTAAAGGCCAAACCATTATTGATTCATCAAATTCATGAAGCTCAGAAAGTCGATGATGAATTGGTTGCAAAACGGGCTGAATATGTTCCGAATATGGAATCTGAATTTCAAATTGATAATGACGATTGTTTGTGCGTTCCAAGAAATTCAAAACTCATTCCGATGATTCTGAACGAGGCTCATTGTAGCCGAATATCAATTCACCCGGGGAGTACGAAAATGTACAACGATCTGAGACGCCAGTTTTGGTGGCGTGGTATGAAACGAGACATTTCCGATTTTGTATCGAAGTGTTTAATATGTCAACAAGTGAAGGCAGAACTTCAAGTGCCTACTCCAGCCAATCATGATACCTGAATGGAAATAGGATCGAGTCACGATGGATTTTGTATCTGGGTTGCCAGTATCGGCAAGTAAGAAAGATGCGATTTGGGTTGTTGTGGATAGACTGACTAAGTCGGCTAACTTTATCCCCGTACGTACGAATTTTTCATTGGATAAACTAGCTGAATTGTATGTTTCTCAGATTGTGAGATTACACGGGGTACCTATTTCTATCGTGTCGGATAGAGATCCGAGATTCACCTCGCGATTTTGGAAGAAATTGCAAGAAGCTTTGGGTACCAAGCTGCATTTTAGCACCGCTTTTCATCCACAAACCGATGGTCAATCCGAGCGGATAATTCAGATACTTGAGGATATGTTGAGATGTTGCATCCTCGAGTTTAGCGGTTCATGGGAACAGTACTTACCTTTGATTGAATTCGCTTACAACAATAGTTTTCAATCAAGTATTAAGATGGCACCTTACGAGGCTTTGTACGGGCGTAAATGCCGCACACCATTGTTTTGGACCGAGCTCGGTGAAAGAAAAATTTTCGGAGTTGATTTGATTAGAGATGCTGAGCAGAAAGTAAAAATAATTCGTGAAAGTCTGAAGGCAGCCAGAGATCGTCAGAAATCGTATGCGGATTTGAAACGAAAGGACATTGAATATCAGGTGGGAGATAAAGTGTTATGGCTCAAACACGGGATGGAAGAAGCTACTTGGGAAACCGAGAACTCTATGAAAGAACGTTACCCAAACCTGATTACCGGTAAGATTTTCGGGGACGAAAATTTCTTAAGTGGGGGAGAGTTGTGACAGCCCTAAATTGACCCTAGTCGAAAAGTGGTTTCGGGACCACTAAACCGAGTCATAAAGATAATTAACCGTCATAGTTGATGCTCATTATATGTACATATGCATGTGTGAACATTTCATGTTTGAAATTTGTTAATAGTAAGTGAATTTTATCAAATAGGACTTATGTGAGAAAATTTGGAAATGTGCTAGGCATGTAACACCCCGAACCCGAGACCATCGCCGGTGTCGGACACGAGGGGTTAGCAAGCCAAGTTCACTTGTTTTGCCCATCCATTGGACATTTCCAGTCAGGCTGGAAAAACTGCGTCACTGTCGCCTTAAAAATCATATCTCGAGTTTCAAAACTCGGAAACTGGTTTCGTAAATTTTCCCTGAATTTAGACTCATATATCCATCCATGGATTTATTTCTAGAATTTTTGGTCGGGCCAATTGGTACAGTTTATTAGTTAAAGTCACCCATGTTACAGGGATCGACTGCTCTGACCTTCGCGCGGTATAACTTGAATATCTCTCTGTACAGGGCTTTAATGTTGGTGCCGTTTGTTTCAAATGAAACTAGACTCAAAATGGAATCTGTACATATAAGGTATGTCGCCTAATTATTTCTGGATAATTTATAGTAAATTTTAAAGTTGCGACAGGGAACCCAGAAACCATTCTGGCCCTGTCTCACAATAGCTTTAATATCTCTTAACCTGTAACTCCTATGACCATTTCGTTTCTTCCATAAGAAAATAGACTCATCAAGGTTCATTTACATAGCTTATTCACTATTTAATTCCATTCCTATGAATTTTGGTGATTTTTCACATTCACGCCACTGCAGCTAGCAGCATCTGTTTTAAGGTAGGTCTTACCTATTTGGTAGTCTCCATGAACCAACTAGTCTTGCCATACATAGGTTCATATATGATCATTTTAACCATGCCAATGGCTGATCATATGACCAACATTCCCATTTCCAATCCATAGCCACATCATGACACCAAATATATACATACAAACCACAATTAGTCTAAGTTCATGCTTCCTTTTCGAGCCATTTTCGCATGGCCGTATATACTTACATTACAACATATTTAACAAACAAGAGGTAGTCCTATACATGCCATCTCAAGTTCAACCAAAATTTATACCAAAATGGAGGCTTGATAGTGTGGATGACTTCGACTTCAACGATCCCGAATCCGATTGCTATCGAGCGTAAATCTAGAAAACCGAGAGCCAAAGCAATGAGTAAGCATTTTTATGCTTAGTAAGTCTCAAGGAATATAATCAACTCTAATTACAGCAATACATTCACATAGTTAAATGCATCATTTCATTAATGCACATTCACATAATCATACTTACTTCACCATCCCAACTCTTATGTTCATACACAAATAACGGCTTCATTAAGGCCGATAACTCGTTCCATCATAGGAGCGGATATTCACACGCCTACTCCTAGCGCCAAGCAAGCACACACCGCACTTACCTTGTCATTGGGAAATTTCACAAGTGCATTAGCTGAAATTTTCCAGCAAGCTTATAATTTTCAAATCACATACCTTCGAGTTTAACCGGATGTCGCTACTCGATCAATCGCCTTCGGGACATAGCCCGTTATGGTAACCCGCACCAAGGCCTCACGGACTTAACCCGGATATCACGATTTGCACAAATGCCTTCGGGTCTTAGCCCGGATAGAATGACTCGCACGAATGCCTTCGGGTCTTAGCCCGGATGTAGCCACTAGCACAATTGCCTTCGGGTCTTAACCCGGTTATAATTTCCAGCATAATTGTCTTCGGGGCTCAGCCCGGATATCATTCAATTTCTCATGCACACATACATCAATAATCATTGGACATACATATTTCATTTTCACACTAAGGCTCAAACACAATTATAATCATTAGCATATTCGCCTTCGGACTTAGCCCGGTGGAATTCAAATACTCATACAGACATAATCAATAATCATACACATCCATATTTCATCTCACATAATTCAAGTAAGGTCACTTCTTGAGGACTTACCTCGGATGTTGTCGAACGGCTTTTACGGCTATTCGATTACTTTTTCCTTCCCCTTGTCCAATTGTGGCCCTCTTAGCTCTTGAGCTTAATCTTGATGCAAACTTAGCCAAATCTCCTTCTAGATCTCTTCCAAACCAAGCATGAAGCAAAAATCCTCCTTCTTCCTTAGTTTTGGCTCAAAGAAAGGATGAACAAAATTTTTTTCTTTCCTTCTCTACAACTCACGGCAATGGGGGATTACCACACTCACACACATTTTTTTTTCATTTTTTTATCACCCATACACCTTTGTTTATTATTTCACCCTAATGCACCAACAAAACATGTTTCATGACATGTTTAGCCCATCCTCCCTTGTCATGGCCGCCACCACCTATAAAGGGGAATTTGACATGCAAGTCCATTATTTTGCATGCATGCTTTAATTAGTCATCACACATTTCCTATCATACTTTCAAAGTTCATTACTAAGTCCTTTCTTGTGGAATTCACCCTTATAACACTAAATCAATCATCATAAAATGTCATACATGAGCACACACATATTATAGGCATCAAAATAAATTTTAATTATTTTTATGTTCGGTTTTGTGGTCCCGAGACCACCTTCCGACTAGGGTCAATTTTGGGCTGTCACAACTCTCCCCACTTAAGAAATTTTCGTCCCGAAAATCTTACCGTAAATAGGTTTGGATATCGCTCTTTCATAGAGTTCTCGGTCTCCCAAGTAGCTTCTTCTATCCCGTGCTTGAGCCATAACACTTTTACTAGCGGAACCCACTTGTTTCACAACTCTTTCACTTCGTGATAGGATACGAATCGGTTCTTCCTCATAACTCATATTAGCTTGAATTTCAATTTCGATGGACTAATCACGTGCGATGGATCGGATCTATAGCGTCAAGCATCGAAACGTGAAAGACATCGTGAACCTTTTCGAGTTCGGGGCAAAATCAAACGATATGCCACCGGATCGACTCGCCGGATATCTCATATGGCCCAACGAACCTCGGCTCAACTTGCCCTTACTACCGAATCGAGTATCTTTTTCCAAGGCGATACCTTGAGAAACACTTTATCACCCACCGATACTCGATATCCTTACGCTTCAGTCCGCGTCACGACTTCTCGACGATCGGAGGCTATCTTCGACTTTCACGGATTACTTTCACTTTCTGCTCAGCATCCCTAATCAAATCCACCCAAAATCTTGCTTTCACCGAGCTCACCAAAAACAATGGTGTACGGCATTTACGATCGCATAAGGCCTCGTAGGGTGCCATCTTAATACTTGATTGAAAGTCGTTGTTGTGTTTAATTCAATCAATGGCAAATACCGCTCCCATAAACCACTAAACTCGAGGACGCAACATCTTAACATATCCTCAAGTATCCGAATTATCCGCTCGGATTGACCATCGGTTTGGGGGTGAAAGGCGGTGCTGAAATGCAACTTGGTACCCAAAGCCTCTTGTAATTTTTTTCCAAAATCGCGACGTAATCTTGGGTCTCTATCCGACACGATAGAAATAGGCACCCCATTCAATCGAATAATTTGGGAGACGATAATTCGCCAATTTATCGAGCGAAAAATCCGTATGACAGGATAAATGAGCGACTTGGTCATCTATCAACAATGACCCAAATCGCATCTTTCTTACTTGCCGACACTGGTAATCCAGATATAAAATCCATTGTCACTCGATCCCATTTCTATTCAGGTATCATGATTGGCTGAAGTAATCCCGATGGCACTTGATGTTCCGCTTTCACTTGTTGACATATCGACACCTTGAAACAAATTCGAAATATCTTATTTCATACCGCCACCAAAATTGGCGTTTCAGTCATTGTACATTTTAGTACTACCCGGGTGAATTGACATTCGACTCATCGTGAGCCTCGCCAAAATCATCGAAACAAGTTCAATCCTTGGAATACATAATCGACCCTTGAACGTCAAGCGGTCATTGTCGCTAATCTGAAATTCGATTCTTCATCCGAAACACATTCGCTCGCTTAGCGACCAATTCAGCGTCGACCTTTTGAGATTCAAGTATTTGATGAATCAATAATGGTTTGGCCTCTAATTCGACTACTAGCACCTCCTCGGTGAAACGGATAAATGAGCATCCATCGCCTCAAAGCGCATAAAGCCTTGCGACTTAAAGCATCGGCCACCACGCTGGCCTTTCCCGTGATAATCAATGCCGAGTTCATAGTCTTTCAACAACTCAAGCCAACGTCGTTGTCGCAGGTTTAAATCTTTCGAGTCATCAAATATTTTAGACTCTTGTGGTCCGAATAAATATGACACCTTTCTCCAAACAAGTAATGCCGCCATATCTTCAAGGCGAACACTATGGTCGCTAGTTCAAGGTCATGGGTCGGATAGTTTCTCTCATGCGGCTTTAGTTGTCTCGACGCGAAGCCACAACTCGACCTTCTTGCATCAACACACAACCTAACCCAAGCAAGGATGCGCCATCAGATATGACAAACTCTTTACCGACTCTCTACTGTACTAGCACCGGGCCTCGGTTAAACAAGTTTTTAGTCGATCGAAACTTTCTTGACAAATGTTCGACCACTCGAACTCAACATCTTTTTGGAGTAGTTTCGTCATCGACGCAGCTATCATCGAAAAACCTTTCACAAATCGTCGATAGTATCCCAAGCAAGCCCCAAAAGCTCCTAACTTCGGTAACATTCCTTGGAGGTTTCAATTGACTATGGTCGAAATTTTGTTCGGGTCCACCGACACCGGCGCGACACCACATGCCCCAAAAAACTAACCTCTTTCACCAAAATTCACATTTACCGAACTTTATGATAATCGCTTATCTCGTAAGATTTGCAACACTAGCCTCGTGTGTTCGGGCCATCATCTCGAATTGACCTAAATGTCATCGATAAATACAACTACGAACCGATCCAAGTATGGTCTGAAAATTCTATTCATTAAATCCATAAACACCGCAGGGCATTAGTGAGCCCAAACGGCATCACTAGGAACTCATAGTGACCATATCTCGCTCAAGGCGCTTGGGTACGTCCAATCTCGGATTCGCAATTGATAATAGCCCGATCTCAAATCTATTTTCGAGAACACCGAGGCCCCTTTAGTTGATCGAACAAGTCATCGATACGTGGCAACGGATATTTGTTCTTTATTGTCGCTTTATTAAGTCGACGATAATCGATGCACGTACCGGTTCCATCCTTCTTTTCACGAACAACACCGGCGCACCCAAAGGCGAAAAACTCGGGTGAGCAAAACCTCTATCCACCAATTCTTGCAACCGAGCTTCCAACTCCTTTAATTCCGTTAATGCCATACGATACGGAGCTATCGAAATTGGAATGGTACCAGTACCAATTCGATGTCAAATTCTACTTCCGAACAGTGGTAAGCCCGCAATTCTTCGGGAAAACATCCGGTATTCACAAACCACGAGCACGATTCGGGTTTCTTTTCGATTCCTTGTCATCGAGCACGACGCAAGGTACGCTTCGCCCCTTTTCTTACATATTTCGGGCCAACATCGCGATATTACGGTGGCAACTCCTTTAAGTCCGTAGACTCAACCAGTATTATCTTGTTATTCGAGCTCCTCAAATCGATAGTCTTGCTCTTTCAATTTACAACCGCATCGCATGGTCAACCAATCCGGACCAAGAATAACGTCGAACTCATCGAACGGCAAAAGCATCAAGTTCGCGGAAAACAAGAACCTCGGAACACTAGGGACTTTTCTTGCACACTTTGTTGACAAGCACGTAATGACCCAAGGGTTTGACACCAATTACAAACTCAAGAGACTCAATAGGAAAAATCTTATTTGGATGCTAAGGTTTCACATATATAAGATTGAGTAGAACCGTGGTCAATCAAAGCAATCACATTAGTATTGAAAAGAGTGAAAGCACCGTAATGACATCCGAGAGGCAAGATCCTCGCGGCGCGTATGGCATAAGTCCTCGCAGAGCACGAGCCTCGGATCCGATGGTAGCATCTCTAGATCCTCTCGACCGCCAACGACATTGCCCATATTTCTAGGTGGCCTACCTCGAGCAGCAGAGTACCCGAGTTTCCACTCGACTCACATTCTGCTCAAGCATCCTCGGGCAATCCTTCCTAAAGTGGTCGGCCGATCCACACTTATAGCAGGAGCGATCACGAAACCAACAGCTCCCGAATGCCATTTGCCACAATGTTGACACTCGCCTCTCTACGATCATTTCCACCATCGGCGATCGAAGTGACTCGTGTGGTCACAGGGGTCGATCGCGTCCTCGCCTAGAAAAGCCCAAAGCGCCTCTAGACCGGTTCACATCATCTCAAATCTCTTGATTGCTGTTGAAGAGACTTTCCGAGGACCTCTTCGAATTCTCCGGTTCCCATATCGCTTTTGTTTCTCCTTTCTAAGCTCTTCGACTTTACAAGCTCGCTCAACAAGTACTACGATCTCTCGATTTCGAGAATGCCAACGAACATCCTTATATCATCATTCAGCCCATCCTCGGTTGCCATACATAATAGCTTCGGACGAAATGCATTCTCGCGTACCTGGCTAAGCCTCACAAACTTTCGTTCAGTAGTCGGTAACGGACATAGAACCTTGCTTAAGATCAAGGAATTCCTCCGCTTTTGGTCGATGAATCTCGACTAATATACTTTTTTCGAACTCGGTTAGAAAGAATTCCCAAGTCACTTGTTCTCTAGGCACCACAGTCGAGTACTCCACCAATAGTAGGTGGAATCACGTAGCAAGGAGATGGTACACTTTAAGCACTCATCGGTGTACAAGATAGCTCATCGAGCACCCGGATAGTGTTGTCCAACCAAAATTCAGCTCGTTCGCATCATCATCATCCGTAGCTTTAAATTCAGTGGCCCCATGTTTTCGAATCCTATCGATTGGGGCTTACTTGACCTTATTTGGTCGGTTACGGAGGTATTGTATGTGCGGGGTTGCATTTGTCGGGAATGGAGGTTGTGTGACACCGTGTTAGTTCGAATGTATTGATTAAACCATTCGCTCATCACACTATAAAAGGCTTGCCTAGCCTCATCATTCGGATTGCTGGCCATAGGTTGAGAGTCCGCGGCGCTGTCCCTTGTACGGAGCAGCGCCACACTCTCCACATCATCAGCTATTGCTCGGTTGGGATCGGGATCCATTGCTATAAACAAACTCAAAGTCAAATTGTCGTAAATCACCACACTATCGATTCATCATTTAATGGCATGTATAGCTAGACCCCAAACACCTCACGGTAGTCCTAGAATCGACTAAACCGTGGCTCTGATACCAATAAAATTGTAACACCCCGAACCCGAGACCATCGCCGGTGTCGGACACGAGGGGTTAGCAAGCCAAGTTCACTTGTTTTGCCCATCCATTGGACATTTCCAGTCAGGCTGGAAAAACTGCGTCACTGTCGCCTTTAAAATCATATCTCGAGTTTCAAAACTCGGAAACTGGTTTCGTAAATTTTCCTGAATTTAGACTCATATATCCATCCATGGATTTATTTCTAGAATTTTGGTCGGGCCAATTGGTACAGTTTATTAGTTAAAGTCACCCATGTTACAGGGATCGACTGCTCTGACCTTCGCGCGGTATAACTTGAATATCTCTCTGTACAGGGCTTTAATGTTGGTGCCGTTTGTTTCAAATGAAACTAGACTCAAAATGGAATCTGTACATATAAGGTATGTCGCCTAATTATTTCTGGATAATTTATAGTAAATTTTTAAAGTTGCGACAGGGAACCCAGAAACCATTCTGGCCCTGTCTCACAATAGCTTTAATATCTCTTAACCTGTAACTCCTATGACCATTTCGTTTCTTCCATAAGAAAATAGACTCATCAAGGTTCATTTACATAGCTTATTCACTATTTAATTCCATTCCTATGAATTTTGGTGATTTTTCACATTCACGCCACTGCAGCTAGCAGCATCTGTTTTTAAGGTAGGTCTTACCTATTTGGTAGTCTCCATGAACCAACTAGTCTTGCCATACATAGGTTCATATATGATCATTTTAACCATGCCAATGGCTGATCATATGACCAACATTCCCATTTCCAATCCATAGCCACATCATGACACCAAATATATACATACAAACCACAATTAGTCTAAGTTCATGCTTCCTTTTCGAGCCATTTTCGCATGGCCGTACATACTTACATTACAACATATTTAACAAACAAGAGGTAGTCCTATACATGCCATCTCAAGTTCAACCAAAATTTATACCAAAATGGAGGCTTGATAGTGTGGATGACTTCGACTTCAACGATCCCGAATCCGATTGCTATCGAAATAAATCTAGAAAACCGAGAGCCAAAGCAATGAGTAAGCATTTTTATGCTTAGTAAGTCTCAAGGAATATAATCAACTCTAATTACAGCAATACATTCACATAGTTAAATGCATCATTTCATTAATGCACATTCACATAATCATACTTACTTCACCATCCCAACTCTTATGTTCATACACAAATAACGGCTTCATTAAGGCCGATAACTCGTTCCATCATAGGAGCGGATATTCACACGCCTTACTCCTAGCGCCAAAGCACACACCGCACTTACCTTGTCATTGGGAAATTTCACAAGTGCATTAGCTGAAATTTTCCAGCAAGCTTATAATTTTCAAATCACATACCTTCGAGTTTAACCGGATGTCGCTACTCGATCAATCGCCGGGGACATAGCCCGTTATGGTAACCCGCACCAAGGCCTCACGGACTTAACCCGGATATCACGATTTGCACAAATGCCTTCGGTCTTAGCCCGGATAGAATGACTCGCACGAATGCCTTGGTCTTAGCCCGGATGTAGCCACTAGCACAATTGCCTTCGGTCTTAACCCGGTTATAATTTCCAGCATAATTGTCTTCGGCTCAGCCGGATATCATTCAATTTCTCATGCACACATACATCAATAATCATTGGACATACATATTTCATTTTCGTTACTAAGGCTCAAACACAATTATAATCATTAGCATATTCGCCGGACTTAGCCCGGTGGAATTCAAATACTCATACACACATAATCAATAATCATACACATCCATATTTCATCTCACATAATTCAAGTAAGGTCACTTCTTGAGGACTTACTCGGATGTTGTCGAACGGCTTTTACGGCTATTCGATTACTTTTTCCTTCCCTTGTCCAATTGTGGCCCTCTTAGCTCTTGAGCTTAATCTTGATGCAAACTTAGCCAAATCTCCTTCTAGATCTCTTCCAAACCAAGCATGAAGCAAAAATCCTCCTTCTTCCTTAGTTTTGGCTCAAAGAAAGGATGAACAAAATTTTTTCTTTCCTTCTCTACAACTCACGGCAATGGGGGATTACCACACTCACACACATTTTTTTTTCATTTTTTATCACCCATACACCTTTGTTTATTATTTCACCCTAATGCACCAACAAAACATGTTTCATGACATGTTTAGCCCATCCTCCTTGTCATGGCCGGCCACCACCTATAAAGGGGAATTTGACATGCAAGTCCATTATTTTGCATGCATGCTTTAATTAGTCATCACACATTTCCTATCATACTTTCAAAGTTCATTACTAAGTCCTTTCTTGTGGAATTCACCCTTATAACACTAAATCAATCATCATAAAATGTCATACATGAGCACACACATATTATAGGCATCAAAATAAATTTTTAATTATTTTTATGCCTCGGTTTTGTGGTCCCGAGACCACCTTCCGACTAGGGTCAATTTTGGGCTGTCACAAGGCAAATGTAAAGTGGCCTAATAATGCATGTTGAGAAATGATGGGTTTGCATGTCAAATTACCCAAAATTAAAGCATAGTGGCCGGCCATGCTATGGGTGGAAACATGTTGTAAACATGTTGTGTTAGTGAGTTATGTTAGAAATAATAAAAAAAGGGGTTAGGATTAAAGTAATGCAAAAATGGTCTCATCCATGCCCCCCCCTTTGCCGTGAATGGAAGAAAGAAAACAAAGAAAAAAAAAAGTGTTCATCTTTGAACATCTTTGGCCGAATAGAAGAAAGAAAGGAAGGGAATGAGCTTGGAGAAAAATCGGCTATGAAGGCTCACTAGATTAAGGTATGTTTAATGTTGCTTTGAAAGTTCATACATCCCTTGGATGATTAGTCTAAATTCTAACTATCTCACGGATGGATTTGGGATTATTAGAGAGTTAGTATTCAACTAAGAGGCTTCAAAAGTTTTAGTTGAAGCCTTGAGACTATTAGCATGTTAGCTATATGGATGTGTTATGAGGCTTGAGGTGTTAGGTAAATTTGAACTCATCACCAAGTTCTTTAAGCAATCCAAGCTAAAAGTTTTGATATTGAGGTATCTTGAGCATCCGACCATGGTAGGAAGTAGAAGGGAAAATATGGTTGTTGTTAGATGAAGTAGAGTCTAACAAATGAGCACATATGTGCATTAGTTGCTAGATGGAGAAGAATCGGCTAGCAAGTTGTGTGCTAAGGCCGAATATAATTTTGTATATTAATGAGTAATGCATGAGTTGAATTGATGGAAAGGGGGAGGATGCTTTACTAGTGTATATATGTGTATTGGCCAAGTTTTGAACTTGAAACAAAATGGTGTTTAGTCAATACAAGTGACCATACTTGTAGAATGTATTAAGTGTTGCAATCGGCCTCAACATAGACATGTATGTTCGGCCACATGAATGAGTACATAAGTTGATGTGTATGTTCGGCCATAGGTAAGCATATTGATGGCTTTATCTTGACTTAGAAAATTCGGCTAAGGGGAATATGTTGAATTTGATTCGTGATTTCGTACGTATGTGACTCTAATGTCTAATGTATATATGGGCTAAGTACCTTGAGCTTCTCTTTTGATGTTCGAATGAATTGTATTAAATTGCTTAATGTGATTAAAAATGCGTATGACCATTTTGTATTTGAGCTAAAGGTGACCATATGACCCATCAAATTCATTGTCATGTTTGGCCATAAGCTAGCATAATGAGACTTTAATAAGTTAAATTTGTTTGAATTAGCTCAAGAGCTTAGAGGACCAAAGTTGGATAAGGGAAAGGAAAAAGTGATCGAATAGCCGCCGAAATAATTCGACAACATCCAAGGTAAGTTTTTGAGTAATGGAGCTTAGATTATGATTCGATTAGATTATGTCTTAAGTAAATCAAAATCATGCTCTTTGTATGTGGCTATTGAGCCTAAATTTGTAAGTGTGATAAGTGTTTTGTGTTTGAGCTTTGGTAATGAAAATGAAATATGGATGTGTCATGATTTATTGATATATGTGCATGGTTATTTGAATGATATCCGGCTAAGTCCCAAGGCTTTTGTGCTAGGTGACTATAATCGGACTAAGATCCAAGGCATTCGTGCGAAGTTGCTATATCCGGCTAAGACCAAGGCATTTGTGCTAGCGATTATATCTGGCTAAGACCGAAGGCATTTGTGCTAGCGACTATATCCGGCTAAGTCCCAAGGCATCTGTGCTAGTGACCATATCCGGCTAAGACCAAGGCCTTGTGCAAGTAGTTATATCCGCTAAATCTCAAGATTACTTGAGTTTGAGAATGAGCGATCTGCTGTAATAATTTCAATTAATACGCCGTAAAATCTCAACAACGAGGTATGTGTTGTACATGCATTGGATTAATTGTTTCCTCTTAAATAGTATTCGCCGATCGATTAAGGAGCTTAGGTTTTGGTTAAGTTGATCCTTATGTATGAATATAAGGGTTGGAAATGTAAGTAGGACTGATTTTTGAGAATATATGTGTATATGAAATTATTCGTTTAGTTATATGAATGCTATACTGTAACACCCTGCACTCGATACCGCTGTTTGAGTCGAACGCGAGGTGCTAATGAGACTTAATTACTTTGTTTTCACACATCCATTTAAAAAAATAAATAAATTCCAGACAGTGGCTAATCTGCGTCCACTGTCGCCTTAAAAATCATATCTCGAGTTCCAAAACTTGAAAATTGATTCCGTAAATTTTCCCTGAAATTAGACTCATATATCCATCTGTGGATTTATTTCTAGGATTTTTTGGTTTGGCCAATTGGTACAATTTATTAGTTAACGTCTCGATTGATTCTGGGTTCGACTACTCTGACCTTCATGTATTACGACTTGGATATCTCCCTGTACAGAGCTTCAATACTCATTCCGTTTGTTTCTAATGAAACTAGACTCAAAGGGAAATCTATACATGTAAGGAATAACTTCTAATTGTCTCTGGATAATTTATGGTAAATTTTCAAAGTCGAAATAGGGGATCCAGAAACTGTTCCAGCCCTGTTTCACAAGAACTTTAATATCTCTTAATATACTATTCATATGATCGTTTCGTTACTTTCAAAATCAAAATGATTCGATTAGATTATGTCTTAAGTAAATCAAAATCATGCTCTTTGTATGTGGCTATTGAGCCGAAATTTGTAAGTGTGATAAGTGTTTTGTGTTTGAGCTTTGGTAATGAAAATGAAATATGGATGTGTCATGATTTATTGATATATGTGCATGGTTATTTGAATGATATCCGGCTAAGTCCCAAGGCTTTTGTGCTAGGTGACTATAACCGACTAAGATCCAAGGCATTCGTATGCGAAGTTGCTATATCCGGCTAAGACCAAGGCATTTGTGCTAGCGACTATATCTCGGGCTAAGTCCCAAGGCATCTGTGCTAGTGACCATATCCGGCTAAGACCAAGGCCTTGTGCAAATAGTTATATCCGGCTAAATCCCGAAGATTGAGTTTGGGAATGAGCGATCTGCTGTAATAATTTCAATTAATATGCTCGTAAAATCTCAACAACGAGGTATGTGTTGTACATGCATTGGATTAATTGTTTCCTCTTAAATAGCATTCGCTCAGTCGATTAAGGAGCTTCCGGTTTTTGGTTAAGTTGATCCCTTATGTATGAATATAAGGGTTGGAAATGTGAAGTAGGACTGATTTTTGAGAATATATGTGTATATGAAATTATCCGTTTAGTTATATGAATGCTATACTTCAGTTGAGCCTAATTTCATTGCTCAAAACTTACTAAGCATTAAATGCTTACTCCGTTTCTTTGAATCTCTGTTTTATAGATTTGGTTCGTCAGCTATCGACTCGGGATTATTGAAGTCAAGTCTCCCACACTATCAAACCCCTTTTGGTACATTTTGGTTGAACTTTGAAATGGCATGTATAGGACTACCCTTTTGTTGTGGGTCATGTACCCTTTGGTTTTGTATAAATTTGGATAGCCATGCGAAAATGGCTTATATACACTTTGAGCTTAATATTATAATCGTCTTGTATGATGTTCATTAAGAGGTATGGAAATGTTTGGGAACGATTAGCCATTGGAATGGTTAATCATGATCATATTTGGTGCTATATATGATAAAGGGCTAGTTGAATCATGGAAACTATGTAATAGGTAAAGCCTACCTTAAAAATAGATGCTGATAGCAGCAGTAACGTGAATGTGAAAAATCACTAAAAATAGTAGGAATGGAATTAAATAGTGAATAAATTATGTAATCGAACCTTGATGAATCTATTTCCATAGGAAAGTAACTAAATGATCATATAAACAGTATATTATGAGATATTTAAGTTTTCGTGAGACAGGGCTAGAACAGTTTCTGGATTCCCTGTTCCGACTTTGGAAATTCATTATAACTTAACCAGAGATAATTATAAGTCATTCCATATATGTATAGATTCCTTTTCGAGTCTAGTTTCTATAGAAACAAATGACATCAGTATTGAAGCCCTATACAGGGAGATATCCAAGTCGTAATGCGCAAAGGTCAGTGTAGTCGAACCCTGAAACAGGGGAGACTTTAAATATTAAACTGTACTAATTGGCTTGACCAAAATTCCTAGAAAAAAATTTTTAGATGAACATATGAGTCTAGTTTCAGGAAAAATTTACGAAACTGGTTTTCGAGTTCTGAAACTCAAGATATGATTTTTAAGGTGACAGTGACGCAGTTAGCCAGCTTGTCTGGAAATTTAAAATGGACTGTGCAAATAAGTGGATTAAGCCCGTTAACCCCTCGTGTCCGACTCCGGCAACGGTCTCGGGTACGGGGTGTTACAAACCCAGTGTGTAACAACTTATCAAAAACGTAGAACCAAGAATGGGAGATAGAAGTAATCAGCCTACACCCAAAAGCACACCCTTAAACAAAGGCACGAGATGGTACAACCACACATTTGACAGTATTTGGCAGAGAAAAGAAGATGTTAAAGGGAAAACTAATAGTACGATAGAAAGAGAAAAATAGAGAAAGCAACTGAATAACTGTAGTACCACCAAACTCAACAGAGAGCAATGAATAATCGGCACAGTAAGGTGAAAGGAATAGTAGATATGGTCAAGAAGAAACTGATTAGGGGTGAGGGAGAGAAGGAGGAATCGGTCAAGAAGAACCAATTGAGAGAGAGGGAAGAAGAGGAGAATCAGCCCACAAAAGTCAAAAGAATCTAAGAGAAGGGAAGGGGAGTATTCGGCAAAACAAAAGGAGACAAGGGGAAAAACGATTGCTAAAGAAGTCAGAGGGAAGAGGACGGTCAAATTAGTAGGGCACTGATAATGAAAAGAAAAATGAAATAGAAAGATTGAAAGATACTCGAAAGACCTTTAGCAATAATCGGCCTTCAAAACAGAAAGTGAAAAGAACCAAAACAAATTGTCAGCAACTGAAAAGAAGAGAGAACTCACCAAAGCCGAATTCTCATTGATCAGAGTACCAATTCGGCAACAACTCTTCCACTCTTCCCAAATTCCTTAATTTCCTCCTCAATTCCCTCCTCAAATCACTCAAACCGATCACTCGTTTATCCAAATCCCTTATTTCCCCCTAAAATTTGGCTACACAATTCCCACACCCCTTAAACACTACAATCGCCCACTAGAATCAGAGTTCCACTGACATTCAACCACTTACACGGCACATCAACAAAATAAAACATCCACTGCCCTCGCCAGGATTTGAACCTCAGTCCTCTGGCATGGTTAACACGCCACTTACCTCCTAGATCTGCAGGCCCTTTCTATCATAACTTATCCACATTTATTTAAAAGCCTACTGACTAGAGACAAGGGCTATCCATTAAAAACAAAATGTTGCACAAGCCAAGGATTGAACCCAAGACTTCTGAGACACTTCACAGAACACTCAACCACTGAAGCAAACATGAATTTGTGTCACAAGTATACAATGATAAATACTTAGGATTTTGGGGCGTTACACCATACGACATCTTTCTTTCTTGGTGTCAACGGCAAGCCTATTACAAAATCCATAGTAATTCAGTCCTATTTCCATTCGGGAAATAAAATAGGCTGGAGTAACCTGAAGGTACTTGGTGTTCGACCTTTACTTGCTGACAAATCAAGCACCTCAACACAAACTCGGATATATCTCTTTTCATGCCATTCCACCAATACATTTTCTTTAAATCATTATACATTTTCGTGCTACCCGGGTGAACTGACATACCTCCGTTATGAGCCTCATGCAAAATATTCTGAATCAACTCAGCATTCTTCGGGACACAAATCCTTCCATGGAACCTCAGACCCTAATCAGAATCTCTTTGAAAATCTGATTCACTACTTGACTCAAACTGAGCTTTCTTAGCATATAACTCTTTATCATTTTCCTAAGTTGGCCTAGCTTTTAACTCCGCTAGAATTTCCCCATCATGAGATAGGGTTAGCCGTGCGTTCATAGCTCTCAAAACAAATAAAGACTTTCTGCTCAAGGCATCGGGAACTATATTTGTAACATCCCTAACTCGTAACCGTCGTCGGAATAGGTTAAGAGGCATTACCAAACATATAACTCAAATCTGAACCATCATATGTTAAATATCATCTCATTAATAATAAAATCATTCATTCATATTCAATACTCATATAAAATCAAATATACAAAGCAAAACTATGCGTTCAGGATCAAATTAATAACATATGAAAGTTTCTAAACTTATAACAGATTTTCCATTTCTTAAAAGGTCACACGCAGCCATGGCAAAATAAGGCATGGATACTGACTTTTCCCCACGGCCAACAGACACGCCCGTGTGCTATGGCAGTGTGATACTTAGCTAGCCACTGAGTTAAGCCCACGGCCATATGACATGCCCGTGTTCCCTGACCGTGTGGCACAATGCAGGCATGATTTAAGCCAATTTGCCACCCCTTTTTTGGTCATTCCTACAAGCAAGGAAACAATCATATATGTAACATCCAATTCAGCCAATCTTTATTCTATGCATTCATCATTTATAACATAACAACATCAACCATTTCTCTACTCACTAGTATTACCAATTCATGCTAAACACAAGGTATATTTATACCAAAACATTTCATTCTACTCATCATCCAAACCCAAACTAAAATTACCAAAACTTACCAACATTTACCATTTCTTTTGTCCAACTAAAACATACCATAATAGCATATTAACATCACATACTATAAACCATTCTCAACTTTGAATTCAAACACAAACTAGCCAAATCACATGGCTAAATATATATACATCACAAAACATACTTCCTCAACTACTAGCCTATACATTCCATACTTCAAATATATACATTTCCAAAAGTACCAAAATGAGGTTCGATAGTGTGGCGATGATCCTTGATGATCCTCGAGCTTGTAGCAGCTATAAAATCTATAAAACAATGCAAACACATGCAAAGTAAGCTTTCAAAAGCTTAGTAAGCCCGTACCAAAACATTAACAATAAGAAACATAAAACATCAACACATAAGTATTTATAAATTTCTCAATTCAACTATCCAATATATACCAACTCAATCTATGAGTTCTTACCAACATAATGTCATCTACCATATAGGTATTATACTTACCTGAACATTTTCATATTCATTCCTTTCCAATCTTACCTCTTGTTTGATTACTTTATCACTTACCAAGATTTCCACTATTTTCGATATTCGTACACTTAGTGCTTAAAGGTTAGCCATCGCTTGCACCATCCTACACACTTAGTGCTAACCCAATTAATCAAAACTAAGTCGGTATCTCTAATAGCTTAAAATTGGGTCTAGTTGGAATAGAGGTTTCGGGACCACAAAATCCGAGAGAGAAATAATTATTTTATGATTATTTTTAGGTCTATGATATGATTTCATGATTTTGTGAAAATTTCGTGAAGAAATTCTATGCATAAAGTGCTCAATTTGAAGTTAGGGACTAAATTGAATAAGTTGCAAAACTTGCATTCTAGAAGTTTCTAGTATGAAATTGCTTTGAAATATTAATTAGGAGGTCTTAAATATAAATTTTAACAATTTCTAAGTGATGGAAAAAAATTGGACATGGATGGAATTTTTGAAAGTTTAGTAAGGAAGGGCATTTTGGTCATTTGGTAATTAAAAGAAATAAAAAGGGAAAATAAAGAAAAAATTGACTCATCTTTTTCATGGAGGCCGAAATTAGCATGGGGGAAGCCATGGATAGGGTTTTCAAGCTTTCCAAGCTCAATAGTAAGTCCGTTCTAACCCCGTTTTTCAAGTTCTTTACGTTTTTAGAATCCCGGTAATTTGATTAAGCTTATTCTAGCAATAATTTAAGCTAGGGTTCATATTTGGAAAAATACCCATAGGTGAAATGTGTTTATTTTGCTGTTTTATGATAGAATATGAGGTTTTAAATTATGTTAGACGACATGTGCTACTCGGTTTTGAGTGAAAACGAGTAAAAGGGCTTAATCGGTAAAAATACCTAATAGTCATAAGTATATGTTAGAGTGAGAATTTGATGTTGCCATAGAAGGTAAAAGTGATCAGCATGTCATAAAACATAAGAATAAGGGATGAAGTTTAATTCCCGAGCCTAGGGGAAAAAGTGTAAATATGCAAAAGTTTAGGGGCAAAATTGTAATTTTACCAAAGTTTGAGTTAAGGACTGTTTTGAATAGTACATTAATTAAATAAGTAAAATATGATGTTTTAGATCCTGAAATTGAGATTTGAACCTAGAATGAGAGAAAAATCGAAAGTTGGGAAAGTTGGTAAAATGACTGTTTTAGTATAGAGGTAAGTTCATATGTATAATAAGCATTAATTTATGCATGTTTCAATGTAAAATTGATATATTTACTATGATTGCCGAGGTGTTGAAAGTAAGTATAATTATGATGATTTAAATGTTCAATATTAATTCGACATGGAAATGAGAAAGTATGTAAGTTTGTATGTAAATAATACATTATCTTTATTATGGTTTTGTATTTTAGCATATTTTATGTATTGTTCCTGATTTTTGAATCATAATTGACTATTGGAAGTATGGAATCAAGTATTAAAGAGAGAGAGAAATCTCAGTTGAACCTTCGGAAAGATTGGATGATACAGATGGTATGTAGCTAGGTCACATGTATGGTGCTGAGTGCACATCATGTGCACAAGAGAGCTACGGGATATATGTAGCTAGGTCGCATGTGTGGCTCCAGGTGAAGGACACCATGTAGACAAGAGAGCTACGAGATAAACTGGCTAGGTCACATGGGTGGTACTAAGTGTTCACCATGTGTATAAGAGAGCTAAAATTATGTGTACAATCGAGCCAGGTCACATGAGTGGTGCTAAGTGAAGGCCACTACGTGTACAAGAGAGCTTTGATTTTAAAGGTGGGCTGTGTACGATAACATCGCATATCTGTTATTATTCCGAAGCGTTAAACTGGGAAATTGATTAAATGAAATTGTGTATAAGTTTGTGATGATAAGTGTAAGTATATACGTGTGTAACTTATGAGCAATATGCTCGATATGTGATTGGAAATTGGAAAGACAGTTATGGGAAAGTGATGAACACAATTGAAGTGTGAAAGATCAAAATTGACAATAAAACTGTTCTGGATAGTTGCAGTGACGTGAATCTAAAAATTGACCAAAAATAGTAGAAATTGAATTAGAGACTGAATAAGATATCAAATTAGATATTAATGAGTCTATTTTTATATAACAGAAATAGAGCAAGAAAAGGAATTCTATATTATGAGATATTTAAGTTTTTGAGAGACTGGTTCAGAATGACTACGTGATCCCCTGTTCTGAATTAGAAAAATCATTAAAAATTGTAAAAAAATAATTATGGGATATAATTTACATGCTTGAAATCCTTAATGAGTCTAGTTTCAAATGAAATAAATGAGAACATCCTTTGAATTCTGTATAAGGAGAAAAATTGATTCGAGGTGAGGAGTAGTCAGAACAGTTGAGCAGTGAAACAGGGGTAACTTCAATGCATAAATTGTACTAATTGGCTAGACCAAAAATTCTGAAAATTTTACGGTAAAAATATATGTGAATTTAATTTCAATGAAAATTAACGGTTTGTAATTTGGAGTTCTGTAGATCTAGAAATAAACAATTTAGTTGCTAGTATTCTGCTAGATAGCTTATTTTGAACCTGTTTATGATTGTAATAGTGAAAGTATGTGTGTTTGTGATGGTAATATTCCGGGAACATATTGTGACTTTGTTTAAAGTATGATAATGTATTGATTATTAATATTTACATACTTACTTACTAAGCTATAATGCTTACTCCCTTCCTTTCCTTTTTCCTATAGTGTCAAAGATGTTAGCTCGAGTTGGAGTTCGCCGTAGGTTAAATCACACTATCAAACTATTGATCGATATATAAAGGTTTTAAAGTATTTTAAGTCTTTGGCATGTATGGAGACTCATTTAATTGTTATGAAGTTGCTAGGAATTGGCTTAAAATACTGACCTATGTTATTTGAAGGTCTCTATTGTGTAAAGTCATTTAAAGTAGATAGTCTTGATTATGTTATTAATTAAATGATGCAATTTATGAATGTGCATGCTTGCCTATGTGTGTGGTTGAATTAAAGCATGATATGGGCCTTGTAAGCTCTTTTTAAAGGACAGCTTGAATGTGTTTGAAAAAGTTTTAAATTAGAGTGAAATTATGAATCGATTTTTATACGATGATTAGTGATTAAGTCTGGTAATGCCTCGTATCCTGTTCTGGTGTCGAACACGGGTAAGGGGTGTTACATTTAGTGGTATCAGAGCAGGTTTAGTCGATTCTCGGACTAACATAGCAAGTCTGAGAGTTTAGTTATACATGCCACAAATATGTGATAGTGTGATGTCTCCCGACACTAATGAGGACCATTTTGTTTAAAATGAAGTATTCTCCAACCGAGCTCATCTGACCATTTAATAGTAATATTGAAGTATTTGAATAAAGTGTAGGTATGATGTGTTAAACTCAGGAAGGTATGAATAAGAATTCGTGATATATGTATATGTGATAATATGTGAGATGAAAGTTTATATAGTGATATATTTATTCATATTTGTTTGGCCTACATATGCTGCTGCATGCTTGACTACATTAATTAGTAAATGTGTTGACTAAAGTTATTCAAAATTCATAGAATGTATGAGTAAGTACACTTGTTTGAAATGAGATAATTGGAAATTTATGTAAGAAAGATATGAATAATAAATTGTTTGAAGTGGATAGTATGATTATAATGACATATGTGGATAATGAAAAAAAAAGTGTCATATAGATATATGTCAGAATCGAGTTAGAGACTGTACGACCTCACCTCCTTACTGATGAGGTGTATATAATGGAAATTCATGAGAATCATGTTGACTAAGTTCCTAAGTGTGTAATCAAAGAGTTTAGTGATAAAATAATTATAGATATGACCAGAGACTGAGAATGGTTGACAAGTGAAGGACAGAGTTAGAGAAATATCAGAGTTGACTGAGTTATCTTGGGATTCAAATTGATAACAGAGTGTTTCTAAAAGTATCATCTTGAAAACAATTTGTTAGTAATGCTGGAAATTATGAGAAAGACACTAAACTTCACTCCGGTAAGATTTTCGAGGACGAAAATCTCTAAAGGGGGGAGAGTTGTAATAGCCCAAAATTGGGTCTAGTTGGAATAGAGGTTTCGGGACCACAAAATTCGAGAGAGAAATAATTATTTTATGGTTATTTTTAGGTCTATGATATGATTGCATGATTGTGTGAAAATTTCGTGAAGAAATTCTATGCATAAAGTGCTCAATTTGAAGTTAGGGACTAAATTGAATAAGTTGCAAAACTTGCATTCTAGAAGTTTCTAGTATGAAATTGCTTTGAAATATTAATTAGGAGGTCTTAAATATAAATTTGAACAATTTCTAAGTGATGGACAAAAATTGGATATAGATGGAATTTTTGAAAGTTTAGTAAGGAACGGCATTTTGGTCATTTGGTAATTAAAAGAAATAAAAAGGGAAAATAAAGTCAAAATTGACTCATCTTTTTCATGGAGGCCAAAATTATCATGGGGGAAGCCATGGATAGGGTTTTCAAGCTTTCCAAGCTCAATAGTAAGTCCGTTCTATCCCCGTTTTTCAAGTTCTTTACGTTTTTGGAATCCCGATAATTTGATTAAGCTTATTCTAGCAATAATTTAAGCTAGGATTCATATTTGGAAAAATACCCATAGGTGAAATGTGTTTATTTTTCTGTTTTATGATAGAATATGAGGTTTTAAATTATGTTAGACAACTTGTGCTACTCGGTTTTGAGTGAAAATGAGTAAAAGGGCTTAATCGGTAAAAATACCTAATAGTCATAAGTATATGTTAGAGTGAGAATTTGATGTTGCCATAGAAGGGAAACATGATCAGCATGTCATAAAACATAAGAATAAGGGATGAAGTTTAATTCCCGAGCCTAGGGGCAAAAGTGTAAATATGCAAAAGTTTAAAGGCAAAAGTGTAATTTTTCCAAAGTTTGAGTTAAGGACTGTTTTGAATAGTACATTAATTAAATAAGTAAAATATGATGTTTTAGATCCCGGAAAATGAGATTTGAACCTAGAATGAGAGAAAAACCGAAAGTTGGGAAAGTTGGTAAAATGATCGTTTTAGTATCGAGGTAATTATATGTATAAATGTATAATAAGCATTAATTTATGCATGTTTCAATGTAAAATTGATATATTTACTATGATTGCCGAGGTGTTGAAAGTAAGTATAATTATGATGATTTAAATGTTCAATATTAATTCGACATGGAAATGAGAAAGTATGTAAGTTTGTATGTAAATAATACATTATCTTTATTATGTTTTTGTATTTCAGCATATTTTATGTATTGTAGCTGATTTTTGAATCATAATTGACTATTGGAAGTATGGAATCAAGTATTAAAAAGAGAAAGAAATCCCAGTTGAACTTTAAAAAGATTGGATGATACAGATGGTATGTAGCTAGGTCACATGTATGGTGCTGAGTGCACATCATGTGTACAAGAGAGCTACGGGATATATGTAGCTAGGTCGCATGCGTGGTTCCAGGTGAATGACACCATGTAGACAAGAGAGCTACGAGATAAACTGGCTAGGTCACATGGGTGGTACTAAGTGTTCACCATGTGTACAAGAGAGCCAAAATTATGTGTACAATCGAGCTAGGTCACATGAGTGGTTCTAAGTGAAGGCCACTACGTGTACAAGAGAGCTTTGATTTTAAAGGTGGGCTGTGTGTGATACCATCACGTATATGTTATTATTCCGAAGTGTTCAACTAGGAAATTGATTAAATGAAATTGTGTATGAGTTTGTGATGATAAGTGTAAGTATATACGTGTGTAACTTATGAGCAATATGCTCGAAATGTGATTGGAAATTGGAAAGACTGTTATGGGAAAGTGACGAATACAATTTAAGTGTGAAAGATCAAAATTGACAACAAAACTGTTCTGGATAGTTGCAGTGACGTGAATCTAAAAATTTACCAAAAATAGTTGAAATTGAATTAGAGACTGAATGAGATATAAAATTAGAGATTAATGAGTCTATATTATGAGATATTTAAGTTTTTGAGAGACTGGTTCAGAATGACTACGTTATCCTCTGTTCTGACTTAGAAAAATCATTAAAAATTGTACAAAACTAATTATGAGATATAACGTATATCCTTGAAATCCTTAATGAGTCTAGTTTCAAATGAAATAAACAAGAACATCCTTTGAATTCTGTATGAGTAGAAAAATTGATTCGAGGTGAAGAGTGGTCAGAACAGTTGATCAGTGAAACAGGGGTAACTTCAATGAATAAACTGTACTAATTGGCTAGACTAAAAATTCTGAAAATTTTATGGTAAAAATATATGTGAATCTAGTTTGAATAAAAATTAACGGTTTGTAATTTGGAGTTCTGTAGAACCAGAAATAAATAAATTAGTTGCTGGTATTCTGCTAGATAGCTTATTTTGAACCTGTTTATGATTGTAATAGTGAGAGTATGTGTGTTTGTGATGGTAATATTCTGGGAACATATTGTGACTTTGTTTAAAGTATGATAATGTATTGATTATTAATATTTACATACTTACTTACTAAGCTATAATGCTTACTCCCTTCCTTTCCTTTTTCCTATAGTGTCGAGAAGATGTTAGCTCAAGTTGGAGTTCGCCGTAGGTTAAATCACACTATCAAACTATTGATCGATATATAAAGGTTTTAAAGTATTTTAAGTCTTTGGCACGTATGGGGACTCGTTTAATTGTTATTAAGTTGCTTGGAATTGGGTTAAAATACTGACCTATGTTATTTGAAGGTCTCTATTGTATAAAGTCATTTAATGTAGAAAGTCTTGATTATGTTATTAATTAAATGATGCAATTTATGAATGTGCATGCTTGCCTATGCGTGTGGTTGGATTAAAGCATGATATGGGCCTTGTAAGCTCTTTTTAAGGGACAACTTGAATGTGTTTGAAAAAGTTTTAAATTAGAGTGAAATTATGAATCAGTTCTTATACGATGATTAGTGATTAAGCCTAGTAATGCCTCGTATCCTATTCCGGTGTCGAACACGGGTAAGGGGTGTTACAGTATGGTACACTTAGTGCCCTCTATCGCTGAAGCTATGCCAGCTCGCACACTTAGTGCCATTTATAGCCGAAGCTATATTAAACCACACACTTAGTGCCAATCATAGTCGAATATCATTATACTCAAAAGGTAATCAGATATCTATCCAATTTATACATTACCATTGAAATGAAACATAACTTTAACAACATTTATTACGTATGAACTTACCTCGTACTCGAAGGTGTCGACTTGAACGTTTATTCTATAATCTTCAACTTCCCTCGATCTAAATCCGAATTCTTCTTTTTCTTGATCTATAAGTATTCAAAATTAATCCTTTTATTCATCAATTAATTCAATTCAATCCATAAACACATATTTAGGGCAATTTGCAAACTAACCCTTACATTTTCACATTTTGACACTTTAGTCCCTATTTCACCAAATTACAAAATACACATAATTTGTATGTATACACGCTTAGCCAAATTATCCTAGCTCTCAAACAAGTCCATGCATTTCATTTATTTCACATTGTAGTCCCTCAAAATAACATTTTCATAAATTAGCCCAATTTGCTCAAATTCATCTAAAATCCAAAAACAAAACATGTAGACCTAACATCAAGCTTTCATATTTCACCATTTAACAACACAAAACTCATGAATTCATCCATGGCACATTTTCAAATCATCAACAAAATCAGAAATTGAGGCATGGGCTTTATAGTACACTTAGCAACGATCATAAAAATGCAGAAATTATCAAAAACCGAAGCAAAAACATACCCGAATTAAGCTTCCAACTAGCCGAACCCTAAAACTCTTTATCTTTTCTTTTTTTTCTTCAATTTTCGGCACAAAAAAAGCATATAATGCCTATTTTCATATGCCTATTTTCATGTTTTGTTATAACATATATTAATTTATTAAACATTTGACCATTATAAACTTTATTAAATTATTATAAATTCACCTAACACATGCCCTTTTATGTCCATTAAAACTTCCAATGGTCAAATAATCACATATGGACCTTTACTTTAGAAAGCCAACTCAAACAGGTACTTTAACATCTAGCACACAACTTTTACATTTAACGCGATTTGATCATTCTTGCAAATTAAGTACACAAACAGTTAAATTTCCGTATGAGACTTCCACACATATCAATTTACTTATCAAAGACACAGAAAATAATATTAAAATATTTTTTTACTCGGATATGTGGTCCCAAAACCACTATTCTGACTAGGATTAAAACTGGACTGTTACAATTCTCCCCCTTTAGGGATTTTCATCCCCAAAAATCTTACCACTAAATAGATTTGGATATTGCTATTTAATAGCATCTTCAGGCTTCCACGTTGCCTCTTCAATACCTTGTCGATGCCACATCACTTTAATTAACGAAATCTTCTTATTACGTAATTCTTTAACCTTTCGACCTAATATTCGAATCGGCTTTTCTTCGTAAGTCATATCAGACCGAATTTCAATCTCAAATGGAGGAATTATATGTGAAGGATCAGATTTGTACCGTCGAAGCATCGATACGTGAAACACATTATGTATCTTTTCTAATTCATATGGTAGCCTCAATCTATAAGCAACCGACCCAACTAGCTCAATGATTTCATACGGCCCGATGAACCTCGGACTCAACTTGGCCTTTTTACCAAACCGAATCACTTTCTTCCACGGAGACACTTTCAAAAACACTTTGTCGCCGATCTCAAACTCAATGTCTTTTCTTTTCAAATCTGCATATGATTTCTAACGATCAGAAGCGGCTTCCAAACTATCTCGGATCACTTTCACTTTCTATTCAGTTTCTTTTATCAAATCAACTCCATAAATTTTATTTTCGCTGAGCTCTATCCAATACAAAGGTGTACAACATTTACGACCATAAAGCTTCGTATGGTGCCATTTTAATGCTCGACTAAAAACTGTTATTATAGGAAAATTCAATCAAAGGTAAATATTGTTCCCACGTACCTTCAAACTCAAGAATGCAACATCTCAACATATCCTCGAGTATCTGAATAATCCATTCAGATTGACCATCTATTTGCAGATGATAAGCAGTGCAAAAATGCAATTTAGTACCCAGAGCATCTTGCAATTTCTTCCAAAATCTCGATGTGAATCTCGGATCTCTTTCTGATACTATAAACAATGGCACACCATGCAATCTCACTATATGAAAAATGTATAATTCAGCTAATCTATCAAGCAAATAATTAGATCGAACCAGAATAAAATGAGCGGATTTCGTCAATCGATCAACTACAACCCGAATTGCGTCTTTCTTTCTCGGAGACAGGGGCAAACCTGTTACAAATCCATGGTTACTCGATCCCATTTCCACTCTGGAATCATAATCGGTTGTAATAATCCAGATGGCATCTGATGTTCAGCTTTAACTTGCTGACAGATTAAACATTTAGAAACAAATTTAGAGATATCTCTTTTCATTCTGGACCACCAATAATGTTGTTCCAAGTCATTATACATTTTCATACTACCCGATGCACAAATAATCGACTACTCTAGGCTTCACTCAGAATCATTTGAATTAACTTTGGATTTCTTGGAATACAAATCCAATCTCAAAATCTTAAACAATTATCTTCATCAACTCTGAATTCTGAATCAATCTCTACATCACACTGAGCTCGTTTTGCTAAAATCTCATTATCAATCTTCTGAGCTTCAATAATCTGTTGTAAGAACAAGGGTCTTGTTTCTAATTCAGCTAAAACTAAACCATCATCAGACAGAACCAAATGAGCATTCATTGCACTTAAAGCAAACAATGTTTTTTGACTTAAGGCATTAGCGACAACATTTTCTTTTCCCGGATGATAATCAATCACAAGTTCGTAGTCTTTTAACAGTTCTAACCATCTTCTTTGTCATAGATTTAAATCTTTTTGCGTCATCAAATACTTCAAACTCTTATGATCTGAATAAATGTGACATTTTTCACCAAACAAATAATGGCGCCAAATCTTTAGAGCAAACACAATCGTAGCTAACTCTAGATTATGTGTCAAATAGTTCTTTTCATGTGGCTTCAACTGTCTCGAAGCATAAGCAACAACTTTTCCTTCTTGCATTAAAACAATCCCAAACCAATTAACGAAGCATCACTAAAAATCACAAATTCTTTACCTGATTCAGGTTGTACTAAAACTAAAGCTTCAGTCAATAAAGCTTTCAACTGGTCAAAGTTGTTCTGACACTTTTCAGACCATTCAAACTTCACATCTTTCTAGAGCAATTTTGTCAATGGAGTCGCAATCATCAAGAAACCTTTTACGAATCTTCTATAATAACCAGCAAGTCCCAAAAAACTATGAACTTCAGAAACATTTCTCGTAGGTTTGCAATCCAAAATAGCTGAAATTTTACTCGGATCAACTCGAATACCAGAGGCTGATATGATATGACCCAAGAAACTAACTTCTAGCAACTAGAATTCACACTTGCTGAATTTCGCATACAACTGTTTATCTCGCAAAGTTTGTAACACTATTCTCAGATGTTCGGCATGCTCAGATTCATCACGTGAATAAATCAATATGTCATCAAGGAAGACTACAACAAATTGATCTAAATACGGTCTAAAAATTCTATTAATCAAATCCATAAAGATAGCAGGCGTATTAGTCAATCTAAAAGGCATAACTAAAAATTCATAGTGTTCGTATCTCGTTCTGAAAGTAGTCTTCGGAATATCTGCATCTTCCACTCGTAGCTGATAGTAGCCCGATCTGAAATCTATTTTTGAAAACACAGTAGCTCCTTTCAACTGATGAAACAAATCATCAATTCGGGGCAGGGGATACTTATTCTTGACAGTCACTTTATTCAACTGACGATAATCTATACACATTCTTATCGTACCGTCTTTTTTTTCACAAATAGAACCGGAGCACCCCAAGGTGAGAAACTCAGTCTAGCAATTCCTCGATCGGTCAATTCTTGCAACTGAGACTTTAATTCTTTTAACTCAGTCGGAGCCATTCTATACGGAGCTGTCGAAATCGGAGTACCCGTAAGCATCGTCGGAATAGGTTAAGAGGCATTACAGAACTTATAACTCAAATCTAAACCATCATACATTAAATATCATCTCATTAATAATAAAATCATTCATTCACATTCAATACTCATATAAAATCAAATATACAAAGCTAAAACATGCGTTCAGGATCAAATTAATAACATACGAAAGTTTCTAAACTTATAAGAGATTTTCCATTTTTTAAAAGGTCACACACAGCCATGTGAATAGGTCGTGTGCCTCACACAGCCTAAACACACCTGTGTGTCGAAGCCATGGCAAAACAGGGCATGCATACTGACTTTTCCCCACGACCAACAGACACGCCCGTGTGCTATGGACGTGTGATACTTAGCTAGCTACTGACTTAAGCCCACGGCCATATGACACGCCCGTGTTCCCTGATCGTGTGGCACAATGCAGGCTTGATTTAAGCCAATTTGCCACCCCTTTTTTGGTCATTCCTACAAGCAAGGAAACAATCATATATGTACCATCCAATTCAGCCAATCTTTATGCTATGCATTCATCATTTATAACATAACAACATCAACCATTTCTCTACTCACTAATATTACCAATTCATGCTAAACACAAGCTATATTTATACCAAAACATTTCCTTCTATTCATCATCCAAACCCAAACTAAACTTACCAAAACTTACCAACATTTACCATTTCTTTTGTCCAACTAAAACATACCATAATAGCATATTAACATCACATACTATAAATGATTCTCAACTTTGAATTCAAACACAAACTAGCCAAATCACATGGCTAAATATATATACATCACAAAACATACTTCCTTAACTACTAGCCTATACATGTCATACTTCATATATATACATTTTCAAAAGTACCAAAATGAGGTTCAATAGAGTGGCGAAGATCCTTGATGATCCCCGAGCTTGTAGCAGCTATAAAATCTATAAAAAAATGCAAAGACATACAAAGTAAGCTTCCAAAAGCTTAGTAAGCCCGTACCAAAACATTAATAATAAGAAATATAAAACATCAACACATGAGTATTTATAAATTTCTCAATTCAACTATCCAATATATACCAACTCAATCTATGAGTTCTTACCAACATAATGTCATCTACCATATAGATATTATACTTACCTGAACATTTTCATATTCATTCCTTTCCAATTTTACCTCTTGTTTGATTACTTTATCACTTACCAAGATTTCCACTGTTTTAGGCATTCGCACACTTAGTGCTTAAAGGTTAGCCATCGCTTGGACCATCCCGTACACTTAGTGCTATCTCAATTAACCGAAACTAAGTCGGTATCCCACACTTAGTGCCCTCTATAGCTGAAGCTATGCCAAATCGCACACTTAGTCCATTTATAGCTGAAGTTATATTAAACCGTACACTTAGTGCCAATTATAGTCGAATATCATTATACTCAAAATGTAATCAGATATCTATCCAATTTATACATTACCATCAAAATGAAACAAATCTTTAACAACATTTGTTATGTACAAACTTACCTCGTACTCGAAGGTGTCGACTCGAACGTTTATTCTATAATCTTCAACTTCCCTCGATCTAAATCCAAGTTCCTCTTTTCTTGATCTATAAGTATTCAAAATTAATTCTTTTATTCACCAATTAATTCAATTCAATCCATAAACACATATTTAGGGCAATTTGCAAACTAACCCTCACATTTTCACATTTTGACACTTTAGTTCCTATTTCACCAAATCACAAAATACACATAATTTGCATATATACAAGCTTAGCCAAATTATCTTATCTCTCAAACAAGTCCATGCATTTCATTTATTTCACATTTTAGTCCCTTAAAATAACATTTTCACAAATTAGCCCAATTTGCTCAAATTCATCTAAAATCTAAAGACAAAACATGTAGACCTAACATCAAGATTTCATATTTCACCATTTAACAACACAAAACTCATGAATTCATCCATGGCACATTTTCAAACCATCAACAAAATCATAAATTGAGGCATTGGCTTTATAGTACACTTAGCAACGATCATAAAAACGTAGAAATTATCAAAAATCGAAGCAAAAACATACACGAATTAAGCTTCCAACTAGTTGAACGCTAAAAATCTTTATCTTTTCTTTTTTTTTTCTTCAATTTTTGGCACAAACAAAGCATATAATGCCTATGTTCATGTTTTTTTATAACATATATTAATTTATTAAACATTTGACCATTATAACCTTTATTAAATCATTATAAATTCACCTAACACATGCCCTTTTATGTCCATTAAAACTTCCAATGGTCAAATAATCACATAAGGACCTTTACTTTAGAAAGCCAACTCAAACAGGTACTTTAACATCTAGCACACAACTTTTACATTTAACGCGATTTGATCCTTCTTGCAAATTAAGCACACAAAGTGTTAAATTTTCGCACGAGACTTCCACACATATCAATTTAATTATCAAAGACATAAAAAATAATATTAAAACATTTTTTGACTCAGATATGTGGTCCCAAAACACTATTTCTACTAGGGTTAAAATCGGACTGTTACAATAGTTGCCTTACCGGGGTGATAATCAATCACAAGCTCATAGTCTTTTAACAATTCAAGCCATCTTCGTTTCCTCAAATTCAAGTCCTTTTGGGTCATCAGATACTTAAGACTTTTATGATTTGTATAGACATGGCATTTCTCCCTAAATAGGTAATGTCACCAAATCTTCAAAGCAAATACAATGGCGGCTAATTCTAGATCATGCATGGGATAGTTTTTCTCATGGGGCTCTAGTTGCCTTGAAGCATAAGCTACTACCTTGCCTTCTTGCATGAGCACACAACCTAGTCCACTCAAGGACTTATCACTGTAAATCACAAATTCTTTCCCTGATTCAGGTTGTACTAACACTGGTCCCTCGGTCAATAACATTTGCAACTTCTCGAAGCTTTGCTGACATTTTTCTGACCATTCAAACTTGACATCTTTTTGAAGTAGTCTCGTAATCAGAGTGGCTATCATAAAGAACATTTTCACAAACCTTTTGTAATAACCGACTAAACCCAAAAAGCTCCTAACTTCAGTTACATTCCTTGGCGGCTTCTATTCGACAATAGTAGAAATCTTACTAGGATAAACTCGTATACCATCTTCTGAAACAATATGGCCTAAGAAACCTGCCTCTCAAAGCCAAAACTCGCTTTTACTAAACTTAGCATACAACTGTTTGTCCCTCAAAGTCTGCAAAACAGTTCTCAAGTGTTCGGCATGCTCTGCCTCATTTCTAGAATAAATCAGAATATCATCTATAACAACACAACAAACTTATCCAAATATGGAAAAGAAATTCGCTTCATTAAATCCATAAACACGGCAACAGCATTCGTTAATCCAAATGACATAACAAGAAACTTGTAGTGGCCATACCTCATTTTAAAGGTAGTCTTAGGCACATCAGACTCTTTAACTCGTAACTGCTAATATCCGGACCTCAAGTCGATCTTAGAGAACCATGCCGCTCCCTTTAGCTAGTCAAACAAGTCATCAATCCTTGGAAGAGGATACTTATTTTTGATTGTCACCTTATTGAGCTATCGGTAGTCAATGTATAATCTCATAGAATTATCTTTCTTTTTCACGAATAGTATAGGAGCACCCCATGACGAAAAGCTTGGTCTTACAAAACCTTTGTCAGTCAACTCTTGCAACTATAACTTCAATTCTTTCAGCTCAGTTGGGGTTATCCTATATGGAGCAATAAAAATAGGTACTGTCCCTGGCATTAACTCAATACTGAATTCAACTTCTCTAATTAGAGGTAAACCTGGTAATTCCTCTAGGAATTCCATTGTAAAGCCATATGCAATTTACAAAAAATGCCTGTACAGTTGTTCAATTCTATCTTTTTTTCTTATCTGCATATTCACATACAATTGACACTGATTCGATTTTCAATTCGGATTCCTTCGTATTCGATATGTATTGTAAATAAGCTTCATACCCTTTTCTCATACATTTTTGAGAAATCATTGAAGAAATTACCATTGGCGATTTATATGCATCATCTGATTTAACCCGAAGAATCTTATCGTTTTCACATTTCAATTCCATAACTTTCTGTTTACAATTCACTATAGCATCATGTAGTGTCAACTAATCCATACCCAGTATGACATCAAATTCATCAAACGGCAACAACATTAAGTCGGCCGGAAAACAATGACCTCTAATCATCAAAGGGCATCTCTTACATACTTTATCAACTATCACATGCTTTCCTAAAGGATTTGACACTTTAATCATAAATTCAGTAGACTCAACAGGTATATTCACACTAGATGCCAATTTCATACATACATACGAATGAGTAGAGCCAAGGTCTATAAAAGCAATCACATTAGTATAATATAGAGAAAAATTACCAGTGATTACATTAGGAGAAATTGCATCTTCAAGTGCGCATATGGCATAGGCTCTAGCCGGAGCTGTGACACCCCGAATGTGACCCTAGTCGGAGAGTGGTTTCGGGACCACGAAACCGAGTCACAAGAATAATTAAGTGTTATATTCCGTACTTATTGTATGTGGAATTGGTATGCGTAAATATTTCGTGTCTCGATTTTTATTAATTAGGTGCTAAATTATAAGAAAGGACTTAGTAGTGAACTTTGAAAGTACGATAGGAAAATAGGTGATGACTAATTAAAACATGCATGCAAAATAATGGACTTGCATGTCAAATTCCCCCTTTCTACAAGTAATGGCCGGCCATGACAAAGAATATGGGTCAAACATGTCATGAAACATGTTTTGTTGGGCATTAGGGAGAAATAGTAAACAAATAAGCATGGGTAAGAAAAGAATGAAAAAAAAATGTGTGTGAGAGAGTGGCATACCCCATTGCCGTGAGTTGTAGAGAAGGAAAGAAAAAATTTTGTTCATCCTTTCTTTGAGCCAAAACTAAGGAAGAAGGAGGATTTTTGCTTCATGCTTGGTTTGGAAGAGATCTAGAAGGAGATTTGGCTAAGTTTGCATCAAGATTAAGGTATGTATGAGGTTGTGTTGGGAGTTTCATGCATGTTTTGGTTGCTAACTTGATGTGCATGTTAGCCATGGCTCAAATCTTTGGTATGCCATGGAAATGGTATTTGGCCAAAGTTGTTATAGTGATAAAGCCATTGCATGCTAAGTGTGAAGCTTGATGATGATGCATGCAATGATGGATTTTCTACTCATGAGTAAGATTTTGAGTTTTCTCTTTGTTTTATCATGATTAAAGTTGAAAAGGAGCATGATTGTCATACTTGGCCATGATGCATTCTTGAGCATGATTCATGCTTCTTGCATGTTAGTTAAAAGTTTGTGTTTTGGATGGCTATGGACACTTTGAAAATTCGCCATGCTCATATATGCATATATATGATTGCACATTTTGTTTGGTTATGAACTAAGTGATGAATATATTGATTTAAAGAAGAAAATGTGGAAGAATGCTTGTGAAATTGCAAGCACAATTCGCCTAGCACACATATAAGTGCTTGATGCTATATTATAAGTTTTGGGCCACAATGTGCAAGCATTAATTAGTAGATTGCATGCTGTTTTTGTGAGGTATTAAGTGCAAATTTTGACCTCAACATGTACATGAATATTCGCCTTGGGTAGCCCATTGAAGGCCTTAGCATTTCCTTGATGTTCAAACAAGTTGTATTGAATTGCTTGATGTAGTATAAAATGTGCATGACCATTGTGTATTCAAGCTAAAGAGTGGCCATATGACCATCTAAAATCCTTGTCATATTCGCCATAAGCAAGCACAATGAGGTTTTAATAAATTGAATTTGTTTGAATTAGCTCAAGAGCCAAGAGGGCCACAATTGGACAAGGGAAGGAAAAGGTGATCGAATAGCCGAAAAAGCCGTTCGACAACATCCGAGGTAAGTCCTCAAGAAGTGACCTTACTTGAATTATGTGAGATGAAATATGGATGTGTATGATTATTGATTATGTGTGTATGAGTATTTGAATTCCACCCGGCTAAGTCCCAAGGCGAATATGCTAATGATATTAATTGTGTTTGAGCCTTAGTAACGAAAATGAAATATGTATGTCCAATGATTATTGATGTATGTGTGCATGAGAAATTGAATGATATCCGGGCTAAGCCCAAGACAATTATGCTGAAATTATATCCGGTTAAGACCAAGGCAATTGTGCTAGTGGTTATATCCGGCTAAGGCCCAAGGCATTCGTATGAAGTTATTCTATCCGGCTAAGACCAAGGCATTTGTGCACGTGATTATATCCGGTTATATTCAAGAATCTTGGGCTGGAGGTGAGTGTTGGTTGCTGAAATGAATTTAATTAGTACACTCGGACAGCCCAAAGGATAAGGTACGTTATATGTGCATTGGAAAGTCGACGTGTTTGAGCAACATTCGCTCAATCGACTAATGAATTTCAGTTATTGAATTGATTGATGCTTTGCGAACTTATACAATGATGAAGTATGAAGTAAGAATGTGTATTAATGAAATGATGCATTTGGCTATGTGAATGTATTGCTGTAAATTATAGTTCATTATATTCCTTGAGACTTACTAAGCATAAAAAATGCTTACCCGTTGCTTTGGCTCTTAGTTTTCTAGATTTCGCTCGAGGCAATCGGATTTGGGATCGTTGAAGTCAAGTCATCCACACTATCAAGCCTCCATTTTGGTATAAATTTTGTTTGAACTTGAGATGGCATGTATAGGACTACCCTTGTTTGTTAAATATGTTGTAATGTAAGTATGTACGGCCGTGAAAATGGCTCTAAAAGGGAAGTATGAACTTAGACTAATTGTGGGTTGTATGTATATATTTTGTGTCATGATGTGGCTATGGCTTGAAATGAGAATGTTGGTCATATGATCAGCCATTGGCACGGTTAAAATGATCATATATGAACCTATGTATGGTAAGGCTAGTTGAATCATGGAGACCACCAAATAGGTGAGTCCTATCTTAAAACAGATGCTGCCAGCTGCAGTGGCGTGAATGTGAAAAATCACCAAAATTCATAGGAATGGAATTAGATAGTGAATAAGCTATTTAAATGAACCTTGATGAGTCTATTTTCATATGGAAGAAATGAAACGGTCATAGGAGTTACAGGTTAAGAGATATTAAAGCTATTGTGAGACAGGGCCAGAATGGTTTCTGGGTTCCCTGTCGCAACTTTAAAAATTCACTATAAATTATCCAAAAAGAATTAGGAGATATATCTTATATGTACAGGTTCCATTTTGAGTCTAGTTTCATTAGAAACAAACGACACCAGAATTAAAGCCCTGTACAGAGAGATATTCAAGTTATACCGCGCGAAGGTCGGAGCAGTCGATCCCTGTAACAGGGGTAACTTTAACTAATAAACTGTACCAATTGGCCCGACCAAAATCCTAGAAATAAATCCATGGATGGATATATGAGTCTAAATTCAGGAAAATTTACGAAACCAGTTTCCGAGTTTTGAAACTCGAGATATGATTTTAAAGGCGACAGTGACGCAGTTTTCCAGCCTGACTGGAAATGTCAAATTGGTGGGCAAAAACATGTGAACTTGGTTTGTTAACCCTCGGGTCCGACACGGCGATGGTCTCGGGTTTTGGGGTGTTACAATTTTATTGGTATCAGAGCCACGGTTTAGTCGATTCTAGGACTACCGTGATGTGTTTGGGGTCTAGCTATACATGCCATTAAATGATGAATCGATAGTGTGATGAATTCGACAATTTGACTTCATGTTTGTTTATAGCAATGGATCCCGATCCCAACCGAAGCGATAGCTGATGATGTGGAGAGTGTGGCGCTGCTCCGCGCAAGGGACAGCGCCATGGACTCTCAACCTATGGCCAGCAATCCTAATGACGAGGCTAAGCAAGCCTTTTATAGTGTGATGAACGAATGGTTTAATCAATACATTCAACCAACACTACTGTTCCACCACCTCCATTCCCGACTTAATGCAACCCCGCACCTACAATACCTCCGGTGGATCGACCCAATAAGGTCGGGTAAGCCCCAATCGATAGGATTCAAAACATGGGGCCACTGAATTTAAGGCTACGGATGATGATGATGCCGAAGCGAGCTGAATTATGGTTAGATAACACTATCCGGGTGCTTGATGAGCTATCCTGTACACCCGATGAGTGCTTAAAGTGTACCATCTCCTTGCTACGCGAGTCCGCCTACTATTGGTGGAGTACTCGACTTGTGGTGCCTAGAGAGCAAGTGACTTGGGAATTCTTTCTAACCGAGTTCAAAAAGTATATCGATCGAGATTCATCGACCAAAAGCGGAGGGAGTTCCTTGATCTTAAGCAAGGTTCTATATCCGCTACCGACTACGAACGAAAGTTTGTGAGGCTTAGCCGATGCTGCGAGAATGCATTTCGTCCAAGCTATTATGTGCAAACGCTTCGAGGATGGGCTGAATGATGATATAAGGATGTTTGTTGGCATTCTCGAGATACGAGTTCGTAGTACTTGTTGAGCGAGCTTGTAAAGTCAAGAGCTTAGAAAGGAGAAACAAAAAGCTGATGTGGGATTGGAGAATTCGAAGAGGTCCTCGGAAAGTCTCTTCAACAAGCATCAAGAGATTTCGAGATGATGCGAGCCGGTCTAGAGGCGTTTGGGATTTTCTAGACGAGGACGCGATCGACCCCTGTGACCACACGAGTCACCTCGATTGCGGTGGCGGAAATGATCGCCGAGAGAGGACGGAGTGTCCACATTGTGGCAAATGGCATTCGGGAGCTGTTGGTTTCGTGATCGCTCTGCTATAAGTGTGGATCGGCCGACCATTTTATGAAGGATTGCCCGAGGATGCATGAACAGAATGCAAGTCAGAGTGCAAACCCGGGTGCTACCACTGCTCGAGGTAGGCCACCTAGAAATATGGGCAATGTCAGTGGCGGTCAGAGAGGATCTAGAGATGCTACCATCAGATCTGAGGCTCGTGCTCCTGCTAGGACTTATGCCATACGCCGCACGCCGAGGATGCTTTGCCTCTCCGGATGTTATTACCGGGTACTTTCACTCTTTTCAATACAAATGTAATTGCTTTGATTGACCACGGTTCTACTCATTCTTATATATGTGAAACCTTAGCATCCAAAGAAGACTTTGCCCATTGAGTCTCTTCGAGTTTGTAATTCGGGTGTCAAACCCCTTGGGTCATTACGTGCTTGTTAACAAAGTGTGCAAGAAAAGTCCCCTAGTGTTCCGAGGTTCTTGTTTTCCGGCGGACTTAATGCTTTTGCCATTCGATGAGTTCGATGTTATTCTTGGTTTGGATTGGTTGACCATGCACGATGCGGTTGTAAATTGCAAGAGCAAGACTATCGATTTGAGGTGCGCGAATAATGAAATAATTCGGTTGAGTCCACGGACTTAAAGGGTTGCCACCGTAATATCGCCGATGTTGGCCCGTAAATATGTAAGAAAAGGGTGCGGCGTACCTTGCGTCGTACTCGATGACAAGGAATCGAGAAGAAACCCGAATCTGCGCCGTGGTTTGTGAATACCCGGATGTTTTCCCCGAAGAATTGTCGGGTTTACCACCTGTTCGAGAAATAGAATTTGGCATCGAATTGGTACTTGGTACCACCCCAATTTCGATAGCTCCGTATCGTATGGCACCAACGGAATTGAAGGAGTTGAAAACTCAGTTGCAAGAATTGGTGGATAGAGGTTTTGCTCGCCCGAGTTTTTCGCCTTGGGGTGCGCGGTGTTGTTCGTGAAGAAGAAGGATGGAACCATGCGACTATGCATCGACTATCGTCGACAACAAAGCGACGATAAAGAACAAATATCCGTTGCCACGTATTGATGACTTGTTCGATCAACTGAAGGAGCCTCGGTGTTCTCGAAAATAGACTTGAGATCGGGCTACTATCAATTGCGAATCCGAGATTCAGACGTGCCCAAGACCGCCGAGCGAGATATGGTCACTATGAGTTCTGGTGATGCCGTTTGGGCTCACTAATGCCCTCACGGTATTTATGGATTTAATGAATCGAATCTTTAGACCATATTTGGATCGATTCGTAGTCGTGTTCATTGATGACATCTTGGTCTATTCAAGAAATGAGGCCAACATGCTGAACACCTGCGTTAGTGCCGCAAATTTTACGGGACAAGCAATTATATGCTAAGTTCAGACAAGTGTGAGTTCGGTTAAGAGAGGTAAGCTTCTTGGGTCATGTGGTATCTCAGATCGGGTATTCGAGTCGAATTCAATAAAATTTCAGCCATACTAAATTGGAAGCCTCAGAAATATTACCGAGGTTCAAGCTTTTTGGGGCTTGCTGGGTTACTACCGACGATTTGTAAAGGCTTCTCAACGATAGCCACGCCGATGACGGCTACTCCAAAAGGATGTTAAGTTCGAATGGACGGAGAAATGCCAAAAAGCTTCGATCAACTGAAAACTTATTTGATGAAGCCCCAATTCTAGTGCAACCCGAGTCCGCAAGGAGTTTGTCATCTATAGCGACGCCTCTCTACTTGGGTTAGGTTGCGTATTAATGCAAGAAGGTCGAGTTGTGGCCTGTCGTCGAGGCAATTAAAGCCACATGAGAAAAATTATCCGACTCATGATCTCGAATTGGCGCCATCGTATTCGCCTTTAAAGATTTGGCGACATTACTTATTCGGTGAAAGGTGCCATGTATACTCGGATCACAAAAGTCTCAAGTATTTGATGACCCAACGAGACTTAAATCTGCGACAAAGACGTTGGCTCGAGCTGTTAAAGGATTATGAGCTGATCATTGACTATCACCCGGAAAGGCGAATGTAGTTGCGGATGCCTTGAGTCGTAAATCGTTATTCACTTTACGACGATGAATGTGCACTTGTCTATCCGATCCGACAAGGTGTTAGTGGCTGAAATGAAAGCCAAACCATTATTGACACACCAAATTCGAGAAGCTCGAAAAGTCGATGACGAGTTGGTTGCAAAACGGGCTGCGTGTGTTCGAACAAGGACTCGGAGTTTCAAATCGACGATGACGATTGTTTGAGGTTCAAAAGTCGTCTGTGTGTCCCAAAGAATTGAACTCATTTCGATAATTCAATGAAGCCCATTGTAGCCGAATGGCAATCCACCCGGGAGTACGAAGATGTACAATGATTTGAAACGTCGATTTTGGTGGCATGGTATGAAGCGAGACATCTCCGACTTTGTTTCAAGATGTTTAATATGTCAACAAGTGAAAGCGGAACATCAGTGCCTTCGGATTACTTCACCAATCACGATACCCGAGTGGAAATGGGATCGAGTCACAATGGACTTTGTATCCGGACCGCCATTGTCGACAAGTAAGAAGGATGCGGTTTGGGTCGTGGTAGATCGATTGACTAAGTCGGCCCACTTTGTCCCCGTCGTCACGGATTTTTCAATGGACAAATTAGCGGAATTGTACGCTTTCTCGATTGTGAAATTACACGGGTGCCTATTTCTATCGTGTCGGATAGAGATCCGAGATTTACCTCGCGGTTTTGGAAAAAGTTGCAAGAAGCTTTGGGTACCAAGTTGCATTTCAGACCGCCTTCCACCCCCAAACCGATGGTCAATCCGGCGGGTAATTCGAGATACTTGAGGATATGTTAAGATGTTGCGTCCTCGAGTTTAGTGGTTCATGGGAACGGTATTTGCCGTTGATTGAATTCGCACAACAACACTTTCAATCGAGTATTAAGATGGCACCCTACGAGGCTTTGTACGGGCGTAAATGCCGTACACCATTGTTTTGGTGAGCTTGGTGAAAGCAAGATTTTCGGGTGGATTTGATTAGGGATGCCAACAGAAAGTGAAAGTAATCCGTGAAAGTTTGAAGATAGCCTTCGATCGTCGTAAGTCGTGCGCGGATATGAAGCGTAAGGATATCGAGTATCGTGGGTGATAAAGTGTTCCTCAAGGTATCGCCTTGGAAAAAATACTCGTGTTCGGTAGTAAGGGCAAGTTGAGCCCGAGGTTCATTGGGCCATATGAGATATCGAGCGAGTCGGTCCGGTGGCATATCGTTTGATTTTGCCCCGAACTCAAAAAGGTTCACGATGTCTTCCACGTTCGATGCTTGACGTTATAGATCCGATCCATCGCACGTGATTAGTCCATCGAAATTGAAATTCAAGCTAATATGAGTTATGAGGAAGAACCAATTCGTATCCTATCACGAAGTGAAAGAGTTGCGAAACAAGCGGGTTCCGCTAGTGAAAGTGTTATGGCTCAAGCACGGGATAGAAGAAGCTACTTGGGAGACCGAGAACTCAATGAGAGAGCGATATCCGAACCTATTTACCGGTAAGCTTTTCGGGACGAAAATCTCTTGAGTGGGGAGAGTTGTGACACCCGAATGTGACCCTAGTCGGAGAGTGGTTTGGGACCACGAAACCGAGTCACAAGAATAATTAAGTGTTATATTCCGTACTTATTGTATGTGGAATTGGTATGCGTAAATATTTAGTGTCTCGATTTTTATTAATTAGGTGCTAAATTATAAGAAAGGACTTAGTAGTGAACTTTGAAAGTACGATAGGAAAATAGGTGATGACTAATTAAAACATGCATGCAAAATAATGGACTTGCATGTCAAATTCCCCTTTCTACAAGTAATGGCCGCCATGACAAAGAATATGGGTCAAACATGTCATGAAACATGTTTTGTTGGGCATTAGGGAGAAATAGTAAACAAATAAGCATGGGTAAGAAAAGAATGAAAAAAAAAATGTGTGTGAGAGAGTGGCATACCCCATTGCCGTGAGTTGTAGAGAAGGAAAGAAAAAATTTTGTTCATCCTTTCTTTGAGCCAAAACTAAGGAAGAAGGAGGATTTTTGCTTCATGCTTGGTTTGGAAGAGATCTAGAAGGAGATTTGGCTAAGTTTGCATCAAGATTAAGGTATGTATGAGGTTGTGTTGGGAGTTTCATGCATGTTTTGGTTGCTAACTTGATGTGCATGTTAGCCATGGCTCAAATCTTTGGTATGCCATGGAAATGGTATTTGGCCAAAGTTGTTATAGTGATAAAGCCATTGCATGCTAAGTGTGAAGCTTGATGATGATGCATGCAATGATGGATTTTCTACTCATGAGTAAGATTTTGAGTTTTCTCTTTGTTTTATCATGATTAAAGTTGAAAAGGAGCATGATTGTCATACTTGGCCATGATGCATTCTTGAGCATGATTCATGCTTCTTGCATGTTAGTTAAAAGTTTGTGTTTTGGATGGCTATGGACACTTTGAAAATTCGCCATGCTCATATATGCATATATATGATTGCACATTTTGTTTGGTTATGAACTAAGTGATGAATATATTGATTTAAAGAAGAAAATGTGGAAGAATGCTTGTGAAATTGCAAGCACAATTGACCTAGCACACATATAAGTGCTTGATGCTATATTATAAGTTTTGGGCCACAATGTGCAAGCATTAATTAGTAGATTGCATGCTGTTTTTGTGAGGTATTAAGTGCAAATTTTGACCTCAACATGTACATGAATATTCGCCTTGGGTAGCCCATTGAAGGCCTTAGCATTTCCTTGATGTTCAAACAAGTTGTATTGAATTGCTTGATGTAGTATAAAATGTGCATGACCATTGTGTATTCAAGCTAAAGAGTGGCCATATGACCATCTAAAATCCTTGTCATATTCGCCATAAGCAAGCACAATGAGGTTTTAATAAATTGAATTTGTTTGAATTAGCTCAAGAGCCAAGAGGGCCACAATTGGACAAGGGAAGGAAAAGGTGATCGAATAGCCGAAAAAGCCGTTCGACAACATCCGAGGTAAGTCCTCAAGAAGTGACCTTACTTGAATTATGTGAGATGAAATATGGATGTGTATGATTATTGATTATGTGTGTATGAGTATTTGAATTCCACCGGGCTAAGTCCCGGCGAATATGCTAATGATATTAATTGTGTTTGAGCCTTAGTAACGAAAATGAAATATGTATGTCCAATGATTATTGATGTATGTGTGCATGAGAAATTGAATGATATCGGGCTAAGCCCAAGACAATTATGCTGAAATTATATCCGGTTAAGACCCAAGGCAATTGTGCTAGTGGTTATATCCGGGCTAAGGCCCAAGGCATTCGTCTGAAGTTATTCTATCCGGGCTAAGACCGAAGGCATTTGTGCACGTGATTATATCCGGTTATATTCAAAGAATCTTGGGCTGGAGGTGAGTGTTGGTTGCTGAAATGAATTTAATTAGTACACTCGGACAGCCCAAAGGATAAGGTACGTTATATGTGCATTGGAAAGTCGACGTGTTTGAGCAACATTCGCTCAATCGACTAATGAATTTCAGTTATTGAATTGATTGATGCTTTGCGAACTTATACAATGATGAAGTATGAAGTAAGAATGTGTATTAATGAAATGATGCATTTGGCTATGTGAATGTATTGCTGTAAATTATAGTTCATTATATTCCTTGAGACTTACTAAGCATAAAAATGCTTACCCGTTGCTTTGGCTCTTAGTTTTCTAGATTTCGCTCGAGGCAATCGGATTTGGGATCGTTGAAGTCAAGTCATCCACACTATCAAGCCTCCATTTTGGTATAAATTTTTGTTTGAACTTGAGATGGCATGTATAGGACTACCCCTTGTTTGTTAAATATGTTGTAATGTAAGTATGTACGGCCGTGCGAAAATGGCTCGAAAAGGAAGTATGAACTTAGACTAATTGTGGGTTGTATGTATATATTTTGTGTCATGATGTGGCTATGGCTTGAAATGAGAATGTTGGTCATATGATCAGCCATTGGCACGGTTAAAATGATCATATATGAACCTATGTATGGTAAGGCTAGTTGAATCATGGAGACCACCAAATAGGTGAGTCCTATCTTAAAACAGATGCTGCCAGCTGCAGTGGCGTGAATGTGAAAAATCACCAAAATTCATAGGAATGGAATTAGATAGTGAATAAGCTATGTAAATGAACCTTGATGAGTCTATTTTCATATGGAAGAAATGAAACGGTCATAGGAGTTACAGGTTAAGAGATATTAAAGCTATTGTGAGACAGGGCCAGAATGGTTTCTGGGTTCCCTGTCGCAACTTTAAAAATTCACTATAAATTATCCAAAAGAATTAGGAGATATATCTTATATGTACAGGTTCCATTTTGAGTCTAGTTTCATTAGAAACAAACGACACCAGAATTAAAGCCCTGTACAGAGAGATATTCAAGTTATACCGCGCGAAGGTCGGAGCAGTCGATCCCTGTAACAGGGGTAACTTTAACTAATAAACTGTACCAATTGGCCCGACCAAAAATCCTAGAAATAAATCCATGGATGGATATATGAGTCTAAATTCAGGGAAAATTTACGAAACCAGTTTCCGAGTTTTGAAACTCGAGATATGATTTTTAAGGCGACAGTGACGCAGTTTTCCAGCCTGACTGGAAATGTCAAATTGGTGGGCAAAAACATGTGAACTTGGTTTGTTAACCCTCGGGTCCGACACCGGCGATGGTCTCGGGTTTTGGGGTGTTACAGGAGCCCTAGCTTCAGATCTCACTGCTGTATCTCGTGTCACATTCTTACTCCCGGACCCATTCCTGGCATTTCTTGAGGGTCTTTCTCTAGAAGTTGTGCCGCTCAATCTCGAGTTCTAAAATCTTTCTTTCTCTACCATCTCGGGGCAGTCTTTAATATAGTGGTCTTGAGAACCACACTTGAAACAAAATCCCTCACTCACCCTACAGGTGCCAAAATGAAATCTACCACATTGTTGCACTCAAGCTTGGAAGGTTTAGCATTACCCACACTTGTCACAGATGTAGCCTGAGATCTAAAACCTGAATTCTACTTTCTACGATTCCCGTATGAATGTCCAGCTGACACATGTGAATGAGAGTACATCTCTCTAGATTTCTTAGACTGAGATGGCAAGGACACACTCATTTATCTCTTTCTTGTATCTCTTGCCTCAAACTCAGCTTTCCTCTTTTCTTTGATCAACTCCTCTGCTTTACAAGTCCGTTCAACGAGTACCACAAATTCTTTCAACTCAAAAATACCCACTAATGTCTTAATATACTCATTAAGTCCATCTTCAAATCTTCTATACATCTTATCTTTGGAGGATACACACTCCTGAGCGTACTTACTGAGTCTGAAAAATTCTCTCTCATATTCACTAACTGTTACACGACCCTGTTTCAAATCCAGAAATTCCTTACGCTTCTAATCGATGAACTGTTAGCTAATGTATTTCTTTTAGAATTCCTTTTGAAAGAATTCCTAATTAACCCTCTCCGGTGGTACCACAGATATGATCGTTCTCAACCAGTGATACACCATATCTCTCAACAAAGATATGGCATATTTTATGCACTCATCGGGTGTGCAAGAAAATTTATCAAATACTCGTATCGAGTTCTCTAACCAAAACTCTTCTTTCTTAGGGTCATCATTGACATTTGCCTTAAATTTCTCAGCACCTTGTTTCTGAATTTTATCAACAGGTGTTCTAGCAAATCTCAGAAACCCATACGTTGAGGCATCACAGGTGCGGGTTGAGAATTTGGGAGAGGTGGGGGAGGTTGAGCATTCGAGTTCAGTCAAATGAACTCCGTATACCATGCATTCATCATGTGGAGAAAGGCCTCTCTGCCTCCTTCTCCTCTATTGACAGTTTTAGGTCTACTCTCGGATGGCACCGCTCCTTCAGCTAGAGCAGGTGCATTACTTTTTACATCATCCACCACTGCTTTGTCAGGATCCATTTGCTATATAGAAACACATTTTAATATTGTTAGGAGTCGTCACACTATCATTATATATATACGTATGGCATGTATAGGTAGACTCAAATATGCTAGGTTAGTTCGAGAATCGACTTCTGATACCAGTAAATGTAACACGCATTACCTGTACCCAAGGTCGTGATAGGATATGAGGCCTTACCGAACACATACACAATCATTCATGTGAAAATCGGGCTACAAAAAATTTCTTTAAAACAACTTCATTCATACATACACAATTTGTCCCTGATATGGGCCTGCAAGGCCCAAAAAAACCATCAGAAGGGATTCGAGACTAAATAGAAGACTTTAGAAAAGTTTGGGAAATTTTTCCTAATATAGAGCCACACACCCGTGTGAGACAGGGGACACGCTCGTGTGCTCTCGACACGCCTATGTCCTCTAGCCGTGTAAGTCTCTGACTATGATGCCAGCATCAATTTAGGGTCATACGGTCATATCACACGGCCGTGTGGCTAGACCGTGTGGTCAATTAAAATTAACTGAATTTTTCATAAAAAAGGTGCAGACTTCACACGGCTAGAGCACACACCCATGTGGGTAGGCCGTGTCTCTCACACGGCCAAGACACACGCCCGTGTCTTAGCCCGTGTGTTTACTACTGAACATACTGACTACAAAAAATTAGGGTGTAGAGGACACACAACCATTCAACATGCCCGTGGGGCAGACCATGTGTCACACACGGTCTAGACACATGCCCGTGTGTTTACCCGTGTGGACCATTTAAAGGCTATTTTCCAAGCCAATTGTCACCCTCAGTCATTCATACATTCAAACATATTTCATAGCATACAACATGACATATTTAGACACTCAAATATTCAACACCATGGCACTTTCACATCTTCATAATGTCATTCTTAGAAGCATTCCACACCAATTTCATGCATTATCAAACTTGTTACCATAACTTCAAATTATGCATTCATGACTATAGTCATTTTAAGCCATTAAGTCATCCTTTATCTTTTAGCATCTAATCCATACTTTATCATACATTCACCAACAATAACATATCACATCATCAAGGCACTAACACATGCATGCATGGGTAATTAGATTACAACCCAAAAATCAAATATAAGCCATATCACATGGCTATTACAAAATGAATCATCATCATCATAGGCCTTCACAATTTGGCCAAATACCATGAAACATATCACAAAATAACCAAGTCCCCTATACATGCCATACTCAAAATAAAAATTTCACTATACCCAATAATCTTTTGATAGTGTGATCGAATACTTCGATAGCTTCCAATCTCCGAGCTAGCTTGGCAGAACTACAAATCATGGAAAGGAAAAGGGGTAAGCATTAAAGCTTAGTTAGTCCCCATGCAAATAATATGCAAATGTAGTAAGCAATCAACATGCAAAGACATAGTAACACATTTTTAGTTTGATTTTCCTTTTTTATTCTTTTAATTACCAAATGACTAAAATACCCTTAGGGTCTTTCTTTCAAATTTTTCTTATGCATGTCCATTTTTGTCCAAAATTATAAAAATTGGTCAAATTTCTAATTAGGACCCTCTTATTCATAATTTAAAGCAATTTCATGCTTAAATCTTCTAGAATGCAAGTTTTGCATTTTATTCAATTTGGTCCTTAAAATTCAATTAGACATTTTATACATAGAATTTCTTCATGAAACTTTCACATAAACATACATTCATATTATAGACCTCATAAAAATCATAAAATAATTATTTCTATCTCAGATTTATGGTCTCAAAACCACTATTCTGACTTGGCCTTAATTCAGGATGTCACATATAGTAAGCATGCTAGTTGTTGGAATTGAAATGGTATGTTTTAGTCTTGATTTTGGTTTAATTGGATGACCATTTATGCTATGAGTGAGCACCATTTGAATTGTGTAGCTATGCAAAAAAATTGGGTGGCAAAATGGCTTGGTAAATAGCCTATTTTTGTCTACACTAGTACAGACATGGGCGCGTGTCTTAGCCGTGTGTGACACACGGTCATGTTACACGGTCGTATGTCCCCTGGTGTTGAAATTAAAATGAAGTCAGTATGCTTCACACGGTCTCACACACGGGCGTGTGATCGGCTGTATGGCATAAATCAGTATATCCTTTAATTTGCACACAACCTAGCACATGGGCGTATAACTTGGCCGTGTTGCATAAGTTAGTATACCCTATAGGTTTGGCACGACCTAGTACATGGCCTGGCACACGGGCGTGTGTGGCCACTTCGAGGGGCATACGGGCTAGACACACGGGCGTGTGGTTGGCCGTGTGACCCAAGTCTGTAAGCTCACTTGTTTGGACACGGGGTAGGACACAGGCTGGAACATAGCCGCGTGCTTCCATTTTGAATTTTCACACGGCCTATACACGGGCATATTTGATGGCCGTGTGAGACACACAGCCTTGCCACACGGGCGTGTGTCCCCTGTTTTGAGAAAACTTTCTAAGTGTTCCAAATGTTTTATAAGTTATCGGTTTAGTCCTGAATCAATCCTAATGCTTGCTTTGGGCCTCGTATGCTTGTATTATGGACATATTGAATGAGATTGAAGGATGAATGTTTGAATTAAAAACTGTATGCTAAAAGTATGTGTAATTGTGTTGTAAATTCGGTAATGCTCCTTAACCCTATTCCGGTGTTGAATACGGGTGAGGGGTGTTACAATGGCCGAATGAAGAACTCTAGATATGGCTTCTTCTCATGCTACTTTCAGTTGTAAAAAGATAATGGAAGAAGATGAACATTTTGGTTTTATTTTAATTAACTTTAATTATCAAATTACCTATTTAACCTTAATGACAAAACACCCATAATTGTCCACTCATAATTGAAACTGTAACACCCGTGCACTCGAGACCGTCACGAGTCGGACACGAGGGTTAACGGGCTTAATCCATTTACTTACAGTCCACTTTTTAAAAATTTTCAGCGGTTGGCTAACTGCGTCCTTTATCACCTTAAAAATTATATCTTGAGTTCCACAACTCGAAAATCAGTTTCGTGATTTTTCCCTGAAACTAGACTCATATATGCATCTACAAATTTTTTTCTACAATTAGTACAGTTTATTAGTTAAAGTCTCCCCTGTTACAGGGTTCAACTACACTGACCTTCCTGCAATGCGACTTAGATAGCTCCTTGTACAGGGCTTCAATGCTTATGCCGCTTGCTTCTAAGGAAACTAGACTCAAAAAGGATTCTGTACATATATGGCATGACTTCTAATTATCTCTGGTTAATTTATAATGAATTTCCAAAGTCGGAACAGGGAATCCAGAAACCTTTCTGGCCCTGTCTCCCGAAAACTTAAATATCTCTTAACATGCTGTTCATATGATTGTTTCGTTACTTTCCTATGAAAATAGATTCATCAAGGTTCGGTTACATAATTTATTCGCTATTTAATTCCATTCCTACTATTTTTAGAGATTTTTCACATCCACATCACTGCTGCTGCCAGTACCTATTTTTAAGGTAAACTTTACCTATTTCATGATCCTCCATGGATCAACTAGAGTTTGTCATACATATACCAAAGGTGATCATGAATAACCATTCCCATGACTAACCGTTACCAACATTTCCATACCTCTCGACGGACGACATACAAAACGATTATAATTCTATGATCAAGTATACTTAAGCCATTTTCGCATGGCTATCCAAATTTACACAAAACCGAAAGGTACATGACCTACAACAAAAGGGTAGTCCTATACATTAACCAAAATCTCCTCTCACTACTAGTCTATTCTATACATGCCATAAGATATTCCAAAACGTAGCAGTACCAAGCAAAGGGATAGTGATAGTGTGACTAGTTCTTGACGATCCCGAGCACTGTAGCTTCCAAAGAGATCTATAAAACAGAGGAAACAAAGTAAGCGAGTAAGCATTACAATGCTTAGTAAGTTTTAAGCAGTGTCAACAGATAACAACCAAATTATAACATAGTTGTTCGTATTTTTATTTCACTCTTCCTTCGGGCATACCATCCCTTTTCGAATATGCACGTCTCATCATATGTAATAGGCGGATAAATTCTCACTTGATGGTGACCTCTTATGATCATAGGTACATTACATATTTTTACGACTTCCACAATGACCAAATGCACAATAATCATAGAACAATCTTATTGCTTTACTCACATGTGCATCACATAACGACCTTGTGATTTAGTCTAAATCAAACTTAAATATAATCTCAAATACATACGACCAACTTAACGCATTGAACGTATTTATTACTAATTGTCACCGTGAAGTCGCATAATCTTACGCTTTACTTGAATCTTGAAAAACCTTTAGTTCGGGCTTACCGGACAAAATCTCCACACGTAGTCATCGGGTCATTAGAGCTCGGATATAGTACGAGCACGAAGCCTCTCATTAATCGATGATAATATTCTCGCATAAAGCTGCGGGGTTTTAACCCGGATATAGTACTGACACAAATGCCCTTCGGGACTTATCACATTTATACACTTTCACATCCATCACGTTGACCACTCGGCCCTATCACATATATACACTTTCACATTCATCACATTGGCCATTAGGCCTTATCACATATGTATACGCTTTCACATTCATCACATCGGCCATTAGGCCTTATCACATATGTATACGCTTTCACATTCATCACATCGGCCATTAGGCCTTATCACATATATATACACTTTCACATTCATCACATTGGCCATTAGGCCTTATCTCATATTTATACACATTCACATTCATCGCGTAGAATCTTAAATCAAAATATAAATTTTCATTTATTCACATCACAATTATTCAAATATACTTCACATACCACATATACTATCATGTACAGACTTGGTCTTGGCCGAATCTACATCAATCATTTTCCAATGAATAATTCAATTTCACGCCATACTATCATTTCATATTCGAATAGTCATAAACTTACAATTTCACAAATTTTAATATCAAAGATCCATCCAACACTCATATATCATTTTACAATATCACGAATTAGAATTCAAGTATGGGTTTAATCAATAGCTTATGAGCAGCTAAAACAAGTTTTATCCATGTTTACAACAAAATCACATATTCGCTACGAGCTGTTTTCCTGAGCAATGGTCACTAAATTATTTATAACCGGAGCTACAAGGCTCCAAATCACTTTCCGTTAATTTTCCCTGAATATAGACTCGTATATCTTCCATCCATAAATTTTTCAGAATTTTAGGTTTGGCCAATCAATACCAGATTTTTCTTAAAGTTTCCCCTGTTTCACTGTTTGACTAACCTGACCAGTCTTCACTACGAATCAAAATTCTCATTGTACAGAATTTGAAGTATGTTCTATTTGATTTCATTTGAAACTAGACTCATTAAGGAGTCTAAGCATATAAATTTTATCTTGTAACCATTTTTGTAAAAATTATAGTGATTTTCTTAAAACAGAACAGGGGATTTCGGAGTCATTCTGACCCTGTCCCACACAACTTTAAATATCTCTTTATAGGAAATTTCTTTGCTTCCACGGTCTCTTTTATAGGAAACTAGACCAACTAAGCTTTGATTACATATATTATTCATCCTATAATTCCACACCAACAATTTATAGTGATTTTCTAAAATCACATTACTGCTGCTGTCCAAGCAAATTATTACAATTTGCTCTTAAATTTCAAGTCCAAACACATATGAACTTACCATTTGAGTTTAAGACATATCATGGCCACATCATATCTTATTAAATCAACTCATTATGTCCTATTATGATTGAATTTACTCAACGTTTAATCACTTAAAACTTACCTCGGATGTGGTCGAACGATCTCGTGGCTATTCGATCACTTTTTCCCTTTCCTTATCCAACTTTGGTCCTCTAAGCTCTTGAGCTAATTCAAACAAATTTAACTTATTAAAGTCTCATTATGCTAGCTTATGGCGAATATGACAAGGAGTTTGATAGGTCATATGGCCACCTTTAGCTCAAACACAAAATGGTCATCGCATTTTAATCACATTGAGCAATTTAATACAATTAATCTAACATTTCCTCATGTGCACCTTATTTAAGCATGTATATCCACAATCGAATTCATCATATAAATATCTATGATTTCACTCAAAAAAATCTCATTACAACACATGGTGCTCCAACCATTATTTAAATTCAAAGCTCGGCTAGTACACATATATACACTAGCAATCAAATACTAACATTTGCACTTCATCTTAATAGCTAGCTTAGCAAACCTTAATTTAACACATAATTCATACATATCACATTCCAAGCATTCACTCCATTCTACCACTTAAAACACACACATTACTCAATAACTTCATAGTTCAAATTCGGCAACTACACCACTAACATTCAAAATCATATTCGGCCTTAGTACTCCCTTGTTAGCCAATTTTTTTCTTCATTTAGCAACTAGTGCACATATGTGTTCATTTGCTAGACTCTACTTCACCCAACTACCCTTTCTCATCCAATTAACATGAATAGCATTTTCTCATGACATCAAGCATTCTTTAATTCGGCTATTACTAGTATGAGCTTTAACCATTCATATTTTTAGAAAGACCAAGTTCTTTCCTCAATACATTCATCATCAAGATTCAAGTAAAGCAATCAAAATTTCTTCCTTATAACCTTAGCGAAGGCTCTATTCACCATCTTTAGTGGAAATTTTTGCATGGGCTAAGCAAGAACCATGATAATTTACCTAAAACAAGTAATTATTTCACAATTTCAACACAATGTACTAACCTTCCTAAGGATTCAAGTGACCGAAATTTCTTCCCCTCCTTTGCTTCTTCTATTCGCCAAGTTGATCAACAAAGAAAGAACTTTGTTTTCTCCTCTTTCACTAGTCACGGCAATGGGGAGTAAGGGGAGACAACTTTGGTTTCTCCTCCCACTCACCTCATGTTTTTTTTCATTCTTAATTCATTCTTTTATTTTCTAAACTCATAGTGCTAATAAAAGAAATCATATTATCATCAATGACCCATCCATGGCCGGCCACTACTCATTAATAATGGATATTTGACATGCAAACCCTTTATTCATATGACATATATTAATTGATCCTTATAGATTAACTATCTCATTTTAAAAGTGTCATACATAAGTCCTATTAACTAAATTCACATGTAATTAACTAAATCGAAGCTTAAAACTTTCACATATTCATATTCACATATTTTAGACAATAAATATCATATTCAAATAATTTGGTGACTCGGTTTAGCGGTCCCGAAACCCCTTTCCGACTAGGGTCAATTTAGGGGTGTCACAAAAACGGTCTAATTACCACTTAAGGACTCTTACTTTAAGGTTCTATAGCTATTAGAACCCTTTATCTATTAGAGCACCAATTTTTCACTTTACACGATTTAGTCCTTTTTATCGAATTGAACACTTAAACAATAAAATTTCTTAAAGAACATTTCACACAAACATATTATCATGATGTAGAAATTAAAATAGTAATAAAATAACTATTTCAACTTTGGATTTGTGGTTCCAAAACCACTATTTCGATTTGACTAAAAATGGGCTGTTGCATTTATATTTTTCCATGTACTGTAACACCCCTAACCCGTATCCGTCGCTGAAGTACAGTTACAAGATTTTACCGATCAATACACATCATTTAACATACATAACTCATACATTTATGCATTCATACTTAAATACCATTTAATCACAAACACATTATCCCTTATAAGGTCCTATGAGGCCTTAAACATGCTTTAGAAGTGATTTGGGACTAAACCGATAACATATGAAAATTTTGGAAACTTAGAAAAAATTCAACCATACAAGGGTCACACGCCCGTGTGAACAGGCTGTGTGCCTCACACGACTCCAGACATGCTCATCTCTCAGGCCGTGTGGAAACAGGGCATACATACTGACTTGTATCACATGGTCGAGGACACGCCCACTTGCTAGGCCGTACGAAAACTAGAGGGTATATTGACTTCGCCACACGGTCGACCACA